>NW_027363110.1:42500-758750 GCF_046119375.1 Phyllobates terribilis
GACTGAAATTTTTTTTTTTTTTTTTTTTTACTTATTACACTGGTTATTTATAGTGATCATTTCTGGGCTATATTCAAATCTTGGGGTCCATTTGAGAAGACACATTTTTTGGGGTGCAGCCACCTTAAGTAATAAATACTGCCTCCCAGAGCCTCTAAAATACTGAAACCTGTTGTTTTTATGTTCCCCAAGTGATTATCTGACACATTTTTGGGGTACATTTGAGGAGGCATATTTTGGGGTGCATCCTCCAAAGTGCTAAATACTACCTTCAACAGCCCCTAAAATGCTGAATCCTGTTTTTATGTCCCCCAAGTGATTATTTCTAGAAATCTGACACACTTTGGGGGTACATTTGAGTTGACACATTTTGGGATGCATCCTCCAAAGTGCTTAAATACTACCTTCAATAACCCCTAAAATAATGAATCCTGTTTTTTAGGTCCCCCAAGTGATTATTTCTAGAAATCTGACACATTTTGGGGGTACATTTTAGGAGACACATTTTGGGGTGCATCCTCCAAAGTGCTAAATACTACCTTCAACAGCCCCTAAAATGCTGAATCCTGTTTTTATGTCCCCCCAAGTGATTATTTCTAGAAATCTGACACACTTTGGGGATACATTTGAGTTGACACATTTTGGGATGCATCCTCCAAAGTGCTTAAATACTACCTTCAATAACCCCTAAAATAATGAATCCTGTTTTTTAGGTCCCCCAAGTGATTATTTCTAGAAATCTGACACATTTTGGGGGTACATTTTAGGAGACACATTTTGGGGTGCATCCTCCAAAGTGCTAAATACTACCTTCAACAGCCCCTAAAATGCTGAATCCTGTTTATGTCCCCCAAGTGATTCTTTCTGCGCTACAGTCACATTTTCGGGTCCATTTGAGAAGACACATTTTTGGGGCGCAGCCACCTCAAGTAATAAATACTGCCTCCCACAGCCCTTAAAATACTAAATCCTGTTTTTTATGACCCCCCCCCATTGATTATTTGTAGAAATCTGACACATTTTGGGGGTACATTTGAGGAGACACATTTTGGGGTGCATCCTCCAAAATGCTAAATACTACATTCAACAGCCCCTAAAATGCTGAATTCTGTTTTTTATGTACCCCAAGTGATTCTTTCTGGGCTACAGTTACATTTTGGGGGACATTTTGGGGTACATTTGATAAGATACATTTTGGGGTGCAGCCACCTCAAGTACTAAAAACTGCCTCCCATGTCACCACTTCTGTATTTTTTTATCCTCTCCTGGTTTTGGCTTACAATAACTGATATGAAAAACTGACCCAAACATAGTCTGTTCTCAGTGCATTGCATTGCTCTGTTTTGCAGCCGTACGGCTTCAGGCCTCTACTTCTGTCAGCCGTAGGGCTGCCCAATGTATCTCTGTAGGAAATCTGTGTATGACCGATATTTCTCTTTCTTTTTCTTTGAACACAAATATTGAAACACGTGAATGTTTTGGGGGTAGGTCAGATGCAAGTTGAGGAGTTACTTGACCCCCTACAATTTTGGGGGGCTTAAAGGGGACTGGAATTTTTTTTTTTTTTTTTTTTTTACACTAATTATTTTTAGTAAACATTTCTGGGCTACAGTCACATTTTGGGGTCCATTTGAGAAGACACATTTTGGGGTGCAGCCACCTCAAGTACTAAATACTGCCTCCCATGTCACCACTTCTGTATTTTTCATGCACTCCTGGTTTTGGCTTACAATAACAGATATGAAAAACTAAACAATAAACTAACATGTGAACTCAGCCTTACAGTGTATTTTCCCTTATATCCTGTATTTTGTTGTATATTCTAGAGTGAACAGCATGTATTGTGGAAATAAATCTGCTATGGTGTATTCTTATAAATGAACAGTAGATGGCAGTCTAGTCTGCTCTCAGTGTATGGCAATGCTGGGGGAGGGGGGCTGTGTATTTCTGTATTGAAGCTTCTCTCTCTGAGAAGACATTAAATGTTAATTAGCTGCTTGTATAGGGGGAGGTTTAAGATAAATCTGCTATAGTGTAGTTTTAAAAAGAAATAGTAGATTGCAGTATAGTCTGCTTCACATCGCCCTCCCCGGGTCCGACATACATACATCTTCACATCGTCCTCCCCGGGTCCGACATACATAGATCTTCGCATCCCCCTCCCGAGGTCCGACACAGCGCAGCATCCCCCTCCCCAGGTCCGACACACAGTGCAGCATCTCCGTCCCCAGGTCCGACACACAGCGCAGCCTCTCCCTCCCCAGGTCCAACACACAGCGCAGCATTTCCCTCCCCAGGTCCGACACAGCGCAGCATCTCCCTCCCCATGTCCGACACACAGCTCAGCACCTCCCTCCCCAGGTCCGACACACAGCGCAGCATCGCCCTCCCCAGGTCCGACATACATACAGCTTTGAATTGCCCTCCCCGGGTCCGACATACATCAAGCTTCGCATCACTATCCCCAGGTCCGACATACATACAGCTTCACATCGCCCTCCCCGGGTCCGACATACATACAGCTTCGCATCGCCCTCCCCGGGTCCGACATACATACAGCTTCGCATCGCCCTCCCCGCGTCCGACATACATACAGCTTTGCATCGCCCTCCCCGGGATCGACATACATACATCTTCACATCGCCCTCCCCGGGTCCGACATACATAGATCTTCGCTTCCTCCTCCCCAGGTCCGACACACAGCGCAGCATCTCCGTCCCCAGGTCCGACACAAAGCGCAGCCTCTCCCTCCCCAGGTCCAACACACAGCGCAGCATTTCCCTCCCCAGGTCCGACACAGTGCAGCATCTCCCTCCCCATGTCCGACACACAGCGCAGCACCTCCCTCCGCAGGTCTGACACACAGTGCAGCACCTACCTCCCCAGGTCCGACACAGCGCAGCATCTCCCTCCCCGGGTCCGACATACATACAGCTTTGCATTGCCCTCCCCGGGTCTGACATACATACATCTTCGCATCACCATCCCCAGGTCCGACATACATACAGCTTCACATCGCCCTCCCCGGGTCCGACATACATACAGCTTCGCATCGCCCTCCCCGGGTCCGACATACATACAGCTTTGCATCGCCCTCCCCGGGTCCGACATACATACATCTTCACATCGCCCTCCCCGAGTCCAACATACATAAATCTTCGCATCTCCCTCCCCAGGTCCGACACACAGCGCAGCATTTCCCTCCCCAGGTCCGACACACAGCGCAGCATCTCCCTCCCCAGGTCCGACACACAGCGCAGCACCTCCCTCCTCAGGCCCGACACAGCGCAGCATCGCCCTCCCCTGGTCCGACATACATACAGCTTCACATCGCCCTCCCCGGGTCCGACATACATACAGCTTCACATCCCCCTCCCCAGGTCTGACACACAGTGCAGCCTCTCCCTCCCCATGTCCAACACACAGCGCAGCATTTCCCTCCCCAGGTCCGACACACAGCGCAAAATCTCCCTCCCCAGGTCCAAAATACACACAGCCAGCATCTCCCTCCCCAGGTCCTACATACATACATACAGCATCTCCCTCCCCAGGAAAGCCCTCTAGGTACATGCTAGTAATGTAATACAGCAGCACACAAAGTAAGTGAAAAAAAAAAGCCAATAGCCCATGTGGTGAAGTTTCGGTCCCATATCGTGGACCTTTAAGCAAGTACCAAGTGCAAGTGCAGAATATTTAAGGCAGCCAAATTATACAATTAATCAGCAGCAATTCTGAAATAATTGTAACAGTGCATATACAGTGTACAATAATAATGTGCATCAGGTGGAATAAAGACAATCTATACATATACACAATTACTCAATAATGTGATAAGAATAATATATCCAGCTTCCAGTAATGTGCAAAATGTATTGACGGGAGTAGAATAAAATCTACATGAAATAACGCCCAGACAGCGCAGCAACGCGTTTCTGACGCCATGTGTTCAAATATTCATTCTCATGGAGTATATATCCTTTAAATATTGAATCAATATTATCAAAGGTTAACAATTATTGGTCATAAAATAGCCTTCAGCTAAACAATTGATTTTGATAAATTTACATTAGAGTGTACATAGTGATTTGTATTTATCTATCTGTATACAGGGGGCTGTATACAGAGGGGTCTGTATATATACAATGTATATGCTTGCAAACACTGTATTAATAACAGCCCTCAGTCTCGCTTCCTCACCCCCTGCAGCGTGATGAGGTCTCATGGTGCCGCAGTGACATCAGCAGCGTGAGCACGCCACAGCCCGAGGGCTCAGGGAGCTGACTGGAGCTGCACTAACCCCGAAACTACCGGCGCACACCAACTTTCATTTGAAATAGCATCTTAAAGACACTAATAAGAATAAGTACAGGGATAACCGCCACCCCCACATGCCGGCGAAAACTCCAGTTTTGTTATGGAGTCTGGGGAAGGGAGGGGAAATTTGAAAAAAATATATATATTTATTTTTTTAAATCCTGAGCCTAGCTCCGCCCCCACGACCCACCACCCTAGGCACCGGACCTAGAGATATAGATAGATAGATAGATAGATATATAGAGAGAGATATATATAGATAGAGAGATATGTTTTTTTTTTTTAAATCCCAAGCCTGGTTCCACCCCCTGTCTTAGATAATCCTCTTGGCTTCCATACGCACTATGCAGCTTTTTCTTTGATCCCTCCTGCGGTTTCTGGTGGCTCGGGGAAGAGGGCACCCCCAGCACCATGTTACATCAATGAGAAGATTCAATGGCATTTCCCTATCTCACTTTAACCTCGATTTCTCCAGAACCGTGGGTCCGATAAACAATCCAAGATATAAGTTCTGTAGACTGGACCGTCAGCTTTCCAGGGATTCATCTCCTGAGTGAGAGGCATCTTGTACTGAGAAGCAGCACCCCGAGAGCCGTGACCCCCCTCTGACCAGGCGGCCCATGTCTACTAAATGAGGTTACCCACTTTCCAGTGCTGATATCTCGGCTTGTGAAGGTCCAAGATGGCCCAAACTTGCAGTGTGTACAGAGCTCAAGTAGACCTACAAAATGAGTGGTGGCACTTGTTAATATCAAGAGTGGTTCCTGTACCAGATGTCTAAAATTGGTACCGTTTGCTCCGGTTCCGAAGGTCCAATCAAAAATCGGCGACATACACTTTGTAGCACTCGCTCTCCCCTTACAAGCAACTCCTCACATGTGTATGTATGTCATTTTCCTGAGGGGCAACACCCCAAGAAGCAAGGCACCCATACCTGGTTAATGCTAAGTGTGAGACTGTGATAGTGAGTGCCGTATTTGGCACATACTATCAAAGTCTCACACTAAAGATCTGCATCTGAAAATGCTCCTCCAACTTTGGGGGCACAGATCTCAGCCACTAAGTGAGCAGACTGCAAACGGACAGAGATGTATTTAGATAATCCTCTTGGCTTCAATATTCACTATGCAGCTTTTTGATTGAACCCTCCTGTGGTTTTTGGTGGCTCGGAGAATAGGGCACCCCCAGGACCATGTTAAGTCAATGGGAGGAATGAATGGGGTTTCCCTATCTCACTTTAACCTGGATTTTTCTGGAACCATGGGTCCAACAAACAATCCGAGATATACATTCTGTAGATTGGACCATCTCCTTTCCAGGAATTCATCTCCTGAGAGAGACACACCTTTTACCGAGGAGCAGCACCCCGAGAGCCGTGATCCCCCTCTGACCATGCGGCCCATGTCTACTGATGTGGTTACCCACTTTCCAGTGCTGATATCTCGGCTTGTGAAGGTCCAAGATGGCCCAAACTTGTAGAGTGTACAGAGCTCAAGTAGACCTACACAATGAGTGGTGGCACCTGGTAATAGTCAAAGTGGTTCCAGTACCAGACATGTCTAACTTCTGTACCGCTTGCTCTGGTTCCGAAGGTCCAATCGAAAATTGGAGATATACACTTTGTAGCACTCGCTCTCCCCTTTCAAGGTACTCCTCATGTATGCCATTTCCCTGAGGAGCAGCACCCCAAGAAGCAAGGCTACCTGGTTAATGCTAAGTGTGAGACTGTGATAGTGAGTGCCGTATTTGGCACATACTATCAAAGTCTCACACTAAAGATCTGCATCTGAAAATGCTCCTCCGACTTTGGGGGCTCAGATCTCAGGCACTAAGGGAGCAGACTGCAAACGGACAGAGATGTTTATAGATAATCCTCTTGGCTTCAATATGTGCCTAGCGGAAAATACAAATTTCAAAAAGAACTTCGGCACTCCATACATGAATTCATAAGAAATATTGCATCTAGACTGATGTCACTTTACAAAATGAAGGTTTTTTGTGCATAATTTGGCCAATTCATGTGTGCCTATCAACCATTACAAGGTAACCTTCATATGATGGGTAACTACGCTAAGCTACCACTGGATATGCCACTCTTGGGCTGTAAGTCTCTATGGACAATATGTCTCTGCTTGGGCTTTAAACCTACGATGTATGGGCTGGTAGAGAAAGTTAAAACCACCTGTGAATGAATAGAAGGAATTAGTGGGAGGGAAGCATGGTTAGAAAAAAGGCTATCAAACTTCTAATAGTGTGAACACTTACCTGCTGCAATGTCCCAGGAGAGGGATCCAAAAATGATTAATAGAAAAGAGAGGGGTCGCTCACTGGTCTATTCGGGTGCTCTGAAGAAAAAAGTAATCTAAATTGCAAAAAGAACTTCGGCACTAGCGGAAAATACAGGCCTGAATATATCCGTTAAATAATAGAATAAATATTATCAAATGTTAAACATTTTTGGTCATAACATAAGCTTCAGCTAAACAATTGATTTTGATAAATTTACATTAGAGTGTACATTGTGCTTTATATCTATCTATCTGTATACAGGGGGCTGTATACAGGGGGGTCGGTTCTATACAGTACAGATCAAAAGTTTGGACACACCTTCTCATTTAAAGATTTTTCTGTATTTTCATTACTAAGAAAATTGTACATTCACACTGAAGGCATCAAAACTATGAATTAACACATGTGGAATTATATACTTAACAAAAAAGTGTGAAACAACTGAAAATATGTCTTATATTCTAGGTTCTTCAAAGTAGCCACCTTTTGCTTTGATGACTCCTTTGCACATTCTTGGCATCAAAAAATTTGAAGCATCCTTTTAATGCAATGGTTTTACTTGTTTTTATTGGAATATGAATATTGTAGATTTAGACTGTGTGCACACGATAAGGAATAGTAGCGTTTTGGACGCAGCGTATTTTTACTGTGTTGTACAGTACAAGTACAGTGGATGGGATTAACAGAATCCCATGTCCACTGTGCTTCTTTTTTTACACTGCATAAAGTCACCTGCAGTGCGTGTTTTTGAGCCGCAGCATGTCAATTGGTCTTGCGGCAATGCAAAAAACGCATGTATATCATAAATAAAGAAATAATTTAAAAAAATTATGTGGGGTCCTCCCTATTTTTGATAACCAGCCCAAGTAAAGCAGACAGGTGCAGGTTTATAATACCAAGCTGGAAAGGTCCATGAATATTGACCCCCTCCCTGCCTAAGCCCGCAGTCGCCCCAGAATTGGCCCATCTATGAGATGGGCCAATTCAGGCACTTTGCCCGACTCTTCCCGATTGCCCTTGTATGGTTTCAAACGAGGGAATAGTTTATGGGGTTGATGTCAGCTTCATAATGTCAGCTGGCATCAAGCCATGGTGTTAAGAAGTAATTTTTCTCCTTGCGGAGAGCGACATGATAGAAGGAATTAGTGGGAGGGAAGCATGGTTAGAAAAAAGGCTATCAAACTTCTAATAGTGTGAACACTTACCTGCTGCAATGTCCCAGGAGAGGGATCCAAAAATGATTAATAGAAAAGAGAGGGGTCGCTCACTGGTCTATTCGGGTGCTCTGAAGAAAAAAGTAATCTAAATTGCAAAAAGAACTTCGGCACTAGCGGAAAATACAGGCCTGAATATATCCGTTAAATAATAGAATAAATATTATCAAATGTTAAACATTTTTGGTCATAACATAAGCTTCAGCTAAACAATTGATTTTGATAAATTTACATTAGAGTGTACATTGTGCTTTATATCTATCTATCTGTATACAGGGGGCTGTATACAGGGGGGTCGGTTCTATACAGTACAGATCAAAAGTTTGGACACACCTTCTCATTTAAAGATTTTCTAGGTTTTCTATATTTACATTAGAGTGTACATTAGAGTGTATATTTACATTAGAGTGTACATTGTGCTTTATATCTATCTATCTGTATACAGATAGAGCACGTCAAGGTTAGGAGACTTTTTAAGCCGCAATGCTCCTCTGGGAAATATGCAAATTGTCTCTTCAGAAAGGAAGAGAACTAGAACTCTAGCACCACCTATTGGAAATAGCAATCCTAAAAGTCAATATTGACCTTTTAACGATGCTTATCACATGACTTAGGATAAAAGCCAAGACCAGAAACTCAGTTTGCCGACACTGTGTTTTGGGGTACTGCCCCTTGTCGGAACAAAGTGTGAGTTCTGGTTTGGCTGGGTGAGAGGCATCAGACCGTTATCTAAGAAGTAACGTTTCTCGTTGCGGAGAGCGACATGCTAAGCATGTCAAAGTGAGGAGACTTTTCAAACCGCAATGTTTTTCTGGGAATTATGCAAATTGTCTCTTCAGAGAGGAATAGAGCCAGAACTGTAGTGCCACCTATTGGAAGTATCAATCTTAAAAGTCAATATTGACCCTTTAACGAGCCTTATCACATGACTTAGGATAAAATCCAAGACCAGAAGCTCACTTTGCTGACAGTGTTTGCCAGAAGAGCATTGCTCCTTGTGCTATGAGTACAGTTTTTTCTTTTTTACCGTTTGATAGAAGGCACCCAAGTGCCGCTAAGTGTGTGTAGAAATACGAATACCACTATAAAATACTAAAGGCAGATTAGGGACAAAGTTTTTTATATACCCCTAGGCGTTTTTAATCAAATATGAAATAAAGGCTAAGTTTCATGACTTGTTAGAGAGGGGTCTCTTTTGCGGTTCTCCCCATTTTGTAAATACATTATCAATATACCCCTTCCAGGCCATTGTTTTCCTCACAATTTGTTATATATTACTAACCCAGTAATAAAAAAAACACACACAGGATAAAATAGTTTATTTTAGAAAACACTCCCCCACACTTCACTCACCAACTTATTAAAAAGCAAAAAAAACACCCTAAAGATCTGGCTTAATCTAGCAAATCAGGAGTAGCCCAAAAATGGGAACCTGAAAGACATAAAAACAGTTAAATAAAAACAAGAAACACTCCCTAATTCACCAATTTATTATTAAGTAATAATTAATGATGGGCGAGCACCAAAATGCTCGGGTGCTCATTGCTCGGGTCGAGCAAATTGGAATGCTCAGGTGCTCGATCCGAGCAACGAGCCCAATGTAAGTCTATGGGAAAGTCGAGCATTTTTCAGGCCGCTCCCTCAGCGGTCTTCAGAGGGACTATGTGAGAACGAAGTTCCAAAAGCCCTAAAATTATCCGAAGGTAAAAAGGTAGAAAGGGTCCACAGAATTGGTCCTCCACCCTCTGTCTCTGGAGCCCACAATACTACCAGGCCAAGACAGGTCATTATGAAATTTTTGGATTTCAATGATAAAGCTGACATTATCCGAGCTTACAAACAATTAAACCACCCATTGATCATTCAAGGCCATAAAATCCTGCTTTTCGAAGACTACTCAATTGAAGTAACCAGGAAAAGGAAGTCCTTCAGTGCTTTATGCACCAGACTGCGCAAAGAAAAAATCCGCTTTCAACTGCGCTACCCGGCTACTCTTCGCCTGAAAGACACTGATGGCTCTTTCCGGGAATTTATCTCACCTGATAAGGCAGACTCTTTTGTCAACAGTCTCCTGGGCCCAGTCCTGAACAGACCCTCCAGGTGAAAACTTCCTCTAGTTCACAGTCACCTAGGAGACCCACGAAACAAGGAGACCAGAGCTATAACAATCGTTGATTTAATGAGTTTCTCCTTTTATACGCCTGGTGGCCCTGGAGTGAAAGTCTTTTATGAAGGCAATTGTTTGAGAAAATTCTGATAAATTACCTTAATTAAGGGGGGAGTTAGGTTTGAATTTGAATCTAAATTTAAATGTAATCTGTTATATTGCACACATGGTCGGGCAGAAGTGAAGCCCAGGAGATAGTCTTTTCCCTAGCGAGCAGTTAAAAATGTTTACGCTCTTGCTAGGTCAGTTCTTTAAAACTTTTGTATATTGTTTTTTTGGGTTTGTTTCACATGTTCGAGCTTTGCTCGTTAGTACGTAATCTAACTACATGTCATCATTATTTTGTAAGTTGTTCACCAAACATGTCTATCTTTACAGTCTTTGAATATGTATATCGTATCTTGGAATGTTAAAGGTTTGCGCTCTCCCCAAAAATGGATGAAAGTCCTTAGACATTTAAAACGTTTAAAGCCTGACATAGCCCTTCTACAAGAAACACATTTGCCTGAAGCAGATTTCCCCCGGATGAAAAAATTATGGGTTGGGGGTATCTATGGTTCACCGTCCGTAGATAGAAAGGCTGGAGTCTTAATCCTTATTAATAAGCAGTTTATACACCAGGTCATAAGTCAGCAGCAGGATGGAGAAGGGAGGTTGATTCAATTAACATTATCTACGTCTTGTGGAACCTTATCTACAATGTATATGCGCCTAACGTAGGCAACAAACCTTTTTTTAAACAATTGGAGACTAGACTCTTATTTGACTCCAACCCTAACAAAATAATAGGTGGAGACTTTAACTCGGTGGTTTCAGTTCATGAGAATAGGAAAAACACTACTGGTACTCTGCAATCGGTTACCTCGCATGACAAAGCACTAGCACCTTTTTTGTCTAGCTGCCAATTAATTGATTCTTGGAGGTTTTTGAACCCCAGTAATAGGGAATATACGCGCTTCTAACACGCCAACGACTCTTGGTCTCGTATTGACTACTTTTTTGTATCTTCTCCTCTGTTGGCTAAATTGATGATATTGTTATTTCTGATCATTCTTCAGTGAGCTTGGAACTATCAAAGGATTTCCCTCGGGGCCCTGACTTCTTGTGGAGATTTCCAGATTACTTTTGCAAAGACGACTCATTTATTTCCTCTCTCAAGATATGGTGGAGCGAATTCTTATCTGATAATTCGGCACACCAAGATAACCCCACATTATTGTGGGAATCGGCCAAGGCGGTACTGAGAGGAAAAATTTTGGCGTATACTTTTTCTCTCAAAAAAGGGTTATGAAAAAATATAGTGAACTGTCCTCTGAACTGAAACAAGCCTACACTACATTTCTTCTTGATCCTTCCCCTCTTAATAAAACACATTGGTCTCAAAAACAATCTGAATTCATCCAATATGCAGATATGAGAGAAAAATTCCATTTATCTCAAACAGAAGCATTCTTTTATAGGTTTGGTAACAAATCGGGGAGGATGATGGCAAATTTAGCTAAAGGTATGAGAAAGCCACAGGGAATATTTCAATTAAGAAATATTAATGGGGTTATTCACACTTACCCTAAATCAATTAATGAGATTTTAGGCTCATTCTATAAGGACCTATACAAAAAAACAAAACAAACCTTGCCCCTCTCTGATACACTCTTGGATAAGGTCAAATTACCTTTTTTTTCGGAGGAACATAAATCTATATTAAATAAACCTATTTCATTGGAGGAGATTACCACTACAATTAAAAATTTGAAACCAAACAAAGCCCCTGGACCTGATGGATACACTTCTGACTTCTTTAAATCCTTAACGGAAGAGGTGTCCCCGTTGTTAGTACCGATCTTCAACAAAATAATTTGTGGCAATCCCATTTTCCCTTCCGCAAATATGACTTATGTCAAATTATTACTAAAGCCAGACAAAGATCCATTATCCCCCAATTCATACAGACCGATTTCACTTATAAATATCGACATTAAGCTTTTATCTAAAATAATGGCTGATAGACTGGCCTCCATTCTACCCCACCTTATATCCCATGTACAAGCAGGCTTTGTTAAAGGTCGCTCAGCCACGCTAAATATTAGGAAAGTATTATTGGCGCTCGATAAAATCCACTCTACTCCTGATCTAAAGGGATCCACAGCAATTATCTCCCTTGACGCCGAAAAAGCCTTTGATAATATAAGTTGAGATTGGTTATACATGGTTTTAACGAAGATGTCATTGTCAGGCCCCTTTTTTAATTACATTCGTAATTTATACACGTCTCCAAAAGCCCAGGTGTGTACCCCAGGTTTTTTATCCTCTCCCTTCCCTCTTGAAAAGGGAATGAGACAAGGATGTCCTTTATCCCCTTACTTTTTAATCTGGCACTAGAGCCCTTAGTCCGTATTTTGTCAGACCCTAAAACTTTTTCAGGCATCCAATTTAACAAAAAATCAATTCAGGCTGCTTTTTTTGCAGACAACATCATTTTGTTCATGTCAGATCCCTTTCTACATTTACCTCTGGTGTTGGATCTACTTAAAAATGTTGGCTCATATTCTGGATTCAAAATAAACACAAAAAAATGTGAATTGCTACCATTAACTGAAAAGGGTATGAAACACTATCCAAAAAAATCTTTCTATGATATTAATATAGCTACATCACATATCACGTATTTGGGCATAAAAATAGGCCGGTTGCCATCTTCTTTATATACATTAAATTATCCCCCCCTCATCAAAAAAATTACTGATCAATTGAAATCGTGGCAGGATTTGCCCTTGTCTTTTTTAGGTAGGGCGCATCTCGTTAAGATGATAAGTACTTCTAAAATTATGTATCAACTCCAAACTCTGCCATTACTGCTGAAACACTCTGACGTAATCACACTTAATAAGGCCTTTAGTCATTTTATATGGAGAGGAAAACGTCCTAGGATTAGCCTTGACAAACTTATGTCGTCCAAGGATGATGGAGGCATCAATTTTCCAAGTATCAGGAATTATAACCTTGCTTGCCTTTTTCGCTACATAATTGACTGGCTCCACAAAAGACATACATGCTCTGATTACTCTTTGGAATCAGACTATGCTTACCCCTTTAATTTAACTGCACTTCTACACTCTCGCTACTCTTCTGTACCCCCAGCAATCAAAAGATCAGTAACTTTTAAAGACACCATTTCCGCTTGGAAAGCAGTTAGAAAAAATTATGGCCTTTGTTTCAGAATTTCTAAGCACTTGCCGCTATGGCGGAATCCGGAATTTCCACAGGGCAGTGAAAATAAATTATTTTTTAAATGGCAGCAAGCAGGTATACATAACATATCTCACCTACTTCACCCAAACGGTCGGAGATGGTTGACGTTCCCAGAATGTATAGATAAATATGATCTACCCTTACAGCATGGCCTCCAATTTGAACAAATTAGATTATCCATTATGTCAAACTTAAAGGATGTCACCTTCGAGACCTTTCAAAACTAACTAGATATAATTTTACTATGTCCAACTGGTACTCCCTCAATTTCTAGTCTTTACTCGGCTATGAAATCTAATTTATTAAAGATACACCCAGACATTTTCTTTAAATATTGGAAGCAGCAACTTGATGACATTGAAATCCCTACTAAGATCAGATTAGGCTGGAATATATTTAGAAAATACATTATAAACGAATCATGGAGAGAGACTCAGAATAAAATAATACACGGGGCCATTTACGCTTTTAATATACCGAAAAAAGATACCTTGTCAAATAGGATGATTGCATGCCCTAAATGTCATCACCCATACTCTGATCTTATGCACGGCCTATGATCCTGCCCTGATTCAACAGTATACTGGAATCAAGTCTCAGATGTGATAAAGACTATATGGGGCCCAGGATACACTCTCTCTCCATATGTAGCCATACTACATCATTGGAATAACCCAGAAAATCCTGACCAAAAATCAAAAGGCCCCCCAAAACTACTTTATACTCTATTCTTGCTGGCAAAAAAAGTTACTTAAACATTGGCTGGATCCTATCATTCCCCCTATAGCAGAGCTAATAATCCAAATGAAACATTTTATGGGAGTAGAGCAATTAGATACCCTTTGTAACAAAGAACAGCAAGCTGGCAAATTTGTATCAAAATGGAAGCAGTTTATTATAACATGTTGTTCTCTGTCTGAAAAGAATAAAATTGTCAAACCATTTACTTCTACAGAATGGTATATTCTGGAGGATCTAAATAATAACCTAGGACTCTTACGTGTTAACTAAAGCAGGGGAGATAATCATCACAATTTATCGTTATTTAATTAATTAATTCCATTGACTGTAGATGACTGTAACTTGCTAATACTTAGTTTAGATGTCTATTTGTTAAGCCAGCTAACCGGAACTTATTCATTATTCATTGTGCATGATCTGTGTACAGGTTCCTTATTATGTGCATCCTGGCTTTGATTTATTTGTTTTATATGTCTTTCTATGATTTGTTCTGTTGAAAAAAACAAATACAAATGATGTTTGAAAAAGGTTGATGTATCTGATAGGGACGCCACTGTCACAGTTCCTCCTTTGGTGGAAGACGGCGAATATGAAATTTCTCGTATCTTGAATTCTAGATGGCATAGAAGGAGATTACAGTATCTTGTCTCCTGGAAGGGTTTTGGTCCCGAAGATAACTCCTGGGTAAGGACGGATGATGTCTCTGCTCCTAGGCTTGTTAAAGCTTTCCACAGGAGGTTTCCGGATAGGCCTGGGCCTGGAGGATCCGGAGGATCCACATAAAAGAGGGGGTACTGTTAGAACCCTCCTGTTTGTTTTTTCCATCTTGTGTTTTGCGGTCACGTGACCATGCCTTTATATTCCAGCTCCGCCCTTCTGGCTGTACTGAACTTCAGTGTTTGACTGTTTCTCTAGCCTGGTGCTTCGGTGCCCTTCTCTGTCAGTTCGCTTGGTCCTTCTGGGACCTCTTGTACCTTTTGTCAGTTTGTGTTTTTGTGTTCTGCAACAACTTCTCTGTTTAGGAGGTGTCCCATTTTTTGTCACAGTCCTTAGTTCTTTTAGGGACCCCTCCCTTAATGCTATAGACTAGCCGAGGACTAAGGCGGGTCTGTTCGCTAGGAACAGGCAGCCTGCTACATCGTAGCGATTCAGCTTAGTCTTAATGTAGGGACAGCTTTCCCCTATCTTTCCTTAGTACATGTTGCAGATCATAACACTTTATTTCTAATTGGGATATTGGTTGGTTTAATATATTTTATCTTCTGATATTTTGGGTAGCTTTATACTTTCTAAAAATTGATTGATCAGTTGGGCATTAGGTTGTGGTATTGTATTGTTTTTTTTTGTAAATTGTAGAGGGTTGAGTAATAATTTGCGAAGGTATTGGAAATCTCTTTAGGATTGTATATTTTCTCATTTTGGTCGTTATGTATATACGGTAACCTTTGTTTGGTCATTTTAGCTTTGACTTTGTTCGCTTGTATTTTACCTGCTCTGTTTCCCTGCCAATAGTATTTAGCTTTGCCCGTATTTATGTTGGAGCAATTGATATAAATCGTATCTTAATTTTTGTAATTTTTGGAGAGTTGTGTTTACGGGGCTGTTTTTATGCATTTCTTCTAGTGAGGCTTTGTTTTGGTTGATTTCCTCTATTTGGCATATTCTTTCTTTTTTGTTTTGGGATGCTATTTGAATTAGTTTTCCTCTAATATAAGCCTCATGAGCATACCATACTGTTGATGCGGACACGTTGGGTATATTATTAATTATAAAATATTCTTTCAAGGTCTCCTGCAGTTGGGGCCTAATTTTATGTGTTGCGATTAGGTAATTATTTACTCTCCATGGGGAGTATGTCGTGTAGTTGTATCCCTCTTTAATGTGTTACGAGATGGGCATGGTCTGACCATGTGATGTTACCTATCGTGGCTTTTGGATGTCATGTAATAACCATTTATCTGTAAGAATTAGGTCGATTCTTGAGTAGCCTTTGTGTGAATGTGAATAGAACGTGTAATCACGTACGGAGGTGTGCAAAACTCTCCAAACATTGTAGAGTTCTTCTGCCAAGAGAGTCTGAGAAAGAGAACAAGCTTTTTCTTTTTTTGAGGATGTACAGATTTGTCTATGCCTGGCATGGGGTGATATTAAAATCCCTGCGCACCAGGAGAGCTCTTTTTTTTGCATCTGTTATTACCGCTAAAGTTTCCTTAACAAATGAAATCTGCTTGGAATTAGGGGCATATTTGGAGGTGATCTTGTAAGTTTTGTTATTTCTTCTGCATACTAAGATGATGTATCTGCCTTCATTGTCTACAATGCTGTTGATCAATTGGAAGGCGACGGTGTTTTTTATCACTATTACTACTCCCATTTTTTACCAATTGCGTGAGAGTGAAACACATTGGGAAGTTTCTGTTCTGCAACCTGTGTGCGTCAACACTGTTTAAGTGAGTTTCTTGAACACACAGTACGTCGGCTTTAAGAGCCCGGGCCTCTCTCCATAGGAGAGATCTTTTAACCCCTTTATGACCTGGGGCATACTAGTTCGCCCCAGGTCATCATACCCGGTTCAGCACGGGCTCCGGCGCTCAGCCTGCACTGAACCAGTGATTTATACAACTGACATGTGCTCGCAACAACCGCGGGTGGAATCGCGATCTACCCCCAGCTGTTAACCAGTTAAATGTCGCTGTCAATCTCGGCATTAGCCCCGCCCATCGGTGTTCCCATCACATGATCGCGGGTCACCGATGGGTTGGCATGACAACCCGCGGTCTGCAGCAGACCCCAGTGGTTGTCATGTCCTGATTGCTATGAGCGCCGCCGGCCAGTGGTTGATGCTCATAGCAAGTGAACAATTCTGCTGCATATAGGCGATCTGCTCATCTCCTGTATGCAGCAAAGCCGATCTAACCCAAAATAGTATCAATAAAAACGTCAGCTCGACGCGCAAAAAATAAGCCATCACCTGGCCCTAGATTCCGAAAAATGGAGGGTCTCGGAAATGGCGTGTTTTTTTTCTATAAGTAAACTTTGGATTTTTTTTTCACCACTTAAATAAAAAGAACCTATACAAGTGTGGTATCTACGAACTCTTAATAGCACAGAGAATAATAATAGCAGGTCAGTTTTAGTATTCAGTGAATGTGGTAAAAAAAAAAACATTTTGTTTTGCTATTTCACCGCACTTGGAATTCTTTCCTCGTTTTCTAGTACATGATATTGTAAGAACCAGTGATGTCGTTCAAAAGTACAACTTGTCCCGCAAAAAATAAGCCCTCACATGACCATATTGAGCGAAAAATATAAAAGTTATGGCTCTGGGAAGAAGGGGAGCAAAAAATTAAAACGGAAAATTGCAAGGTCATTAAGGGGTTAAACAGACTATTTAACCCTTTCACATTGATATTGGAAATGTGAAGTACCATATACAAAATACAGACAAAATCTATATGTCACCACTAGACAGTTAGGGAAGAATGGGGAAATAACAAAATACAAATCTCAAAAGATATAAATAACTATAACAGTTCCAAGAATAGAGTCCGGTTCTAAGTGAACCTACTGGACATGCCGCGCTATCCGGTATACAAGGGGAAGTGAGAATGAAAAAATATTTTTCTCGTGCTACCGCAGAGTATTGGAAAAAATAGTTGTATGATCTGCTCAAAAAAAATAATAAAAGATCTAGGTAGAGCAACTAAATTGAGGGTACAACGGTTAGGAAAGTAAGCTTGCTGCTTGTTCAGATCCACTCCTTCCTCAACATCGGCGGTTTCTTATTCTTTATTAGAGAACTTGTCCCTTCTTCCACAGTCGCCAGCGACCACTTCTGCATCAGAGTCATTCCCTGCCGAGGAGATGTCAGGACATGTGTGACTCCTTTCTTAGTCATGATCAGCTTCCAGGGTAGCCCCACTTGTACACGATCTCGTTGTCTTGCAGGATTTTGGTCGCTGTAGAAAACTCGCACCTCCTGTTCAGGGTGGCAGCAGACAGATCAGTGAACATCATGATGCTCCTGAACCTGTCCGGAAGCTCTGGATTTCCCGCCGCGTCTTTGGTTATGGCTTCTTTAAAGTGGAAAAAGTGAAGCCGGGCAATTACATCTCTGGGTGCAGAGGTGGGGGCACTTTTGGGTTTGGGGATCCTGTGCGCCCTGTCTATTAGAAGGTCCCGCTGATCCTTCTCAAGGATTAATGCAGTAAAAAAGTCCGTTAGGAACTCCTTCAGTGCGTCTGCAGCAATACTCTCCCGTATCCCTCTAAAATGTAGATTGTTGCGTCTGAAGCAGTTCTCCATATCCGCCAACTTTAATCTCCGTGCATTAATCTCCTCATCTGCCTCATTATTAGCGTCAACCAGATTATTGTGAGCAGTAGTGAACTCCTCCTTAGTATGTGCTTTTCTATCTCCAATGTGCACAATGTCTTTCTGTAATGCAGTGAAGGTGGAGGTAATATCACTGTGTATGCCCTGTTTAAGATCCCCTAAAAGTGACTTCAGTGTGGTCTCTGTAATGGGGGCAGAGCTGTGCCATGTGTCAGGTGCATTTGATACTTGCTGTTTGGTGTCTGGAGGTCTCTGGGCTGCAGGATGGCGATCCACATGGGTCCTCTGTCAGGGGGCGATGTTCCTGTGCTTTTCTCGGACTATAACCGCTCTTTATTAGGTGAGGTCTGACCCGATAGCAGAGAATCAGACCTCATGGAGCGTTCTGCACCGCCTCTGGCTGCATGATGAGTTCTACGGCAGCCATCTTGGATTTTACAGGGTGTCGGCACAAAGACCGAGATCCTGCCCTGTGCCACATCTCTGCTTTTTGTGGTGCGCCCCATGGTCGCCCAAAGTGTACCGGAGCTTGTGCTGCACGATATTAAGGTAGTCCTCTACTTTTTTTTGCGCTGTGAGCCGCTATTCGACGGTGGAAGCTCGGAGCTGGGTCTATGTGCGGCCGCTCAGCTCCTCATCTGGACACACCCCCTAAATAACATTTCCCACATGTCTACTTTACATCAGCACAATTTTGGAACCAACATTTTTTAAAAATGGGTTAAAATGGGTTAAAAATTGACCAGCGACTTTGAGGGGCCTTTATGACAGAAAATACCCAAAAGTGACACCATTCTAAAAACTGCAACCTTCAAGGTGCTCAAAACCACATTCAAGAAGTTTATTAACCTTCCAGGTGCTTCACAGGATTTTTTGGAATGTGGAAGAAAACAATGAACATTTACCTTTCTTTTTTCACAAAAATGTTACATTAGACCCAAATTTTCTTATTTTCACTCACAAGGGTTTTCAACAGGAAAAAATGAACCACAACATTTGTTGTGCATTTTCTCCTGAAGAAGCTGATACCCCATATGTGGGGGAAAACCACTGTTTGGGCATATGGCAGGGCTCAGAAGGGAAGGAGCGCCATTTGATTTTTTGAATGTAAAATTTGCTTGAATAATTTGCGGATGCCATGTCGAGTTTGGAGAGTCACTGATGTGCCTAAACAGTGGAAACCCCCACAAGTGACCCCATTTTGGAAACTAGACCCCTCAAGGAACTTCTCTTGATGTGTGATGAGCACTCTTAAAAATAAAGAAATCACTTTTTAGGAAAATGAAAAAATCACTTTTTCCACAAAAATGATGTTTTAGCCCCAAATGTTTTTATTTTCACAAGGGTAAGAGGAGAAAATGGACTCCAAGAACTGTTGTGCAATTTCTCCTTAGTACAGCGATACCCCATATATGGGGAAAATACACTCTTTAAGCGCACGGTAGGGTTCAGAAGGGAAGGAGCACGGTGTGACTTTTTGAACGCAAAATTGGCTGTAATCGAGAGCGTATGCCATGTCATGTTTGGAGAGCCCCTGATGCACCTAAACAGTGGAAACCCCCCACAAATGACCCTATTTTAGAAACTAGACCCCTCAAGGATTTTATCAAGGGTTATAATGAACATTTTGAACCCAGAGGTACGACACAGAATTTGATACCCATTAGGTCATCATATTGAATAAGTTGTCATTAGTATTGAGCGCATGTGCTTGCTACTTGAGTTTGCATCGGGTAAGCACCATGTATTGCGGGTGCACGAGTGACATGCTCGAGTCCCCGCCCCTCATGTTTCATGGTTGTTAGACACCCAAAAAAAAACCATGCGGGGATCGCTCGTGCATGGCAGGCAATCCCTTCAAGTTTTTTTGGGCTGTATAACAGCCGCAAAACATATGGGTTGGAAACTTGAGCATGTCACTTGAGCATCTGCAATTCTCGGGTGTATACCCAAGATTTTTTGGCAGCTTATTTTTTTACAGGACAAGATGACATTTTCAGTGGTACTATTTTTATTTACATTCGTCTTTTTAACCACTGCGCACCAGAGCCTGTCTTTGCCTTCGTTACCGGGCCAGTTTTTTCAATTCTGACCACTGTCACTTTATGAAGTAATTACTCTGGAACGCTTCAACGTATTCCCCTGATTATGAGATTGTTTTTTCATGACATATTGTACTTCATGATAGTGGTAAAATTTCTTCGATATAGCTTGCATTTATTTGTGAAAAAATCGGAAATTTGGCGAAAATTTTGAAAATTTTGCAATTTTCAAACTTTGAATTTTCATGCCTTTAAATCAGAGAGATATGTCACACAAAATAGTTAATAAATAACATTTCCCACATGTCTACTTTACATTAGCACAATTTTGGAACCAACATTTATTTTTGTTAGGGAGCTATAAGGGTTAAAAGTTGACCAGCGATTTCTCATTTTTCCAACAAAATTTACAAAAACATTTTTTTAGGGACCACATCATATTTGAAGTCACTTTGAGGGGTCTTTATGACAGAAAATACCCAAAAGTGACACCATTCTAAAAACTGCACCCCTCAAGGTGCTCAAAACCACATTCAAGAACTTTATTAACCCTTCAGGTGATTCACAGGAATTTTTGGAATGTGGAAGAAAAAAATTAACATTTAACTTTTTTCACAAAAATGTTACTTTAGACCCAATTTTTTTTATTTTCACAGGGGTAACTGGAAAAAATGGACCCCAAATTTTTTTGTGCAATTTCTCTTGAGCGTGCTAATACCCCATATGTGAGGGAAAACCACTGTTTGGGCGCACTGCAGGGTTCGGAAGGGAAGGAGCGCCATTAGACTTTTTGAATGTAAAAGTCAGAATAATTAGCAGACGCCATGTTGCGTTTGGAGAGCTCCTGATGTGCCTAAACAGTGGAAACCCCCCACAAGTGACACCATTTTGGAAACTAGACCCCTTAGGGAACTTATCTAGATGTGGGGTGAGCACCTTGAACCCCAAGGTGCTTCACAGAAGTTTATAATATCGAGCTGTAAAAATAAAATTTTCACATTTTTCCCACAAAAACGTTTTTCATCCCTTAATTTTGCATTATCATAAGGGTAGTAGGAGAAATTGCACCATGAAATTTGTTGTGCAATTTCTCCTGAGTATGCCGATACCCCATATGTGGGGGAAAACAACTGCTTTGGTGTACGGCAGGGTTCGGAAGAGAAAGGAGCGCTATGTTGGCTGGGATAGGTTGCAGACACCATGTCACATTTGAAGAGTCGCTGACATGCCGAAACAGCAGAAACCCCCACAAGTGACCCCATTTTGTAAACTACACCTCTCAAGGAATTCATCTAGGGAAGTAGTGAGTATTTTTTAATTTTTAAATTTATACCATTGGGCAGTGAAAAAAGCATAATTATATTTTTACCACAAAAAAATGTTTTATCCTCAGATTTTACATTTTCACACAGGGCAAAGGGTAAAAATGGTGCCGAAATGTGTCACACAATTTCTTCTAAAAGTGGCAATACCCCATATGTGGCTGTATCGTACCGCTCAGCCATATGGCGAGATCTGGGGGGGACGGAGTGCTATTTGACAATTGGAGAACAAATTATTGTAGAATAGGCATTTGGATTTGGGAGCACAAAATTTTCTGAATTTCTTTTGGGGGGCAAGGGCCATTTTGCTTTTCCAGAGCCTTTCTGCTACCAGTAACTTGGAAGTCCCTTATATTTTTAACAGATGATGGACCTGAGTGGGGACTAGCTTTTTTTGAGGACTGAGTTGAAGCTTTTATTGGGAACATTTTACGTAACATTTATCCGGCGCTCTAGGCGCACTTACATCGGGGTTTCCATCTAAATTTCCAAGTGATGTAATTCAGATGAAACCCCTGCGGGATCCATTCACTGTAATGAGGCAGCAGAGTTACTCTGGACTCCGTCTGGCCTCTGTTTAGTGGTGTCCTTTTTTTCAGAAGTGCACAAAACTGTGGCCAACTGCACTTTTATGCTCGCCTAAAACAAATGACACCGTGGGATCCTAGGCTAGACGGCATCCACAGTGGCCTATATCTGCCTCATTACAGGGAATCTTCCGTCAAGGGTTCCGGCTGAATCACGTATTTCAGAGATTTACACGGAAACTCTGGTGTAAGCGCTTAGCGCAAAGCGCAGGATAAATGTGAGCAGAGCCTTACTGCGATCAGTAGCCGTTGAAGAATTGGTTTTATTTATTTTTTACGCCGTTCCTCGTGCGGTATAAGTGATGAGATTACTTTATTCTTCGGGTCGGTGCGATTACAGAGATACCAGATTTATATCGGGTTTTTATGACTGACAGCTGTCACACACTAAAAGACGCTTTTTTTTTGCAAAATCTAGTTTTTGCATCACCATATTTTGAAAGCTATAATTTTTCCATATTTTGGCCGACAGAGTCATGTGATGGCTTGTTTTTTGCGGGACGAGTTGACATTTTTATTGGTACCATTTTTGGGTACGTGACATTTTTTGATCGCTTTCTATTCCGTTTTTTGGGAGGTAAAATTAACAAAAAACAACAATTCAGGAATTGTTTTTTGAGGTTTTTTTTTATGCCGTTCTGCGTGTGGTAAAAGTGATCAGGCAGCGTTATTCTTCGGGTCAGTACGTTTCCAGCGATACTACACTTACTGTATTTTTTTTTATGTTTTGGAGCTTTTACACAATAAAACTATTTTATAGAAAAAAATATTTTTTTTGCATTGCTTTATTCTGAGCGCTATAACTTTTTTATTTTTCGGCTGATGGCGGCTTTTTTTTTGCGGAACAAGATGACGTTTTCAGCGGTACCATTTTTATTTCTATTTTGCTTTTTGATCGCATTTTTTTCCACTTTTTGTTTGGCAACATGATGAAAAAGCATTTTTTTTGCTCCGTTTTTTATTTATTTTTATTACGGTGTGCACAGAAGGAGTTAATTAGTGTGACAGTTTTATAGCTTGGGTTGTTTCGGACGCGGCGATACCAAATATGTGTACTTTTTTTGGTTTTGTAAAAATATACGGATTTATTGGTTTAATATTTTATTTATTTATTTTTATTTATTTTGAAATTTTTTTTTTAACAATTTAAAAACATTTTTTTTTACTTTTTTTTACATTTTTACTTAGTCCCTGTATGGGACATTAATTTTTATTTTTCTGATCACTGATCTCATGTAATGTAATAGACATGTATTACATTATATGAGATCTTCCCTGACTGTTTCACAGTCAGAGTCTCCTGCCTGGCTTCAGCTGCAGGCTGAGCTAGGCAGGACACCATATATGGCAGATCTGGAGGCAGTCATGTGACTTCCAGCTGCCATAGCAACCCTAGGTCCTGGAAGGTATCAGGGATCGTCGGAGAGGTTAGTAAGACGACCCCCTCTCCTCTGTCCATCTTCTGTATGCCGCGATCACTATAGATAGCGGCATATAGAACACAGCAAAGGGTTAACATCACTGGGACCTGATCCAATCAGGTCCCGATGATGTCCCCTGTCAGAGCTAACGCTCTGCACCGGAATCGTAGCGCTTGCAGGACCCTGGGGGTCCTGAGCTCTACGAGACCACCCACCGTTTTTAAACGTCGGCGCTGCACAGAGCCCAGCAAGCGCCGACGTTTATCTACAGTGGGCGGTCGGGAACCGGTTAATCACTTTTTTTTGTTTGGCGGTATGACGATAAAGCATAGTTTTTTGATTAGTTTTTTATTTCCTTTTTTTACTGTGTTCACTAAAGGGGTTAAATAGAGGGATAGTTTTATAGGACATGTCTTTCGGGGCGCCGCAATGCCAAATATGTGTACTTCTAACATTTGTTTTTTTTCATAATAATATTTATTTATGGGTACAGAATATTTTTTATTTTTTTTGGATTTTTTCATTTTTTTTTATATTTTTACTATTTTTTTTTTCACTTTCTGATACTGTTTTTCACTTTTACACTTTGTCCCACTATGGGACTTTCATTTTTTGCAGGCTGATCGCTTTTAAAGCATAGGGATGCAGTAGCATCCTTGTGCTATGCAGGCTGTCAGTCCTGCACTGGCACAAGTTAGATAAATCGTGCATTGCACACGCTCTATCTATCTTCCTGATGCCTGGTGACCCAGATGTTGTCATGGTATTCAAGGTTAGAGGGGTGCTCTTAACTCTGCTTGCCCCGGAAATGCACAGCCTCTGTGCGGGCGCGATCACATTGTGCGTAATCGTAGGTACCTGGTCCATAAGTACCAGGGCGCAGGGACGTACTATTACTGACAATGTCAGAAAGGGGTTAAAGTGCATTTACTCCTCGCAAACGCACCCAAAAACACATGTATGTCATAAATAATTTTAAAAAATGACGCAGGGTCCCCCCTACTTTTGATAACCAGCCTAGGTAAAGGAGACAGGGCTTACATTATCAAGCTGGGAAGATCCATGGATATTGGCCCTTTCCCAGCCCAAAAATTAAAGCTCTCAGCTGCACCAGAATTGACGCATCCATGAGATGCGCCAATTTGGGCACTTTGCCGACTCTTCCCGATTGCCCTGGTGCGGTGGCAATTGGGGTAATAGTTTATGGGGTGGATGTCAGCTTTGTAATGTCAGTGAGCAACAAGCCTAAGTGTTATTAATGGAGAGTTGTCTATCAGACACCCCCATTACTAATCCAGTAGTCATAAAAAAAAACACAGGAAAAAATCGTTTATTTTAAAAAACACTCCCACACACCTTGCTCACCAATTTATTAAAAAGCAAAAACATCAACATGAAGATCTGACGTAATCCAGCCAATTAGAAGTTGTCCAAAAATGGAAACCTGAAAGACATAAAAAGAGATTTAACTAAATGAAAGCAAGAAACATTCCCTCATTCACCAATTTATTATTAATAATAATTCCTGCTGCTGTGATGTAAACCATTGGGGATCCCACGACGTCTCGCGATTCTGTACAGCAACCTTTGGTGCGTCATTCTGAGAACGACAATTCAAAGATCACTCCTGGTCATGTCTCACGAGCGATGACATCAGTAACTGAGTAACGTCATCGTTCGTGAGGGACCTATGAAGGGACCTATTAGCACATTCCAATAAAATGAATGAAAATTATTGCGTGAACTGTTGTTGTTAAACTTTTTATTGGTACTGTACATGAGCATCCCTTTATAGGGAACCCCTTCGGTGCTGTTACTTTTTCTTCACTTTGTAACTTATTACGCAAGGGACTATCCTCTTTTTTTCATATATTAAAGTTCTAGATGTAAAATTTCCTTAGTTCATGTCTGTGCATGTGAATGGTTAAAGTGGATCTGTCACCAAATTTGACAATCCTTCCTGCACTGCTACTGGTGGCATCTCACACGGCTAAATGCATATGGATATATTGTCCTCTATTTGCTTCTTCTTGAACATTGGTTTGTGGTTGTTCTCCCTATGATCAGAATGCACCTTGGTGTTTCTAGGTTCTCCACTGATGTAATATATTTTTTTTGTTCCTTAAAGGGAACCTGTGACGTGAAAAAAAGCTCTTTATCTGCAGATATGGGGTTAATCTGCAGAGTAATGGCGTCCTGAACCTGCACTGCACTTAGACCCCGCTCTCAGGAGGAAATTAACTTTATTCCTCCCGGTAGTGTTCTGGGTTCAGTCACTGGGATGGTGCCGGTGTGGTTCAGTCACCGCTCTGTGTATAGAGAGGGCAGCTGTAACCGCATCCCCGTCACTGAGTAATGCTGAGCTGCTTTCAGTCAGTGCCAGTGATGTGGTTACCGCCACCGCTCACTATACACAGAGTGGTGACTGAACCTACACCTGTGCCACTCCTGAAATGGAAACCCAATGGATGCCGGGAGAAATAAAGTTCATTTCCTCCCAACAGCAGGGGATTAAGTGTCGGCGCCGGGCGGGTTCAGAATAGTATTAACCTAGAGATTATCCCCATATGTGCAGGCTAATTTCATTTTTTCACATGACAAATTCCCTTCAAGGAAAGAAGCTTTTTTTATTGTAGTTATTATTTCTTACAAGCATGTAGTAATGTGTTTTTTTTTTTTTTTTTAATCTGCAGTGCAAGCGGACCTTCAGACCGCACCTATTATAGAGGTAAGACATTTTACGAAAATTCAGATGGTATAATGAAATATGTGACTTTATATTTTATTCCAAAATTTTTATAGGTTTTATTAAAGGTACAGTGGGTACGGAAAGTATTCAGACCCCTTTAAATTTTTCACTCTTTGTTTCATTGTAGCCATTTGGTAAATTCTAAAAAGTTCATTTTTTTTCTCATTAAAGTACACTCTGCACCCCATCTTGACTGAACATAAACAGAAATGCAGAAATTTTTGCAAATTTATTAAAAAAGAAAAACTGAAATATCACATGGTCATAAGTATTCAGACCCTTTGCTCAGTATTGAGTAGAAAGACCCTTTTGAGCTGGTACAGCCATGAGTCTTCTTGGGAATGATGCAACAAGTTTTTCACACCTGGATTTGGGGATCCTCTGCCATTCTTCCTTGCAGATCCTCTCCAGTTCCGTCAGGTTGGATGGTGAACGTTGGTGGACAGCCATTTTCAGGTCTCTCCAGAGATGCTCAATTGGGTTTAGGTCAGGGCTCTGGCTCGGCCACTCAAGAATGGTCACAGATTTGTTATGAAGCCTCTCCTTTGTTATTTTAGCTGTGTGCTTAGGGCCATTGTGTTGTTGGAAGGTGATCCTTCAGCCAAGTCTTGGGTCCAGAGCATTCTGGAAGAGGTTTTCATCCACAATATCTCTGTACTTGGCCGCATTCATGTTTCCTTCAATTGCAACCAATTATCCTGTCCCTGCAGCTGAAAAACACCCCCATAGCATGATGCTGCCACCACCATGTTTCACAGTTGGGATTGTATTGGGCAGGTGATGAGTAGTGCCTGGTTTTCTGCACACATACCGCTTAGAATTACCACCAAAAAGTTCTATCTTTGTCTCATCAGACCAGAGAATCTTATTTCTCATAGTCTAGGAGTCCTTCTTGTGTTTTTGAGCAAACTTTATGCGGGCTTTAATATGTCTTGCACTGAGCAGAGGTTTCCGTCGGGCCATTCTGCCATAAAGGCGTGACTGGTGGAGGGCTGCAATGATAGTTGACTTTGTGGAACTTTCTCCCATCTCCCTACTGCATCTCTGAAGCTCAGCCACAGTGATCTTGGGGTTCCTCTTTATCTCTCTCACCAAGGCTCTTCTCCCACGATTGCTCAGTTTGGCTGGATGGCCAGTTCTAGGAAGACTTCTGGTGGTCCCAAACTTCTTCCATTTAAGGATTATGGAGGCCACTGTGCTCTTAGGAACCTTGAGTAATGCAGACATTCTTTTGTAATCTTGGCCAGATCTATGCTTTGCCTCAATTCTGTCTCTGAGCTCCTTGGGCAGTTTCTTTGAGCTCATGATTCTCATTTGGTCTGACATGTACTTTGAGCTGTAAGATCTTGTGTGTACCTTTCCAAATCAAGTCCTATCAGTTTAATTAAACACAGCTGGAATCCAATGAAGGAGTAGAACCATCTCAAGGAGGATCACAAGGAAATGGACAGCATGTGACTTAAATAGGAGTGTCTGAGCAAAGGGTCTGAACACTTATGACCATGTGATATTTCAGTTTTTCTTTTTTAATAAATTTGCAAAAATTGGAGTTGGGGAACACTTTTTTAGTGTGTGACAGCAGCCAACCCTAAAAATCCGATATACAGTGGCTTGCAAAAGTATTCACCCCCTTCACAGTTTTTGTGTTTTTCTACCTTGCAACCTGGAATTTAATTGTTTTTTAAAGGCTTTGCATGAGATCATGTAAAGAACATGCCTACAGCTCTGAACATTTGGTTTTATTTTTGTTGTGAAGCAAACAACAAATAGGACAAAATACCTGAAAACTTCAATGCGCATAACTATTCACCCGTCTAAAGTCAGTACTTAGTAGAAGCTCCTTTTGCAGCAATTACAGCTGAAGGTCATTTTGGGTAAGTCTCTATGAGCTTTCTACCTCTTGCCACTGGGATTTTTGGCCATTCTTCAAGGCCAAACTGCTCCATCTCCTTCAAGTTAGATGATTTCCTCTGGTGAACAGCAATCTTCAAGTCTGACTACAGATTCTCAATTGGATTACAGTCTGGGCTTTATCACTACAAAACATTTAGGCTATGTGCCCACGATGCAGAAATGCTCCGGATTTTTCCCGAGAGTTTCTGCATCTCCCTGGCAGAAAAAACGCATGCGGATTGTACATGCGTTTTTCCTGCCAGGGATATGCGGATGTGAAGCGTTCTTCACATGCATTTCTGCATGCGGATTGACAAGCGCTTTTAAAGCGATTTTAGCATCACTTGGAAAGTGCTTGACAACTTGGTTACACTATATAAATCCATGTGTGTTACAGTTATATGAAAAAGTTTGGGCACCCCTATTAATCTTAAGCTTAATGTTTTTTAAAAATTGGTGTTTTTGAAACAGCTATTTCAGTTTGATATATGTAATAACTGTTGGACACAGTAATGTTTCTGCCTTGAAATGAGGTTTATTGTACTAACAGAAAATGTGCAATCTGCATTCAAACAAAATTTGACAGGTGCATAAGTATGGGCACCCTTATCATTTTCTTGTTTTAAACACTCCTACCTACTTTTTACTGACTTACTAAAGCACTTTTTTTGGTTTTGTAACCTCATTGAGCTTTGAACTTCATAGCCAGGTGTATGCAATCATGAGAAAAGCTACTTAAAGTGGCCACTTGCAAGTTGTTCTCCTGTTTGAATCTCCTCTGAAGAGTGGCATCATGGGCTCCTCAAAACAACTGTCAAATGATCTGAAAACAAAGATTATTCAACATAGTTATTCAGGGGAAGGATACAAAAAGCTGTCTCAGAGATTTAACCTGTCAGTTTCCACTGTGAGGAACATAGTAAGGAAATGGAAGAACACAGGGACAGTTCTTGTTAAGGCCAGAAGTGGCAGGCCAAGAAAAACATCAGAAAAGCAGAGGAGAAGAATGGTGATATCAGTCAAGGACAATCCTCAGACCACCTCCAGAGAGCTGCAGCATCAAATTGCTGCAGATGGTGTCACTGTGCATCGGTCAACTATACAACGCACTTTGCACAAGGAGAAGCTGTATGGGAGAGTGATGCGAAAGAAGCCGTTTCTACAAGCACGCCACAAACAGAGTCGGCTGAGGTATGCAAAAGCACATTTGGAGAAGCCAATTTCTTTTTGGAAGAAGGTCCTGTGGACTGATGAAACCAAGATTGAGTTGTTTGGTCATACAAAAAGGCGTTATGCATGGCGGCAAAAAAACACAGCATTCCAAGAAAAATACTTGCTACCCACAGTAAAATTTGGTGGAGGTTCCATCATGCTTTGGGGCTGTGTGGCCAATGCCGGCACCGGGAATCTTGTTAAAGTTGAGGGACGCATGGATTCCACTCAGTATCAGCAGATTCTTGACAATAATGTTCAAGAATCAGTGATAAAGTTGAAGTTACGCAGGGGATGGATCTTTCAGCAAGACAATGATCCAAAACACCGCTCCAAATCTACTCAGGCATTCATGCAGAGGAACAATTACAATGTTCTGGAATGGCCATCCCAGTCCCCAGACCTGAATATCATTGAACATCTGTGGGATCATTTGAAGAAGGCTGTCGATGCTCGGCGACCATCAAACTTAACTGAACTGGAATTGTTTTGTAAAGAGGAATGGTCAAAAATACCTTCATCCAGGATCCAGGAACTCATTAAAAGCTACAGGAAGCGACTAGAGGCTGTTATTTTTGCAAAAAGAGGATCTACTAAATATTAATGTCACTTTTCTGGTGAGGTGCCCATACTTATGCACCTGTCAAATTTTGTTTGAATGCAGATTGCACATTTTCTGTTAGTACAATAAACCTCATTTCAAGGCAGAAACATTACTGTGTCCAACAGTTATTACATATATCAAACTGAAATAGCTCTTGCAAAAACACCAATTTTTAAAAAACATTAAGCTTAAGATTAATAGGGGTGCCCAAACTTTTTCATATAACTGTATATAGTGTGACCTTAAAGAATGTTTAAAAATAAAAAAATTAATCTATACTTACCTTCCGATGGCCCCCGAAGTCTTGCTTCGCTCCGTTCTCCCTTGCCGGCAGCTCGCGGTACGCTGCACTGAAGGACCTGCCATCACATGACTATGACGTCAGCGCAGGTTCTTCAGTCCATCGCGAACTGCCGGCATGGGAGGATGAGCGCAGCGGGGGCCGTCAGAAGGTAAATATAATATTTATTTTTTATTTTAGTCTTTTTTTTTACAGGTTCTATGGTACCCTGGTCCGGAGGAGAGTCTCCTGTCCTCCACACCCGGGTACCATCCGCACATTGAAACGCTTGGATTCCGCATGTACAGATGCAGTGATGCGTAATCCGTGCGTTTCAATGCAAGTCAACGGCGGCAAAAAAAATAATTGGTAGTGCTGCGTTTTTTTCCGCAATGATAACCCGCAGCGGAAATTTCCACAGCATGTGCACAGCACATGCGAATTATCATTGGGGACCACGGCTGGCCTTCTACCATGCGTTTCTGCAGCGTTTTTGCCGCTGCGGAAACGCTTAAAAAAAACGCATCGTGGGCACACAGCCTTACACTTTTTCCCTTAAATCACTAGAGTGTTGCTTTAGCAGTATGCTTTGGATCATTGTCTTTTTGGAAGGTGAACCACTGTCCCAGTCTCAAATCACTGACAGACTGAAACAGGTTTTGCTCAGAAATATCCATGTATTTCCCAGGATCCATCTTTTCCTGGACTTGAACAATTTCCCCTATCCCTGCTGCCGAAAAACATCCCCATAGTATGATGCTAACACCACCATGTTTCACTGTGGGGATAGTGTTCTTGGGGTGATGAGTTGTGTTGGTTTGGCACCAGACATAGCGTTTACTTTGGTGGCAAGAAAGTTCAATTTTGGCCTCATCTGACCACATCGCCTTCCTCCACACATTTGAGGAGACTCCCACATGTCTTTTGGGAAACTCAAAATACCTTACAATTTTTGTAAGTAAAGGCTTTTTTCTTGTTCAATTATGTTTATTGGTATTTTAAAACATTTTAAAGGGAGAAATGCACACACAATATAAGCCTAAAGGTTGGCGGAGAGTAGGGGAGGTAGGAAAGCTAGGGGGAAGGAAGGGGAAGTAAAAGGTAATTCCTTTTGAAAATATGGAAAAGAGAGGCAAGTGTACAAAAAGCTGTCTTTGAATTTTACATGTAACTTATACTTGTTAAAATTATAGCTTATTCCTTATGAATTAATTGCTGAAAAAAGAAAGACAGAAAAATTAGTAAGACACATATAGTACATTAAAAGTAGCTTAATGATATATGTGGACACTTGCCGGGGATCAAGATGTTCTCCATCGACCTGGGGGGAAGGAGTTTGATTTAAGTTTCCATTCAGTCAGAGTGAAGTATGAATAGAAGTTCGCTGACCTAATGCAAATATTGAAGATTGTTTCAATTGGAAGATGAAAAAAAAAGGATTATGATCTTTTTATAATCTGGTTCTTGAAGATAGATTGTAATTCTATGGTAATAGTCCAAGATGGAAAATTGTATTACAATCCAGATGAAATCCAAGGCATAGACCCAAATTGACCCATATTGTAATCGAATTTAGTATGAATTGTAATTCAAGTGTTTATAATGTTATAATCTTGGTTAAAATCCGTAGATATTAGCTGATATTTATTCACCTAGTCCAAGAAATTCTAAGCAACACTAGACACTGTGAAAATATTACTATACACTTAATCCTATGTGGTTATTTGTTTCAAACCCATCAGGATAACAGAGACTCTAAATTCAATTAAAAATCAATATTTTTTATTCATTATCCATATAAAAAAACAGAAAAACAATTTTCTTTTTAAAAAAATGACAGGGGACATCCAGAAAAGAGAGATGCAATATATAGCTTGGTCATATCACATTCATCATGATTGTATAGCAGAAAACTAAGCCACCTTATTCACTTGATGCATATTTGAACCGGTATTATAGACCGATGTAAACAGATTTGACAAAGTGAAAATTATGCAATACTCAGTCAAATATAATAAATTAAATTAAATGGTAGGGAGTCAGACATTTACATCTATGATCATAAAGTGCTAAGTGCTTATATTTAGAAAAAATTGTCTGCATTATTTCATTGCATTAGTTGGACCGTAAACAACTGCTTACAACTATGCAAAGTGCCATGGAGTAGTCAATATACCTATTAAAAATTGGTAAGAAAGTAAGAAAAGATCAAAGATATCTAATGATAGGCCAGGCGTCCGGGGGAGCCGTCCATAGGAAGTTATCCCATCAATTATGTGCCAGCTGTAAGGTGCTTTGATGGCTCATCGCACATGTGTATACTACACCTGTTTGCAAAAGGGACTTCCGGGTGGTGCGCAGTGGAACGCATGTGTGGAACGCACGCGGTCCACATGTAGCGCATCCCTGGAAGTCAGTAGGTGATGTCACATGCGCGTGTTCACAGCTCCCATGGGCCGCACGCCACTATACAGGAACCGGACCCGTGGAGTAAAGCCTAGCTGTGCAGAGCAGTGGAACGCATGTGTGGAACGCATGCGGACCACATGGAGCGCAACCTCAAAATGGTCCATCCCCACTTCCTAAACCATGAACCTGTAGGACATGGCATACATATCAAGGAATGACAAGGGAAAATGGGAGGGGAATGGGGAAGGAAGGAGGGAAGAAGAAAAGAATAAACCAAATGTAAAGACAGAAAATAGATGCTGTAGGAGCATCGATTACCATCCATTACCATAGACATCTTAACACTTATTTACATATATTTGTATGCATGGACTATAATTGTAGATGGCGCTGTGTCCCTTTAACAAGTGAACCTGAAACATATTGAATATTTTTGAAATTCGTGGCATTGTCCACGGAAATTTATGGCAATGGACAAATTAAGTAAGAAATATTTGGATTGGAATTATCCATCAATGATGAATATGGACTATAAAATTGAATGGTGCTGTCTTTTTAACAAGTGATATATATCCAACATGTCATTATTTGATCTCAGGAGTGAGTTGCGGGGTCCCCATTTGGGAAGAACATGTTTTTTGTATATGACGGTTGACACTGATAGAAGGGTAGGCTTCTCCCCTTATTCTCCGTGATTGCGTGGCATAAAATCCTAGCATAATTAAATGTTTCTAATTGTTACACTTAGCCTCTCTTTGACTATAGACATATTAGCACTTATTTACATATATTTGTTTTATTAATTTTCACTTATTCTTTGCTTTTTCACTATACATACATTATTTTCGTTATTTCTACACTTTACATTCAACAAATACATATTTTCATTCATATATGATTTTTCTTTTTAGTTTACACTTTTACTTTCGTTTTCACCCCCCCACACACACACACACACACACACACACACACTTTCACATTTCACTTTATGGTAATCGATGCTCCTACAGCATCTATTTTCTGTCTTTACATTTGGTTTATTCTTTTCTTTTCTTCTTCCCTCCTTCCTTCCCCATTCCCCTCCCATTCTCCCTTGTCATTCCTTGATATGTATGCCATGTCCTCCAGGTTCATGGTTTAGGAAGTGGGGATGGACCTTTTTGAGGTTGCGCTCCATATGGTCCGCATGCGTTCCACACATGCGTTCCATTGCGCACCGCCCGGAAGTCCCTTTTGCAAACACGTGTAGTATACACATGTGCGATGAGCTATCAAAGCACCTTACAGCTGGCACGTGATTGATGAGATAACTTCCTATGGACGGCCCCCCGTACGCATGGCCTATCTTTAGATATCTTTCATCTTTTCTTACTTTCTTTTTTATACATCAGCTATAAATCTTCTTTTAGCCTTCTTTTCCTCAATAAAACAGATCCTATCCCAATACATTTGTAAGTATAAAAAATCTAGACTTCCTCATAAAATCCTAACCCTACCTAATCATAAAGGGGGTATTGGCATTCCTAGTGTCCTAAACTATTATTAAGCAATCCACTTAAATAGATGGCTCAAATTAGCCAGTGCATCCAAGAGAGGGGAAGCCTCAGACATTGATCTTCTACTCCTGGGTAATAATCCACACAAATACATATGGGCAAATATTGTCCGCACTTCCGAGGCCATAAGTGATATTACTATTACCACTTCCCTTAAGATTAAACGCGACTTAGATAAAGATCTAAAAAAGAGCATACTTCCCTCAGCTCAGGCCCCTATTTCTACCATTCCGTACTTTCTAGACCCAAATTATTCAGATCCCTATAATCTTTGGTTGGATTTGCCGAACTGTTCAATCAAAGAGTTCCTGACCAATAAAATCCCATTGCTGGATTCATGGCCGGTTAATTCCTCCGCAAGCCCCATTAATTTCTTACAACATAAACATGTCACCCACATTCTTTCGATGTTTAAATCTAAATTCCCTGGTGCGGGAGGAGGTTCATGGGTGGACATGCTATGTAAACTCTCGTTCCCTTTTCCTAAAGGAATATCGAAGATATATAACCATATGATCCTGCCTCAGTCCTTCCAAAAACCTTCCTTTATATACTCTTGGGAAAAGGAACTTAACATCTCTTTGGCGGATGAAGAAGTCGAATCCATTCTTACTAATTCTCACGGATTCTCCAGGTGCATTTCTTTGCAAGAGAATTCATACAAAATATTAATACCGTGGTATAGAACGCCAGAACTATTATGCCATTATGGATCGTCTGACTCTAACCTTTGCTGGAGATGTAAAGCAGGGGTGGGAAACATGTCCCATATATTTTGGTACTGCCCTAATATTAGACCTTTTTGGGTTAAAATAGGGGACACATTGAAAGACCTAGGTATGATAAGGGGTCCCTTGTCTCCGAAAGAAGTCTTACTATCCTTTCCGTCTCAAAATTTTAAACCTACAAGACATGATCTGCTCCCTCTACTGTTTGGGGCGGCGAAATACCTGATCCCTCTGCACTGATTGCAGGTTACACCCCCCATTTACGTTGAGTGGTTGAATAAGGTTGACATGATTAGGCGGTTGGAGGAGCTCACTAGTTGGGAGACTTCCCAGCACTCCTATTTTCGTGAGGTTTGCTTTCCCTGGAAACCTACCTGGCCCGTTTAGCGGTTTTGTGGGTTAAAAATAACAACTACTTATTCTGTCATATCTTGAGCACCTCCTTCTCCTTCCCATTACTGTTTATCTCCTACCTCATTCAGGTTGTTTATTAATCTTGCCAACGCGCCGCAACACACATAACTTTGTTTTGGTATGTGATGTCTCTCATACATTATGCTCCCTTGTATTAATTCTTTTCTGATACTTTATTCAGATATTATTCATTTTCCTAGCTTAGGTCTCTTGTTGTCTAGGTATACTAGCGTTAGTTTTGTATTTGTCTTGTTATATATTGTTTCACGTGCCTTGATTTGTTCCATTGAGATACTATTGTCTTTTTATTGATATTGTTATGATATCTCAATTTCCTAGTCTATAATTCCATATGTTGCACTGATGTCATTTGTTTCTGTTCTATTTACTTAAATATAGAATGTTTAACCCCTTAAGCCCCGCGGGTGGTTTGCACGTTAATGACCGGGCCAATTTTTACAATTCTGACCACTGTCACTTTATGAGGTAATTACTCTGGAACGCTTCAACGGATCCCCCTGATTCTGAGTTTGTTTTTTCGTGACATATTGTACTTCATGATTGTGGAAAAACTTCTTCGATATCACTTGCGTTTATTTGTGAAAAAAACGGAAATTTGGTGAAAATTTTGAAAATTTTGCAATTTTCAAAATTTGAATTTTTAAGCCCTGAAATCAGAGCGATATGTCACACAAAAGAGTTAATAAATAACATTTCCCACATGTCTACTTTACATCAGCACAATTTTGGAACCAAAATTTTTTTTTGTTAGGGAGCTATAAAGGTTAAAAGTTGACCAGCGATTTCTCATTTTTCCAACAAAATTTACAAAACCATTTTTTTAGGGACCACATCACATTTGAAGTCACTTTGAGAGGTCTTTATGACAGAAAATACCCAAAAGTGACACCATTCTAAAAACTGCACCCCTCAAGGTGCTCAAAACCACATTCAAGAACTTTATTAACCCTTCAGGTGCTTCACAGGAATTTTTTGAATGTGGAAGAAAAAAATGAACATTTAACTTTTTTCACAAAAATGTTACTTTAGACCCAATTTTTTTTATTTTCACAGGGGTAACAAGAAAAATGGACCCCAAAATTTGTTGTGCAATTTCCCCTGGGCACTCAGATACCCAATATTTGGGGAAAAAACACTGTTTGGGCGCACGGCAGGGCTCGGAAGGGAAGGAGCGCCATTTGACTTTTTTGATTGTAAAATTTGCTTGAATAATTAGCGGACGCCATGTTGTGTTTGGAGAGCCCATGTGTGCCCAAACTTTGGAGCTCCCCCACAAGTGACCCCATTTTGGAAACTAGACCCCCCAAGGCACCTATCTAGATTCATAGTGAGCACTTGGAACCCCAGGTGCTTCACAAATTGATTCATAAAAATGAAAAAGTGTTTTTTTTTTCACTTTTTCATTTTTACGAATCAATTTGTGAAGCACCTGGGGGTTCCAAGTGCTCACTATGCATCTAGATAGGTGCCTTGGGGGGTCTAGTTTCCAAAATGGGGTCACTTGTGGGGGAGCTCCAATGTTTGGGCACACAGGGGCTCTCCAAACGCAACATGGCGTCCGCTAACAATTTGAGCCGATTTTCCATTCAATTTGTTAGCAGACACCATGTCGCGTTTGGAGAGCCCGTGATGTGCCTAAACAGTGGAGCTCCCCCACAAGTGTCCCCATTTTGGAAACTGTACCCCTCAAGGATTTTATTAAGGTGTATAGTGAACATTTTGAACCCAGAGGTACGGCACAGAATTTGTTTACATTAGGTCATCATATTGAATAAGTTGTCATTATTCTTGAGCACAAGTGCTCGCTACTTGAGTTTGCATCGGGTACTCAGGTATGCACCATGTACAGCTTGTGCTTGAGTGACATGCTCGAGTCCCTGCTCCGCATGTTTCACGGTTATTAGACACCCAAAAAAAAACATGCGGGGATCGCTCGTGCATGGCAGGCAATCCCCATAAAGTTTTTTGGCCGCGAAGCATATGGGGCAGAGACTCGAGCATGTCACTCAAATACCCACGATACTCAATGCATACCAGAGCACCCGATGCAAACTCAAGTAGCGAGCACTTGCTCTCAACACTAGTCGCCATATCGTCATCTTTTTTTCTTACTTTTGAAAAAAATCCCAACCCCAGCCCTAACCCTAGCACAACCCTAGCCCTAGCACAACCCTAGCCCTAGCACAACCCTAGCCCTAGCACAACCCTAGCCCCAGCACAACCCTAGCCCCAGCACAACCCTAGCCCCAGCACAACCCTAGCCCCAGCACAACCCTAGCCCCAGCACAACCCTAGCCCCAAACCCAGCCCTAACCCTAGCCCAATCCTAACCCAAGAGTTTATTTTTGACGCCGTTCCTTGTGCGGTATAAGTGATTAGACGACTTTATTCTTCGGGTCGGTGTGATTACAGCAATGCCAGAATCATATGGGGTTTTTATGACTGACAGCTGTTACACACTAAAAGATGCATTTTTTGTAAAATCTAGTTTTTGCATCGCCATATTTTGAGAGCTATAATTTTTCCAGATTTTGGCAGACAGTCATGTGACGGCTCGTTTTTTGCGGGATGACTTGACGTTGTTATTCGTGCCATTTTCAGGCACGTGACATTTTTTGATCGCTTTCTATTCCGATTTTTGGGAGGCAGAATAAACAAAAACCAACAATTCAGGAATTGTTTTTTTTTTTTTTTTTTTTTATTCTGTTCCGCGTGTGGTAAAATTGATGAGGTAGCTTTATTCTTCGGATCAGTACGTTTACAGCGGTACCACATTTGTATCATTTTTCTATGTTTTGGCGCTTATACACAATAAAAGCTATTTTATCGAAAAAAATATTTTTTAGCATCGCTTTATTCTGAGAGCTATAACTTTTTTATTTTTCGGCTGATGGAGCTGTATGGTGGCTTGTTTTTTGCGGGACGAGATGACGTTTTCAGCAGTATCATTTTTATTTATATGCGTCTTTTTGATCGCGTGTTATTCCACTTTTTGTTTGGCGGTATGGTGATAAAGCATTGTTTTTTGCTTCTTTTTTTTTTTTTTTTTTTTACCGTGTTCACTGAAGGGGTTAACTAGTGGGACAGTTTTATAGGTCAGGTTGTTCCGGACGCGGCGATACCAAATATGTGTACTTTTATTGTTTTTTTTTTATTTTTTTTGTAATATTTATTGATGGGTACATTATATTTTTATTTTTGGTGTATTATTTTTTTTATTTTTTTTATAATATTTTTGCACATTTTTTTTTTTTTTTTCCACTTTAAGACAGTTTATACTTTTTATTACTTTGTCCCACTCTGGGACTTTCACTTTTTTTTTCTGATCGCCTGCATGGCACAGGAATGGAGCACCATCCCTATGCCATGAAGGCTGTCAGAAGTGCACAGTGTGAAGATTGCTTGGAGATGCACTGCGCATGTCCAAGCAATCTTCCTGCTCTCTGGTGACCCGGATGTTGTCATGACGACATCGGGTCGTCATGGCAACACCCGGGAAGCCTTTGCAGACTGCGCTGGAAGCCGGAAGAGGAGGTGAGTATCGCCGATCACCTCCCCTTGCCCCCGCAATGCCGCGATCGATTTCGATCGACTTCGATCGCAGCATAGCGGGGGTTAATGTGCTGGGAGAGGTGCAGGACTGCTCCCTGCACATAGTACCGGGTGTCAGCTGTGACAATCAGCTGACACCCGGCGGCGATCGCGCCCGCACAGCCTGTGTGCGCGCGCGATCGCGATGACGTACTAATACGGGTCTGGGTCTTAAGTCCCAGGGCACAGACGCATATTAGTACGTCAGATGTTATTAAGGGGTTAAAAAAAATGTTTTAAATGGAACCTTTATGGCGTCACTTAAAATTCCCTCATGGAACATTAGTGGATTAGGGAATGCCAAGAAAGGGAATATTGTATTCTCCCAGATACGTAAATCTCAAGCGCAAATAATATGCCTTCAGGAAACCCATTTAACCCCGGACACTGTGTCCAGAATAAACAAACCCTGGATACAGTGGGACAAACACGCTACACATACTTCTTATTCTAGAGGTGTAGTTACCATTGTGCATAAGTCAGTGGGATAGTCAGTTCAAACTGTCAAAAGAGACTCAACATATACAACCCACCACCAGCCAAAATGGATGTACTCCAACAGGCAGTGATTTTTGTATCACAGTACCCAGATGCTAAAATGTTATGTATGGGAGACTTCAATATGATTCTTAATACACACTTGGATAAAATGAGCCCTGCCAACACTAGGTCTGATAGTCAAGACACCGCTACTTTACATACTTTCATAACGGAGGTGGGTTGGATTGATTTGTAGAGGCAGTAGCACCCACTCAAGAGAGAATTTTCCTGCTACACACCTGCTGTTCGATGTTTATCTAGAATGGATCATATATTTGGAAACAGTACTGCATTTTCGGATTTAAGTAAAATTGAATATTCCCCTAGAACGGTGTCGGACCATGCTCCACTGATAGCATCTTTTCATTTGGGGGGTCCTAACAGACCCAAGAGGTTTTGCATACATCCGTTTTGGTTGTCTCTTATTTGAGAACATGATAGGATACCAGATCAAGGGGAAGTATTTATAGCAGGTCATGGGGACTTCCCTGACAGATTGATAGTATGGGACACACTTAAAGCATATATTAGGGGATGCGTTAAATCAACGATTTCATACATTAAAAGGGAATCGTCTATTGGGGAGCAGAGGCTTGGCGATGAGTGCAAATTATTAGAAGCTAAATATATTAACAATTCCTCAGATAATTCCTTACATAACTGGCTTGGGAAAGGGAGGGAGTACCTGACCCATCTGCAGGAAAAAGCGCAGAGAAAACTTTTCTTTTCAAGACAAACTTACTTTGAGCTGGGTAACCAATCGAGTAAATTCTTAGCATACATAGTCCAGCAAAATCAGATATCCCCATCAATACTAGCCATTAACACAAGGGAAGGTAGTCCGCTGCTTAAATCAGATCAGATTGCAAGCAGATTTGAAGAATACTATAGAAAACTTTATAACTCCCAATCCAACCACACTATAGAGGAAATTGATGAATACCTAAATCAAATAGAATTCCCTAAACTCTCTTGTGAACATCGGACACTCCCGGATGGAGATATCACTTTGGAAGAAATAAGGGAAGCAGCCATGTCTCTATCTAATGGGAAAGCATCGGGCCCCGATGGCATTCTTATAGAATTATATAAAAGATGCATAGACCTGATAGCCCCAGTTCTGTTGCAAGCATTTTCTGAAGCACTTTCGGGACGTTCTCTTCCCCAATCCTTCTATGATGTTACTATAGTATTGATCCCCAAGCCAGATAAACCAATTGAGGAATGCAGCTCCTATCGCCCTATATCCCTATTGAATACAGATTACAAAATACTTACGAAACTCATAGCCAATAGATTAAAAACAGTAATATTAAACATTATACATGAGGATCAATCTGGCTTTATGCCGGGAAGGTCTACTTCATCTAATATTAGAAGAGCTCAAGTGTTGACACAGATTGGCCATAAGTATCAGAAACCCTGGGCTATAGCTTCTTTAGATATGGCGAAAGCCTTTGACTCCTTGGAGTGGACCTTTCTACAGCGTGTGCTCCTGAAATTTGGGTTTTCTGATACATTTTGTAGCTGGATTAAATTGATCTACTATATGCCAAGGGATAACATTCTTGTAAATGGAATACTATCGGAATACTTTAACCTGCGTAGCTGAACTAGACAGGGCTGCCCCTTATCTCCGATGCTCTTCGCTCTAGCGATAGAGCCTATTGCCCTTAAAAAATTAAGTAGGACCACCTGGTGGAAGGTATTAGTGTAAACTCTAGAATAGATAAAGTGGGGTTATACGCAGACGACCTGATCCTCTTTCTAAACAAAATAGAACAATCCCTTCAAAGAGCAATTGACCTTATTAGTAACTTTGGGGAATTATTGGTCCTTAAAATCAATTGGAGCAAATCTGTGGTTATGCCACTTATAGATAACATAACTGAACCGGGTTTTTTTTGGATTAGAGGTACTACAAAAATTCAAATATCTAGGCATTATAATTAATCAAAATCCGATTATGGATCTGAAGGATAATGTGTACCCCATAAAAGATATGAGGAGGAAAAAATTTGAAAGTTGGTCCCAACTTCTATTGTCTGTGGCGGGAATAATTAGCTTAATCAAAATGATTATCCTTCCAAAATGTCTGTATGTATTAGAACATTCTTCCATTATAATCCCCAAAGATTTTTTTCGGAACCTGCACGGCATGATGGCGACATTTATATGGGGCTCAGCAAATCCCAAACTAAGTATTGGATCTCTGCAGAGACCCAAGGATCAAGAGGGTAACGCGGTGCCTGACCTATTTCTCTATTATTTAGCTGGTCAGATACGATATTTGAAGTGTTGGATAAGCAGTGATAAACTAACTAATGCAGAAGCGCATCTTATACATTTATTAAATCAGAATACACCATGGGCTATATTAGAAGGCTCTTACAGACCACCACAGGGCTTATTATTTGCACATAGCCTAGCGATGCAGGTGTGGCGCGAGAGTAAGCATATCGTGGGGTTTACTGATCAAATGGGAGAAACCCGAATACGGGATAATCCTGAATTTCCACAGCTTAAAAACCTACAGGACGTAATCTTCTGGAAGCAACACAGAATAACAACACAATCAGATTTTAGAAAACAAAATTTTATTATCATTTGATCAAATTCGTATAAGGTTTGGAATCCCTCATAGGGATTTCTGCAGATATCTACAAATGAGGCATGCCATAACACATCAATTCCCATATCCTAGAAAGCGAATATCTAAATATCCATTAATAGGAGTACTTAAAACTCAAGAACCTACAGGCGTGGTATCTTCTCTATATATACTTTTCTACTGAATTCTAAAATCACTTCTACCCAACTTTCTGTTGAGAGTAAATGGCGGCAATTAATCCCTTCTATAACTGATGATCAGTTGAATGATGCAATGGAAGCACATACGGTGGTGTCACCAGCCGCCAATAATAAACTTATTCAGTTATATATACTACATCAATCTTACCTGACCGCAGTGAGAATTCATAGAGTTGGTAGAATGGCGTCTGATGAGTGCCACAGATGTGGGGAATCAGGAGCAGATTTCTGGCATCTTATTTGGAATTGTGGAATAATACGCAAATATTGGGGTGAAGTGATAACTACCCTAGAACAGATAATTGGGATACCAATTGAATGCAGTCCAGAGTTATGTGTCTTAGGTGTTGTGGACGAGGAAATGTGGACACACTATGATGGGATATTCCTTCGGGAGGCTATATTTATGGCTAGGACAGCGATACCACTAAGATGGATGGGAGGAAAGTCTCCTACTATCAACCAATGGAAAAAACTACTGAATGATACAATACCGTATGAAAATATAGTATATAGGAATAGGGGATGTCCCCAGAAATTCTAAAGGATATGGGAAAGATGGTGTAACTTTCCCGTAACACACTTAAGGTGCTATGACTTCGTGAATCTCACGTTATGAGTCCTGATATATGCCCTTTTGAGTGCATGGGAAATGATATATGATATATATGGGCTGTAAGAGTGGACCTCTATTGAAACTGTAATTGCTATATGTACTGAATTCTGATAAGGAATGGGCCGGTTTAGTAAAGCGTGCAGTGCTCCACAATGAAGCTTATGTTTCAAACTGTTTGTTGTTTTTTTTCTTTTTCTTTCTTCTAACTGTTTACTCTGATTATTTAGAACGTGATGGAAATTGTATTAAACTGAGAAGGGTTAATGTTTAGATTATCCTGACCTTATATTATGACAGTATCTGTTTGTAACCATTATCCTGTGGAATTTTCCGATAAAAAGAGTTTAAAAAATAACCTGTCTTGGTATTGCAGACCCCCCAGTCCTCTAATAACCTTGGTCGCTTTTCTCTGCACCCGCTCTAGTTCAGCTATGTCTTTCTTATACACCAGAGACCAGAACTGTACACAGTATTCTAAGTGTGGTCGCATTAGTGACTCGCATAGAGGTAAAATTATGTTCGCCTCATGAGCATCTATGCCTCTTTTAATGCATCCCATTATTTTATTTGCCTTTGCTGCAGCTGTCTGACACTGGCCACCAAACGTGAGCTTGTCGTCCACCAATACACCCAGGTCTTTTTCAGTGACAGTTTTGCCCAGTGTTTTACAATTAAGCATATAATTATACATTTTATTTCCTCTGCCCAAGTGCATTTTCTTACATTTATCCCCATTAAAGCTCATTTGCCATTTATCAGCCCAAGCTTCTAGTTTACATAGATCTTCCTGTAATATAAAATTGTCCTCCTCTGTATTGATTACCCTGCAGTGTTTAGTGTCATCTGCAAACATTGAAATACTACTCTGTATGCCCTCTACAAGGTCATTAATAAATATGTTAAAAAGAATCGGGACCAATACTGACCCCTGTTGTACCCCAGTGTTAACTGTGACCCAGTCTGAGTGTGTTCCATTAATAACCACCCTTTGTTTCCTATCACTGAGCCAGTTCTTAACCCACTTACATATATTTTCTCCTATCCCCATTGTTCTCATTTTATGTATCAACCTTTTGTGTGGAACCGTATCAAAAGCTTTTGAAAAGTCCATATACACAACATCCACTGCATTTCCTTGGTCCAGTCCGGAACTTACCTCCTCATAAAAACTGATTAGATTAGTTTGACAGGAACGGTCCCTCGTAAAGCCATGTTGATATTGGGTCATGAGGTTATTCTTCTTCAGATACTCTAGTATAGCATCTCTTAGGAAACCCTCCAGGATTTTACCCACAGTAGAGGTTAAGCTTACTGACCTATAATTTCCAAGTTCGGTTTTTGTCCCCTTTTTGAATATTGGCACCACATTTGCTATACACCAGTCCTGTGGTACAGACCCTGTTATTATGGAATCTTTAAAGATTAAAAATAATGGTCTATCTATGACTTTACTTAATTCCTTCAGTACTCGCGGGTGTATCCCATCCGGGCCCGGGGATTTGTCAACTTTAGTGATTTTTAGACGCCGCCATACTTCCTGCTGGGTTAAGCAAGTGACATTTAATGAAGAATTTTTGTTATCACTAATCATGTTTTCTGTCATGTGATTTTCTTGTGTAAATACTGTTGAAAAAAAATCGTTTAGCATATTGGCTTTTTCCTCATGCAACATTTCACCCATAGTATTTTTAAGTCGGCCAACACTATCATGTTTTAGTTTCTTACTATTTATGTAGTTAAAGAATATTTTGGGATTATTTTTACTTTTTCTCGCAATGAGTCTCTTTGTCTCAATCTTTGCTGCCTTGATTTGATTTTTACAGAATTTATTTTATTTTCTGTATTTATTTAATGCCTCATCACTACCTACTTGCTTTAGTTCTCTAAATGCTTTCTTTTGTCACTTATTGTGCCCCTTACAGCTCTATTTAGCCATAGTGGTTTCCTCCTATTTCTTGCATGTTTATTCCCATAGGGTATATATTGTGCACAGGTCCTATTCAGGATGCTAATAAATGTCTCCTATTTGCTTTGTGTAGTTTTATGTCTCAGGATATCGTCCCAGTTTATTGCACTAAGAACCTCTCTCAACCTTTGGAAATTTGCCTTCCTGAAGTTTACTGTCCTTGTAACCCTTCTACTACACATTTTATTAAAGGATACATGAAAACTTATTATTTTGTTAACACTATTACCCAAGTGACCCCCAGCTCGTATATTTAATATGCGGTATGGCCTGTTGGTTAATATTGGGTCTAGCAGTGCCCCCCTTGTTGAGTCCTGAACCAGTTATGAAAGGTAATTGTCTCTCATAGTTGTCAGAAACCTATTACCTTTGCTTGAACTACAGGTTTGTGTTTCCCAATGTATTTCCGGGTATTTCCGGGTAGTTAAAGTCCCCCATAATAATGACTTCTCCTTGAGTCGCTGCTTCATCTATTTGCTTTATGAGGATATTCTCTGCTGCTTCCATTATTTTTGGAGACTTATAACAAACCCCTATCAGTAATTTACTATTTTTCCCCCTCCCCTTATCTCCACCCACAGGGACTCTACATTTTCATTAGATTCATATATATTCTCACGCAAGATGGGTTTTAAGGATGATTTTACATATAAACACACCTCCCTCCCCCCTCGCTTGTTTGTACGGCCATTTCTGAACAGACTATAATCCTGTAAATTAACTGCCCAGTCATGGCTCTCATCCAGCCATGTCTCAGATATCCCCACCATGTCTTAATTATTTTCCAACAAAATTAATTCTAATTACTCCATTTTGTTGGTGAGGCTTCTTGCATTAGTGTACATGCATTTTATGTATCTCTCTGTACCTCTATTCCTTCTTACTATATTGACTTTTCTAACCCCACCTCCAGTTTCTTTATTTCTGCCCAGGTCACTATCTGCACTATCTTCCCCACCTGTAAAATGAATACCTCCCACCCCCCCAATCCCTAGTTTAAACACTCCTCCAACCTTCTAGCCATTTTCTCCCCCAGCACAGCTACACTCTCCCCATTAAGGTGCAGCCTATCCCTAACGTGGAACCTGTAACCAACTGAGAAGTTGGCCCAATTCTCTAGGAACCCAAACCCCTCCTTCCTACACCAACTCCTGAGTCACTTATTTATCTCCCTCATTTCCCATAGCCTCTCTGGCGTGGCACATGGTACACAAAGTATTTCAGAGAATACCACCTTGGAGGTCCTTACTTGAAGCTTGCAGCCTAAATCCCTTCCACCTACCTCTAACTTTGTCATTTGTGCCAATGTGCACCATAACCGCTGGGTCCTCACCAGCCCCTCCCAGCAATCTGTCAACCTGATCAGCGATGTGCCGGACTCGAGCGCTAGGTAGTCAGCACACTGTTCGACGATCCTTGTCTTTGTGACAGATTGCCCTATCTTTTCCCCTAATAATTGAGTCCCCCACTACCAGCACCTGCCTGGCCTGCCTTGCTCTCCTATTTCCCCCCTTACTGGAGCTGACACTCCTCCGACTTTCAGAGGACATGCCTTGCTGCTGCAGTGCTACCCCTGTACTGACACTCCCCTCAACTTTGCAAACGTATTGGAGTGTGCCAGATCAGGACTAGCCTCCCTTGCATTCTTCCCTCTACCCCCACTTCTAACTGTCACCCAGCTAGCTGCCTCACTGTCCTGCAGCTACCTACTACCACCCTCCCCCACATCTACCCCAGTGAGCAGCTGCTCAGTGAGCAGCAGATGCCTTTCCATATTGTCAATGGATCTCAGTGTTGCCTGCTGCTCATTTAGACCTCGTACCTGGGCTTCCAAACGCACAACGTGCACACATCTCGCACAGCAGTATGCACCCACGACCGGCTGTTCAAGGATTGCATACTTGTGGCAAGATGTACACTGGATAGCATTGTCAATAATGGAGCTCATTTCCTAATGGGGATTGCACTAGACAGAAATGTTAAGTAAAAAGAAATGTAAAGAATTAATAAAATACAGACAGCAATTCAGTCCAAATTCCTCCCTTCCAAACTCCGTGAATCCAAAGTCACTGAATCAGAAGTCACACACTTACTTCCGTTCGGACTTGCGCTCCAGTCACACTCAGCTCGTTCACACTTGCTAAGGAAGAAGATTTAAAGAGTTTTTTTCCCCCTTTAGCAGCAATCCAACCTACAGCTCAATGCACTTCCAAAGGACTGGATGCCCCAACCAGCTGCCCCTTATAAACCAATAATTATAACTCCCTCACCCTTAATGAACCCCTTGTGAGTATAGCTACACCTCAGGATTTAAGTGCAATGTAGTTAACCCTTAAACACGCAGGTAGTAAAATAAGAAACTGTAGAACTGTAGAGAGCAAATAGGTTTTAAAAAGCCCAATAAAATTAAACAGGTAGAAAAGCACTCAGCAGTTCACAATTCAGCAACTCACAGCAATTCACACTGATATTTTCTGCAGGATTCCCAAATACCTTTTCACTGAATCACAAGTCACACACTTTCTTCCATTTGCACTTACGCTCTGGTCACACTCAGCTCGTTCACAGTCGCTTAGTAAGAAGATTTAAAAAGTTGTTTTTTTTTCCTCTTTTGTAGCAATCCAACCTTCAGCTCAATGCACTTCCAATATATTTCTCCATACTGAATAATGGACCCCATGTAATGCTCCATACAGGATTCTGGCCTCCATATAATGCTCCATGCAGGATGGGCCCCATATTTTTATTTATTTATTTTACTCACTTATATAGTGCCATTAATTCCACAGCGCTTTACATACATTATCGTCACTGTCCACATTGGGGCTCACAATCTATATTCCCTATCAGTATGTTTTTGGAGTGTGGGAAGAAATCAATGCAAACACGGGGAGAACATACAAACTCCTTGCAGATGTTGTCCTTGGTGGGATTTGAACACAGGACCCCAGTGCTGCAAAGCAACAGTGCTAATGCTCCATGCAGGCTTGTCCCCATATAATGCTCCATCCAGAATACTGGCCCCAATATAATGCTCCATCCAGAATACTGGCCCCAATATAATGCTCCATCCAGAATACTGGCCCCAATATAATGCTCCATGCAGAATACTGGCCCCAATATAATGCTCCATCCAGAATGCTGGCCCCATATAATGCTCCATTCAGAATACTGGCCCCATATCATGCTCCATACAGGATTCTGGCCCCATATAACGCTCCATACAGAATACTGGCCTCCATATAGTGCTCCATGCAGGCTGGGCCCCAAATAATGCTCCATGCAGGCTGAGCCCCATATAATGCTCCATGCAGGCTGGGCCCCATATAATGCTCCATGCAGGCTGGGCCCCATATAATGCTCCATGCAGCCTGGGTCCCATAGGATGCTCCATGCAGGCTGGGTGGCATACAATGCCCCACATAATGCCCCACGCAGTCAGGGCCCCATATAATGCTCCACGCAGGCTGGGTTCCATATAATGCCCCTCTCAGGCTTGGCCCCATATAATGCTCCATTCAGAATACTGGCCCCATATCATGCTCCATACAGGATTCTTGCCCCATATAACGCTCCATACAGAATACTGGCCCCCATATAGTTCTCCATGCAGGCTTGGCCCCAAATAATGCTCCATGCAGGCTGAGCCCCATATAATGCTCCATGCAGACTGGGCTCCATATAATGCTCCATGCAGGCTGGGCCCCATATAATGCTCCATGCAACCTGGGTCCCATAGGATGCTCCATGCAGGCTGGGTGCCATACAATGCCTCACATAATGCCCCACGCAGTCAGGGCCCCATATAATGCTCCACGCAGGCTGGGTTCCATATAATGCCCCACTCAGGCTGGGCCCCATATAATGCATGCTACCACAAACCACAGGAGTTTTGTTGGCAAAGATAAAAAGACAAGTATTTTATTAAACATATACAGACATAGGACATACAAAAAGGAACAACCCGGCATAAGAAGTGGGGCTGCATAAATACATATAAGTAAGTGAACCAATCCTAAATAGTAAACCTAACAATGGATAAAAACAAGTGCCACAATATTAAACCCTTCGTGGGATAGTTGTCTGAGTGCTATATAGAAAAAGTCTAAAGTTTAAAGAACATTTTGTATATCTAGTGTAACAAATCGCATAAGCACTTAGACTCCCAAAATAAAGATTCAAATCATGATATTGCACGCTTACCCATTATTAAATAGCAGCCACACCAGAAAAAAATCCCCAACGCACGTTTCGCTTTGTATATTTAATCGCTTCCTCGGGGGGAATGCAAAAAAGGACCTTCCATGCCGATTTAAGTATGTTCAGGACCTGCGATCACATGGTCACAGTGGACCAATCACATAATGGTATGTCGGCGCATGCGCACTGAGCCGCGTGCGTCAGCCGCACCGCCCACGGCCATCAAGGCAGACTGCACGTGTCCGGAAGAGCAGGGTGAGTAACCATAGCTCCCAGACAACAAACAGGCTCCATAAAGATGCCGGGGGCGGAGCGGGGACAACAGACAGCGCAGCACACACGCGCACACCATTCAACACAGATTAATGGCAACAGCTAATACACATAAAGAGAAGGCACCAAATGACAATTGTAAATCCAGTCAAAGTGGTATGAATTCATAAATTGAAGGATGATGCCAATTCATGATGCAGGATAATAAATCAAGCTATGGAAGAGAAAAAGAAAAATAAATATACACAGGACAAGAAACATAATAAAACATTAAAAATGTGAAAACATAAAATAATAAAAATAAATGTACCAAAGGGTTACTGTTGTTCACAAAAACGGGGCGAAGCTTAACGTTTCATTAAGGCCATTGGGAAACATAGTTCCCAGTTCTATTATCCATTTGGCCTCTCTCTGAGCTAGAAGTTTTTTTATATTACCTCCTCGGATGCCACCATGGATGGCCTCAATTCCCCGTACCATGAAGGTTTTGGGGTTACTACCATGATGTTGCCTAAAATGGCGTGGGATAGTTTTTAAAGAAGGGATGTCTGTCACCGTCCTTGCTGCACCAATGTCTCTCACATGCTCCCTGATCCTAACCCGCATTTCTCTAGATGTGAGTCCAATGTATATTTTTCCACATCCGCAGGTTGCATGGTATATAACATTAGAGGTCCCACATGAGATGTATTCATTAATTTTATAGTTGCGGTTTCCCGAGGAATTGGAGAACTCAGTACTGCGAGAGACATTGGTGCACGCCAGACAGTGACCACATGGCACACATCCCTTTCTTGGTCCCCTTGACCCAAAAAAATTAGGTTTAGGCGCAACATAATGACTTTTAACCAGAATATCTTTAATATTTCTGCATCTCCAGGAAGTCATAAGAGGAGATGCTGAAATATACGGAGCCAATGAAGGTTCAGTCAATAAGATCGACCAATGTCGTTGCATAATTGTTCTCATAAGTTACCAGTCTTGATTATATGTGGAGATAAATCTAGGTGGTCCAAAATTTTCCTTTGATTTAATAATGGGGCGTAACAGTTTATTACGTGGGGTAGCCCTCGCTCTCCTATACCCTTGTTTAACACACCGTTTGCTGTAGCCTCTCTCCGCAAATCGTTGGGAAAGGTCCCTAGCCTGTTCCTCAAATTTAACCTCAGAAGAGCAAATCCGCTTCATCCTGAGAAATTGACCAACTGGGACAGCCCTAACTGTAGAAACATTATGTGCTGAATCAGCATGTAATAATGCATTCACTGATGTGGATTTACGATAGATATCAGTCTGGATATATCCTTGTTCGTCTACCTCAAGGGAAATATCCAAAAAATAAATTTTTTTAGCACTATATTGGAAGGTCAGTTTGATATTAAAGGGGTTGTCATTAAGTTGGTCCATGAATTGCTCCAGCTCAAAGGCGGTGCCTTGCCAAATAATAAGAAGATCATCAATATATCTTAGCCAGCACTGCACATGGTTGGCGGCCCGCGCCCCCGCATCACCAAACAAACACCTCTCCCAGAAACCAAGGAAAAGGTTTGCGTACGCGGGCGCACAGGCCGCCCCCATGGCAGTGCCGCGTCTCTGCAAATAAAAAGTGTCTTTAAAAACAAAAAAATTGTGTGTTAACACAAACCGGAGCAATTCAAGGACCAAATCACCCAATTGGCTGTCCCAGTTTGAACTCCCCAGGAAGAAGCGGACTGCTCTAATGCCATCTTCATGATCAATGCAGGTATAAAGGAATTCAATATCCGCAGTAACCAACAACATATCTGATTCCACAAAGATCCCGTCCACCCTTCCCAGCACGTCCGTCGTGTCCCTAACAAATGACGGCAAGGTTTCCACCATAGGTTTCAAATAGTAATCTATAAACTTACATATTGGTTCACATAACCCATCTATTCCTGACACGATCGGACGGCCAGGAGGGTCAACGGGATCCTTGTGGATTTTTGGAAGAAGGTAAAAGGTTGGAATTTTTGGGTATTTAACCATTAGTCCCTCAAAAATCTGTTTTGTGATAATTCCTTGATCAAAGGCTACGCAGAGTATGGAGTGCAGCTGAGCCGAAAAAGAAGCGAGGGGTGAGAAAGCTAGTTTTTCATAAATGTTTCTATCTCTCAGTTGTCTGAGAGCCTCTCTCTCATATTTGTTTATAGGCCAGATAACGATATTTCCCCCCTTGTCCGCAGCCTTGAAGACTACATCATCAAGTGCCTGCAGCTCCTTCAAGGCTTGTCTTTGTCTATAGCTGAGATTACCACGTCTTGGTTGTGTAGAGATTTTCTTGAAATCATCCAAAACTAATTTAGTGAAGATTCCAACAGCTGGACATAAGGACAAGGGGGGAAACCTCGTTGATCTGGGTATAACATCCTGAGGGAACATACCTTGTTTCTCAATACTCTGCTCTTGTAATAATTCCTCCAAAATGGAGAGGGCCTCCCGCTCAGCTGTACTATCCAGGCCAAAATCCAATGTACCACGATTATGTAGTTTTTTCATAATCAATTAAAGGGAGAAGATATAAAGATCTTTCATAGCTGTAAACAGATGAAATGGGTTAGTTGGTGCAAAGGACAGACCTCTACTCAGTACTTCGCATTGTGCTGGACTGAGATTATGTGATGATAGATTAATTACCTGTAGGCTTGTCTTAAGGCCCCGTCACACTAAGCGATGCAGCAGCGATCCCGACAACGATACGACCTGTCAGGGATCGTTGCTGCATCGCTAATACATCGCTGGTGAGCTGTCAAACAGGCAGGCTCACCAGCGATGAGGGGAGCAGCGATATCGTGGAAAGAATCGTTCCACGATGTCCTGCTCCCGTTCCCAGCCTGCTGCTTAAGCAGGAGCAGGCTGGTAACTATGGTAAATATCGGGTTACTAAGTGCGCGTGTGCCCCTAGTAACCCGCTGTTTACCATGGATACCACTCTGCTACCGTGCGCTGGAGCCTCCGCTCACCGTAGCAGAGTGGTATCTATGGTAAACAGCGGGTTACTAAGTGCCCGTGTGCCCCTAGTAACCCGCTGTTTACCATGGATACCACTCTGCTACCGTGCGCTGGAGCCTCCGCTCACCGTAGCAGAGTGGTATCTATGGTAAACAGCGGGTTACTAAGTGCGCGCGTGCCCCTAGTAACCCGATATTTACCATGGATACCAGCCAGATCGTTGGTCCCGCTGGTCACACACAGCGATGTGTGCTGGCCAGCGGGAGGCCAACGACCAAAAAATGGTCCAGGACACTTTGCAACGATCAGCGACCTCACAGCAGGGGCCTGATCGTTGCAAAGTGTCACACATAGCGACATCGCTGGTGAGGTCGCTGGTGAGTCACCAAAACCGTGACACAGCAGCGATCTCGCTAGCGATATCGCTTAGTGTGACGGGACCTTTAGTTTTTTTTATCCTGTTGATTGTTTGTCAAATTCTTACGTTTAGCAGCCAATCTAGTTTTGTTGTATATAAAAATAGGGGTTTGGCCATCATTTCCCTCCATACTTGTCTTTGTTTGACTTTCATCCACAGATGTAACGGATACACTTGATCCCGATCTAGAACGAGATCCAGGTCTAGTGTAATGCGTAGTACGTGATCGACTAGTATTCATCTTCCACTTATAAACCCGACTGGTCGCTTTATCATTTGAGTCTCTTTGGAACTTCTTAGTTTTAGTAGATACAATTTCTTTCTCCCATAATTGGAGATCATGATCTAACTCTTCACTGAGTTTTTTCAATGCGTCAGCTGATAATTCCTTTTTTAAGATCTCCTGTAATTCCTCTATTTCGTTTTCAAGACTATTCAATGTGGTTTGATTAAAGTTACATAGTAGTTCCATAAAACCTTTTGCACATGAGTCTGCTAAGTCCTCCCATTTGGACTTGAAAACATCATCTTCCAGAGGGAAGGACGGGAACACCTGCACCCTCAATCCACGGGGAATTAATCCTCTTTGAATGTACTTCTCGAGGAAGGCACGATTCCACCATGTTTTAATCCTTTTATTTAAAAGGCTCTTAAGTCTCACCACCGTTTGTTGTAAACCCTTGTCACTGGTATCAATCATAAAGCCAGAGTCATCCTTAAACACTTCATTCAATTTAAGGAGCCACGCCTGATCACGGGCCCTAAAGTCCATATTACCCTTTGAATCTGCTGTGAAGGACACAGAAAAATAGACAATTAACCATACATTCATCAGGTGCATAGTAATGAACCACTCTACCCAAGTTTGGGTCCCAAAATATGAGAAATACTGGCCCCATATCATGCTCCATACAGGATTCTTGCCCCATATAACGCTCCATACAGAATACTGGCCCCCATATAGTGCTCCATGCAGGCTGGGCCCCAAATAATGCTCCATGCAGGCTGAGCCCCATATAATGCTCCATGCAGGCTGGGCTCCATATAATGCTCCATGCAGGCTGGGCCCCATACAATGCTCCATGCAACCTGGGTCCGATAGGATGCTCCATGCAGGCTGGGTGCCATACAATGCCTCACATAATGCCCCACGCAGTCAGGGCCCCATATAATGCTCCACGCAGGCTGGGTTCCATATAATGCCCCACTCAGGCTGGGCCCCATATAATGCTTCATCCTGTATGGGCTCCATATAATGTCCCATGTTGTATGGCCCCCATATAATGCCCCATCCTGTATGGGTTCCATATAATGCCCCACCTTGTATGGGCCCCATATAATGCTCCATGCCTCCATACATAAAATAATCAAATACTCACCTCTCCTGCTGCTGCTACTCTGCTCTGCTCCGGACTCCTCAGCGTCGCCTTCTTCCTCCTCTCTGCGCTGTGACTGCGCGCCGGAGTACCCGACGGTGAGTGGGCCCCCCGTCTGCTCAGGGGGGCCCCGGCGCTTGCCTGGGTGCTGATGCCGGGCCTGGTTATAAGGTATAGCAGTACAAGATCACTGCTATTCCTTATGACCTGTCAGTGCTGCAAAATGTACTGTGCATGATCAAGCTATCTTGCTAGTGCCTGGTGACCCGAATGTCGACATGACAACACTGGCACTGAGTGCTGGCTGTCATTTGTCAGAATCAGCTGACACCTGGCAGCGATCACGCCCGCATAGCCTCTGTGCCCACGCGATTGCCAAGATGTAATAATGCGTATCTGGTCCATAAAGCCCAGAGCACACGGACGTATTATTACGTATAATGTCAGAAAGGGGTAAAAATAATTTATGTCTTTTGTATTATCAACCAAACCTGCTTCTTTGGTGCGATTTTTTTTTTTTTTTAAAGGTAGATTTTCTTCTTTTACCTTATATAAAGGTTCTCTGAATTAATGTTTAAGACATCTTTAAGCTTGTTTCAAATTCAGGAGATCATTTTGAACCCCTATAGTTAAGGATTTTTTGTGTAACCTTTCTAGAGTGCTTATTTGATAGAGCAAGGAGGAAACTTCTTTTTCTCTAACCTTTTTTAGGTGGGAACTTAGCGCGAGCAATTCACCTCGAATAACAGCTTTATGTGCTTCCCAAACCACTGGGGGAGGGGTGCCAGATCCTGAGTTTTCAAGGAAGTAGAAATCTAAAACCTTGGATATTTTGGTAATAATTTCCTCATTACCCAGCATAGATTTGTTTAACCTCCATGTAAAGTGAAGCTATGGCCAATTCCAAGAATACAGGTTCATGATGAGATAGCGTTATAAAACCAATTGAGGTAGATTTAATCAGGGACAAACACAAGCTTTGAAGAAAGATGTAGTCGAGGCTATGATATGTGGAGTGTGGATTAGAGAAAAAAGTTAATCTTTCATAGAGGTTGAGGAGGCTCCAGATGTCAATAAGTTGTAAGGAATTTAAAGATAAATGGATTCTTTTGAGGGCTCTTTATGATAAAGTGGAGAGAGCAGTGGAAATGTCAAAGAGTGGATTTAAAGTGGTGTTAAGATCTATACCTAGTATGAGAATGCCCTCTTTGAAGGAATTCAGGGTCTCTAATGTTCTGATGAGCCATGCTGATTGGCCCTTGTTTGGTACTTCAAGGTTACAGAGTGTGACAGTGGTATTAGTAACATATCCCTTAACAAAAACTTATCTGCCTTCTGCATCAATTAAGTGATGTTTTGACGTGAAGGGCAAAATTTTGGGTATTGCAATGCTAACTCCCTTAGCTGTAGCTGAGCTACACCTATGGAACCATAGACGAAACTTACCGTATTTTTCGGACTATAAGACGCACCAGACCATAAAATGCACCTAGGTTTTAGAGGAGGAAAAGAGAAAAAAAATATAAGCAAAAAATGTGGTCATGATGCCCTGTTAAGGGGGAGGGGGTCTGCTGCTGACACTGTTATAGGTGTAATGTCCCCTAATTCTGTTAATATCCCCATCCTGGTATATATGGCCTTCTCTTTCCTGTTATACATGGCCCTCATCCCCATCCTGATATGTATGGCACCCCAATCCCCCATCCTGGTATGCAAGGCTCCCTCATCCCTCTTCCTGGTATGTACAGTATGGCACCCTTCATCCTGTTATGTATGGCCCCCCTCACACCCATCCTGGATTGTATGGCACCTTCATCCTCTTCCTGATCTGTATGGCACTCTTCATCCCTATATGTATGGCCCCCCTCATCCTGGTATGTATAGCCCCCCTCGTCCTGGTTTGTATGGCTCCCTACATCCATGTATGTATGGCCCCCTTCATCCTTGTATGTATGGCCCCCCTCATGCCTCATCCCTGTATGTATGGCCCCTCTCATGCCTCATCCCTGTATGTATGGCTCCCCTCATCCCGCTATGTATGGCCCCCCTCATCCTTGTATGCATGGCCCCCTCATCCTGGTAGCCGCACAGCAGCTAAAGTGTGCGCGCTATTAGGGAGAATGAATGGTCACTGCTCCCCATACACGCAGTCCCAGCATGGTGAGCAGTGACTATTCCATTACAGAGCGTGACACAGCGCTGGAGGAGAGAGGAAGTGAGTATGAGTGTTTATTTTTTTTTTCTGTGCAGCGTGACGGGTATTAGGGGGTACCAAGCATACCTGAATGAGGTGGGCTTAAATACAGGGATGAAAGAGGCCATACATACCGGGATGAGGGGGGGCCATACATACAGGGTGCCATACTTACCAGGAGCCGGGCTGCAGGCACAGTGTGCCAGTTATTAAGGAAAATTAATATTCACTACTCCCCACGCCCATGGACGTGGGGAGCAGTGAATATTCATTTTCTTTAGTAGCGGGCACAGTGTAGGCTGCAGCAGGTGGCTGCTGCCTCCTATGCACCGCTATTCCGCCACTGTCGCTTCCCCCACCACCCACAGCCACAGTATTTATGCATATCGGACTATAAGACATACCCCCACTTTGCTCCAATATTTTGGAGGAAAAAATTGCGTCTTATAGTCTGAAAAATACAGTAGATCCAGAAATATTTGGAGTGCGGCCTGATTTGCAGGCTATTGAAGCATACTATGGAACCTTGATTTCCAAATGAAAACCTTCTGAACTGTGTCAATGACTGCCTTCTGGACATCTGTCAAGTCAACAGTCTTTCCCATGATTGTGGAGCCTACTGAAAAAGATTAATGGATCTTTTTAAACGCTTAGGAAGCCTTTGCAGGTGTTTTTTTGTTAATTATTTTAATTTGCTGAGATAATTAGTTTTGTGTTTTCATTGTCTGTAAGCCATAATCATCAACATTAGCAGAAATAAACACTTGAAGTAGATCACTCTGTTTTTAATGACCCTATATAATATATCAGTTTCACTTTTTGTATTGAAGAACTGAAATGATTTAACTTTTTGATGATATTCTAATTTAGTGAGATGCACTTGTACTTGTAACTTGAAGACATACTTGTAACTTGAAGGTGAGCATGTGGGTAAACATTTTGTAGTACAGAGTCAAAGAAAAATATTTATGGTGTGATGTGTTCACTACGGACCCTCTCTTTATCATAATTATATTCTCACCACATTTTACTATCACTTTCATTTTACTATTACTTAAACAAAAGCCAAGTTTTATGTCCTGCTACAGATAGATTATTGCAATGGTCTTCGGCCTTCCTGCAATTTATTGTAATTTCATCCCTCCAAGGAACATTTCTTCTGCAGGTTTATTCAAACACGACATAAACCAGTGCAGAGATCAACATAAACGTGGCCTTTCTGGCAATATGAGAAAACAAAACATAACTTATAGCACAGTCCATATACCTGTTGGGATCTGTCCCCTCAGGGTACAATCAACAGTCCTGCACAGTTGCACATAACCACTTCCCTGGAGGTCTCTGGCCTCTACACACACAGAGAGAGAAAAAAACCATCAGTGGCTGGGCATTAAATTTCCTGAACCAAACCCTTGGGGTGGAGATGTGGTGAGCAGACGCTGCTGCATGTAACAGAGCAGGGCTTGAACAGCACAGATGCCGGGGAAGCGGCCCTGTACAGATGCCGGGGAAGCAGCCTGGGCCCCGATAACGAGTGGGCCCCACTGATGGCCCAGGGCCATGTGACATGCCTGAGGCCCTGCACTGCCACATGACTGAGGAGCTGGACGGGACACAGGCCAGGGGGCAGGTGAGCGAGCTTCCCCAATCCCCATATAAAAAATATTTCTAATGTGTGTGCGCATGTATGATGTGAATGTCTGTGTATGTCAGTGTGTATGACTGTGTATATATATATTGATATCTGTTTTATATGTGTCTTTAAGAATGTGCTCAAATATGTATGTGTATGTATCTAAGCATGTCTGTATATTGTGTGTGTATATCTGTGTACCATGTTCATGTGTGTATGTGTGTGCATACCTGTGTGCCGTGTGCATGCGCATGTCTGTGTACTGTGTGTGCATGTCTGCGTATTGTGTGCATGTCTGCGTATTGTGTGCATGTCTGCGTATTGTGTGCATGTCTGCGTATTGTGTGCATGTCTGCGTATTGTGTGCATGTCTGCGTATTGTGTGTGTGCGTGTCTGCGTTTTGTGTGTGTCTTCGTACTGTGTATGTGAGCGTGTCTGCGTATTGTGTGTGTGTGCGTGTCTGCGTATTGTGTGTGTGCGTGTCTGCGTATTATGTGTGTGTGCGTGTCTGCGTATTGTGTGTGTGCGTGTCTGCGTATTGTGTGTGTGCGTGTCTGCGTATTGTGTGTGTGTGTCTGTATTGTGTGTGTGTGCATGTTTGCGTATTGTGTGTGTGCATGTTTGCGTATTGTGTGTTTGCGTGTCTGAGTATTGTGTGTGTGTCTGCTTATTGTGTGTGTCTGCGTATTGTGTGTGTGTGTGCGTGTCTGCGTACTGTGTGTGTGTGTGCGTGTCTGCGTACTGTGTGTGTGTGCGTGTCTGCGTACTGTGTGTGGGCCTGCGTGTCTGCGTACTGTGTGTGGGCCTGCGTGTCTGCGTACTGTGTGTGGGCCTGCGTGTCTGCGTACTGTGTGTGTGTGCGTGTCTGCTTACTGTGTGTGCTTGCATGTCTGCGTACTGTGTGTGCGTGCATGTCTGCGTACTGTGTGTCTGTGTGCGTGCATGTCTGCGTACTGTGTGTGTGTGCGTGTCTACATACTGTGTGTGTGCCTGCGTGTCTGCGTACTATGTGTGTGCGTGCGTGTCTGCGTACTATGTGTGTATGTCTGTGTACTGTGTGTGTGTGCGTGTCTGCGTACTGTGTGTGTGCCTATCTACATACTGTGTGTGTGCCTGCGTGTCTGCGTACTATGTGTGTGCGTGCGTGTCTGCGTACTGTGTGTGTGTGCGTGTCTACATACTGTGTGTGTGCCTGCGTGTCTGCGTGCTATGTGTGTGCGTGCATGTCTGCGTACTATGTGTGCGTGTCTGCGTACTGTGTGTGTGCGTGTCTGCGTACTGTGTGTGTGCGTGCATGTCTGCGTACTGTGTGTGTGCATGCATGTTTCCATATGTGAAGGATGAGGTGGCAGCCTGGGACCTGTGTTGTGTACCTATATTTCTCCGCCGTATCTGTGCTTCATGAATCGTGGTATGTGCTAAAGGCGTCTACTGAGACTCTTTCGCCCGGGGCCCACAAAAACCAGGAGCCGGTCCTGGTAGGAGATCTGCTATGTTCCCAAATGATAATCCGCATGTGCTATGCACATGCTGCGGAAATTTCCGCTGCGGTTATCATTGTGGAAAAGTCCGCAGCACTACCAATTATTTTGCGGAATCGCGGTGATTTCGCCACCATTGACTTGCATTGAATCGCTTAATATCCGCATGACTACATGTGCACATGTGGATATTAAGCGATTCAATGTGCGGATGGTACCCATGTCTGGATAAGAGGAGACTCTCCTCCAGACCCGGGTACCATAGTACCTGTAAAGAAAAAAAAAAGAATTTAAAATAAAAAATACATTATACTTACCTTTTGATTTGTCCCCAACCTCCATAGCGTCCTGGCTCCCCGGCAGCTCACGTTGGTCTAAAAGGACCTTCCATGACGTCATTTATTCATGTGACGGGTCACATAACCGCTGACGTCGGTGGTCGCGTGACCCGTCGCATAACTAAATTACGTCATGGAAGGTCCTTTTACACCACCACGAGACACCGTAGAGACCGGACGCATCGAATTAGGAGACCGGGGGCCATCGGAAGGTGAGTATATGGTTTTCTTTTTATTTTTTACCATTTTTATTCTTTATTTTAACAAACTTGGTCACTCTTTATAAAATCCATGCCGTTTGCTTGGATTTATATAGTTTTACCAAGTTGTCAAGCACTTTCCAAGTGATGCTAAAATCGCTTAGAAAGCTCTTGACAACCCGCATGCGAAATCGCATGATCAAAACCCTTCACAAACGTTTTGTCTGCCAGGTAGATGCAGAAACGCTCAGGAAAAATCTGGAGCATTTCTGCATCATGGGCACATAGCCTGACAGCCACTCACAAAAAAGATCCAACCCTGTCATGGCCGATTAACCCCTCTGAGCACATAACATGCTGGAGTCAAATGGTTTTCACATCACGGGAGATAGCAATCTGCGTGATGCATATCTCCCCCCTACTTACATTGCCAGTGATCCTTTCAAACCGTCCTGTGGCAGGTTTTGACAACTAGATGTGGTGTTCAGCTTTCACACCATTTATGGTTTCTGGTCTCCGTCAGAATACCGACTCTGGATCAATCTTACGGAACGGAAAACAATTTTTCTGACTCTCAGTTTTTCCTCATGCTGAGGAACCTTTAGCTTTGAGAACAGATGAACATCTCGACAGCGATGGCCTACTTTGAACCATTAGCAGAGCACATAGTGTGGTTGCTGACTTTGCCAGGCTAGTTAAACCTTGTGTCTGTTCACTTGGCTTGTTGCATTCCGTGACATGCTGTAACATTCCCAGAGTCCCCTATTCAAAAGAAAGAGACTAAAAAAGGCTTCTTTCAGGCTCATTATGGAGGAGAAAGTTTCTGCATACCATTTGTTTATTGTAAAGGAAGCGCAGTGGGATGTGCCTTCCTACACAGAATGCCACAGCAAAGGAGGGTATACTATGTAATATAGGTTTTCCTTAGTCAGCTTCTATAGCGGATAGATGCCTTGACACTCAGCCTGACCGTGGCCAATGTCAGACATATACCTCTTGAGGGCATGCACCTACCAGTGAACACAAATGCTGTGTATACCTAGCTTCACAGTTGATCACATTAGTTTGAACTTCTTTAGTGCCAATGTCAAGTGTGACAGTGACATTTAACTGACTACTACATAGTGGTCCTCAGTTCTGTTGACCATCGGCCCTCCATGTAGTACAACCACAGGTTTCTGAAGGGTTATTGTAAAGTTTTTTGTTTTATTTTTAAGTAGTAAATGAAAACTCTATGTAAATTTGGAATCTCATAAGTAAACTGGCCTGTAGAGCAGAGTCAACATATCACCAACAGATTACCATTAAGTGAACGGCGCTAATCAGTGATGAGAGAACACTAAAATGCTCAGGTGCTCGTTGCTAAGGTCAGGCAAATCGTAATGCTCGGATGGTCAACACAAGCAGCCCAATGTTATTCAGTGGGAAACTCGAGCATTTTTCCGGCGGTTCCCCTGGAGTTCTGAAGGGGGCCGAAAAATTGGCCAAATCGGTGGAAACAGTGCTGAATTGTTATGGAAACAGCATGGGGAAGACCTCTGGAAGCATTGACTCCCTGGTCACTGCTGTTAACATTTTTACTCCACTTTTACTGACTGCGAATAAAACATACAAAAAGTAAGCCAAAATGGACTTTCCTTGAAAAAAATGGTAAGGAACATTCTTTCCAGGGTAATGACTTGTATGTAAAGCAAAAACACAAATGCTCCACCAAACGTTGGGTTATGTTCACACATAGCGTTTTTGATGCGTTTTTGCACTTTTGCATTGCTTTCAACAATGAAAAATACATACATCAGTAAATGTGATTTTAACATTTTACTACCTTATCTGGCCATATGGTGTTTAAGACATGATCAGACAAATCCTGTTTCATTTATGAAGGAGGTACTCTGAAAGTCGCAAAGCCTATTTTTACAAGGCCTTCACTTTGCCCTTACTATTGTTAGACAGCCGTCAGCCGGCTATGCTTTGTTGTTCCCATTATTAAGGAGTGGGTCTCTTATTGTCACGGGTGTAAAATAATACTTCTTTCTGTATTATTTTCTCTACTGAGGACTTCTCAAAGTATCAATATCACGATATTCTTATAAAAAAATGTATCTATTTATTCTTGGATTGTCCATTAAAAAGAATCAGATTGCAGCAGGTACATACAATAATTAGTTATAAAGTAATTGTCCATTTGTCCATAATTAGCTTAATTGTTGAGATTCACCCATCTTTCCTTGGATCCTGGCTGGTAAATCATGTCTTTGTCCAGCACGTGTCCAGGCCTACGTCAGCTGCTTCTCAGCATGCATGAAGATTCTTCTTGTGGGGTGGGAAGAACAAGAGAGCCCCCCCTTTCTGTACCATGGGCTTTTATAGACAGTCGTATGGCACACCTGTTCTACATATGGTAGTGAACTAAAAATACACACACAAATAGCGCATGTCAACTAGACACGATGGCTGATGCAATCCTTGTATAGAACTCAAAATTAAGGATAAAATGAATATCCATTATTAATTAACATTCCAAATGAATTTCCATAATTAACCATTTAGCAACGGGTGTGTCAGAAGTGGCAGACTGTCGCCCTGCAGTTGGCTGCAGGAGATCTCTACTTTTGGCATTACAGACATCTTACAGACTGTCTCTAGGACCTAGCGGCTACCTTCCTCTTGTTAAATAACTCCCTGGTCTGGGTGTATAAATACCTGCTGTGTATCATAGGGAGGTACTGGCAATATTCATTTACTTCTTGTGAAGGCTTTTGCAAGAGCAGTACTGCTTCCTCTCTGGTGCCTGAGTACGTGTGCGCATTTGTTTGGAGTTGTCTAAAGCTAAACAATTTCCCCTGTTTGTCGTCCCTTATTGCCTTTAGTGTTCTGTGGGGATCGACTACTGGTCATCTCCTCCCTTCCCTAGCCTGAGTCTAACGCCAGGGAAGGACAGAGCGAGGTACGCGTGCGACGATTGGTGAAGAGCCAATATAGGGTCGATAGGGGAGATGGGATGACATTATACCAGACTAGGAGGTTTCCACTCCCCCCTTTCCCTAGAGTCTGGGCTCTCTTTTTCTCTTCCCTTTGTGTTGCTCTAAGTCTTTCCATACTTTGCATGACGTTATCGCCGGCCAAGCACATTTTGAAAAGGAAAAAAAAAACAAAAAAATAACCTGACACTTTTTTTCTCTGTGTGTTTTTGGGCGTGGACCTTTTTTTTTTCCTTTCTCCCCTGGTTTGGGTTCAGTTGCAGAGCTCGCAGAGTAGTTCCGCTCTCTGTCTCTGGAGGTGAATGACCAGGTTGCCAATGTTGGGTCTCTGCATGTAGGCCTGCCCAGCCTGAACCCAAGGTTGCCCTCCCGGACAGGTATTCTGGAGGTAGGGACAAATTTTTTGTAATCAAGGAGGCATGCAAATTGTATTTTGAACTTCGTCCCTATTCCTTCTGAAATGAGGAGCAACGGATTGGAATTGTGATCTCTCTACTGCAGTGAGATCCTCAGTCGTGGGCGTTTTCTTTACCGCAGGACTTGGTTTGTCTCCAGTCTTTGGAGGTTTTTTTTGAGGCTCTGTCCCTCATCTATGATGACCCTGACCGAGTCGCCTTGGCTGAGTCGGTTAGTGTAAATGTACAATTCAGAATTCTGTATATGGGCAACGGATTCCAAATGGAATGACTCAGCCCTTAGAAGTCAATTTTGTGAGGGGCTTTCTGAAAGGTTGAAAGATACCTGAAACCCCTCAGTCCTTGGAGGCTGCCATGCCGTTGGCCATACGTCTTCATAGATGCCTTTGGGATAGACGAGTGATACCACCTTCTCCGAGGCCTTCTGGTCGGGGTTGTGTACCTCTGCAGGGGGAGCGGTCTAGGGGTGTACCAGTACTGGGGGAGGTGGAGGAACCCATGCAGTTAGGGGGTATCTCTGCATCATACATCTCCCTGAAGATTTGCAAGAAAATATGCGTATTTTTTTTGTGGGAAAAAGGGACATTTTGTTGGGACCTGTCCTTCAATTCCTAAACAAAAGGAGACTCGATTAACTCTTGGTAGTCTGGAGTTGGATAACCAAGGGGTGCATTTGTGGCCAACCTGCAGTTCCAGCTTTGTCCTGACAGCAGATGTGGTGCTAGAGAGCAAAACCGAGAAAATTTCTGTGTTTGTTGACAGTGGTGCCGGAGTCGGCATGGTTGATGCTGAGTTTGTGAAAACTCATGGTCTTGCTTGCTGTACTTTAGATAAACCTATTTCCATTTTCCCCATCGACTTGGCACCACTTGCTCAGAAAGCATTTACTCAGATTGTACATAATGTAAAACTGAGGGTGGGGTGAGTTCATTGTGAAATATTTCCTTGCTATGTCTTGGACAATCTTCCCACACCGATTGTTTTGGGTATTTCCTGGCTTGTTAAACATAACCCATTGGTGGATTGGCAAATGGGAGATTATTGAATAGGGAGATTACTGCCATGAGAACTGTTTAGATATTTCCCTTGCTACTGTCTCTACGGAAATATCACCTGCTTTTCTGTCTGGTTTTGAGGATGTTTTTTCTGAGAGGGGGTGTCAGGATTTGCCTCCTCGTCGTTTTTATGACTGTCCTATTAAACCTAGCCCCGGAGCTAAACTACCGAAGTCCAGACTGTATAATCTTTCTGGCCCTGAGAGACAAACCATGAAGGATTTCATTGCGGAAAGTCTGGAGAAGGGACATATCAGAACCCAATCTTCGTCCGTGGCGGCAGGGTTCTTCTTTGTGAAGAAAAAAGATGACTGTCTACATCCCTGTTTAGATTTCCGGGCATTAAATCAAATTACTATCCTTGGCCAATACAATCTTCCTCTGATTCCTGATTTGTTCATCAAGGTTGTTGGAGCTAAGGTAGTCTCCAAGTCGGATTCAAGGGGAGCCTCCAATCTGGTTAGAATCAGAGAGGGGGAAGTCCAGAGCTGTAAAGTCGAGGTCGGTGTCCATTTTGGTGGAGTCTTAATCGTAGTCGGTATAAAATGCTGGGCTGTGGAGTTGGTAAACCAAACCTTCGACTCCAACTCCGACTCCTCGATTTCCATGACACCCACTCCAACTCCGACTCCACGATTCCATCGTATATTGCTTTGGAATTCCTAACTAAATAAACCATCAATTCTCTCCCTAGCTCAGCAGCACCTCTCCCTACTCTGCCTGTCTGAAGGGTAGGGTCTTTATGACCGACAAATCTTGAATCTGGAATTTCTATGAACAATAAAATATTTCAGTCTATGTGAAGAAGCCAGTGCCAGGTCCTACTTGTGCACCGAAGTATACCCAGAAGTGTAGTGTTTGGTATCATAAGTATTTTTTCTCAGGAGTTGGAGCCAAAACCAGGAGTGGGTGATAAATGAAGAATTTGTGCTTTTGTTTCTATTTTATACCTTTTCTTTGATTGTTCTTCACCTGGTTTTGACACCCACTCCTGAAAAAATATACTGACCGAATACTGACCAAATACTCATAGTGGGGCCGCGGCCAAATACGGATAGTGGGGCTATGGCCTAAGGCCAAGGATTGAAACTCACAACTTAGTCATTGAATTCGGGTTTTTTCTTTTTGTCCCATTGCCACAGGTATATAAAATCCAGCACCTAAATATGCAGCCTGCCCCTTCAAACATTTGTAAAAGATTGACTCATTTTAAAGAGCATCCTGAATTCAGCATGTTTCTGTAAGGCCTCATACCCATATGTGAGAAAAAAAAGGTCCGTATTCTAGACCGAAGAAACGGACGAGTGCCATGCGAGTGTCATGCGACTGCTATGCGATTTTTCACACCTAGCATCCGTATGGCATCTATATACAATGCGTTTTTTTTCTCTGCAGCTATTATTCTGCAATCACTTACAGGATCATTTACAGTGTTCTGTGCTACAGAATGGTAATGTATCCGTAAAAATCAGATGGCATACAGATGGTCCGTATGCCGTCCGTTTTTTTTCCTCGCACCTATTGACTTGCATTGGCGAGTCTCGTCCGAGATACGCGGCAATATGCAGCATGCTGCGATTTTTTTTCTCAGTTCGATTTCAGCTGAGAAAAAAAATCGCAAATTAGATGTAACCCATTGATTAACATTGGTCAGAGTGCAATCCGATTTTTTATCGGATTGCACTCTTCCGTTTTTCTCGCAAGTGAGCCCTAATAACATGTTGTCACAAGTCAGTTCATGAAAGTCCAAAACAGACATGGTTGGGTGAGTTTGGAGTGGAAGAACTTGACTGACCTCAACTCTATCAGATACATTTTGGCTGAACTAGAGATTACAAGCCAGGTCCTCTTGTCCAACATCAGTCGCTAACCTGATAAATTCTCTTCTGGATGAATAGATAAAAAATTGCACACAAAAAAAAAAGTTTTTTTTTAAATGCCTTCCAAATGCGTGGGAGCTGTAATATTTGCAAAACGAGATCAACTCCATATTAATGACCATGCATTTAGAATGGAATATCATAAAAGCTCCTTTGGGATTAATGTGTATGTGTCCCAATTGTTTTATCCCAATAGTGTGTAATAGGTTCTGCATGTGTAAATCTTAAGGTGAATGAGAATTATAATCAGTTTTTGTATAAATTGTAGGAAACTATAAACAAAAAGAAAAAGCAAAAAAAACAGTCCATTGGAAGACGCCGGTAACAGATAATGAAGATGAGGAGGTGCAACCAAGGTAAGCAAGAAATATGGCTATCATTCCGGTATTGTTACATTGTAGTATAAGGCTCTGTTCACATGTCCAGTAGTTATTTCCATTTTTGGATCCATTTGATATGATAAAAATGGAAATATTCAATGCAAAATTATGTCATTTAAATGGGGACGAGAATGTCTTAGGCTGTGTGCCCACGTAGCGTTTTTCAAGCGTATATGCTGCGGAATTTCCGCAGCGTAAACGCTTGTAAAACGCATGTATATCCGCCCCCCATTGTCCCCAATGGCATTCCGCAATGTCAATGCCCATGCTGCGGATTTTTCCGCAGCGTATATGCTGCGGTCAAAAATCCGCAGCATGTTCATTAATTTTGCGGAAGCGCTGCGGGATCAATGTGCGGATGGTACCCAAGTCTGGAGGAGAGGAGACTCTCATCCAGACCTGGGTACCAAAGAACTTGTAAAAAAAAGAAAAAATAAAGTTTATACTTATCTTCTGATGTTTTCCCTCCGTCGCGCTGTTGTCTGAAGGACGTGCCACGTCATTGAGTCATGTGACCCATCACATGACTCAATGACGTCACCGCAGGTCCTGCACACAACAGCGAGAGCCGCTCAAGACTCCGGACGGGGCAGAGAATGCATCGGTAGGTGAGTATAAACTTTATTTTTTACCATTCTGATTCTTTTTTTTAACTATTACTTGGTCACACTATATAAATCCATGCCGGTTGCATGGATTTATATAGTATGAACAAGTTGTCAAGCACTTTTCCAAGTGATGCTTAAATCGCTTGGAGAAGTGCTTGATAACCCGCATGCGGAAATGCATGCAAAGACGCCTCACAAACGCTCTACCTGGCGGGAAAACCGCATGTAATATCCGCATGCGATTTTCCCGCCAGGGAGAAGCGTAAAAAATATGCTTCAGGTCCGCAACGTGGGCACATAGCCTTAAATTGTCTTCTTTTTTTACTACATTCCATTTTTTTAGCATGATAAATGTGAGGAGCTGCCCATTTTCTAAAGACTATGATACTTTTCCAGCAATGGACCACCATTTTTGTTAATATTATTATTGTGTTTTATTAGTGATTTACTTGTCATGTTTTATATAGTTCTGCTAACTTGTCAGTGTGTACACTAGATTCACTTGTAAAATGTCCAGCATTCCACTAATCTGTATCTCAGGACATCTTTATCACAGGAGTCCATTGTTTCAAACAGCCAATGGTCTCATTAGGTGAGTGGATTGAGACACAGTGGAGCCGTCATCACAGGGGGTCTTACATCTTTTCTCAAATGAAGGCTTCTAGAATATTCTTCATTGCTTTTGGCTTACAGTGAATGCTTGAGTGGGAGGGTGATCACTTCTGTGCTGGGAGGGGGCTGACCCCAGAGATGTAGAGAAAAAGACATGTTTTAGTGGGAGAGTTGATGTAAGGACACTGAAGAGATAGGACCTATGGCTGTGGCAGAAGAGATGATGGATGGATGGCTTGTGGAGTGTTGGAGCTCAGTTATCAACTGATCCCAGGTTGAGAACTTAAGGACTGAGAGAACTGTATTTTGGCCATTTACTTGGAATGCAAAATTATGTCATTTAAATGGGGACAAGAATGTCTTAAATTGTCTTCTTTTTTTACTGCAGTCCATTTTTTTAGCATGATAAAAGTCAGTGTTACATGGATTTTAATGGATGTCATCTGCCGTGCCACCTGTTAACTAATTGTTTTTTAGAACTGTGAATGCCCAGAACACTGGATAATTCAAAAATCACAGAATGCAAAAATACCCCACAGGAAACCCAAAACAGTATTTCAATGTGAAAGTAGTGGACAACCCCTTTAACTGTATTGACTGAACAGTACCATTATATGCCACCATAACATTACTAAATATGTAACTGTAACGAATACTGCCATATAGCTAGTAAATTATAAAATAATACTTTTCTAACATGACTTTAGCACCACCATACTGTAACTGAAAAGCAACATCATATTGTGACTTGATTGCTTGGGGGCTCAGCAGTTGGATCCCCAGCAATCAGTATGTTGTCACTTAATTCTAATTCTCATATAGAAGTTGGCTAAACCTATAATTTGGTCTTGAATCGGTTGACTATCTAATGTCTGTGGGGGCAGGGCTGATTGTAGCTTTTTTGTTGCCAGACGTGAATATTCAAGTGTCACTGCTCCCAGCAGTTCAATATAAACCTGTAATGAATAGACACAATTCCATCATTGTTTTTTTTGGAGTTTTGCTTTTAAGATATTGATTGTGTGGTAAAAGTGACATGTGAACATGATTCTCCAGGTCATTGCAATTACAGCAGTACCAAACTATCATAGATTTTTACTTTTTGTAAAAAAAAATGAAGATTTGGTTTGTGATGCCATTTTTGAAGACCTGTTATATTTTTATTCTTCTGTCCATAGAGCAATGTGAGGGCTGTTTCTTGCTTTGTAAGTTGAAATATTTATTGAAATCAATTCTGAGTGCAGAGAACATTTTGATGGCTTTTTGCTGCATTTTTAGGTGTGAAAAAGCAGTTCTATTACTTTTTTTCTCTGTACTGTATGGCTAGGTTGACACATGTTGGGTTTTTCAGTGTTTTTTGCTGCAGATTTTTATGCAAATTTTCAGCTGCATTTTGCAGTACCAGCAAAGTCTATAAGAAACCAGAATTCTCTATTCACACATCTTTTTTTTGCGTAATTTGGGCCTTGGTTGGGTTTTGGAAAATATAGCATGTCACTTCTTTTAGCGTTTTTCCCCCATAGGAAGTAATGGGTGGGGAAAAAAATGCTGAAAAAACGCAGGTAACGTTTTTTCAGCGTTTTTGATGGCAAAATAGAATGGGGTTCTTTTTTCACAGAACTTTATGTACATGCATAAATAGAGTGTGGGGTTTTTACTCACTTGGGTGTGTCAGGAGCAAACAGGAAGCATTTTCCTTTAAATGTTCTTGTCAGTTTATTACTTCATAAACCAGACAAAAGCGTTCCTTTCCTGTGTTATACAGTTCAACTACCTTTTCCCATAGATCCATTGACAATTCTTTTACTTTCCCCATGACTCACAATCCACAAACGTCAGTGGCTGAATGAAAGATGCAAGAGTCTGTCTGGATCCCAGAAACTCACTCAGCTTTTATGCACACATACTGATTACAAGCAAACAGGTCACAGGTGAGGGTGTTACCTTTAGTAGCCATTCAAACCCATTTGTGACAAATTCTGTGCATGTTAAAAGGCCAAAATCACCAGGGTATGTGAACTTTTGATCAGGGTCATTTGGATGTTTTTGGTTGTCATTAAGATTTAAAAAGAGAACACAGTAGTTTGACAATAAGTGGCTTCACCCAACCAATAACCATGAGTGGAGAAAAAGTTTTTTGTTATCATTCATATTCTCTGAAACAAGGCCAAGTAACCAAAAATTTTGCCGGGGTATGTAAACTTTTGAGCACAACTATAGCTTCCCTGCTCTATGTTCTTCCTGGAAGTTGAAATCCTGTAGGGCTAAAAACCTAGGGTGACCCTAGCGTTTTTTCCTTTTTTTTCCCTTCATTCATCTGAGTGGGGCATGGTCGGATACAAATCTAAACTTTCGTGCGATTGTACCGTAACGTGTCCACCACCCACTTTATGGCCAAGCACTCCTTCTCTATGATAGAATATTTTTTCTCGCATGAGTACAGCTTCCCACTCAGGTAGAGAACAGGGTGCACCTCCCTGTGTATCTCCTGGGAAAGGACTGCTCCTAATGTGACATCTGATGCTTCTGTTTGGAGTATAAATTTTTTCTTGAAGTTGGGGGCAACCAGAACCGGTTGCCTACACAGAGCCACTTTCATTTCTTGAAAGGCCGTCTCCGCCTCTCCAGTCCATTTGGCCATGGCTCATTTTGTTCCCTTAATGAGATCAGGGGTGCGGCCATCATGACGAAGTTTGGGATGAACCTCCTGTAGTATCGCACGATTCCCAGGAAGGTTCTAACTTGCTTCCTCGACAGTGGTTTCGGCCAAGCTTGGATTGGTTCCAATTTAGTGATTTGGGGTTTGATCTCGACTCTACTCACTACATATCCCAGGTATTTGAGTACTACTTTTCCCATGGCACAATTTTTTCAGATTTATTGAAAACCCCGCCTTCTTTCGAGCATCAAACACCACCTGGACCTTTTCCAGATGACTTTTCCAGTCCAGTTTGCAATATCATCCAGGTACAGTTAGGTGCATATATATTTGGACAGAGACAACATTTTTCTAATTTTGGTTCTAGACATTACCACAATGAATTTTAAACAAAACAATTCAGATGCAGTTGAAGTTCAGACTTTCAGCTTTCATTTGAGTGTATCCACATTAAAATTGGATGAAGGGTTTAGGAGTTTCATCTCCTTAACATGTGCCACCCTGTTTTTAATAGGACCAAAAGTAATTGGACAATTGACTCCAAAGCTATTTCATGGACAGGTGTGGGCAATCCCTTTCTTATGTCATTTTCAATTAAGCAGATAAAAGGCCTGGAGTTGATTTGAGGTGTGGAGCTTGCATTTGGAAGGTTTTGCTGTGAAGTAAACATGCGGTCAAAGGAGCTCTCCATGCAGGTGAAACAAGCCATCCTTAGGCTATGTGCCCACGATGCAGAAATGAAGCAGAAAATTTCTGCAGCATTTCTGCATCTCCCTGGCAGAAAAAACGCATGCAGATTGTGCATGCGTTTTTCCTGCCAGGGATATGCGGAAATGAAGCGTTCTTCATTTGCATTTCCGCATGCGGGTGTCAACCGCTTTCCAAGTGATTTTAGCATCACTTGGAAAGTGCTTGACAACTAGGTCACACTATATAAATCCATGCAACCGGCATGGATTTTTATAGTGTGACCTTAAAGAATGTTAAAAATAAAAAAATAAATCTTTACTTACCTTCCGATGGCCCCTGGTGTCTTGCTGCGCTCATGTGCTGGCTGCCGGTACATCGCGGGACACTGTACTGAAGGACCTGCCGTGACATGACTGTGACGTCTGCGTAGGTCCTACAGCCCTTCGCGATCTGCTCGCTAGCACAGGGAAGGAGTCCGGGGGCCGTCGGAAGGTGAATATAATCTTTATTTTTTATTTTATTCTTTTTTTTACAAGTTTTATGGTACCTGGGTCCGGAGGAGAGTCTCCTCTTCTCCACACCCGGGTACCATCCGCACATTAGAACGCATGGAAGGCGCATGTACAGATGCAGTGATGCATTTTTCATGCTCTCTAATGCAAGTCAATGGCAGCGAAAACGCAGCGCTACCGCAAAATTAATGGACATGCTGCGGATTTTTGAGCGCAGCATAAACGCTGCGGAAAAATCCACAGCATGGGCATTGAAAGTGCGGAATTGCATTGGTGACCATGAGGGAAGGTTTCCCAAGCGTTTACGCTGCGGAAATTTCGCAGCGTAAATGCTTGAAAAACGCATCGTGGGCACACAGCCTTAAGCTGCAAAAACAGAAGAAAAAAAACATCCGAGAAATTGCTACAATATTAGGAGTGGCAAAATCTACAGTTTGGTACATCCTGAGAAAGAAAGAAAGCACTGGTGAACTCATCAATGCAAAAAGACCTGGGTGCCCACGGAAGACAACAGTGGTGGATGATCGCAGAATAATCTCCATGGTGAAGAGAAACCCCTTCACAACAGCAAACCAAGTGAACAACACTCTCTAGGAGGTAGGCGTATCAATATCCAAATCTACCATAAAGAGAAGACTGCATGAAAGTAAATACAGAGGGTTCACTGCACGGTGCAAGCCACTCATAAGCATCAAGAATAAAAAGGCTAGACTGGACTTTTCTAAAAAAAACATTCTTTGGACAAATGAAACCAAGATCAATCTCTACCAGAATGATGGAAAGAGAAAAGTATGGCGAAGGCGTGGTATAGCTCATGATCCAAAGCATGCCACATAATCTGTAAAACACTGCGGAGGCAGTGTGATGGCTTGAGCATGCATGGCTGCCAGTGGCACTGGGTCACTAGTGTTTATTGATGATGTGACACAGGACAGAAGCAGCCGAATGAATTCTGAAGTATTCAGAGCCATACTGTGTGCTCAGATCCAACCAAATGCAGCCAAACTGATTGGTCGTCGTTTCAGACTACAGATGGACAATGACCTAAAACATAAAGCCAAAGCAACCCAGGAGTTTATTAAAGCAAAGAAGTGGAATATTCTTGAATGGCCAAGTCAGTCACCTGATCTCAACCCAATTGAGCATGCATTTCACTTGTTAAAGACTAAACTTCAGACAGAAAGGCCCACAAACAAACAGCAACTGAAAACCACCGCAGTGAAGGCCTGGCAGAGCATCAAAAAGGAGGAAACACAGCATCTGGTGATGTCCATGAGTTCAAGACTTCAGGCAGTCATTGCCAACAAAAGGTTTTCAACCAAGTACTAGAAATTAACATTTTATTTACAATTATTTCATCTGTCCAATTACTTTTGGTCCCTTTAAAAACAGGGTAGCACATGTTAAGGAGCTGAAACTCCTAAACCCTTCATCCAATTTTAATGTGGATACCCTCAAATGAAAGCTGAAAGTCTGTGAACTTCAACTGCATCTGAATTGTTTTGTTTAAAATTCATTGTGGTAATGTCTAGAACCAAAATTAGAAAAATGTTGTCTCTGTCCAAATATATATGGACCTAACTGTATATCATTGAGTATTTCTTATGGGGTGCAAGGATTCAATCCATGACTCTCTGGAAGGTGGTAGGGGTTCCCTGCAGTCCAAACTGCATCCGAACATATTGGAAGCATCTGTCCGGCATAGATAACTCAGTCTTCTCTTTAGGCTCCCTGTGAAATAGGGATCTGCCAATATTCCTTCATCAACTCCAAGGCGGTTATGTACCTTGCTGGCCCAAGTCTCTCGATCAGCTCATAGACACGCTGTATCGTATATTGGTCGAATTTGGAGACCTCATTCAACTACCGATAGTCATTGCAGATTCTCCATTCGCCATCTCGTTTTGAGACCAGTACAGTTGGGCTCGACCAACCGCTCTTGGATTCCTCAATGACCCTGAGTTTCAGCTTACGACTCACTTCTATGGAGAGCAACTCTCGTCAGGCCTCAGGAATCTGATAGGGCTTCAAGTTCACTCGCACATGAGGCTCCGTCAGAACCTCGTGCTTTATAACCTTTGTGCATCCCGGAAATTTTGAGAACAGATCCCTGTTCTTCTGTAGCAATTCCCGACACTGCTGTTTATGGTCTTTCATTAGTGTCTCCGCTATTGCGACTCCTCCAACCTCGCCTTCTGGTTTGGCCAACAAGCTCGGAGCTTCAACAGCCTCTATGTCTTGCCACGGTTTGATGAGATTCACGTGATGGATCTGGTATGGCTTACGTCATCCTGGTTGATGAATCTTATAATTCACTTCGAAAACATTTTTCACCACCTCATAGTGCTATTGCCACTTGGCCAAGAACTTGCTTTCAACAGTAGGAATTAACACAAGGACTCTGTCACCAGGAATGAACTGCCGCACTCTGGCTGATCGGTTGTAGACCCTGGCCTGAGCCTCTTGTGCCCGGAGGTGATGTTATTTTATGATGGACATCACCTTCGCAATCCTCTCCTTTATCAGGGCGACATGCTCGATGACGCTCCTCTGGGGTGTGACCTTGGCTTCCCAGGTTTCCTTTGCTACATCCAGGAGACCCCGCAAATGTCGGCTATACAGGAGTTCAAATGGCGAGAACCCAGTAGAGGCCTGTGGAACCTCTCAGATAGAGAACAACGGATACGACAGGAGACAATCCCAGTCTCTGCCATCCTTTTCTATGACCTTCCTCAGCACAGTTTTGTTGAACCTCTCCACGAGGCAATCTGTCTGAGGATGGTATACTGATGTTTTCAGTTGGGAGATTTGCCAGACCTTACGCAATTCCTTCATCACCTTACTCAAAAAGGGTGTTCCTTGGTCGGTCAGGATCTCTGTTGATAATCCTGTCCGGGAGAAAACATTGACCAACTCGCGAGTTATACTCTTGGCTGAGGAGTTTCTCAGAGGGATCGCTTCAGGATAGCGGGTGGCATAGTCCAAGATGACCAATATATATTGATGCCCACGAGCAGATTTATCGAGGGGACAGACCAAATCCATAGCAATTCTCTCGAACAGCACTTCAATGATGGGCAAAGGCACGAGGCGACTTCGAAAGTGAGAGGTGGGGTGGATAATCTGGCATGTAGGGCAGGACCTGCAATACTTTACTATTTCCTGGTGAAATCCAGGCCAATAAAGCTTCTGCATGATTCGTCCCTGAATTTTTTCCACTCCCAGATGTCCTTCCAAGACATGTGAATGGGCCATGTCCAACACCCTTAGTCTGTAGGGCCCTGTACCAATAACTGTTCCACAAGCTCCTCCCTCACTTTCGGAACACGGTACAACAACTCCCCACTCAACATTAAATAGAGAAGTCTTGTGTCAGCCCCCGGCTCCTGTGCAATCCCATTCATGACCGTGACATTATTAAAGGCTTCATCATAGTTAGGTCCTTATGTTGGGCATATCCAAAATTCTCACTGGTCACCCCTAACTCCGGAATGTCTGACTCAGGAGACACTATCGCCTCATCATCCACAAGAACACAAAAGGGAAATCCGTCTAACTCTGGGTGTGGTGATATCTCTTATGCTATGTTCACACACGTTTTTTTCTGCTGAAAATCTGCTGCTAACTTTTCTCTGGCAGGAAAACAGTTGCGTAAAAAACTTGCGTATTTGCTGCGTATATTGTTGCGTGTTTGCTGCATATTTTTGACCAGCCATTACTTCCTATGGGTTAAAATATGCAGCAAAAATTCAGGTGCGTTTTCTGCGCAGAAACGCTGAAAGAAGTGACATGTTCTATTTTCCAATTACGCAAGCAAGGCAGAAAATGCGCAGCAAACAAAAAGCAACATGTGTGAACAGAGAATTCTGGTTTCTCATAGACTTTGCTGGTACTGCTAGACCCAGCTGAAAATTTGCATAAGAATCTGCTGCAATATACGCAGCAAAACACAACGTGTGTGAACAAACTGGTTTCTTATCAAAGCGAGCGAACCCAGAACCCTTCCCCAACAGATCCCAAAACAAACAAAAGTCCCGGCCTATAATGATGGGGTGCAACAAGTCTTGGACAACAGCGACCTCGTAGGACTCAATACCGTGGGCCGTTTCATTGACCACTCTGGCCGTGGGGAAGTCTTTAGCATCACTATGAATGCTTCTTTCCTGGGATCAGTTGGAGAGGAAATGTGGCCTTCACAAGTGTCACCAGACTCCCGGAGTCCAGCAGTCCCGTTACCTGCCAACCATTTACCTTCATAGGACATGCTTGTGGCCCCTCGTTGGGTGGACAGTTCACACTGCAGGCCAGACACTGCAGTCCATCTGCTCGAGGGTCAGGGGACAACGGGCAGCTATATGGCCTGGGCCGCTGCACTTCCAGTAAATAATTTCACTCGTAGGGACTTTGAGCATTTCCTTCCCCGCCCCTTTGGACCTGGGACGCCCCACCCCCTTTTGGGCCTCCGCCCCCTGTATTGAGTGGGCTGCCTTCCCAGGGAACCCTCAACCCCTTGTTATCTCTCGACCAGTCCATCTACATTCCGGGGATCACCTTGGGCAAACCAGGTCTTTACTGGCTTCAGCATGGAATGCACAAACCGATCCATCATCACTCGCTTTACCATCAGCGCAGGAGTAGAGGACTCCGGCTGCAGCCATTGTTGACCAGGTGCAAAAGGTCAAACATTTGGGAGCGAGGGGGTTTGTACCGGTAATACTCTCAGCGGTGGACCCACTGTGCCCTGACAGTCAACGTCATCCCCAGGTGCGCTAGAATTTCGGTTTTAAGTTTGCCATATTCCTTGGCGTCCTGCAGAGCTAAGTCATAGTAAGCCTTCTGGGACTCCCCCATCAAGTATGGCACCAGCACTTCTGCCCACTGCTCTGTCAGAAGTTTCTCCCTCTCGGTGACCCTTTCAAACACAGTCAGGAAGGCCTCTGTCATCCCCTGGGTCATTTTCTGTAGGGCTCTCCTTACCGCCTTCCAGATAGAAAAATCGTCCACTGACCTTGTCTTTGCGGTCACCGTGCCACAGATCGTCTCTGCAAGTAACTTGAACTGCTGCTGCTGTTGATGATACTCATCCTGTTGCTGCTGCTTCTGGAGCTGGATCTGCTGCATCAGCAACTTAGTGGTCTCTCGTTGCACCATTTGTTGCTACTGCATTAATTGCTGGTGTTGCTGATGTTGTGCCTGCTGCGCCTGCACTAAATGTTTCAGCCGGTCCTCCATTTTGTCTGTTGTCACTTGCTGGCTTGTGGCAGACTTCACCCTGAACATGCAGTCTTCCTTTTAGCGGTCACACGTTTCTGCTGGGAATGCTGTCCAAACTACTAACACCAATTGTGGGGTTTCTACTCACTTGTGTTCATCGGGAAGCATTTTCCTTTAAATGTCCATGTCGATTTATTACTTCATCAACCAGGCAAAAGGAATACAAACAGCCTTTAATTCATGCAAAAACTAAGTAAAAAGTCCTTAAGGCAAAGTCTCTGGTTAGCCAGTCGTGTGGGCACACAGGCTGTGGATAGCATCCCTTTCACTGGCTCAGTCATGAGACCACAACACACAGGAAGCATTCTCCCTCCAAACACACAGACCATGTGCCAAACACCGGCCTCCTTTTTATATTTTAACCACGCCCAGACGTGAGGTATGTGGCTAGCTAGACTCGCCCATCTCTCCCAACTACCCGTAACCCCGTCCCAGGTGCACCAAACAGTCCTCTTACTGCTTGCGTGCACTGGAGCAACATTCCGGGTTACATCAGAAGACAGACATCTCTGTGATACATACCTCCCATCAACTATGTGTCTGTTAGCCACCTTACAAGAGACAGTAGGACAGTTAAAAAAAAACGCACAAAAAAGACAGTAAAACCTGAATTTTTGACACAGCTGACTTCCTGCCAGAGACTAGGTTGTGCTGCAGATTTGTGACGCTGAAAAACCCAACATGTGTGAACAGAGCTTATGTGTTTTTATGCATATGGACATAACAAAATATTTTTAATTGTGTATTTTATTTTAATGAGGGAAGGCAGCACCAGAGCCATTATCTTTACATGAATATATCACAAGAACATTTCATCAGTGTATAAATACAGCACCAGCACCACCATCAGTACTTAAACATAGCACCAAAACCACCATTGATGCATAAATTCATCACTAGAACCATAATCAGTAATTGAATATAGCACTGGAACCATCATCAATGCACAAGTACAGTATCAGAACCCTCATCATTACTTGAATACATCACCAGAACCACAAACAGTACATGAATACTTGACTAGAACTACCATACAGAGATAACAATATCACCAGAACCACCATCAATACATTAATACATAATCAAAAAAAATCAGAATTTCTGCATGAGTACTTTTCCAAAATCATCATCAGTACATAGATACAGCACTAAGCTTAAAGGATTTGTCCTGTTAAACTCTGAAAATGTTGTACCTCTGCGCAGTTTGTTATTAAAAAATAAACCAGCTGTACTCATTGTCCCCAGGTCCACTGATATATTTCAGCTGCTGCACTAGTGTCTGGAATTGACTGCAGTCCTGATGTCACTTTGACAATGCGGCAGCTAATAAGTAAGCTCTGCCAGAATAGATAGAATGACTTGCTCAGAGCCGCTGAGCTAGGTTGTTGTCTGCCACACTGTCGATGTGACATCAGTAATGCAGCCAATTCCAGACACCGATGCAGAAGACTTAGCACTGCACCTGGAGACAGTTTGTAATGCACGTATTTTATGTTTATACAGTATAACAAACTGCACTTGGGTAAAAAAAAATTCTGAATTGTGATACCTCCTTTAAAGGTGCTCTGTCAGCACAAAATTACTGCTCAAGCAAAGTACAAGCTCTCGGTGCATCACCGCTGGGCCAATAATTTAAATTTCACTTTCTCATCTGCTTTGTTTCCATCTATCTCTGCCTTTCTCAGGCCTTATGAATTTAGAGCTGATAATCAGAGAAGAAAGGAGTATGAAGCAGATGTAAAGGTGAATTTAAATGATTGGCACAGCCGTGAAGAACCAAGCACATGTACTTAGCTTGAAGAGTCATCCTTTGCTGAGTCCCTTTAATACAGCAATCAATTGCAATGTCAAATCTTGCCCCAACATATACATTTTTATCTCCCAAATCTATAACTCCCAGTATGTCCATAACAATGGTAAGGAGATATTAAGCGTTGCTATCAGTCAACATCAGACTGCGGACTATACAGAAGCCACAGTACTGATGAGACAGGCAACATCACAAATAAACATTTATATCCCGGTACTTTATAAGCGACATCTTCTCTGATTGGTGTTGTTTTCTTTCTATTCTTCTCCATGTTGTCCAGACGCCATGATGACTTTTCACATCCACAGCTTGTGTCTACAGACTTCCATCTTCTCTAGTCTTCTGCAGCACATCCCAACACAGTACCTTTCAAAATAAGAGTATCATTATAATGTTCCTGATTGAAAATATCTGCTCTATGCTGCAGGGCTGTGGAGTCGGAGTTGGAGTCGTGGAGTCTGTGTCCATTTTGATGGAGTTGAAATCGGAGTTGGTATAAAATGGACCGACTCCAACTCCTAAAATATATAATAAATTGGGTACAGTAGTTCAATGAAGTTTGTGGGGAATATTTTTTTCATAATAATTTGGGAAATTTATGAAATGTCCTATAAATGTCTGTCCTATTCCTCATCTAAGGGTCTAGACTTTTATCTGAGATGAATCTGTGCTGCTACAGTAAATTTATCACTTAAACATGAACTATGTATGTCTGAGTCGGAGTTGAAGTCGGTGTCATGGAAATTGAGGAGACAGAGTCGGAGTCGGAGGTTTGGCTTACCGACTCCACATCCCTGCTATACTGTGCCCCTGAATAATTGCCCCTCACTGTGCTTCTTGTACAAAATTTGACACCCACTTTGTCCTTCTCAAGATATATGTCCTAAACTTCCCTCTACTAGAAAATATTTCCTCCACAATATCCCCCCTTATGATTTATAACCGCTACACTGCTCTCCTTGTCAACCACAGTCTCCACACAATTCTGTCTTAGGAGCGATGACCGCCACAATTGTCCTTATGAATTATAACCACCAGACTGTTTGCTCATATTAGCTATAACCGCCAGACTGTTTTCCCTTTTGAACTATAATGTCTACATTCTCTGATTTTGTGAACTATAACTGCCACACTAACCACCCTTATGAACTTTAACCTCCACACAGTTCCCTTATGAACTATGACATCCACACCATCCCCAGTTTATGCTGTCCCCTATCTACTAATTATGTTGATGCTGTAGCCATCTCCATACTGTCCCTTCTTTATCAAGTCTCCCACAAGCTGTCCCCTCTCCATTCATACTTCCCCCTCATGCTGCCCCCTCTCCATTCTATCCCACACACGATGCCTTCTCTCCAAACAGTTCACCACAAGCTGCCTCTTTTCAATACTGTGCATCCCACAAGCTATCATCCTTACTGACAACATAATGTCCCTCCCATGCTGCTTTCTAGCACATTTCTCCCCCCCTCTTGAACCATGTTCTCCCATACTGCCCTCTCATACTCAAGGCTGTGGATTCTTAGTCAGTGTTCATTTTGGTGAACTTGGTATAAAATGGACCCACTCCTAAAATATATAATAAATTGGGTACAGTAGTTCAATGCAGTTTGTAGGGAATATGTTTTCATAACAATTTGGGAAAGTTATGAAATGTCCTACAAACGTCTGTCCTTTTATAGTCTAAGGGTGTAGACTTTTAGCTGAGATGAATCTGTGCTATCATAAATTTATCACTTAAAGATGAGCCATGTATTAGGGATTCGGAGTCATGGAGTCGGAGTCGGTGTCATGGAAATTGAGGAGTCAGATTCGGAGGTTTAGCTTACCGTCTCCACAGCCCTGCTCATACTAATACGATGTCACCAAAATTATAGTTTTCAGTGTCTTCAGCTAATACCGAGAACTTACCTTAAAGAAGTTGTCAACAACTTTTACAATGATGCCCTATCCGTAGAATGGGGCATCATCGTCTGATTGGCTGGGGTCCAGCACCCTCGCCGATCAGCTGTTATCGGTGGTGGCGGCGGCTGCTGGAAATGCTTACTTGTAGAGCTTGGCCATCTAATTGTAGTGGCCACCACGGGGTACTCCTATTCAATTCATTGGGAGGCAGATATACTGTACGAACAGCGACCTCAACAACTAGATGGCCAAGCACCGCAAGTAAACACTTTTGGCCAACGACAGCTGCTGCCGACACTGATAGCAGCTGATAGGCCAGGGTCCGCCAGCCCTGCCAATCAGACATTGATAGAGCATCAATATAAATGTAGTGGACAACTTCTTTAATGCACCTCTGAAGCACAGCTGTGATGTCAGCCGTAAAATAAGTTCACTTCATTATGCCACTGCACATCGTGGAGGTGGAGGATGAGCGCTTATTCTCTGCCGTGCCAGTCATTTGTGCAATTGTGAACATGTGTATAAGTGTAACATACCTGGTGGCGGGCTTGCATGGTGCACCATCTCTCACTATGCAAGATCGCAAACTTGATCTTCAGTCCAGTCTGCTAGCCTGGCTTCTATTCATGCTGTCTGTTTGTCTCTGTTCTGACTGCTTAGGGCGGCGGCCCGGTTACTTCCTGTTTCTTGTAGCTGCTGTGGGCACACCCCTAATGCATCCTCAGCCTATTGCTGTCTGTCACTGGATATTTAAACCAGCTCCACCTGAAAGCTGATGCCTGAGCAACTCTATCATTTAGTGTGCTCCTTGACTCTGAATGTGCCAGGTCCTGTTCTGTGTTTTCTTGCCTGTCTTTCTGCCTTCCTGGAGGCTGTATTTCCAGGCCAGTCTGAACATGCTCCTAGCCTGTTCGTCCCGCTTTCTAGGGGCCGCATACCTAGATCTGTTATCTGTGTTTTCTTGCTGTCTGTCCGCCTTCCTGGAGGCTGTATTTCCAGGCCAGTCTGAACACGCTCCTAGCCTGTTCGTCCCGCCTTCTGGGGGCCACATACCCAGACCTGCTCCTGTATCTCGCTGCAGTGTCAGTTCCTGTCTGATCACTCAGTTCCTGTCTGAACACTCTCCTAGCCTGTTTCCTGTTTTTCTCTATGTCCGTTTTTCCCTCTATGTCCCTTTTTCTGCAGAGTCTGAACCTGCACCTAACTCCTACTCGTTGTCGCTGTACTTCCGTTTGTGAGTTTAGAGTCCACTCGCTACTTCATTGCAAGTATCTTGTGTGTATCTGGTTCTGCCTTTCCCTTCCAGTCTGTTCGGTGTGAACATAGCCCTGTCCCCTCTGCTCTGCCTTGCTCACCGCTCTGGCGGTTTATCTCTGCTCTGCCTTACTCACCGCTCCGGCGGTTTCTGCCCGCTCTGCCTTGCTCACCGCTCCGGCGGTTTCTGCCCGCTCTGCCTTGCTCACCGCTCCGGCGGTTTATCTCTGCTTTGCCTTACTCACCGCTCCGGCGGTTTCTGCCCGCTCTGCCTTGCTCACCGCTCCGGCGGTTTCTGCCCGCTCTGCCTTGCTCACCGCTCCGGTGGTTTCTCTCTGCTTTGCCTTGCTCACCGCTCCGGCGGTTCCTGCCTGCTCTGCCTTGCTCACCGCTCCGGCGGTTTCTGCCTGCTCTGCCTTGCTCACTGCTTCGGCGGTTCCTGCCTGCTCTGCCTTGCTCACCGCTCTGGCGGTTTCTCTCTGCTCTGCCTTGCTCACCGCTCCGGCGGTTTCTCTCTGCTCTGCCTTGTTCACCGCTCCGGCGGTTCCTGCCTGCTCTGCCTTGCTACTTCATTGCAAGTATCTTGTGTGTATCTGGTTCTGCCTTTCCCTTCCAGTCTGTTCGGTGTGAACAGAGCCCTGTCCCCTCTGCTCTGCCTTGCTCACTGCTCCGGCGGATTCTGCCCGCTCTGCCTTGCTCACCGCTCCGGCGGTTTATCTCTGCTCTGCCTTACTCACCGCTCCAGCGGTTTCTGCCCGCTCTGCCTTGCTCACCGCTCCGGCGGTTTGTCTCTGCTCTGCCTTGTTCACCGCTCCGGCGGTTCCTGCCTGCTCTGCCTTGCTACTTCATTGCAAGTATCTTGTGTGTATCTGGTTCTGCCTTTCCCTTCCAGTCTGTTCGGTGTGAACAGAGCCCTGTCCCCTCTGCTCTGCCTTGCTCACTGCTCCGGCGGATTCTGCCCGCTCTGCCTTGCTCACCGCTCCGGCGGTTTATCTCTGCTCTGCCTTACTCACCGCTCCAGCGGTTTCTGCCCGCTCTGCCTTGCTCACCGCTCCAGCGGTTTCTGCCCGCTCTGCCTTGCTCACCGCTCCGGCGGTTTATCTCTGCTCTGTCTTACTCACCACTCCGGCGGTTACTGCCCGCTCTGCCTTGCTCACCGCTCCGGCGGTTTCTGCCCGCTCTGCCTTGCTCACCGCTCCAGCGGTTTCTCTCTGCTCTGCCTTGCTCACCGCTCTGGCGATTCCTGCCTGCTCTGCCTTGCTCACCGCTCCGGCGGTTTCTGCCTGCTCTGCCTTGCTCACTGCCCCGGCGGTTCCTGCCTGCTCTCCCTTGCTCTCCGCTCCGGCGGTTCCTGCCTGCTCTGCCTTGCTCACCGCTCCGGCGGTTCCTGCCTGCTCTGCCTTGCTCACCGCTCTGGCGGTTCCTGCCTGCTCTGCCTTGCTCACCGCTCCGGCGGTTTCTCTCTGCTCTGCCTTGCTCACCGCTCCGGCTGTTTCTCTCTGCTCTGCCTTGCTCACCTTTCTGGCGGGTTTCTCCCTGCTCCGCCTTGCCCACCGCTACGGCAGTTCCTCTCTGCTCTGCTTGTCTACCGCATCTGCGGTTCTGTTCCTGAATCCCAGTCTGTACTGGACCCTATCCAGCCTGTGCTCCAACCTGCTAGTACCTCTCCGTCTGCACGCCAGCCGTACTTGTCAATACCGTCCTGTCTGCATTTCAGCCGTGCCTACCAGTATCCTCCTGTCTGCACTCCAGCCGGGCCTGCCAGTGCCCACCTGTCTGCATGCCAGCCGTGCCTCCCAATACCCACCTGTCTGTGTGCCAGCCTAACCTGCCTGTTCCTGTATTCCCCGGTGTGGGTCAACAGCCGTGTCCGGGGTCTGGCCTGGAGTAGCACCTGGTCCCTCTGCTCGTTTCCTCCCTGGTGCACGGCGTCGTTAGCCGTCGTGCGACCTAGGTTGGATCGGGTAGATACTTAGTTACGCCCCTCCAGGCACTCTCCGGTTCATGGCACAGTGGAATCACTAAATCACGCACACGCCAGTCCGCCCAGGCGTGTGCATAACAATAAGAGTCAGTTTGTAGGAATCGGCGTCTCACTGTTCTCTGAGCCAGCAGTCAGTGTAATAGCAGACTGGCTGAGTTTCACTTTTGGCAGAGGCGGCAAAATGTCACCCCTGGGAAGCATGTAAGGCCGCCATCTGAGGCGAGATGCTCATCCCCTCTCATGGTGGAAGCGTTTCTCTATTGGGGGACTCCCGACAGATGTTAGGGGAGAAAAGTATCTGGCTGATCCTTTTATTTTCTAGAGATAATCCACTGAATCATGATTCTGTCAGAGGGTTTCTTATTGAGATCACTTGCAAGGGGGCTGAGTGTTTCTGTGTATTAGACTTTACCCACTCTGGGGAGATTTTTCAAAATCATTAATGGTTCACTGTATAGCTATATATGAATCGCACTCATTCAGTACATGCCTATATATACTATACACAGATAGAATATGTCCATGTATAATGCACAACTGTGTCTACTGCATATGTGTATATACTATACATTTATATATGTGTTTATGTATTGTACCTGTGTGTATTTATATATAATAAGTACATTATATACTAACATACGCTCCACTTGGGGATGGGGTCAGTGGGTCAGTCCCAGCCTAGATTTGTCAGAGTAATGACAAGATGCAGCCTGTCAGAGAATATAGGTAGTGATTTAGTAACAGTATTCCCGAGCTTTAAGGTCTCTGGTCGGTGCTGTGTGGGATGAGAATCCTGATCGTGCCCTGACCATACCGCTCTGAGCTTCAGGATCACAATCAGTAAATCACTGCTTGTAATCTCTAACTGCAGCCTCCTGTCATTATTGTTCTAAACAATCTGACACATGTAGCATCGGCGTCTCTGCCTCCTGCCGGGCAGAGACACCATTCCCCTCACCACCGCGGTCCTGGTCCGGCATCTTCAGGCCTCCCTGCTGCTGCACGCAGCTTCCCGGGCACTGCGCTTAAAGGGGTCGCGCTTCGTCCTAAAGAGTCCCCGGCCAATGGCCGGAGGACTTCTCCTATATAAGGCACCTCCTCCAAAATGGAGGTGCCTGTGCAAGGTTGTTGTTTCGTGTACTTACACTTGCTTCAACCCTCAGGTCCCGCTGCCAGTCAGTCCTGCCCGCCAGTCTGTCTCTAGTTCTGCTCGCCAGCCTGACTTCAGTCCAGTCTGCCAGTCTGACTGCAACCCAGCCCGACAGTCTGCCTACAGTCCAGCCCGCCAGTCTGTCTATGGGCTCTGCCCGCCTGCCTATTACCAGCCAGCTGTGCCTGCCAGTCTGCTTACCCGGAGCACCTGCCAGTTACCTGTTGTGCCCGCCAGCCTGACTACCTGGAGTACCCGCCAGTTACCCGTTGTGCCCGCCAGCCTGCTTACCTGGAGCACCTGCCAGTTACCTGTTGTACCCATCAGCCTGCTTACCCGGAGCACTTACCCGTTACCTGTTGTGCCCGCCAGCCTTCCTACCTGCAGCACCCGTCTGGCTATCTGCCATTCCAGCCTGCTTATCTACCTGGACCACACGTCTGCCTTCCTGCCATGCTTATCCGCTGTACCGGTCAGCTCCTGTCATCTGACCAGTGGGAGTCACCTGCTCTCATACAAGGTCGGTCCCAGAGTAGCACCTGGTTCACCTGCCCGGTCCCTCCCTGGTTCACGGAGTCGACTAAGCCGCCGTGTGACCTTGGTCAGACCGTGTAGGCACCTAGTTTCGCCCCTCTGGTCCCTCCTTCCACCACCCGGACCCGTAACAACACATTCCTGGCCATTCTTTGCATTTCATTCTGGGTGGAGTCATGGGGTCATTGAGATCCTGGATGGGCTTGAAGTATGTGTAAGGAGTCAGAAGCGATGTTATCACTGGCACCAAACAGGAGTATCCGGGAAGAGGATCTTTTAAGATGGGATAAACCACCACACTGAGTTGTGTAAAATAATGCAGCGTGTGACTGTGCTTAATTACAAAGGTAAAATAAACTTTTATTTAAATTTGAAAAACGCACCACTAGAGATTCGAGACAGTAAACTTGTAATTCGGGGCACAGATATCTTCCCTTGATCGGTCTGCATCAGGAGGATGTGGACCCATGGATCTGTTGTCTCTGTCAAACTTACAGTTGAAACCAGAAGTTTGCATACACTATATAAGAAAACACATATGCATGTTTTTCTCAATATCTCACAGGAAATCAGAATAAACTTTGCCTGTTTTAGATCAATTAGGATCATCATCATTTTTAATATTTACCAAATGCCAGAATAATGAGAGAGAGAGCGAATGTTTTAAGGCATTTTTATTACTCACTGCAAAGTCAAAAGTTTACATACATTTCATTAGTATTTGGTGCCATTGCCCTTAAACTAAATTACTTGGGTCAAACGTTTGCAATATCCTTCCACAAGCTTCTCACGATAGTTGGTCGGAATTTGGGCCCATTCCTCCTGACAAAACTGGTGTAACTGATCCAGGTTTGTATGTCGCCTTGCTCGCACCTGCCTTTTCTGCTTTGCCCATAAATTTTCAATGGGATTGAGATCAGGGCTTTGTGATGACCACTGCAAAACATTGACTTTGCTATCCTTAAGCCACTTTGTTACCACTTTGGCAGCTTGCTTCAGGTCATTGTCCATTTGGAAGACCCATTTCCGCCCAAGCTTTAACTTCCTGGCTGATGTCTTGAGATGTTGCTTCAGTATTGCCACATAATCTTTTCTTATGATGCCATCTCTTTTGTGAAGTGCACCAGTCCCTCCTGCTGTAAAACAACCCCACAACATGTTGCTGCCACCCCAGTTGGGATGGTGTTCTTAGGCTTCCAAGCTTCTCCCTTTTTCCTACAAACGTAACGATGGCCATTATGCCCAAAAAGTTCACTTTTAGTTTCATCAGCCCGCAAGATATGTCTCCAAAAATTAAGGTCTTTGTTCCTGTGTGCATTTGCAAACGCTAATTTGACTCTTTTATGTTTCTTTTGGAGTATTGGCTGACAGAGTGGCCTTTCAGACCATGTTGATACACTACTCGTTTTACTGTGGGTATTGACACAATTTTGCTTTTGTCCTTGGGTTGATATGCACATGTCGGATCAAAGCACATTCATCTCTGGGACAAAGAACCCGTCTCCTTCCTAGGCGGGACGATGGCTGGACATTCCCATCTTGTTTTTACTTGCGTATAATTGTTTGTACAGATGAAGGAGGCACCTTCAGGTATCTTGAAATTGTACCCAAGGATGGGCCAGACCTGTGCAAGTCCACAACTCTCTTCCTGATATCTTGGCTGATTTCTTTAGACTGTCTTCTGATGCTTCACTAAGAAGCAGTGTGTTTCAGGTATGCATTAAAATACATCCACATGTGTGTCTCTAATTAAATCGGATGTTGCCAAAAACAGAAGCTTCCAAACACATGACATCATCATATGGGCAGTCCAGAATTGTTTAAATGAATAGCAATCTTAGAGTATGTAAAAATGCCTTAAAACATTCTCTCTCAATATTCTGGCATTTGACAAATATTAAAAATTATGACAATCCTAATTGACCTAAAACAGAAAAGGTTTATACTGATTTCATGAGATATTGAGAAAAACATACGTATGTCTTTTTATATAGTGTATGTAAACTTCTGGTTTCAACTGTAAATACTGGACTCACAAGTAGCTATGACACAATAGAAGATAGCCTGAACTATCTCATGAAGTTGATCTTGTGGCATGATGGTGGTTCTTGGCACCATGTCCACTGCCGGGTTGGGAGATAGTGATCCCTGGACAGCAGCCTATGATATTGGAAGCCGGCTTGTCCTCGGTAAGGATGCTGGGGAATGCATGATTGGAGCTGCGTGTTGGGACTCAAAAGGAGTAGGTTATGCTTGAGACCTTGGAATGGTCTGGGAAGAAGCGCTCCCTGAAGGACGATACATTGCACACCAAATAAACTGCTCTGATCTAGGAGCGCTACCTAAGGTATCAGTGCGGAATTTGTGGATGTTGCCTTTTTGGTAATTGTAGTGTCCTGTGATGGTGTAGTTGTCTTTCTTCCCCATCTGGTTAGGTAAAATGTAATCTCCGAGTAGTTGTTGTTTAGATTATGGCCCAGAAGAACAATGAACACGTCTTTACTCTACATTTGCCAGGACTATTCCTCCCACCTTGAAAGGTTTTATCACTTAAAATTGTATTTTTCTTCTCTTTTTCACACTAATAGAGACCTTGATGTGTATGTTTTACAGCAGGGGTCTCAAACACGCGGCCCGCGGGCCGCATGCGGCCCCTGAGGCTGCTTTATGCGGCCCGCAGGCACAGACCCCTTGACGATCCCGACCTGGTCCAGGAGGAGCCGCCGACAGCAGCGCTGAATTGCCACACAGAGACTGTTTCCCAGCACTGCATTTCCAATGCCAGCCGCTGGCCAATCAGAGGCCAGCAGCTGATATCTGCGTGTCGGCGCAGCGAGTATGACGTCATTGCCATATGCAGAAGTCAGCTGCTGGCCTCTGATTGGCCGGCGGCTGACATTGAAAATGCTGTGCTGGGAGACAGTCTCTGTGCGGCAATGCAGCACTGCTGTCGGCGGATCCTCCTGGACCAGGTCGGGATCGTCAAGGGGTCGGACTCTGTGGTGCCTGCGGGCCACATCTGCAGGAAGGCCGCAGAGGGAACGGAGGACAGGTGAGAATCATCTTTTTTTTTTTTTCTATTTTATGTGTGTGAAGAACAGCACAGGGGGCACATAGCCACAGGATGGGGACCGGGATGGGGCACAGAGCCACAAGAGGGGACCTGGATGGGGCACATAGCCACAAGAGGGGACCTGGATGGGGCACATAGCCACAGGATGGGGACCTGGATGGGGCACAGAGCCTCAAGATGGGGACCTGGATGGGGCACATAGCCACAAGATGGGGACCTGGATGGGGCACATAGCCACAAGATGGGGACCAGATGGGGACCTGGATGGGGACCAGAGCCACAAGATGGGGACCTGGATGGGGAATATTGCCACAGGATGGGGACCTGGATGGGGCACATAGCCCCAAGATGGGGACCTGGATGAGGCACATTAGTACAAGATGGGCGCCAGGATGGGGAACGTTGCCACAGGATGGGGACCTGGATGGGGCACATAGCCACAGGATGGGGACCTGGATGGGGCACATTAGTACAAGATGGGGACTTGGATGGGGAACATTACTACAAGATGTTTTCCATTATTACTATATGATGCTAATTGTAAGACAATATTACTGTATGTGGCCAATTGGGGGAAATAAAATTGTAAAAAAAATAAAAAATAAAATAAAGCATGAAAAAATATTGGGCACTAAAAATGCTGTTTTATATGTAAACTAAAGTAAACACAAAAAAGTGCACGTTTATTATCGCCACATCCATAACGACCCAAGCCATAAAAAAATAAACACGGCAAAAATGTTCAAAAGGTGTATACAAAAAAAATGGTATCACTAAAAATGTCACATTGAACAAAGAATGCGGCCCCCCAAATTCAAATTTTTTCCATGTGCGGCCCATATACCCAGCCGAGTTTGAGACCCCTGTTTTACAGAAAGAAATACATGACTGAGGCCAGCACTGCTTTCACTGCTCAAGAGGAATTACCACCATTTTCTACTGAGCAATCATCAGCCACATCTGATGAATCCTCTAATGACTCCTTGTAAGTAATTTTGACAACATACAAAAATAGAAATAAAAGATGAACAATTTATGTAACTTTTGAATTCAAATTAAAATTAGATTAAAGTCAAAGTTAAAGGGGTTGTGCCATAAAGAATACAGTTAACCAACCAGAAAAGATGGAATTAAATAGTTTTGTAATTTGTGTTTAAAAATTATGTTTCATTCAAAAGATACCAAGCTTTTATTTTTTGTGTTATGCTCTCTGGTGCCCCCTGGTGTTATTCCATTACGACCTGGTAGTGAGTGATCAGCTGGTCGAGTTTGCGCAGTTCCATTCATAAGAGGTCCCCCCAACTCCCCACCCGCAGCATACACAACATATTCTCTGTCAGAAGTCTGACAGCGCAGGCGCCCTGCTGTAAGCACAGAGCCTGTCTGTCTATGATTCACCCCCTGCGCTCACACAACTGACCTCTGAGTGAGATCATCTGCTTCACAGACCCGCGAGCTCGATTGCAGAGAGACGCTTCATAATTTAAAAAAAAAAAAAAAAGGCTTGGTATCTTTGGAATGAAGCATAATTTTTAATCCCTATGAATTGCAAAACTATTTCCACCTTTTCTGGTTGGTTAACTGTATTCTTTATCGTGGCACAGCCCCATTAATATTAACATAATTTGTATTTCATATGTATAAAGGAAAGAAAAAGAAGCTTAGAAAAAGAATTAGGCAACATGTATCAGTTGTCAGGTTTTCTTTAAGCTCAGTACTAATCAAAAGTTTGAAGCATCCTTTTAATGCAATGGTTTTACTTGTTTTTATTGGAATATGAATATTGTAGATTTAGACTGTGTGCACACGAGAAGGAATAGTAGCGTTTTGGACGCAGCATATTTTTACTGTGTTGTACAGTACAAGTACAGTGGATGGGATTAACAGAATCCCATGTCCACTGTGCTTCTTTTTTTACACTGCATAAAGTCACCTGCAGTGCGTGTTTTTGAGCCGCAGCATGTCAATTTGTTTTGCGGCAATGCAAAAAACGCATGTATATCATAAATAAAGAAATAATTTTAAAAAATGACGTGGGGTGCCCCCTATTTTTGATAACCAGCCCAAGTAAAGCAGACAGGTGCAGGTTTATAATACCAAGCTGGAAAGGTCCATGAATATTGGCCCCCTCCCTGCCTAAGCCCCGCAGTCGCCCCAGAATTGGCCCATCTATGAGATGGGCCAATTCGGGCACTTTGCCCGACTCTTCCCGATTGCCCTTGTATGGTTTCAAACAAGGGAATAATTTATGGGGTTGATGTCAGTTTCATAATGTCAGCTTGCATCAAGCCATGGTGTTAAGAAGTAATGTTTCTCCTTGCGGAGAGCGACATGCTAAGCACGTCAAGGTTAGGAGACTTTTCAAACCGCAATGCTCTTCTGGGAAATATGCAAATTGTCTCTTCAGAGAGGAATAGAACCAGAACTCTAGTGCCACCTATTGGAAGTATCAATCTTAAAAGCCAATATTGACCCTTTAACGAGTATTATCACATGACTTAGGATAAAATCCAAGACCAGAAGCTCACTTTGCTGACACTGTGTTTCCCAGAAGAGCATTGCTCCTTGTGCTATGAGTACAGTTTTTCCTTTTTTACCGTTTGATAGAAGGCACCCAAGTGCCGCTAAGTGTGTGTAGAAGTATGAATACCACTATAAAATACTAAAGGCAGATTAGGGACAAAGTTTTTTATATACCCCTAGGCGTTTTTAATCAAATATGAAATAAAGGCTAAATTTCATGACTTGTTAGAGAGGGGTCTCTTTTGCGGTTCTCCCCATTTTGTAAATACATTATCAATATACCCCTTCCAGGCCATTGTTTTCCTCACAGTTTGTTATATATTACTAACCCAGTAATAAAAAAAACACACACAGGATAAAATAGTTTATTTTTGAAAACACTCCCCCACACTTCACTCACCAACTTATTAAAAAGCAAAAAAAACACCCTAAAGATCTGGCGTAATCTTGCAAATCAGGAGTAGCCCAAAAATGGGAACCTGAAAGACATAAAAAGAGTTAAATAAAAACAAGAAACACTCCCTAATTCACCAATTTATTATTAAGTAATAATTAGTGATGGGCGAGCACCAAAATGCTCGGGTGCTCATTGCTCGGGTCGAGCAAATTGGAATGCTCAGGTGCTCGATCCGAGCAACGAGCCCAATGTAAGTCTATGGGAAATTCGAGCATTTTTCAGGCGACTCCCTCAGCGGTCTGCAGAGGGACTATGTGAGAACGAAGTTCCAAAAGCCCTAAAATTATCTGAAGGTAAAAAGGTAGAAAGGGTCCACAGAATTGGTCCTCCATCCTCTGTCTCTGGAGCCCACAATACTACCAGACCAAGACAGGTCATTATGAAATTTTTGGATTTCAATGATAAAGCTGACATTATCCGAGCTTACAAACAATTAAACCACCCATTGATCATTCAAGGCCATAAAATCCTGCTTTTCGAAGACTACTCAATTGAAGTAACCAGGAAAAGGAAGTCCTTCAGCGCTTTATGCACCAGACTGCGCAAAGAAAAAATCCGCTTTCAACTACGCTATCCGGATACTCTACGCCTGAAAGACACTGATGGCTCTTTCCGGGAATTTATCTCACCTGATAAGGCAGACTCTTTTGTCAACAGGCCCAGTCCTGAACAGACCCTCCAGGCAAAAACTCCCTCTAGTTCACGGTCACCTAGGAGACCCACGAAACAAGGAGACAAAGGAGACCAGAGCTATAACAATCGCTGATTTAATGAGTTTCTCCTTTTATACGCTTGGTGGCCCTGGAGTGAAAGTCTTTTATGGAGGCAATTGTTTGAGAAAATTCTGATAAATTACCTTAATTAGGGGGGGAGTTAGGTTTGAATTTGAATCTAAATTTAAATTTAAATGTAATCTGTTATATTGCACACATGGTCGGGCAGAAGTGAAGCCCAGGAGATAGTCTTTTCCCTAGCGAGCAGTTAAACATGTTTACGCTCTTGCTAGGTCAGTTCTTTAAAACTTTTGTATATTGTTTTTTTGAGTTTGTTTCACATGTTCGAGCTTTGCTCGTTAGTACGTAATCTAACTACATGTCATCATTATTTTGTAAGTTGTTCACCAAACATGTCTATCTTTACAGTCTTTGAATATGTATATCGTATCTTTGAATGTTAAAGGTTTGCTCTCTCCCCAAAAACGGATGAAAGTCCTTACACATTTAAAACGTTTAAAGCCTGACATAGCCCTTCTACAAGAAACACATTTGCCTGAAGCAGATTTCCCCCGGATGAAAAAATTATGGGTTGGGGGTATCTATGGTTCACCGTCCATAGATAGAAAGGCTGGAGTCTTAATCCTTATTAATAAGCAGTTTATACACCAGCTCATAAGTGAGCAGCAGGATGGAGAAGGGAGATTGATTCAATTAACATTATCTACGTCTTGTGGAACCTTCTCTATCTACAATGTATATGCGTCTAACATAGGCAACAAACCTTTTTTTAAAGAATTGGAGACTAGACTCTTATTTGACTCCAACCCTAACAAAATAATAGGTGGAGACTTTAACTCGGTGGTTTCAGTTCATGAGGATAGGAAAAACACTACTGGTACTCCGCAATCGGTTACCTCACATGACAAAGCACTAGCACCTTTTTTGTCTAGTTGCCAATTAATTGATTCATGGAGGTTTTTGAAACCCAGTAATAGAGAATATACGCGCTTCTCACACGCCAACGACTCTTGGTCTTGTATTGACTACTTTTGTGCAAATTGATGATATTGTTATTTCTGATCATGCTTCAGTGAGGTTGGAACTATCAAAGGATTTCCCTCGGGGCCCTGACTTCTTGTGGAGATTTCCAGATTACTTTTGCAAAGACAACTCATTTATTTCCTCTCTCAAGATATGGTTTAGCGAATTTTTATCTGACAATTCGGCACACCAAGATAACCCCACATTATTGTGGGAATCGGCCAAGGCGGTACTGAGAGGAAAAATTTTGGCATATACTTTTTCTCACAAAAAAGGGTTATGAAAAAATATAGTGAATTGTCCTCTGAACTGAAACAAGCCTACACTACATTTCTTCTTGACCCTTCCCCTCTTAATAAAACACATTGGTCTCAAAAACAATCTGAATTCAACCAATATGCAGATATGAGAGAAAAATTCCATTTATCTCAAACAGAAGCATTCTTTTATAGGTTTGGTAACAAATCGGGGAGGGTGATGGCCAATTTAGCTAAAGGTATGAGAAAGCCATAGGGAATTTTTAAATTAAGAAATAATAATGGGGTTATTCACACGGACCTTAAATCAATTAATGAGATTTTAGGCTCATTCTATAAGGACCTATACAAAAAAGCAAAACAAACCTTGCCCCTCTCTGATACACTCTTGGATAAGGTCAAATTACCTTTTTTTCCGGAGGAACATAAATCTATATTAAATAAACCTCTTTCATTGGAGGAGATTACCACTACAATTAAAAATTTGAAACCAAACAAAGCCCCTGGACCTGATGGATACACTTCTGACTTCTTTAAATCCTTAACGGAAGAGGTGTCCCCGTTGTTAGTACCGATCTTCAACAAAATAATTTGTGGCAATCCCATTTTCCCTTCCGCAACTATGGCTTATGTCAAATTATTACTAAAGCCAGACAAAGATCCATTATCCCCCAATTCATACAGACCGATTTCACTTATAAATATCGACATTAAGCTTTTATCTAAAATAATGGCTGATAGACTGACCTCCATTCTACCCCACCTTATATCCCATGTACAATCAGGCTTTTTTAAAGGTCGCTCACCCACGCTAAATATTAGGAAAGTATTATTGGCGCTCGATAAAATCCACTCTACTCCTGATCTAAAGGGATCCACAGCAATTATCTCCCTTGACACCGAAAAAGCCTTTGATAATATAAGTTGGGATTGGTTATACATGGTTTTAACGAAGATGTCATTGTCAGGCCCCTTTTTTAATGACATTCGTAATTTATACACTTCTCCAAAAGCCCAGGTGCATAACCCGGGTTTTTTATCCTCTCCCTTCCCTCTTGAAAAGGGAACGAGACAAGGGTGTCCTTTATCCCCCTTACTTTTTAATCTGGCACTAGAACCCTTAGTCCGTATTTTGTCAGACCCTAAAACTTTTTCAGGCATCTAATTTAACAAAAAATCAATTCAGGCGACTTTTTTTGCAGACGACATCATTTTGTTCATGTCAGATCCCTTTCTACATTTACCTCTGGTGTTGGATCTACTTAAAAAGTTTGGCTCATATTCTGGATTCAAAATAAACACTAAAAAATGTGAATTGCTACCATTAACTGAAAAGGGTATGAAACTCTACCCAAAAAAATCTTTCTATGATATTAATATAGCTACATCCCATATCACCTACACTGTGTTCCAAATTATTATGCAAATATTATTTTCTCAGATTTTCCCAAATTACCTATATGAATTGCAGTCATTGTAATTTTCCAGTCAAATAACTATTAGAGTACAATTGAAAGGTTTTTGTATAAACTGCCTATGATAACAGTATATTTTTAAAAAAAATAAAAAACTCAAACTGCACTCAAAATGCATGTTCCAAATTATTATGCACAGCAGAGTTTTCAACCTTTTCATTTTAATAAAGAACAAAAAATGGTCATTTTTGCAATTATAAGCATTAGCAGGTTATTACAAACTGAAATCAAACCGTTTTCACCTCAAAACTTTATTCTAGGTGATGTTACATTTGCACATAGGACCCTTTGTTCGAAAGGAGCTTCTGAACTCTCTCGTCCATTGAATTTGTCAGGTTTTGGATGGTTTCTGCTTCAATTGTTTTGCATGAGGACAGAATACCCTCCCAGAGCTGTTGCTTAGATGTGAACTGCCTCCCGCCATCATAGACACTCCTTTTGATGATCTCATTGGGGTTGAGGTCAGGGGAGCATGGGGGCCACACCATAAGTTTTTTCCCAGAAACCATCCAAAACCTGACAAATTCAATGGACGAGAGAGTTCAGAAGCTCCTTTCGGACAAAGGGTCCTATGTGCAAATGTAACATCACCTAGAATAAAGTTTTGAGTTGAAAACGGTTTGATTTCAGTTTGTAATAACCTGCTAATGCTTATAATTTCAAAAATGACCATTTTTTTGTTCTTTATTAAAATGAAAAGGTTGAAAACTCTGCTGTGCATAATAATTTGGAACATGCATTTTGAGTGCAGTTTGAGTGTTTTATTTTTTAAAAAATATACTGTTATCATAGGCAGTTTGTACAAAAACCTTTCAATTGTACTCTAATAGTTATTTGACTGGAAAATTACAATGACTGCAATTCATATAGGTAATTTTGGAAAATCTGAGAAAATATTATTTGCATAATAATTTGGAACACAGTGTATTTGGGCATAAAAATAGGCCGGTTGCCATCTTCTTTATATACATTAAATTACCCCCCCCCCATCAAAAAAATTACTGATCAATTGAAATCGTGGCAGGATTTGCCCTTGTCTTTTTTAGGTAGGGCGCATCTCGTTAAGATGATAAGTACTTCTAAAATTATATATCAACTCCAAACTCTGCCATTACTGCTGAAACACTCTGACGTAATCACACTTAATAGGGCCTTCCGTCATTTTATATGGAGAGGAAAACGTTCTAGGATTAGCCTTGACAAACTTATGTCATCCAAGGATGATGGAGGCATCAATTTTCCAAGTATCAGGAATTACAACCTTGCTTGCCTTTTTTGCTACATAATTCACTGGCTCCACAAAAGACATACATACTCTGATTACTCTTTGGAATCAGACTATGCTTACCCCTTTAATTTAACTGCAGTAATACACTTCTACACCCTGACATTTTCTTTAAATATTGGAAGCAGCAACTTGATGACGTTGAAATCCCTACTAAGATCAGATTAGGCTGGAATATATTTAGAAAATACATTATAAACGAATCATGGAGAGAGACTCAGAATAAAATAATACACGGGGCCATTTACGCTTTTAATATACCGAAAAAAGATCCTTTGTCAAATAGGATGATTGCATGCCCTAAATGTCATCACCCATACTCTGATCTTATGCACGGCCTATGGTCCAGCCCTGATTCAACAGTATACTGGAATCAAGTCTCAGATGTGATAAAGACTATATGGGGCCCAGGATACACTCTCTCTCCATATGTAGCCATACTACATCATTGGAATAACCCAGAAAATCCTGACCAAAAATCAAAAGGCCCCCCAAAACTACTTCATGCTCTATTCTTCCTGGCAAAAAGAGTTACTTAAACATTGGCTGGATCCTATCATTCCCCCTATAGCAGAGCTAATAATCCAAATGAAACATTTTATGCGAGTAGAGCAATTAGATACCCTTTGTAACAAAGAACAGCAAGCTGGCAAATTTCTATCAAAATGGAAGCAGTTTATTATAACATGCTGTTCTCTGTCTGAAAAGAATAAAATTGTCAAACCATTTACTTCTACAGAATGGTATATTCTGGAGGATCTAAATAATAACCTAGGACTCTTACGTGTTAACTAAAGCAGGGTGTAAAATAATACTTCTTTCTGTATTATTTTCTCTACTGAGGACTTCTCAAAGTATCAATATCACGATATTCTTATAAAAAAATGTATCTATTTATTCTTGGATTGTCCATTAAAAAGAATCAGATTGCAGCAGGTACATACAATAATTAGTTATAAAGTAATTGTCCATTTGTCCATAATTAGCTTAATTGTTGAGATTCACCCATCTTTCCTTGGATCCTGGCTGGTAAATCATGTCTTTGTCCAGCACGTGTCCAGGCCTACATGTCAGATACTTCTCAGCATGAAGATTCTGTGTCTTGTGGGGTGGGAAGAGCAAGAGAGCCCCCCTTTCTGTACCATGGGCTTTTATAGCCAGTCGTATGGCACACCTGTTCTACATATGGTAGTGAACTAAAAATACACACACAAATAGCGCATGTCAACTAGACACGATGGCTGATGCAATCCTTGTGCAGTGTATAAAACTCAAAATTTGAGAATAAAATGAATATCCACTATTAATTATTTAACACAGGGGAGATAATCATCACAATTTATCATTATTTAATTAATTCCATTGACTGTAGATGACTGTAACTTGCTAATACTTAGTTTAGATGTCTATTTGTTAAGCCAGCTAACCGGAACTTATTGATTATTCATTGTGGATGATCTGTGTACAGGTTCCTTATTATGTGCACCCTGGCTTTGATTTATTTGTTTTATATGTCTTTCTATGATTTGTTCTGTTGAAAAAAGCAAATAAAAATGATGTTTGAAAAAGGCTGATGTATCTGATAGGGCCGTCACTGTCACAGTTCCTCCTTTGGTGGAAGACGGCGAATATGAAATTTCTCGTATCTTGAATTCTAGATGGCATAGAGGGAGATTACAGTATCTTGTCTCCTGGAAGGGTTTTGGTCCCGAAGATAACTCGTGGGTAAGGACGGATGATGTCTCTGCTCTTAGGCTTGTTAAAGCTTTTCCACAGGAGGTTTCCGGATAGGCCTGGGCCTGGAGAATCTGGAGGATCCGGAGGATCCTCATAAAAGAGGGGGTACTGTTAGAACCCTCCTGTTTGTTTTTTCCATCTTGTGTTTTGCGGTCACGTGACCATTTGCCTTTATATTCCAGCTCCGCCCTTCTGGCTGTGCTGGACTTCAGTGTTTGACTGTTTCTCTAGCCTGGTGCTTTGGTGCCCTTCTCTGTCAGTTCACTTGGTCCTTCTGGTACCTCTTGTACCTTTTGTCAGTTTGTCTTTTTGTGTTCTGCAGCAACTTCTCTGTTTAGGAGGTGTCCCATTTTTTGTCCTAGTCCTTAGTTCTTTTAGGGACCTTAATGCTATAGGTCTTCGTTCAGACTAGCCGAGTACTAAGGCGGGTCTGTTCGCTAGGAACAGGCAGCCTGCTACATCATAGGGATTCAGCTTAGTCTTAATGTAGGGACAGCTTTCCCCTATCTTTCCTTAGTACATGTTGCAGATCATAACATTTTATTTCTAATTGGGATATTGGTTGGTTTAATATATTTTATCTTCTGATATTTTGGGTAGCTTTATACTTTCTAAAAATTGATTGATCAGTTGGGCATTAGGTTGTGGTATTGTATTGTTTTTTTTGTAAATTGTAGAGGGTTGAGTAATAATTTGCGAAGGTATTGGCAATCTCTTTGTTTGGTCATTTTAGCTTTGACTTTAGTCGCTTGTATTTTACCTGCTCTGTTTCCCTGCCAATAGTATTTAGCTTTGCTTTTCCGTAGGTTATGCCCGTATTTATGTTGGAGCAATTGATATAAATCGTATCTTAATTTTTGTAATTTTTGGAGAGTTGTGTTTACGGGGCTGTTTTTATGCATTTCTTCTAGTGAGGCTTTGTTTTGGTTGATTTCCTCTATTTGGCATATTCTTTCTTTTTTGTTTTGGGATGCTATTTGAATTAGTTTTCCTCTAATATAAGCCTCATGAGCATACCATACTGTTGATGCGGACACGTTGAGTGTATTATTAATTATAAAATATTCTTTCAAGGTCTCCTGCAGTTAGGGCCTAATTTTATGTGTTGCGATTAGGTAATTATTTACTCTCCATGGGGAGTATGTCGTGTAGTTGTATCCCTCTTTAATGTGTTACGAGATGGGCATGGTCTGACCATGTGATGTTACCTATCGTGGCTTTTGGATGTCATGTAATAACCATTTATCTGTAAGAATTAGGTCGATTCTTGAGTAGCCCTTGTGTGAATGTGAATAGAACGTGTAATCACGTACGGAGGTGTGCAAAACTCGCCAAACATCGTAGAGTTCTTACGCCAAGAGAGTCTGAGAAAGAGAACGAGCTTTTTCTTTTTTTGAGGATGTACAGATTTGTCTATGCCTGGCATGGGGTGATATTAAAATCCCTGCGCACCAGCAGGGCTCTTTTTTTTGCATCTGTTATTACCGCTAAAGTTTCCTTAACAAATGAAATCTGCTTGGAATTAGGGGCATATTTGGAGGCGATCGTGTAAATTTTGTTATTTTTTCTGCATACTAAGATGATGTATCTGCCTTCATTGTCTACAATGCTGTTGATCAATTGGAAGGCGATGGTGTTTTTTATCACTATTACTACTCCCCTTTTTTACCAATTGCGTGAGAGTGAAACACATTGGGAAGTTTCTGTTCTGCAACCTGTGTACGTCAACACTGTTTAAGTGAGTTTCTTGAACACACAGTCGGGCCTCTCTCCATAGTAGAGATCTTTTAACCCCTTTATGACCTGGGGCATACTAGTTCGCCCCAGGTCATCATACCCGGTTCAGCACGGGCCCCGGCGCTCAGCCTGCACTGAACCAGTGATTTATACAACTGACATGTGCTCGCAACAGCCGCGGGTGGAATCGCGATCCACCCCCAGCTGTTAACCAGTTAAATGTCGCTGTCAATCTTGGCATTAGCCCCGCCCATCGGTGTTCCCATCACATGATCGCGGGTCACCGATGGGTTGGCATGACAACCCGCGGTCTGCAGCAGACCCCAGTGGTTGTCATGTCCTGATTGCTATGAGCGCCGCCGGCCAGTGGTTGATGCTCATAGCAAGTGAACAATTCTGCTGCATATAGGCGATCTGCTCATCTCCTGTATGCAGCAAAGCCGATCTAACCCAAAATAGTATCAATAAAAACGTCAGCTCGACGCGCAAAAAATAAGCCATCACCTGGCCCTAGATTCCGAAAAATGGAGATGCCCAGGGTCTCGGAAATGGCGTGGCTTTTTTCTATAAGGAAACTTTGGATTTTTTTTTCACCACTTAAATAAAAAGAACCTATACAAGTGTGGTATCTACGAACTCGTAATAACACAGAGAATAATAATAGCAGGTCAGTTTTAGTATTCAGTGAATGTGGTAAAAAAAAAAAACATTTTGTTTTGCTATTTCACCGCACTTGGAATTTTTTTCCCGTTTTCTAGTACATGATATGGTAAGAACTAGTGATGTCGTTCAAAAGTACAACTTGTCCCGCAAAAAATAAGCCCTCACATGACCATATTGAGCGAAAAATATAAAAGTTATGGCTCTTGGAAGAAGGGGAGCAAAAAATTAAAACGGAAAATCGCAAGGTCATTAAGGGGTTAAACAGACTATTTAACCCTTTCACATTGATATTGGAAATGTGAAGTACCATATACAAAATACGGAGAAAATCTATATGTCACCACTAGACAGTTAGGGAAGAATGGGGAAATAACAAAATACAAATCTCAAAAGATATAAATAACTATAACAGTTCCAAGAATAGAGTCCGGTTCTAAGTGAACCTACTGGACATGCCGTGCTATCCAGTATACAACAAGGGGAAGTGAGAATGAAAAAATATTTTTCTCGTGCTACCGCAGAGTATTGGAAAAAATAGTTGTATGATCTGCTCAAAAAAAAATAATAAAAGATCTAGGCAGAGCAACTAAATTGAGGGTACAACGGTTAGGAAAGTAAGCTTGCTGCTTGTTCAGATCCACTCCTTCCTCAACATCGGCGGTTTCGTCTTCTTTATTAGAGAACTTGTCCCTTCTGCCACAGTCGCCAGCGACCACTTCTGCATCAGAGTCATTCCCTGCCGAGGAGATGTCAGGACATGTGTGACTCCTTTCTTAGTCATGATCAGCTTCCAGGGTAGCCCCACTTGTACACGATCTCGTTGTCTTGCAGGATTTTGGTCGCTGTAGAAAACTCGCACCTCCTGTTCAGGGTGGCAGCAGACAGATCAGTGAACATCATGATGCTCCTGAACCTGTCCGGAAGCTCTGGATTTCCCGCCGCGTCTTTGGTTATGGCTTCTTTAAAGTGGAAAAAGTGAAGCCGGGCAATTACATCTCTGGGTGCAGAGGTGGGGGCACTTTTGGGTTTGGGGATCCTGTGCGCCCTGTCTATTAGAAGGTTCCGCTGATACTTTTCAAGGATTAATTCAGTAAAAAAGTCCGTTAGGAACTCCTTCAGTGCGTCTGCAGCAATACTCTCCGGTATCCCTCTAAAATGTAGATTGTTGCGTCTGAAGCGGTTCTCCATATCCACCAACTTTAATCTCCGTGCATTAATCTCCTCATCTGCCTCATTATTAGCGTCGACCAGATTATTGTGAGCAGTAGTGAACTCCTCCAACTTCTCCTTAATATGTGCTTTTCTATCTCCAATGTGCACAATGTCTTTCTGTAATGCAGTGAAGGTGGAGGTAATATCACTGTGTATGCCCTGTTTAAGATCCCCTAAAAGGGACTTCAGTGTGGTCTCTGTAATGGGGGCAGAGCTGTGCCATGTGTCAGGTGCATTTGATACTTGCTGTTTGGTGTCTGGAGGTCTCTGGGCTGCAGGATGGCGATCCACATGGGTCCTCTGTCAGGGGGTGATGTTCCTGTGCTGGTCTCGGACTATAACCGCTCTTTATTAGGTGAGGTCTGACCCGATAGCAGAGGATCAGACCTCATGGAGCGTTCTGCACCGACTCTGGCTGCATGATGAGTTCTACGGCAGCCATCTTGGATTTTACAGGGTGTCGGCACAAAGACTGAGATCCTGCCCTGTGCCACATCTCTGCTCTTTGTGGTGCGCCCCATCGCCGCCCAAAGTGTACCGGAGCTTGTGCTGCACGATATTAAGGTAGTCCTCTACTTTTTTTTGCGCTGTGAGCCGCTATTCGACGGTGGAAGCTCGGAGCTGGGTCTATGTGCGGCCGCTCAGCTCCTCATCTGGACACACCCACTAAATAACATTTCCCACATGTCTACTTTACATCAGCACAATTTTGGAACCAACATTTTTTAAAAATGGGTTAAAATGGGTTAAAAATTGACCAGCGACTTTGAGGGCCCTTAATGACAGAAAATACCCAAAAGTGACACCATTCTAAAAACTGCAACCTTCAAGGTGCTCAAAACCACATTCAAGTAGTTTATTAACCTTCCAGGTGCTTCACAGGATTTTTTGGAATGTGGAAGAAAACAATGAACATTTTTACCTTTCTTTTTTCACAAAAATGTTATATTAGACTCAAATTTTCTTATTTTCATTCACAAGGGTTTTCAACAGGAAAAAATGAACCACTACATTTGTTGTGCATTTCTCCTGAAGAAGCCGTTACCCCATATGTGGGGGGAAACCACTGTTTGGGCACACGGCAGGGCTCAGAAGGGAAGGAGCGCCATTTGACTTTTTGAATGTAAAATTTGCTTGAATAATTTGGGGATGCCATGTCGGGTTTGGAGAGTCACTGATGTGCCTAAACAGTGGAAACCCCCCACAAGTGACCCCATTTTGGAAACTAGACCCCTCAAGGAACTTCTCTTGATGCGTGATGAGCACTCTTAAAAATAAAGAAATCACTTTTTAGGAAAATGAAAAAATCACTTTTTCCACAAAAATGATGTTTTAGCCCCAAATGTTTTTATTTTCACAAGGGTAAGAGGAGAAAATGGACCCCAAAAACTGTTGGGCAATTTCTCCTGAGTACAGCGATACCCCATATATGGGGAAAATACACTGTTTAAGCGCACGGTAGGGTTCAGAAGGGAAGGAGCACGGTGTGACTTTTTGAACGCAAAATTGGCTGGAATCGAGAGCGTATGCCATGTCACGTTTGGAGAGCCGCTGATGCGCCTAAACAGTGGAAACCCCCCACAAATGACCCTATTTTAGAAACTAGACCCCTCAAGGATTTTATCAAGGGTTATAGTGAACATTTTGAACCCAGAGGTACGACACAGAATTTGATACCCATTAGGTCATCATATTGAATAAGTTGTCATTAGTATTGAGCGCATGTGCTTGCTACTTGAGTTTGCATCGGGTAAGCACCATGTATTGCGGGTGCACGAGTGACATGCTCGAGTCCCCCGCCCCTCATGTTTCACGGTTGTTAGACACCCAAAAGAAAAACATGCGGGGATCGCTCGTGCATGGCAGGCAATCCCTGCAAGTTTTTTTTGTCTGTATAACAGCCGCAAAACATATGGGGTGGAAACTCGAGCATGTCACTCGAGCATCTGCAATTCTCTTTGTATACCCGAGATTTTTTGGCTGATGGAGCTGTATGGCAGCTTATTTTTTTGCAGGACAAGATGACATTTTCAGTGGTACTATTTTTATTTACATTCGTCTTTTTATTATAATCTCTTTTTATTGAAATAAGAAAAGACATAAACATACAAAATCAACATCAGTAGAAGCCAGTGCTCAGTCTCGACGGTCAGAACATTGTATATTCACATATGTACTATTTTTCTTATAAGACTGAAGCACCTTTATCCAGCAGTATAAGCTTACTTTTATCTGTTCCAACAATGGAACCAAGAACATATATCAAATATCAACACTACCAAAACGGGAGAAAAGAAAAAAAAAAAAAAGGGGGAGGGGGGGGAGCAGGAGAAGAAGTAATAAGAAAGTGAAGATAGGAAAGGAGAGAAGGGTTTAAGGAATGGGAACGGGGCAGGGGAGTCTGAGCTAAGGTTCCATTTTAATTTCACTAATCATCTCCAGCACCAATCCGGATCCAATTCGCCTATTCATCAGTTTTTACCCAAATAGCCCGTGGAACTCCGACGAGTCTTGAAACAAGATCCAAACGCTCCAGATCTTCATGAATTTATCCGCACAATCATTGAAATCAGCAGAAAGCTCCTCCATTCTGCAGATATTAGCCATTTCATTGTACCACTCTGAGATTGGGGGGATTTGAGGTGACCTCCAATAACGTGGAATCACCGCACGAGCTGCTGTTAAACAAAATCTTAAAATATCTTTTTTTTGGGATCTAATCGATGAAGGCAGAATGGAAAGTAGGGCTATCTCAGGGCAGTTCTCAACCCTATTTCCAGTAATTAGGTTATAGTTGGAGAATATTTTATCCCACAGAGGTTTGATCCGACTACATTCCCACCAGATGTGGAGCATAGATCCCTTTTCCACTCCACATCGCCAACACATGTCTGAAGTTGCCGGAAACATGGAGTGGAGTTTCACAGGATACCGGTACCATCTTGCCATAATTTTGAAATTTTTCTCCTGCGCATAATTTGCACCTGACATTTTGTGTGTAAACAAGAAACTTTTTTCCCAGTCTGACGAGGGTATGATATGTCCCAATTCCTGTTCCCACTTATGTTGAAAATTAAGCTTTCCTGAGATATTTACCCCTATCAGACAATTATAAAGCATGGATATTACATGATTGGGAGGAGATTCCTGCAAAAACAGTCTCTCAAAGGAAGATGGTGTACACTGGAACAGGGGCACTGTCCCCCTAGACGATAAAAACGATTGTAACTGTAGATATTCCAACCACTGGAGTTTTCTAGACGGATACCTGTCTTGTATTGTATTGAATGACGGAAATCTACCATTTTCGAATATCTGCAGAAGGCGAACATCCTCCCTAGCTCTCCATCCCATGAAAGAATCCCTCAAATATCCAGGAGGGAAGGAGGGATTGGAGAATAATGGCATAAGAGGGCTGATTGTACTAGAGGAAAAGTGTTTTTTCATAATTGCATGCCAAATTTTTTTTGTACCCCTAGTCAATTCAGATAAACCTCCAATTGAGGAAACATCTGAGGCGAAGAGCCAAGGAAGGTGCTTCAAAGGAACAACTACTCCCTCCTGCTCAACAGTGACCCATTGCTTTGTCAAAGAATTATAGTGCCAGTCTAGAAGGCGACCCAAAGCAGAGGCTTGAAAGTATGTTTTAAAATTCGGAAATCCAGCTCCACCAGCTGCTTTAGGGCGGTTTAAAGTCTGCATACTTATCCTAGGTCTACCTTTACCCCACACAAACCTAGTTAATACTGTACGTAATCTGCTGAAAAAGCTGCATGGGGGAGAGATAGGGACAGTTTGAAAAATCTATAAAAAACGGGGAAGTATATCCATTTTTACGGCATTCATTTTGCCAAACCAGGACATTCTCAGTTTACTGTAATTTAGTAAATCTTTACATGTACGGTCCAAGAGAGACTGGTAGTTTAGCGCATACATTTTTGATGAATCAGAAGAAACGAGCACTCCCAGGTATTTTATCGCCTCCGATTTCCACTTAAAAGGGAAGTTGTCCATCACCTGTCTAACCTCTCTCTGTGGCAATGACACGTTTAATGCCTCCGATTTTGAGTAATTAACTTTGAAATTACTCAGGAACCCAAATCTGTCAAACTCCTTCATTAATGAAGGAAGAGATGTCTGAGGTTGAGATACATAGAGGAGGAGATCATCTGCATATAATGCTGTCTTATAAGTCCTTGTACCTATTTTAACCCCTTGAATACTACTATTTTTCCTTATAGCGTTGGCCAGGTGTTCCATCACTATCACGTACAGAAGGGGGGACAGAGGGCACCCCTGTCTAGTCCCATTTTGTATCTTAAAGGGTGAGGACAGGGTTCCATTAACCCTAACTCTGGCAGTAGGACCTGAATACAAGGAGAAAATCAACTGTAAAAATTGTGATCCAATGCCTATTTGGCTTTGTGCTTCCTTCATAAATTGCCAATGAACCCTTTCAAAGGCCTTCTCTGCATCAACAGATAAAAGGCCCATAGGTAGGAATTGCTTTTAGCTTTGGAGATTAGCAACATAGTCTTAATGGTGTTATCTCTTGCCTCTCGGCCCTGAATAAATCCTACTTGATCTGTGTTTATAAGGGAGGGTAACAATGGGGCCAGTCTTTCTGCTAGAATTTTGGAGAGTATTTTAATGTCTACGTTTATTAATGATATGGGTCTATAATTAGCCGTGTTTGTAAGATCTTTACCCTGTTTAGGAAGGATACTAATATGGGCTTCCAATGATTGGGGGACGAAGCACGTCTTATCATTTAGTGAGTTAAATGTTTTATGCATAATAGGGGATAATTGAGTTTTAAGGGACTTATAGAATGCTGGGGTAAATCCGTCTGGGCCAGGACTTTTACCAGATGGTGTAGATTGAATAGCAAGATTGACCTCCTCCTCCGTGATGTCTTTTTCCAGTTCCCCAGAGACCTGGCTATCTAAAGATGGTAAAGAAGTATCCTGTATATACTCTTTAATTCGGGCAGTTAAGTCACTGGGAGAGAGATCAGAATATTGCCCTTTAATATTCTATAACTTCTCATAGTATGAGCGAAATATCTCGATAATTTCTGTAGGGTTATGGGCATCCTCCCCATTCTGTTTCTTGATATATGGAACGTATGTTGCCACAGAACGAGGATGAAGCAATCTTGAGAGTGCCCGTCCACATTTATCCGACGATTCATAAAAAAAACTTTTAGTTTGCTCCCTGTGTCTTAGATACTTTTGCTCAAGCAAGATCTTAAGATCATTCCTTTTTTTTGATAGTTCTGCAAGTGTATTAGGTGACAATGTATGTTTGTGCGATGTCTCCAATATGTGTATCTGTCTCAACAGGTCATTCACCCTCTGTGTTCTTTCTTTTTTGAGTCTTGAACCATGTTTAATCAACACGCCTCTCATGACACATTTTAGAGTTTCCCATTGCAGAGGAGTTGAGGTCTGATCTGTTTTGTGAATTTGCATAAAAGAATCAACAGAATCTTTTAATTCTGTCATACAGATACTATCCTTGAGAAGGTGATCATTCATTTTCCATGTCCACGAGCGTCGGACAGAGGAAGGAATAGATAGGGATAGAAAAATTGGAGCATGATCAGACCACAACATGTCGCCTATTGTGGCAGATGGGTTTAAAGAAAGAGCGTGATGACTCAACAGGAAGAAATCAATGCGACTATATGAACCATGCGCAGGAGAAAAATATGTGTAATCCTTACCCTGAGGATTCAAGATTCGCCAAACGTCTGTCAATCTGAGGGCGTGGATGGCCCGCTTCAGTGATCGGAGCCTTCTCGAAGGGACAACACCCCTTCCTGAGGATGAATCTAGCGCGGGATTCCATGTGAAGTTAAAGTCTCCACCTGCAATCAGAATACCTTCTGCAAATTCAGAGAGGGATGTTAGAAAGGACCTACACGTGGGGATCTGATCTTTGTTAGGGAGGTACCAATTTGCTATTGTATATATTGATTCCGCTATTTTAAGTTTTAAAAACACATATCTGCCTTTATCATCAATGAGGGAATCCATGAAAGTGTAAGCCAACGATTTGTGTATGGCTATGGATACACCCTTAGAGCGTGAATCCGGATTAGTGCTGTGAAACCATCGAGAATAATACCTATCACCAAGAACAGGCACATGCCCCATTTTAAAATGCGTCTCTTGTAACATAAGAACCTGAACTTTTTGTTTGTGCATAGAGTATAAAATTTCAGAACGTTTCTGTGGGACATTAAAGCCTCTTACATTCAATGAACCTACTTTAATAGATGACATGATTACCAAGGGTGAGGAAGGGGGTGGGGTAAGATGGAAGACGGAAATATAAAGAAAGGGACGAGAAAGAGGAAAGGGGAACAAAAATAAAATTAGAATAAAGAAAACAATCTGATGAGGGGAGATGAGTCTATTTTACACCTGCCAGCAGTGTGTAAACCCCTTGAGAGAATGGGCTTTCTACCGAGGAGCCGTCCCCCCCAAGCCCAAACAACAGGCCAAACCTTTTGTACTAAAACTTTGATATAAAGGCAGCCAAAAACTGACATAGATTAACATCTGCTTATCACTATATTAAATCTCAAATCAATATATCACATAACCTTATGAGATAATATCTGTACCTCCCAAGAACTGAATACCATTGACACAGTACAATTAGTTTTGTCACTGATATCCAGTCACATATGTGAGGTATTCAAAATATCAACTATATTCTACGTTGAGAACATTTTAGAGGAATATAACATTCTAATGTCTTTCACCAACATTTTAGAGGAACATAACATTCTAATGTCTTTCACCAGCTTGACTAGCACTGAGGGCTAGAGAATTGACCACAGGTCCTTTTTGTGAGAGATGTTTCAATCTGGGGGATGCGAAACGTGTTTCCTATTGATCTCTCTTCTAGATTCTTCTCTGGCTTTGTTTCTTGTCACTTTTTGTGATTGTGGATTGAGATCCGACTTGGGGCCTCCCGGGAGACTTGGCCAGTCCTCTGATGATATAGATACGAGGGGGATCCCCAAGCCCTTAACAAAAGCCGGGATGTCTCCAGGGCAGCGTACCACATGTAAAACCCCAGAATGGCGGACTTGTAGGCGGAAAGGGAAACCCCAAGAATATAATATGTTCTGCTGTCTTAAAACCTCTAATAGAGGTCTTAATGTCCTCCTCTTCTGAAGTGAGTGACGTGATAAATCAGACATGAGTTGTACAGGATGATCTTGATATAGAATAGAATCTATTTTTCTGGCCTTTATTAAGATGCTTTCTTTGATTTTGTATTTATGAACCCGGCAAATCACATCTCGATGTTTTGACATGTCAGAGGGTCTGGGACCCAGGGATCTATGGGCCCTGTCTAACTCCAACTCACTCTCTAAGGGCCGACCCAGAATAGAGTTGAACAAATGGCGCAGTGTCTCATCCAATTTATTGTGCTCAATTGTCTCTGGAAGTCCTCTAATCCTAATATTATTGCTCCTTTCTCTGTTCTCAATATCGTCTATCAAATCTGTTAGATATTCCAGTTGGTATGAGTGGGAGGACAAAGTTTGTTCATGGGATTTAACTTGTTGGGCGATGGATGCTGTGTGTGACTCAGCAGCAGACACTTTTTCTGTTAACTCTTGCATGTCCCCTCTAATGGCAGCAGTTTCAGCTCTGTAGGAGGACTCCAGTCTGGACAAATAGGACTCCATGTCCTCCCTGGTTGGGATAGCTCGTATTCGAGCTTTGAGATCTCTCCACACTGCCTCATGCTGAGATAAATCATCCTGTTGGCTCTCCTCTGAGCAGCCAGGAGAGGGAGAGCGTAATAATGTGGGAAAGGAGCCTCTCTCAGGGGATCTCTGGTCATCAGTGGACCATTGGGGTCTCTGTAAGTCCGGACCCGCAGCAGAGGTAAGCTCTGCCGAGTCTGAAGTGTCCGAGGGTTGGAGCACGGAGCTATCCCCCACCACGCACCTGAATCCCGGAGGCGCGAAACCAGGGTCCGCCATCTTGGACTGGGGGGGGTCCTCCGTAGCTGCGACGGTGAGGCCTCCTGTGTTCTCCCACGCCTGAGAGGTATCGTCCGGTCTGTTGATCTTGATGGGGAGCGTTTACCACGTGGGCTCAGAGCCTCCGATGCAGGAGCCGAGGAGCGCTGTGCAGGGCCCGCCGACGCCATCTTAGATCCCGCTTGTGCAGGGGAAGCAGGTGCAGTGCTTCTCAGATAGCGTGTAATGTTCGTTGGAGATGCCCGCTGGGTACTCACACTGGTCTGTGTTATGTTCCGTTTCTTTTTTGCCGGCATTGGCAGTATTTTGGCTCGATTTGATGTGGTAGGCATGCCCCGAAGCTGGGCCAGGGACGGGAGCAAACAACCCTGCAACTTCACTCCTCCATAGCCAGGCCACGCCCCCACATTCGTCTTTTTAATCACTTTTTTTTGTTTGGCGGTATGATGATAAAGCATAGTTTTTTGATTAGTTTTTTATATTTTATTTTTAGTTTTTTAGTTTTATAGGACAGGTCTTTCCGGGCACCGCAATGCCAAATATGTGTTCTTCTAATAGTTGTTTTTTTTTCATAATAATATTTATTTATGGGTACAGAATATTTTAATTTTTTTTGGATTTATTCTTTTTTTTTTTTATATTTTTACTATTTTTTTTCACTTTCTGATACTGTTTTTCACTTTTACACTTTGTCGCACTAGGGGACTTTCATTTTTTGCAGCCTGATTGCCTTTAAAGCATAGGGATGCAGTAGCATCCTTGTGCTATGAAGTCTGTCAGCCCTGCACTGGCACAAGTTAGATAAATCGTGCATTGCACACGCTCTATCCATCTTCCTGATGCCTGGTGACCCAGATGTTGTCATGGTATTCAAGGTTAGAGGGGCGCTCTTAACTCTGCTTGCCCCGGAAATGCACAGCCTCTGTGCGGGCGCGATCACATTGTGCGTAATCGTAGGTACCTGGTCCATAAGTACCAGGGCGCAGGGACGTACTATTACTGACAATGTCAGAAAGGGGTTAAAGTGCATTTACTCCTCGCCAACGCACCCAAAAACACATGTATGTCATAAATAATTTTAAAAAATGACGCGGGGTCCCCCCTACTTTTGATACCCAGCCTAGGTAAAGGAGACAGGGCTTACATTATCAAGCTTGGAAGATCCATGGATATTGGCCCTTTCCCAGCCCAAAAATTAAAGCTCTCAGCCGCCCCAGAATTGACGCATCCATGAGATGCGCCAATTTGGGCACTTTGCCGACTCTTCTCGATTGCCCTGGTGCGGTGGCAATTGGGGTAATAGTTTATGGGGTGGATGTCAGCTTTGTAATGTCAGTGAGCAACAAGCCTAAGGGTTATTAATGGAGAGTTGTCTATCAGACACCCCCATTACCAATCCAGTAGTCATAAAAAAACCACAGTAAAAAATCGTTTATTTTAAAAAACACTCCCACACACCTTGCTCGCCAATTTATTAAAAAGCAAAAACATCAACATGAAGATCCGACGTAATCCAGCCAATTAGAAGTAGTCCAAAAATGGGAACCTGAAAGACATAAAAAGAGAGTTAACTAAATGAAAACAAGAAACATTCCCTCATTCACCAATTTATTATTAATAATAATTCTTGCTGCTGTGATGTAAACCATTGGGGTTCCCACGACGTCTCGCGATTCTGTACAGCAACCTTTGGTGCGTCATTCTGAGAACGACACTTCACAGATCACTCCTGGTCATGTCTCACGAGCGATGACATCAGTAACTGAGTAACGTCATCGTTCGTGAGGGACCTATGAAGGGACCTATTAGCACATTCCAATAAAATGAATGAAAATTATTGCGTGAACTGTTGTTGTTAAACTTTTTATTGGTACTGTACATGAGCATCCCTTTATAGGGAACCCCTTCGATGCTGTTACTTTTTCTTCACTTTGTAACTTATTACGCAAGGGACTATCCTCTTTTTTTCATATATCGTAAAGTTCTACATGTAAAATTTCCTTAGTTCATGTCTGTGCATGTGAATGGTTAAAGTGGATCTGTCACCAAATTTGACAATCCTTCCTGCACTGCTACTGGTGGCATCTCACACGGCTAAATGCATGCGGATATATTGTCCTCTATTTGCTTCTTCTTGAACATTGGTTTGTGGTTGTTTTCCCTATGATCAGAATGCACCTTGGTGTTTCTAGGTTCTCCCCTGATGTAATATATTTTTTTTGCTCCTTAAAGGGAACCTGTGACGTGAAAAAAAGCTATTTATCTGCAGATATGGGGTTAATCTGCAGAGTAATAGCATCCTGAACCTGCACTGCACTTAGACCCCCGCTCTCAGGAGGAAATGAACTTTATTCCTCCCGGTAGTGTTCTGGGTTCAGTCACCGGGATGGTGCCGGCGTGGTTCAGTCACCGCTCTGTGTATAGAGAGGGCAGCTGTAACCGCATCCCCGGCACTGAGTAATGCTGAGCTGCTTTCAGTCAGTGCCAGTGATGTGGTTACCGCCACGGCTCACTATACACAGAGTGGTGACTGAACCTACACCTGTGCCACTCCCGAGATGGAAACCCAATGGATGCTGGGAGAAATAAAGTTCATTTCCTCCCAACAGCAGGGGATTAAGTGTGGGCGGGTTCAGAATAGTATTAACATAGAGATTATCCCCATATGTGCAGGCTAATTTCGTTTTTTCACATGACAAATTCCCTTCAAGGAAAGAAGCTTTTTTATTGTAGTTATTATTTCTTACAAGCATGTAGTAATGTGTTTTTTTTTTTTTTAAATCTGCAGTGCAAGCGGACCTTCTGACCGCACCTATTATAGAGGTAAGACATTTTACGAAAATTCAGATGGTATAATGAAATATGTGACTTTATATTTTATTCCAAAATTTTTATAGGTTTTATTAAAGGTACAGTGGGTACAGAAAGTATTCAGACCCCTTTAAATTTTTCACTCTTTGTTTCATTGTAGCCATTTGGTAAATTCTAAAAAGTTCATTTTTTTCTCATTAAAGTACACTCTGCACCCCATCTTGACTGAACATAAACAGAAATGCAGAAATGTTTGCAAATTTATTAAAAAAGAAAAACTGAAATATCACATGGTCATAAGTATTCAGACCCTTTGCTCAGTATTGAGTAGAAAGACCCTTTTGAGCTGGTACAGCCATGAGTCTTCTTGGGAATGATGCAACAAGTTTTTCACACCTGGATTTGGGGATCCTCTGCCATTCTTCCTTGCAGATCCTCTCCAGTTCCGTCAGGTTGGATGGTGAACGTTAGTGGACAGCCATTTTCAGGTCTCTCCAGAGATGCTCAATTGGGTTTAGGTCAGGGCTCTGGCTCGGCCAGTCAAGAATGGTCACAGATTTGTTCTGAAGCCTCTCATTTGTTATTTTAGCTGTGTGCTTAGGGCCATTGTGTTGTTGGAAGGTGAACCTTCAGCCAAGTCTTAGGTACAGAGCATTCTGGAAGAGGTTTTCATCCACAATATCTCTGTACTTGGCCGCATTCATGTTTCCTTCAATTGCAACCAATCATCCTGTCCCTGCAGCTGAAAAACACCCCCATAGCATGATGCTGCCACCACCATGTTTCACAGTTGGGATTGTATTGGGCAGGTGATGAGTAGTGCCTGGTTTTCTGCACACATACCGCTTAGAATTACCACCAAAAAGTTCTATCTTTGTCTCATCAGACCAGAGAATCTTATTTCTCATAGTCTAGGAGTCCTTCATGTGTTTTTGAGCAAACTTTATGCGGGCTTTAATATGTCTTGCACTGAGCAGAGGTTTCCGTCGGGCCATTCTGCCATAAAGGCGTGACTGGTGGAGGGCTGCAATGATAGTTGACTTTGTGGAACTTTCTCCCATCTCCCTACTGCATCTCTGAAGCTCAGCCACAGTGATCTTGGGGTTCCTCTTTATCTCTCTCACCAAGGCTCTTCTCCCACGATTGCTCAGTTTGGCTGGATGGCCAGGTCTAGGAAGACTTCTGGTGGTCTCAAACTTCTTCCATTTAAGGATTATGGAGGCCACTGTGCTCTTAGGAACCTTGAGTAATGCAGACATTCTTTTGTAATCTTGGCCAGATCTATGCTTGCCTCAATTCTGTCTCTGAGCTCCTTGGGCAGTTTCTTTGAGCTCAGGATTCTCATTTGGTCTGACATGTACTTTGAGCTGTAAGATCTTGTGTGTACCTTTCCAAATCAAGTCCTATCAGTTTAATTAAACACAGCTGGAATCCAATGAAGGAGTAGAACCATCTCAAGGAGGATCACAAGGAAATGGACAGCATGTGACTTAAATAAGAGTGTCTGAGCAAAGGGTCTGAACACTTATGACCATGTGATATTTCAGTTTTTCTTTTTTAATAAATTTGCAAAAATTGGAGTTGGGGAACACTTTTTTAGTGTGTGACAGCAGCCAACCATAAAAATCCGATATACAGTGGCTTGCAAAAGTGTTCACCCCCTTCGCAGTTTTTGTGTTTTTCTACCTTACAACCTGGAATTTAATTGTTTTTTAAAGGCTTTGCATGAGATCATGTAAAGAACATGCCTACAGCTCTGAACATTTGGTTTTATTTTTGTTGTGAAGCAAACAACAAATAGGACAAAATACCTGAAAACTTCAATGCGCATAACTATTCACCCGTCTAAAGTCAGTACTTAGTAGAAGCTCCTTTCGCAGCAATTACAGCTGAAGGTAATTTTGGGTAAGTCTCTATGAGCTTTCTACCTCTTGCCACTGGGATTTTTGGCCATTCTTCAAGGCCAAACTGCTCCATCTCCTTCAAGTTAGATGATTTCCTCTGGTGAACAGCAATCTTCAAGTCTGACTACAGATTCTCAATTGGATTACAGTCTGGGCTTTATCACTAGAAAACATTTAGGCTATGTGCCCATGTTGCAGAAATGCTCCGGATTTTTCCTGAGCGTTTCTGCATCTCCCTGGCAGAAAAAACTCATGCGGATTGTACATGCGTTTTTCCTGCCAGGGACATGCGGATGTGAAGCGTTCTTCACATGCATTTCTGCATGCGGATTGACAAGTTCTTTTCAAGCGATTTTAGCATCACTTGGAAAGTGATTGACAACTTGGTCACACTATATAAATCCATGTGTGTTATATAGTGTGACCTTAAAGAATGTTTAAAAATAAAAAAATTAATCTATACTTACCTTCCGATGGCCCCCGAAGTCTTGCTTCGCTCCGTTCTCCCTTGCCGGCAGCTCGCGGTACACTGCACTGAAGGACCTGCCATCACATGACTATGACGTCAGCGCAGGTTCTTCAGTCCATAGCGAACTGCCGGCATGGGAGGATGAGCGCAGCGGGGGCCGTCAGAAGGTAAATATAATATTTATTTTTTATTTTAGTCTTTTTTTTTACAGGTTCTATGGTACCCTGGTCCGGAGGAGAGTCTCCTGTCCTCCACACCCGGGTACCATCCGCACATTGAAACGCTTGGATTCCGCATGTACAGATGCAGTGATGCGTAATCCGTGCGTTTCAATGCAAGTCAACGGCGGCAAAAAAAATAATTGGTAGTGCTGCGTTTTTTTCCGCAATGATAACCCGCAGCGGAAATTTCCACAGCATGTGCAGAGCACATGCGAATTATCATTGGGGACCATGGCTGGCCTTCTACCATGCGTTTCTGCAGCGTTTTTGCCGCTGCGGAAACGCTTAAAAAAAACGCATCGTGGGCACACAGCCTTACACTTTTTCCCTTAAATCACTCGAGTGTTGCTTTAGCAGTATGCTTTGGATCATTGTCTTTTTGGAAGGTGAACCACTGTCCCAGTCTCAAATCACTGACAGACTGAAACAGGTTTTGCTCAGAAAATATCCATGTATTTCGCTGGATCCATCTTTTCCTGGACTTGAACAATTTCCCCTATCCCTGCTGTCGAAAAACATCCCCATAGTATGATGCTAACACCACCATGTTTCACTGTGGGGATAGTGTTCTTGGGGTGATGAGTTGTGTTGGTTTGGCACCAGACATAGCGTTTACTTTGGTGGCAAGAAAGTTCAATTTTGGCCTCATCTGACCACATCGCCTTCCTCCACACATTTGAGGAGACTCCCACATGTCTTTTGGGAAACTCAAAATACCTTACAATTTTTGTAAGTAAAGGCTTTTTTCTTGTTCAATTATGTTTATTGGTATTTTAAAACTTTTTAAAGGGAGAAATGCACACACAATATAAGCCTAAAGGTTGGCGGAGAGTAGGGGAGGTAGGAAAGCTAGGGGGAAGGAAGGGGAAGTAAAAGGTAATTCCTTTTGAAAATATGGAAAAGAGAGGCAAGTGTACAAAAAGCTGTCTTTGAATTTTACATGTAACTTACACTTGTTAAAATTATAGCTTATTCCTTATGAATTAATTGCTGAAAAAAGAAAGAGAGAAAAATTAGTAAGACACATATAGTACATTAAAAGTAGCTTAATGATATATGTGGACACTTGCCGGGGATCAAGATGTTCTCCATCGACCTGGGGGGAAGGAGTTTGATTTAAGTTTCCATTCAGTCAGAGTGAAGTATGAATAGAAGTTCGCTGACCTAATGCAAATATTGAAGATTGTTTCAATTGGAAGATGAAAAAAAAAAGGATTATGATCTTTTTATAATCTGGTTCTTGAAGATGGATTGTAATTCTATGGTAATAGTCCAAGATGGAAAATTGTATTACAATCCAGATGAAATCCAAGGCATAGACCCAAATTGACCCATATTGTAATCGAATTTAGTATGAATTGTAATTCAAGTGTTTATAATGTTATAATCTTGGTTAAAATCCGTAGATATTAGCTGATATTTATTCACCTAGTCCAAGAAATTCTAATTAAAAATCAATATTTTTTATTCATTATCCATATAAAAAATCAGAAAAACAATTTTTTTTAAAAAAAAAATGACAGGGGACATCCAGAAAAGAGAGATGCAATATATAGCTTGGTCATATCACATTCATCATGATTGTATAGCAGAAAACTAAACCACCTTATTCACTTGATGCATATTTGAACCGGTATTATAGACAGATGTAAACAGATTTGACAAAGTGCAAATTATGCAATACCCTAATTAAATTAAATGGTAGGGAGTCAGACATTTACATCTATGATCATAAAGTGCTAAGTGCTTATATTTAGAAAAATTAGTCTGCATTATTTCATTGCATTAGTTGGACCGTAAACAACTGCTTACAACTATGCAAAGTGCCATGGAGTAGTCAATATACCTATTAAAAATTGGTAAGAAAGTAAGAAAAGATCAAAGATATCTAATGATAGGCCAGGCGTCCGGGGGAGCCGTCCATAGGGAGTTATCCCATCAATCATGTGCCAGCTGTAAGGTGCTTTGATGGCTCATCGCTAGTGTTGAGCGATACCTTCCGATATCAGGAAATATCGTATCGGATTGGATCGGGCCGATACCCAAAAAGTATCGGATATCGCCGATTCCGATACCGGAAACCAATGCAAGTCAATGGGACACAAATATCGGAATGAAAATAAACCCTTTCTTTCCTTGTAGGTTAATTCTACATGAAGTAAAACAACTAAGAATAATGTAGAATGACATGAAAAGCCGGCAATTCATCAGCGGCATTCACCGGTACCCGACAATTTACAACAGAAAGAATAGAGCTTCACACATAGATTAGATAGATAGAAACATGTCAGTCACATATATATGAAGTACAGTGACAGTGTTGCTTACTGTACTTGTCATTTAGTGTAAAGGATTTATTAAAAAAAATATTAGTGTTTTCGTGCACCGTCTCTTTAAAAAAGCCGGCCGGCAATTCAGCATCTGTACCCGACAATTTATAACAGACAGAATAGAGCTTCACACATAGATTAGATAGATAGAAACATGTCAGTCACATATATAAGAAGTACAGTGACAGTGTTGCTTACAGAACTTGTCATTTAGTGTAAAGGATTTATTTAAAAAAATAATAGTGTTTTCATGCACTGTCTCTTTAAGAAAGCCGGCCGGCAATTCAGCATCTGTACCCGACAATTTAGAATAGAAGGAATAGAGAATCACACATAGATTAGATAGATAGAAACATGTCAGTCACATATATATGAAGTACAGTGACAGTGTTGATTACTGTACTTGTCATTTAGTGTTAAAATAAAGGATTTATTTAAAAAAAAATTGGCGTGGGGTTCCCCTTAATTTTAGGCTCTAGCGGAGGTTAAGCAGACAGCTGGGGCAAATGTTTGAAGCCTGGGAAGGGGGTAATACCCACGGAGCTTCCCAGGCTACTAATATCAGCCCCCAGCTGAATACCTAGCCTTTACTAGCTATTAAAATGGGGGACCCCCCCAAAAAAATGACGTGGGGTCCCCCCTAATTTAATAGCTAGCACAGGCTAGGCAGACAGCTGGGGGCTGATATTAATAGCCCAGGAAGGGTGCCATGAATATTGGCCCCCTCCCAGGCTAGAAACACCAGCCGTCAGCCGCCCCAGAAATGGCGCATCCATAGGATGCGCCAATTCTGGCACTTAGCCTCGCTCTTCCACGCTGCCCTGGTGCGGTGGCAGGGGGTAATAGGGTTGGGGTTGATGTCAGCTTATAATGCCAGCTGACATCAAGCCCAGGTTAGTAATGGAGAGGCGTCTATAAGACACCCCCATTACTAACCCCATAGTCAAAGTTAAAAGAAAACACAAACACCCAGAGTAAAGTCCTTTAATTGAAATAAAGACACAATTCTTTATTGTTCTAAATTAAACCATACTTACCATCACGCCCATTCCAGCTGAAGCCAACGATCTCCTGCAATAAAAGAAAAATAATAAAGCAACCTCATCCTTACCTTTCGATGGTTCCCAGGACAGCTCCAGCTCTGCTACATCGAGATGACAGGCTGGACCGCAGCAGAAAGCTGCCATCCAGCCTGTCATCCCGCAGACACTGAGAAGCGCAGGCATGCTTGCGCTCCTCAGTGTCTCTCTGTGACGTCATCCAGATGAGCCGAGTTCATGTCCAATGAACTCAGCTCACCTCATGCACGTCACTGACAGCGTGGGAAAATTCTCCTGCACTCAGCGCTTCAGCGTGAGAATTCTCCCACGCTGTCAGTGACATACATGAGGTGAGGTCATGTCCAATGAACTCAGCTCACCTCATGCACGTCACTGACAGCGTGGGAAAATTCTCACGCTGAAGTGCTGAGTGCAGGAGAATTTTCCCACGCTGTCAGTGACGTACATGAAGTGAGCGGAGTTCATTGGACATGACCTCGGCTCATCTGGATGCCGTCACAGCCAGACACTGAGGAGTGGAAGTATGCCTGCGCTTCTCAGTGTCTGCGGGATGACAGGATGGATGGCAGCGTTCTGCTGCGGTCCAGCCTGTCATCTCGATGTAGCAGAGCTGAAGCTGTCGTGGGAGCCATGGAAAGGTAAGGATGAGGTTGCTTTATTATTTTACTTTTATTGCAGGAGATCGTTGGCTTCAGCTGGAATGGGCGTGATGGTAAGTATGGTTTAATTTAGAACAATAAAGAATTGTGTGTTTATTTCAATTAAAGGACTTTTTTCTGGGTGTTGTGTTTTTTTAAATACTTTACTAGAAATTCATGGTGGTCATGTCTAATATTGGCGTGACCCCATGAATTTTGGGCTTAGGGCCAGCTGATAATGCCAAGCTGGCCTTAACCCCTTTATTACCCAGTGAGCCACCGCACCAGGGCCCTGGATGAGTTGGGTACAGCGCCAGAAGATGGCGCTTCTATGAACGCGCCATTTTCTGGGGCGGCTGCGGACTGCAATTTGCAGCGGGGGTGGCCCAGAAAGCTTGGGTCTCCCTGCGCTGCGGATTCCAGCCCCCAGCTGCCTAGTTGTATCTGGCTGGGCACAAAAATAGGGCGAAGCCCCACGCATTTTTTTTTTAAATTATTTCATGAAATTCATGGAATAATTAAGAAAAAAAGGGCTTCCCTATATTGTTGTGTCCAACCAGGTACAAATAGGCAGCTGGTGGTTGGGGGCAGCCCATTCCTGCCTGCTGTACCTGGCTGGACACAAATATAGTGCGAAGCCCCACGTCAATTTTTTTTTAATTATTTCATGAAATAATTTTTTTAAAAAAGGGCTTCCCTATATTGTTGTGTCCGGCCAGGTACAAATAGGCAGCTGGTGGTTGGGGGCAGCCTGTTCCTGCCTGCTGTACCTGGCTGGACACAAATATAGGGCGAAGCCCCACGTCAATTTTTTTTAAAATAAGTCCTTTATTTTAACACTAAATGACATTTGAGGAGTTAATAAAGATGCAGTCCCTAAATTATTATTTATTTTTTAATTAATTTTTCCCAAAACTTTTGACGTGGGCTTCGCCATATTTTTGTATGCCAGCCAGGTACAGCATCCAGCTTCTATGAACGCGCCATTTTCCGGGGTGGCTGCGCACTGCAATTTTCAGCGGGGGGAGGGGGGGGGGGCAGAAAGCTTGGGCCTCCCTGCGCTGCAGATTCCATCCCCCAGCTGCCTAGTTGTACCTAGCTGGACACAAAAATAGGGAGAAGCTTCACGTATTTTTTTTTTTTAATTATTTCATGAAATTCATGAAATAATTAAGAAAAAAAGGGCTTCCCTATATTGTTGTGTCCAACCAGGTACAAATAGGCAGCTGGTGGTTGGGGGCAGCCCGTTCCTGCCTGCAGTACCTGGCTGGACACAAATATAGTGCGAAGCCCCACGTCAATTTTTTTTAAATCATTTCAGGAAATTCATGAAATAATTTAAAAAAATTGATGTGGGGCTTCGCCCTATATTTGTGTCCAGTCAGGTACAGCAGGCAGGAACGGGCTGCCCCCAACCACCAGCAGCCTATTTGTACCTAGCCGGACACAACAATATAGGGAAGCCCTTTTTTTCTGAATTATTCCATGAATTTCATGAATTTAAAAAAAAAAAAACGTGGAGCTTCGCCCTATTTTTGTGTCCAGCCAGGTACAACTAGGCAGCTGGGGGCTGGAATCTGCAGCGCAGGGAGGCCCAAGCTTTCTGGGCCCCACCCGCTGCAAATTGCAGTCCGCAGCCGCCCCGGAAAATGGCGCGTTCATAGAAGCGCCATCTTCTGGCGCTGTACCCAACTCATCCAGGGCCCTGATGCGGTGGCTCACTGGGTAATAAAGGGGTTAAGGCCAGCTTGGCATTATCAGCTGGCCCTAAGCCCGAAATTCATGGGGTCACGCCAATATTAGACATGACCACCATGAATTTCTAGTAAAGTATTTAAAAAAAACACAAACACCCAGAAAAAAGTCCTTTAATTGAAATAAACACACAATTCTTTATTGTTCTAAATTAAACCATACTTACCATCACGCCCATTCCAGCTGAAGCCAACGATCTCCTGCAATAAAAGAAAAATAATAAAGCAACCTCATCCTTACCTTTCCATGGCTCCCACGACGGCTCCAGCTCTGCTACATCGAGATGACAGGCTGGACCGCAGCAGAACGCTGCCATCCAGCCTGTCATCCCGCAGACACTGAGAAGCGCAGGCATACTTCCACTCCTCAGTGTCTGGCTGTGACGGCATCCAGATGAGCCGACAATGAACTCGGCTCACCTCATGTACGTCACTGACAGCGTGGGAGAATTCTCCTGCACTCAGCGCTTCAGCGTGAGAATTTTCCCACGCTGTCAGTGACGTGCATGAGGTGAGGTCATGTCCCATGAACTCGGCGCACCTCATGCACGTCACTGACAGCGTGGGAGAATTCTCACGCTGAAGCGCTGAGTGCAGGAGAATTTTCCCACGCTGTCAGTGACGTGCATGAGGTGAGCTGAGTTCATTGGACATGACCTCGGCTCATCTGGATGACGTCACAGAAAGACACTGAGGAGCGCAAGCATGCCTGCGCTTCTCAGTGTCCGCGGGATGACAGGCTGGATGGCAGCGTTCTGCTGCGGTCCAGCCTGTCATCTCGATGTAGCAGAGCTGAAGCTGTCCTGGGAACCATGGAAAGGTAAGGATGAGGTTGCTTTATTATTTTACTTTTATTGCAGGAGATCGTTGGCTTCAGCTGGAATGGGTGTGGCGGTAAGTATGGTTTAATTTAGAACAATAAAGAATTGTGTCTTTATTTCAATTAAAGGACTTTTTTCTGGGTGTTTGTGTTTTTTTAAAATACTTTACTAGAAATTCATGGCGGTCATGTCTAATATTGGCGTGACCCCATGAATTTCGGGCTTAGGGCCAGCTGATAATGCCAAGCTGGCCTTAACCCCTTTATTACCCAGTGAGCCACCGCACCAGGGCCCTGGATGAGTTGGGTACAGCGCCAGAAGATGGCGCTTCTATGAACGCGCCATTTTCCGGGGCGGCTGCGGACTGCAATTTGCAGCGGGTGGGACCCAGAAAGCTTGGGTCTCCCTGCGCTGCAGATTCCAGCCCCCAGCTGCCTAGTTGTACCTGGCTGGACACAAAAATAGGGCGAAGCGCCACACATTTTTTTTTTTAATTATTTCATGAAATTCATGGAATAATTAAGAAAAAAAGGGCTTCCCTATATTGTTGTGTCCGGCTAGGTACAAATAGGCAGCTGGTGGTTGGGGGCAGCCCGTTCCTGCCTGCTGTACCTGGCTGGACACAATTATAGGGCGAAGCCCCACATAATTTTTTTTTAATTATTTCATGAATTTCCTGAAATAATTAAAAAAAAATTGACGTGGGGCTTCACACTATATTTGTGTCCAGCCAGGTACAGCAGGCAGGAACGGGCTGCCCCCAACCACCAGCTGCCTATTTGTACCTAGCCGGACACAACAATATAGGGAAGCCCTTTTTTTCTTAATTATTCCATGAATTTCATGAAATAATTAAAAAAAAAAAAACGTGGAGCTTCTCCCTATTTTTGTGTCCAGCCAGGTACAACTAGGCAGCTGGGGGATGGAATCTGCAGCGCAGGGAGGCCCAAGCTTTTTGCCCTCCCCCCCCCCGCTGAAAATTGCAGTCCGCGGCCGCCCCGGAAAATGGCGCGTTCATAGAAGCTGGATGCTGTACCTGGCTGGCATACAAAAATATGGCGAAGCCCACGTCAAAAGTTTTGGGAAAAATTTATTAAAAAATAAATAATAATTTAGGGACTGCATCTTTATTAAGTCCTCAAATGTCATTTAGTGTTAAAATAAAGGATTTATTTAAAAAAAAAATGGCGTGGGATCCCCCATAATTTTAGTCTCTAGCGGAGGTTAAGCAGACGGCTGGGGCAGATGTTTGAAGCCTGGGAAGGGGGTAAAACCCACGGAGCTTCCCAGGCTACTAATATCAGCCCCCAGCTGAATACCTAGCCTTTACTAGCTATTAAAATGGGGGACCCCCCAAAAAAAAATGACGTGGGGTCCCCTCTATTTTAATAGCTAGCAAAGGCTAGGCAGACAGCTGGGGGCTGATATTAATAGCTCAGGAAGGGTGCCATGAATATTGGCCCCCTCCCAGGCTAGAAACACCAGCCGTCAGCCGCCCCAGAAATGGCGCATCCATAGGATGCGCCAATTCTGGCACTTAGCCTCGCTCTTCCACGCTGCCCTGGTGCGGTGGCAGGGGGTAATAGTGGTGGGGTTCATGTCAGCGCCAGCTGCCATGAAGCCCAGGTTAGTAATGATGGCCGTCTATATGACACCCCCATTACTAACCTACAAAGTGTTAAAAAGAAAAAACACACTACACCCAGAAAAAAATAATTTATTTGAAATAAAACACCATTTTATTTAATTCTTAGTTTACTAAAAAAAAAATAGTTACCTGTCCACGTTCCTGCGCTGATCTCCCATGCACAGCTGTCACATCTGGAGATGGTGACAGCTGTGCATGGCTGCTGTAAGCTCACGCTGCCGGGAACACGTCCGCTCCCGGTAGCGGGAGCCACTGACTGAGGTCACCGGAGTGCATTCAGGCAGCGCAGCTCCGGAGACCTCCTTTACGGCAGTGCTGTACCGTGGGAATTTCTCACGATACAGCAGTGCCGTAAAGGAGCTAACCGGAGCAGCGCTGCCTGAACTCCGGTGAACCCTTACGGCCCCGTCATTCTAGCGGCGGCAGCGGTTCAGAGCGGTCACATTCTATGTGGCTGCTCTGAACTGGAGATCTTCGTGGGACACTCGTGGACTGCTACGGAGGGGTAAGGATAAGGTTGTGGTTTATTATTTTATATTTTATTACAGGAGATCGATGGCTTCGGGGAATTAGGTGTCTTGGTGAGTATAGGTGTAGTTTTTTATTTTTTACTTTATTTTAGGTGGCGATCGGCGGGGACAGGTAATGTATGAACTAATTTATTGTAGGTAACCACTGGCCACCAATGACATGTATTTAACATTTATTGGGGACACAGTAGGGCAATTTATATAGCAGGATCAGGCTGATGGGAACTACTGCTCCCATCGAGCTGATCCTGCTGGCAGGAGTGGACGGGGGACAGACATAGGCCGATGGGAGTAGTAGTGTCACATCGGCCTATGTCTGCCCGCACACACCCGCACACACACCGCACACACCCGCACACACACACCCCGCACACACACACCCCGCACACACACCCCGCACACACACACACCCCGCACACACACCCCGCACACACACACACCCCGCACACACTAATCATGACGGGTCCGGGAGGTGAGGCTGACCTGTGCGGCCGTGGGAAAGTTGATGTGAGTTCATGCAGTCAAGCATGAACTCACATGAACCCTCTGAGGGCACCGCGGCTACTTCAAATGAACAGCTGATCGGCATCACCTGATACCTCAGCTGTTCATTTGAAATAACCGGCGGGAAAGCGCAGCACAGAACGGGAAAGCCGGCGGTGAAGTCTTTTCACTGCCGGCTTCCCCGCCCGGGTCCTTCGCTCCTTGGTGCTGCGCTCCCCGCCCGGTCCTAATTTACGATCGGGATGGGAGGTGGCGAGGGGAGCGGAGGATCGGGGTGGGAGGCTGCGGGGAAGCAGTATGGGGCTGCGTGATTGTTTAAAAGCCGGCGGCTTTTTACCGCGCGCCGGCTTTTAAACAATCAGGAGAATTCTCCCACGCTGGGATGGCATTCTGATGACAAGCTGGATCGCAGCTGAGCGCTGCCACCCAGCTTGTCATCCTTCAGAGACACTGCAGAGCGCAGGCATTATGGGAACTTCCGATTCCGGTATTCGATATTATAAAAGTATCGGAATTAAGTATCGGAATTCCGATACAGTGAATATCGGCCGATACCCGATATTTCAGTATCGGAATGCTCAACACTACTCATCGCACATGTGTATACTACACCTGTTTGCAAAAGGGACTTCCGGGTGGTACGCAGTGGAACGCATGTGTGGAACGCACGCGGTCCACATGTAGCGCATCCCCGGAAGTCAATAGGTGATGTCACACGCGTGTGCGCACAGCTCCCATGGGCCGCACGCCACTATACAGGAACCGGACCCGTGGAGTAAAGCCTAGCTGTGCAGAGCAGTGGAACGCATGTGTGAAACGCATGCGGACCACATGGAGCGCAACCTCAAAATGGTCCATCCCCACTTCCTAAACCATGAACCTGTAGGACATGGCATACATATCAAGGAATGACAAGGGAAAATGGGAGGGGAATGGGGAAGGAAGGAGGGAAGAAGAAAAGAAAAGAATAAACCAAATGTAAAGACAGAAAATAGATGCTGTAGGAGCATCGATTACCATAAAGTGAAATGTGAAGGGGGATGGGGGGGGGGTTGAAAAAGAAAGTAAAAGTGTAAATTAAAAAAGAAAAATCATGTATGAATGAAAATATGTATTTGTTGAATGTAAAGTGTATAAATAACGAAAATAATGTATGTATAGTGAAAAAGCAAAGAATAAGTGAAAATTAATAAAACAAATATATGTAAATAAGTGTTAATATGTCTATAGTCAAAGAGAGGCTAAGTGTAACAATTAGAAACATTTAATTGTGCTAGGATTTTATGCCACGCAATCACGGAGAATAAGGGGAGAAGCCTACCCTTCTATCAGTGTCAACCGTCATATACAAAAAACATGTTCTTCCCAATTGGGGACCCCCCAACTCACTCCTGAGATCATATATTGACATGTTGGATATATATCACTTGTTAAAAAGACAGCACCGTCCAATTTTATAGTCCATGTTCATCATTGATGGATAATTAAAATCCAAATATTTCTTACTTAATTTGTCCATTGCCATAAATTTCCGTGGACAATGCCACGAATTTCAAAAATATTCAATATGTTTCAGATTCACTTGTTAAAGGGACACAGCGCCATCTATAATTATAGTCCATGCATATCATTGGTAGATGGTTCCAAACTAATGTTTCTTGATTCTAATTGTCCATTATCATGGATCTCCACAGAAGGCTCTAGGAACACGATCCCCTTCGGAAGGAGGAGTCAACCAGGTCATCAGACTCCACCCCAAGTAGCCAAGGCAGCAGGTAAGTAGTGGATATAAGTAAGTCTTTGATCTGGGATAAAAAACACAAATCAATCAATTAGAAGTACATAATGGTTTGTAAAGAGGACTACTCATCCTTCACAGTACCCATGATACACAAAAATGAAAAATGAGAAGGGGGGGGGGAGGGAAAAAAGGGAACAAGGGAAGGGAAATTGGACCTAAGATCTATTTAAAAGCTGATTACAGCATAATTCTCGGCTACCCTATAAACGGCCTCGCAGACGCCAGGAAAAATGGTCAGAATGAAAAAAAGGGAAAAGTTAACCCCTTAAGCCCCGCGGGTGGTTTGCACGTTAATGACCGGGCCAATTTTTACAATTCTGACCACTGTCACTTTATGAGGTAATTACTCTGGAACGCTTCAACGGATCCCCCTGATTCTGAGACTGTTTTTTCGTGACATATTGTACTTCATGATTGTGGAAAAATTACTTCGATATCACTTGCGTTTATTTGTGAAAAAAACGGAAATTTGGCGAAAATTTTGAAAATTTTGCAATTTTCAAAATTTGAATTTTTAAGCCCTGAAATCAGAGCGATATGTCACACAAAAGAGTTAATAAATAACATTTCCCACATGTCTACTTTACATCAGCACAATTTTGGAACCAAAATTTTTTTTTGTTAGGGAGCTATAAGGGTAAAAAGTTGACCAGCGATTTCTCATTTTTCCAACAAAATTTACAAAACCATTTTTTTAGGGACCACATCACATTTGAAGTCACTTGGAGAGGTCTTTATGACAGAAAATACCCAAAAGTGACACCATTCTAAAAACTGCACCCCTCAAGGTGCTCAAAGCCACATTCAAGAACTTTATTAACCCTTCAGGTGCTTCACAGGAATTTTTTGAATGTGGAAGAAAAAAATGAACATTTAACTTTTTTCACAAAAATGTTACTTTAGACCCAATTTTTTTTATTTTCACAGGGGTAGCAAGAAAAAATGGACGCCAAAATGTGTTGTGCAATTTCCCCTGGGCACGCAGATACCCAATATTTGGGGAAAAAACACTGTTTGGGCGCACGGCAGGGCTCGGAAGGGAAGGAGCGCCATTTGACTTTTTGATTGTAAAATTTGCTTGAATAATTAGCGGACGCCATGTTGTGTTTGGAGAGCCCCTGTGTGCCCAAACTTTGGAGCTCCCCCACAAGTGACCCCATTTTGGAAACTAGACCCCCCAAGGCACCTTTATAGATGCATAGTGAGCACTTGGAACCCCCAGGTGCTTCACAAATTGATTCGTATAAATGAAAAAGTGAAAAAAAAAACACTTTTTCATTTTTACGAATCAATTTGTGAAGCACCTAGGGGTTCCAAGTGCTCACTATGCATCTAGATAGGTGCCTTGGGGGGTCTAGTTTCCAAAATGGGGTCACTTGTGGGGGAGCTCCAATGTTTGGGCACACAGGGACTCTCTAAATGCAACATGGTATCCGCTAACAAATTGAATGCAAAATCGGCTCAAATTGTTAGCGGACACCACATTGCGTTTGGAGAGCCCCTCTGTGCCCAAACTTTGGTGCTCCCCCACAAGTGACCCCATTTTGGAAACTAGACCCCCCAAGGCACCTTTCTAGATGCATAGTGAGCACTTGGAACCCCCAGGTGCTTCACAAATTGATTCGTAAAAATGAAAAAGTGAAAAAAAAAAACTTTTTCAATTTTATGAATCAATTTGTGAAGCACCTGGGGTTCCAAGTGCTCACTATGCATCTAGATAGGTGCCTTGGGGGGTCTAGTTTCCAAAATGGGGTCACTTGTGGGGGAGCTCCAATGTTTGGGCACACAGGGACTCTCCAAATGCAACATGATATCCGCTAACAAATTGAATGGAAAATCGGCTCAAATTGTTAGCGGACACCACGGTGCGTTTGGAGAGCCCCTCTGTGCCCAAACTTTGGAGCTCCCCCACAAGTGACCCCATTTTGGAAATTATACCCCCCAAGGCACCTTTCTAGATGCATAGTGAGCACTTGGAACCCCCAGGTGCTTCACAAATTGATTTGTAAAAATGAAAAAGTGAAAAAAAAAACCACTTTTTCATTTTTATGAATCAATTTGAGAAGCACCTGGGGTTCCAAGTGCTCACTATGAATCTAGATAGGTGCCTTGGGGGGTGTAGTTTCCAAAATGGGGTCACTTGTGGGGGAGCTCCAATGTTTGGGCACACAGGGACTCTCCAAATGCAACATGATATCCGCTAACAAATTGAGCCGACAATTTGTTAGCGGATATCATGTTGCATTTGGAGAGTCCCTGTGTGCCCAAACATTGGAGCTCCCCCACAAGTGACCCCATTTTGGAAACTAGACCCCCCAAGGCACCTATCTAGATTCATAGTGAGCACTTGGAACCCCAGGTGTTTCCCAAATTGATTCATAAAAATGAAAAAGTGTTTTTTTTTCACTTTTTCATTTTTACGAATCAATTTGTGAAGCACCTGGGGGTTCCAAGTGCTCACTATGCATCTAGATAGGTGCCTTGGGGGGTCTAGTTTCCAAAATGGGGTCAATTGTGGGGGAGCTCCAAAGTTTGGGCACACAGGGGCTTTCCAAACGCAACATGGTGTCCGCTAACAATTTGAGCCCACAATCTGTTAGCGGATATCATGTTGCATTTGGAGAGTCCTTGTGTGCCCAAACATTGGAGCTCCCCCACAAGTGACCCCATTTTGGAAACTAGACCCCCCAAGGCACCTACCTAGATTCATAGTGAGCACTTGGAACCCCAGGTGCTTCACAAATTGATTCATAAAAATGAAAAAGTGTTTTTTTTTTCACTTTTTCATTTTTACGAATCAATTTGTGAAGCACCTGGAGGTTCCAAGTGCTCACTATGCACCTAGATAGGTGCCTTGGGGGGTCTAGTTTCCAAAATGGGGTCACTTGTGGGGGAGCTCCAATGTTTGGGCACACAGGGGCTCTCCAAACGCAACATGGCGTCCGCTAACAATTTGAGCCGATTTTCCATTCAATTTGTTAGCGGACACCATGTCGCGTTTGGAGAGCCCGTGATGTGCCTAAACAGTGGAGCTCCCCCACAAGTGCCCCATTTTGGAAACTATACCCCTCAAGGATTTTATTAAGGTGTATAGTGAACATTTTGAACCTAGAGGTATGGCACAAAATTTGTTTACATTAGGTCATCATATTGAATAAGTTGTCATTATTCTTGAGCGCAAGTGCTCGCTACTTGAGTTTGCATCGGGTACTCAGGTATGCAACATGTGCAGCGTGTGCTCGAGTGACATGCTCGAGTCCCTGCTCCGCATGTTTCACGGTTATTAGACACCCCAAAAAAAACATGCGGGGATCGCTCGTGCATGGCAGGCAATCCCCGTAAAGTTTTTTGGCCGCGAAGCATATGGGGCAGAGACTCGAGCATGTCACTCAAATACCCACGATACTCAATGCATACCAGAGCACCCGATGCAAACTCAAATAGCGAGCACTTGCTCTCAACACTAGTCGCCATATCGTCATCTTTTTTTCTTACTTTTGAAAAAAATCCCAACCCCAGCCCTAACCCTAGCACAACCCTAGCCCTAGCACAACCCTAGCCCCAGCACAACCCTAGCCCCAGCACAACCCTAGCCCCAGCACAACCCTAGCCCCAGCACAACCCTAGCCCCAGCACAACCCTAGCCCCAGCACAGCCCTAGCCCCAAACCTAACCCTAGCCCAATCCTAACCCAAGAGTTTATTTTTGACGCTGTTCCTTGTGCGGTATAAGTGATTAGACGACTTTATTCTTCGGGTCGGTGTGATTACAGCAATGCCAGAATCATATGGGGTTTTTACGACTGACAGCTGTCACACACTAAAAGACGCATTTTTTGTAAAATCTAGTTTTTGCATCGCCATATTTTGAGAGCTATCATTTTTCCAGATTTTGGCAGACAGTCATGTGACGGCTCGTTTTTTGCGGGATGACTTGACGTTGTTATTGGTGCCATTTTCAGGCACGTGACATTTTTTGATCGCTTTCTATTCCGATTTTTGGGAGGCAGAATAAACAAAAACCAACAATTCAGGGATTTTTTTTTTTTTTTTAAATTCTGTTCCGCGTGTGGTAAAATTGATGAGGTAGCTTTATTCTTCGGGTCAGTACGTTTACAGCGGTACCACATTTGTATCATTTTCTATGTTTTGGCGCTTATACACAATAAAAGCTATTTTATAGAAAAAAATATTTTTTAGCATCTCTTTATTCTGAGAGCTATAACTTTTTTATTTTTCGGCTGATGGAGCTGTATGGCGGCTTGTTTTTTGCGGGACGAGATGACGTTTTCAGCGGTATCATTTTTATTTATATGCGTCTTTTTGATCGCGTGTTATTCCACTTTTTGTTTGGCGGTATGGTGATAAAGCATTGTTTTTTGCTTCGTTTTTTTTTTTTTACCGTGTTCACTGAAGGGGTTAACTAGTGTGACAGTTTTATAGGTCAGGTTGTTCCGGACGCGGCGATACCAAATATGTGTACTTTTATTGTTTTTGTTTTTGTTTTTTATAATAATATTTATTGATGGGTACATTATATTTTTATTTTTGGTGGATTATTTTTTTTTATTTTTTTTTTATATTTTTGCAATTTTTTTTTTTTCCACTTTCACACAGTTTATACACTTTATTACTTTGTCCCACTCTGGGACTTTCACTTTTTTTTCTCTGATCGCCTGCATGGCACAGGAATGCAGCACCATCCCTATGCCATGCAAGCTGTCAGAAATGCACAGTGTGAAGATTGCTTGGAGATGCACTGCGCATGTCCAAGCAATCTTCCTGCTGTCTGGTGACCCGGATGTTGTCATGACGACATCGGGTCGTCATGGCAACACCCGGGAAGCCTTTGCAGACTGCGCTGGAAGCCGGAAGAGGAGGTGAGTATCGGCGATCACCTCCCCTTGCCCCCGCAATGCCGCGATCGACTTCGATCGACTTCGATCGCAGCATCGCGGGGGTTAATGTGCTGGGAGCGGTGCAGGACCGCTCCCTGCACATAGTACCGGGTGTCAGCTGTGACAATCAGCTGACACCCGGCGGCGATCGCGCCCGCACAGCCTGTGTGCGTGCGTAATCGCCATGACGTACTAATACGGGTCTGGCTCTTAAGTCCCAGGGCACAGACGCGTATTAGTACGGCAAATGTTGTTAAGGGGTTAAAAAGGTATTAAAATACCATAAGATAAAAACATAAAAAATAGCCACCCAGAAAAAACATGAAACCTACCAACTCGAAAAAATGGGGGAAGAAATAAGAATAAATTACAAGAAAAAACTAAAACCCGTAGCTTCATTTAAACCCTGTGGATTCAAGGTCCCCAATTGAAAAATCCAACGACTTTCTAACTAACCTAAGGCTTTTCCAAGATCTCCACCCCTTAGACCTAGGACTATCTGACCTATGGCAAATGCCTTAAGGCCTTTAGGGGACCAATTGTGGTACAGTTTAAAAGCGTTGAGCGAGATTAGTGGCTTGTTGTTCAACTGACCAATAGGGATTCCCCTAATGGTGGAGGGCAAATGAGACAATTCTGCATGTAGCAGTGAGTTAGTGGCCGTAGACTTGCGATATATATCCGTAATGACACGTCCTTCACTAGAAATGTGGATTTTGAGATCCAAGAAGTCTAGCTCTCTACCATAATGATATGTCAATTTAATGTTAAAATTATTATTATTATTGAGAGCTTTCATCAGAATATCCAAATCCCCCACTGACCCCTCCCACATAAACCATAAGTCATCGATATATCGCATCCACCCTTGCACCAAATCAATGCCAGGAATTGATTCCCCCTGGAATATGTCCCTCTCCCAAGCTCCTAAAAACAAATTGGCTTAGGATGGGGCACAAGAGACCCCCATCGCTGTGCCCTGTAGTTGTAAATAAAAATTTTTTATGAAAAATAAATACATTATGCTTGAGGACATATTCCAGGAGGATCAATATTAAGTCAACTAGCTCTGAATCCAAATCGGTAGATCTCAGATACCAAGATGCCGCTCTCAAGCCATCTTCATGTTTTATACAAGTATACAAGGCTTCCACATCTGCCGTTACCATGATGGCTTGGTCTGGAATATAAAGGTGGTTTAATCTTTGGAGAGCCACATTGGTGTCCTGTATGAATGATGGTAGGGTGGATACGATAGGTTTCAAAAAATAATCAATGACGTCGGAAATTACCTCACATAATCCCCCATTGCCTGAAACAATGGGTCTACCGGGGGGGGGGGGGTCAGTGTGCTTTTTGTGGACCTTTGGAATGAGATACAATGTGGGAAGTTTTGGATGAAAGTTATTAATTGTATCTAACATTTTTTTGGTAATAATACCCTTCTCCAAAGCCTTCTCCATGATGAAAATTAATTCATTGTGGAAGGTAGGGGTCGGATTATATACCAGTTTTTTTATAGCAAGATGGTGGGCTTGTTTTTCGTATAAACAGGTGGGCCGCACCACCAGATTTCCCCCCTTATCTGCTGGTTTATATACCACGTAGGGGAGGGATTGTAATTCTTTTACCGCTGCTCTCTCCTGTTTATTAATGTTTGACTTACAGGGGGACAGCTTGGAAGAGATTGAATGTCATTAGTAACTAGTTTGGTGAAAACATCGACCGCTGGGCATGTACTTAGAGGGGGGAACTTTTTGTATTTGTGAAAAAGGTTCGAAGGAATGTTACCAACCTTTGTAAGTTTATTTTCATCATCCAATGATTCCAAAATCTGAAGTGCTTCCCTTTCTTCCACGGTGGAAAACATACTCTGATGGTCGGCCTTGTTATGCAATTTTTTAAAAACTAGCTTTATAGCAAGGAGATGTACATCTCTCACCACCGAGAATGTGTCTAAATACGAAGAGGAGAAAACGTCAAACCTCTTTCAAGAACTCTGAGTTGAATTTCAGATAGAACATGTGAAGACAAGTTAATTACCCGTAAGCGGTTCTCTCCCTTTTTGGTTCCAGCAGCCTTAGCAAACATATCCTGAAATCTTCGTTCCTGTCTTTTGCCCTTGTCCATATGAAAGCCCCTACTACTGGTGCTATCAATATCACTAGAGGATGAAAAATTCATCCGTCTGTGACTGATAAGGACTTTCATAAGACTGACCTTGATTGAAGACTTTAGTGACGTTTTTATGTTTTTTAATCTGCCAGCGAAATACTTTATTGTTCTCAAAATCAGTTAGATCTCGTTGGTATTTCTTACATTTTATCTGACTGATATCTCCTTCCCATTTATTTATATCAGTCATAAGTTTTTCAAAATTTTCCCCTGTAATCTCCTTGTGAATAGTTTTCTCCAATGCCTCCAACTCATCATCCAAGTCACCAAGGGTTTTAGTATTTGTTTCAATGATGATCTGGATGAAATCCAGCGAGCATAAAGTTGCGGCCTTAATCCATTTATTGCTCAAAGTCTCGTCTTTTAGATCAAAAGATGGGTACACTTGTATACGTAAGCCACGTGGGATGATTCTTTTGGTATAATAATTCTCTAAGGATGTTTTATTCCACCATACACTGGATGTTCCCTGTTTGAATAGATCTGAAGCCTTAGTTTGCCAGGCATTCATTCTGGCTTTTAAATCCATTTTAAGTATTTTGAATGGACCAATCTGTTTGAAAACAGCAAACATAATTATTCACATAGTCCAAGAAATTCTAAGCAACACTAGACACTGGGAAAATATTACTATACACTTAATCCTATGTGGTTATTTGTTTCAAACCCACCAGGATAACACAGACTCTAATTTCAATTAAAAATCAATATTTTTTATTCATTATCCATATTAAAAAAACAGAAAAACAAAACACTTTTTTAAAAATGACAGGGGACATCCAGAAAAGAGAGATGCAATATATAGCTTGGTCATGTCACATTCATCATGATTGTATAGCAGAAAACTAAACCACCTTATTCACTTGATGTATATTTGAACCGGTATTATAGACAGATGTAAACAGATTTGACAAAGTGCAAATTATGCAATACCCTAATTAAATTAAATGGTAGGGAGGCAGACATTTACATCTATGATCATAAAGTGCTAAGTGCTTATATTTAGAAAAAATTGTCTGCATTATCTCATTCCATTAGTTGGAGAGTAAACAACTGCTTACAACTATGCAAAGTGCCATGGAGTAGTCAATATACCTATTAAAAATTGCTACAAACTGACCATATTGACAGCATTTACCTCTCAGAACCCCTACGCCGTTTCGCTGTTAAGCTTCTTCCAGGGGTGTGTCTATCCACTGAGCGGCTTGAGTATATATAGAGCCATGTAGCCAATTGCATTGACTGATGTATGAAAAAGAAAGTAAGAAAAGATAAAAGATATCTAATGATAGGCCAGGCGTCCGGGGGGCCGTCCATAGGAAGTTATCCCATCAATCATGTGCAAGTTGTAAGGTGCCTTGATGGCGCATCGTGCACGTGTATACTACACCAGTTTGCAAAAGGGACTTCCGGGTGGTGCGCAGTGGAACGCATGTGTGGAACTCACGCGGTCCACATGTAGCGCATCCCTGGAAGTCAGTAGGTGATGTCACATGCGCGTGTTCACAGCTCCCATGGGCCGCACGCCACTATATAGGAACCGGACCCGTGGAGTAAAGCCTAGCTGTGCAGAGCAGTGGAACGCATGTGGACCACATGGAGCGCAACCTCATAAAGGTCCATCCCCACTTCCTAAACCATGAACCTGTAGGACATGGCATACATATCAAGGAATGACAAGGGAAAATGGGAGGGGAATGGGGAAGGAAGGAGGGAAGAAGAAAAGAATAAACCAAATGTAAAGACAGAAAATAGATGCTGTAGGAGCATCGATTACCATCCATTACCATAGACATCTTAACACTTATTTACATATATTTGTATGCATGGACTATAATTGTAGATGGCGCTGTGTCCCTTTAACAAGTGAACCTGAAACATATTGAATATTTTTGAAATTCGTGGCATTGTCCACGGAAATTTATGGCAATGGACAAATTAAGTAAGAAATATTTGGATTGGAATTATCCATCAATGATGAATATGGACTATAAAATTGGACGGTGCTGTCTTTTTAACAAGTGATATATATCTAACATGTCATTATTTGATCTCAGGAGTGAGTTGCGGGGTCCCCATTTGGGAAGAACATGTTTTTTGTATATGATGGTTGACACTGATAGAAGGGTAGGCTTCTCCCCTTATTCTCCGTGATTGCGTGGCATAAAATACTAGCACAATTAAATGTTTCTAATTGTTACACTTAGCCTCTCTTTGACTATAGACATATTAACACTTATCTATATATATAATCGTCTTATCCCGTCTGTCTGTCTGTCTGTGTGTCTGTCTGTCCAGGAAATCCCGCTTCTCTCATTGGTCCGCCAGCGGCCAATCAGCGCCGCGGGATTTCTGAAAAAAGATGGCGGCCGTTAGCGGCTCATTTGCGGGACGGAGCTCAGCGGCGATGCAGCCGGGAGATGACCGGCGTGAGGCGCTCATCTCCCGGCCGGTACTAGCAGAACGAACCCGACCGCCGGACCCATCTGCGGGACGGAGATGCAGCCGGGAGATGAGCGGCGCGAGGCGCTCATCTCCCGGCCGGTAGCAGCGGAAGGACCGCTGGCGCCTCTGACCTCCATGCGGAAGGGAGGACCGACGAGCGGCGCTGCAGGTCGGGATACTTCTGCTGCCAGCGCCCACTATGTCCCGGGTTCTCGCAGCGTAAGTAGCCGCACAGGCAGCGGCGCTCCCCGGTCCTCACCAAGACGATTCGATGATTGGTCGCAGTCTTCGGACCCGACCAATCACTGATCTTAGCGCAAAACTTAAACACCGCTGTGCTGATTGGTCGCCGGCCCTGCCCGCGACCAATCACCGATTTGGGCGCCAAATTTAAATATCGGCCGCGACCAATCAGCGCAGCGGTGTTTAAATGTGGAGCCACGATCGGTGATTGGTCGGGGCCGATATTTAAATTTGCCGCCCAAATCGGTGATTGGTCGCTGTCAGCGTCCGCGACCAATCAGCACAATAGTGTTTAACTTTGGCGACAAAATCAGTGATTGGTCGCGGGCCAAGACAGCGACCAATCACCGATTTGTGCGGCAGATTTAAATAGCGGCCGCGACCAATTGGATGTCAGCGGCGCTGCCTGTGCGGGTACTTCCGCTCCGAGAACCCGGGACATGAGCGGGCGCTCGCAGCAGAAATATCCGGACCCGCAGCGCCGCTCCCCTGTCCTCCCTTCACACCCTAGCCGCTGATCTCCCCACAGTATCCGAATGGTGTTACAAAGGTCCGGACATTTGTGTTAAAAATCGCTGTTTATATGTGGAGCCAAGATCGGTGATTGGTCGCGGCCGATATTTAAATTTGGCGCCCAAATCGGTGATTGGTCGTGGGCGACCAATCACCGATTTTTAATACAAATGTCCGGACATTTGTAACACCATGCGGATACTGTGGGAACATCAGCGGCTAGGGTGTGAAGGGAGGACCGGGGAGCGGCGCTGCGGGTCGGGATACTTCTGCTCCGAGCGCCCGCTCATGTCCCGGGTTCTCGCAGCGGAAGTATCCGCACAGGCAGCGCCGCTGACATCCATGCGGCTAGGGTGTGAAGGGAGGATCGGGGAGCGGCGCTGACATCCAATTGGTCGCTGCCGCTATTTAAAAGTGCCGCACAAATCGGTGATTGGTCGCGGTCTTGGCCCACGACCAATCACGGATCTTGCCGCAAAAGTTAAACACTACGGTGCTGATTGGTCGCGGACGCTGCCCGCGACCAATCACCGATTTGGGCGCCACATTCAAATATCGGCCGCGACCAATCACCGATCTTGGCTCCACATTTAAACACCGCTGTGCTGATTGGTCGCGGACGCTATTTAAATGTGGCGCCAAAATCGGTGATTGGTCGCGCCCTACGTCGGCGACCAATCAGCACAGCGGTGTTTAAATGTGGAGCCAAGATCGGTGATTGGTCGCGGCCGATGTTTAAATTTGGCGCCCAAATCGGTGATTGGTCGCGGGCAGCGCCAGCGACCAATCAGCGATTTTTTACACAAATGTCCGGACCTTTGTAACACCATGCAGATACTGTGGGGACATCAGCGGCTAGGGTGTGAAGGGAGGACCAGGGAGCGGCGCTGCGGGTCGGGATACTTCTGCTCCGAGCGCCCGTTCATGTCCCGGGTTCTCCTAGCGGATGTACCCGCACAGGCAGCGGCGCTCCCCGGTCCTCACTAACACAATTCCGCTCCCCGCTCCTCACCAATACGATTCGCTGATTGGTCGCGTGCGGAGAGCGCGACCAATCAGTGATCTTGGCGCTAAAGTTAAACACCGCTCTGCTGATTGGTCGCGGCCGTCAGCCGCGACTAATCAGCGATTTTGTCGCCAAATTTAAACATCGCTCTGCTGATTGGTCGCGGATGCCGGACGCGTCCAATCAGCAAGATTGGCGCTAAATTTAAACAACGCTCTGCTGATTGGTCGCGGTCGCTGGCCGAGATCAATCAGCAGTATTGGCGCAAAATTTAAACACCGCTCTGCTGATTGGTCGCGGTTGTCGGCCTTGACCAGTCAGCAGTATTGGCGCCAAATTTAAACCTCACTCTGCTGATTGGTCGCAACCACCGGCCGCGACCAATCAAAGAGATTGGCGACAAATTTAATCAACGCTCTGCTGGTTGATCGCGGTCGCTGGCCGAGATCAATCAGCAGTATTGGCGCAAAATTTAAACACCGCTCTGCTGATTGGTCGCGGTTGTCGGCCTTGACCAGTCAGCAGTATTGGCGCCAAATTTAAACCTCACTCTGCTGATTGGTCGCAACCACCGGCCGCGACCAATCTTCGTTTTTTGTGCAAAATTTAAACAACGCTCTGCTGATTGGTCGCGGTCGCTTGCCGCGACCAATTAGCAGTATTGGGGCCAAATTTAAACCCCGCTCTGCTGATTGGTCGCGGTCGCCGGCCGCGACCAATCAGCAGTATTGTCGCCAAATTTAAACACCTCTTTGCTGATTGGTCGCGGTCGCGACTAATCAGCGATTTTGGTGCCAAATTTAAACACGCTCTCCAGTCCTCACTAACACGGTTCGCCGATTGGTCGCGACCGCCGCCCGCGACCAATCAGCGATTTTGGCCCAAAATTTAAACACCGCTTTGCTGATTGGTTGCGGCCGCCAGCCACGACCAATCAGCGAGATTGGTGCCAAATTTAAACACCGCTCTGCTGATTGGTCGCGGCCGCCATCCACGACCAATCAGCGATTTTGGCGCCAACTTTAAACAACGCTCTGCATCGCTCTGCTGATTGGTCGCAGTCGGCGGCCGCGACCAATCAGCAGTATTGGAGCCAAATTTAAAAACCGCTCTGCTGATTGGTCGCGAGTAATCAGCGATTTTCGTGCCAAATTTAAACACGCTCTCCAGTTCTCACTAACACGGTTCGCCGATTGGTCGCGGCCGCCGCCCGCGACCAATCTCCGATATTGCCGCCAAATTTAAACACCGCTTTGCTGATTGGTCGCGGTTGCCAAACGCGACCAATCAGCGATTTTGGCGCCAAATTTAAACACCGCTCTGCTAATTGCGCCCGGTCGGCCGCATACATATTCTAGAATATCCGATGCGTTAGAATCGGGCCACCATCTAGTTTACATATATTTGTTTTATTAATTTTCACTTATTCTTTGCTTTTTCACTATACATACATTATTTTCGTTATTTATACACTTCACATTCAACAAATACATATTTTCATTCATATATGATTTTTCTTTTTTAGTTTACACTTTTACTTTCGTTTTCACCCCCCCCACCCCCCACACACACACACACACACACATACACACACTTTCACATTTCACTTTATGGTAATCGATGCTCCTACAGCATCTATTTTCTGTCTTTACATTTGGTTTATTCTTTTCTTTTCTTCTTCCCTCCTTCCTTCCCCATTCCCCTCCCATTCTCCCTTGTCATTCCTTGATATGTATGCCATGTCCTCCAGGTTCATGGTTTAGGAAGTGGGGATGGACCTTTTTGAGGTTGCGCTCCATATGGTCTGCATGCGTTCCACACATGCGTTCCATTGCGCACCACCCGGAAGTCCCTTTTGCAAACAGGTGTAGTATACACGCGCGAAATGCGCCATCAAAGCACCTTACAGCTGGCACATGATTGATGAGATAACTTCCTATGGATGGCCCCCCGTACGCATGGCCTATCTTTAGATATCTTTCATCTTTTCTTACTTTCTTTTTCATACATCAGCTATAAATTTTCCTTTAGCCTTCTTTTCCTCAATAAAACAGATCCTATCCCAATACATTTGGAAGTATAAAAAACCTAGACTTCCTCATAAAATCCTAACCCTACCTAATCATAAAGGGGGTATTGGCATTCCTAGTGTCCTAAACTATTATTAAGCAATCCACTTAAATAGATGGCTCAAATTAGCCAGTGCATCCAAGAGAGTGGAAGCCTCAGACATTGATCTTCTACTCCTGGGTAATAATCCACACAAATACATATGGGCAAATATTGTCCGCACTTCCGAGGCCATAAGTGATATTACTATTACCACTTCCCTTAAGATTAAACGCGACTTAGATAAAGATCTAAAAAAGAGCATACTTCCCTCAGCTCAGGCCCCTATTTCTACCATTCCGTACTTTCTAGACCCAAATTATTCAGATCCCTATAATCTTTGGTTGGATTTGCCGAACTGTTCAATCAAAGAGTTCCTGACCAATAAAATCCCATTGCTGGATTCATGGCCGGTTAATTCCTCCACGCGCCCCATTAATTTCTTACAGCATAAACATGTCACCCACATTCTTTCGATGTTTAAATCTAAATTCCCTGGTGCGGGAGGAGGTTCATGGGTGGACATGCTATGTAAACTCTCGTTCCCTTTTCCTAAAGGAATATCGAAGATATATAACCATATGATCCTGCCTCAGTCCTTCCAAAAACCTTCCTTTATATACTCTTGGGAAAAGGAACTTAACATCTCTTTGGCGGATGAAGAAGTCGAATCCATTCTTACTAATTCTCACGGATTCTCCAGGTGCATTTCTTTGCAAGAGAATTCATACAAAATATTAATACGGTGGTATAGAACGCCAGAACTATTATGCCATTATGGATCGTCTGACTCTAACCTTTGCTGGAGATGTAAAGCAGGGGTGGGAAACATGTCCCATATATTTTGGTACTGCCCTAATATTAGACCTTTTTGGGTTAAAATAGAGGAGACGTTGAAAGACCTAGGTATGATAAGGGGTCCCTTGTCTCCGAAAGAAGTCTTACTATCCTTCCCGTCTCAAAATTTTAAACCTACAAGACATGATCTGCTCCCTCTACTGTTCGGGGCGGCGAAATACCTGATCCCTCTGCACTGATTGCAGGTTACACCCCCCATTTACGTTGAGTGGTTGAATAAGGTTGACATGATTAGGCGGTTGGAGGAGCTCACTAGTTGGGAGACTTCCCAGCATTCCTATTTTCGTGAGGTTTGCTTTCCCTGGAAACCTACCTGGCCGGTTTAGCGGTTTTGTGGGTTAAAAATAACAACTACTTATTCTGTCATATCTTGAGCACCTCCTTCTCCTTCCCATTACTGTTTATCTCCTACCTCATTCAGGTTGTTTATTAATCTTGCCAACGCGCCGCAACACACATAACTTTGTTTTGGTATGTGATGTCTCTCATACATTATGCTCCCTTGTATTAATTCTTTTCTGATACTTTATTCAGATATTATTCATTTTCCTAGCTTAGGTCTCTTGTTGTCTAGGTATACTAGCTTTAGTTTTGTATTTGTCTTGTTATATATTGTTTCACGTGCCTTGATTTGTTCCATTGAGATACTATTGTCTTTTTATTGATATTGTTATGATATCTCAATTTCCTAGTCTATAATTCCATATGTTGCACTGATGTCATTTGTTTCTGTTCTATTTACTTAAATATAGAATGTTTAAAAAAAATGTTTTAAATGGAACCTTTATGGCGTCACTTAAAATTCTCTCATGGAACATTAGTGGATTAGGGAATGCCAAGAAAGGGAATATTGTATTCTCCCAGATACGTAAATCTCAAGCGCAAATAATATGCCTTCAGGAAACCCATTTAACCCCGGACACTGTGTCCAGAATAAACAAACCCTGGATAAAGTGGGACAAACACGCTACACATACTTCTTATTCTAGAGGTGTAGTTACCATTGTGCATAAGTCAGTGGGATAGTCAGTTCAAACTGTCAAAAGAGACTCAACATATACAACCCACCACCAGCCAAAATGGATGTACTCCAACAGGCAGTGATTTTTGTATCACAGTACCCAGATGCTAAAATGTTATGTATGGGAGACTTCAATATGATTCTTAATACACACTTGGATAAAATGAGCCCTGCCAACACTAGGTCTGATAGTCAAGACACCGCTACTTTACATACTTTCATAACGGAGGTGGGTTGGATTGATTTGTAGAGGCAGCAGCACCCACTCAAGAGAGAATTTTCCTGCTACACACCTGCTGTTCGATGTTTATCTAGAATGGATCATATATTTGGAAACAGTACTGCATTTTCGGATTTAAGTAAAATTGAATATTCCCCTAGAACGGTGTCGGACCATGCTCCACTGATAGCATCTTTTCATTTGGGGGGTCCTAACAGACCCAAGAGGTTTCGCATACATCCGTTTTGGTTGTCTCTTATTTGAGAACATGATAGGATACCAGATCAAGGGGAAGTATTTATAGCAGGTCATGGGGACTTCCCTGACAGATTGATAGTATGGGACACACTTAAAGCATATATTAGGGGATGCGTTAAATCAACGATTTCATACATTAAAAGGGAATCTTCTATTGGGGAGCAGAGGCTTGGCGAAGAGTGCAAATTATTAGAAGCTAAATATATTAACCCCTTAATAACATCTGACGTACTAATACGCGTCTGTGCCCTGGGACTTAAGAGCCAGACCCGTATTAGTACGTCATCGCGATCGCGCGCACACACAGGCTGTGCGGGCGCGATCGCCGCCTGGTGTCAGCTGATTGTCACAGCTGACACCCGGTACTATGTGCAGGGAGCGGTCCTGCACCGCTCCCAGCACATTAACCCCCGCGATGCTGCGATCGAAGTCGATCGCGGCATTGCGGGGGCAAGGGGAGGTGATCGGCGATACTCACCTCCTCTTCCGGCTTCCAGCGCAGTCTGCAGCGGCTTCCCGGGTGTTGCCATGACGACCCGATGTCGTCATGACAACATCCGGGTCACCAGAGAGCAGGAAGATTGCTTGGACATGCGCAGTGCATCTCCAAGCAATCTTCACACTGTGCACTTCTGACAGCCTTCATGGCATAGGGATGGTGCTCCATTCCTGTGCCATGCAGGCGATCAGAAAAAAAAAAGTGAAAGTCCCAGAGTGGGACAAAGTAATAAAGTGTATAAACTGTGTGAAAGTGGAAAAAAAATAAAATAAAAATGTGCAAAAATATTATAAAAAAATAAAAAAAATAATACACCAAAAATAAAAATATAATGTACCCATCAATAAATATTATTATAAAAAAAAACAATAAAAGTACACATATTTGGTATCGCCGCGTCCGGAACAACCTGACCTATAAAACTGTTCCACTAGTTAACCCCTTCAGTGAACACGGTAAAAAAAAAAAAGAAAAAACGAAGCAAAAAACAATGCTTTATCACCATACCGCCAAACAAAAAATGGAATAACACGCGATCAAAAAGACGCATATAAATAAAAATGATACCGCAGAAAACGTCATCTCGTCCCGCAAAAAACAAGCCACCATACATCTCCATCAGCCGAAAAATAAAAAAGTTATAGCTCTCAGAATAAAGCGATACTAAAAAATATTTTTTTCTATAAAATAGCTTTTATTGTGTATAAGCGCCAAAACATAGAAAAATGATACAAATGTGGTACCGCTGTAAACGTACTGACCCGAAGAATAAAGCTACCTCATCAATTTTACCACACGCGGAACAGAATAAAAAAAAAAAAAAAAACAATTCCTGAATTGTTGGTTTTTGTTTATTCTGCCTCCCAAAAATCGGAATAGAAAGCGATCAAAAAATGTCACGTGCCTGAAAATGGCACCAATAACAACGTCAAGTCATCCCGCAAAAAACGAGCCGTCACATGACTGTCTGCCAAAATCTGGAAAAATTATAGCTCTCAAAATATGGCGATGCAAAAACTAGATTTTACAAAAAATGCATCTTTTAGTGTGTGACAGCTGTCAGTCATAAAAACCCCATATGATTCTGGCATTGCTGTAATCACACCGACCCGAAGAATAAAGTCGCCTAATCACTTATACCGCACAAGGAACGGCGTCAAAAATAAACTCTTGGGTTAGGATTGGGCTAGGGTTAGGGCTGGGTTTGGGGCTAGGGTTGTGCTGGGGCTAGGGTTGTGCTGGGGCTAGGGTTGTGCTGGGGCTAGGGTTGTGCTAGGGTTAGGGCTGGGGTTGGGATTTTTTTCAAAAGTAAGAAAAAAAGATGACGATATGGCGACTAGTGTTGAGAGCAAGTGCTCGCTACTTGAGTTTGCATCGGGTGCTCTGGTATGCATTGAGTATCGTGGGTATTTGAGTGACATGCTCGAGTCTCTGCCCCATATGCTTCGCGGCCAAAAAGCTTTACGGGGATTGCCTGCCATGCACGAGCGATCCCCGCATGTTTTTTTTTTGGGTGTCTAATAACCGTGAAACATGCGGAGCAGGGACTCGAGCATGTCACTCGAGCACACGCTGTACATGGTGCATACCTGAGTACCCGATGCAAACTCAAGTAGCGAGCACTTGCGCTCAAGAATAATGACAACTTATTCAATATGATGACCTAATGTAAACAAATTCTGTGCCGTACCTCTGGGTTCAAAATGTTCACTATACACCTTAATAAAATCCTTGAGGGGTATAGTTTCCAAAATGGGGACACTTGTGGGGGAGCTCTACTGTTTAGGCACATCACGGGCTCTCCAAACGCGACATGGTGTCCACTAACAAATTGAATGGAAAATCGGCTCAAATTGTTAGCGGACGCCATGTTGCGTTTGGAGAGCCCCTGTGTGCCCAAACATTGGAGCTCCCCCACAAATGACCCCATTTTGGAAACTAGACCCCCCAAGGCACCTATCTAGATGCATAGTGAGCACTTGAAACCCCCAGGTGCTTCACAAATTGATTCGTAAAAATGAAAAAGTGAAAAAAAAAAACACTTTTTCATTTTTATGAATCAATTTGTGAAGCACCTGGGGTTCCAAGTGCTCACTATGAATCTAGATAGGTGCCTTGAGGGGTCTAGTTTCCAAAATGGGGTCACTTGTGGGGGAGCTCCAATGTTTGGGCACGCAGGGACTCTCTAAATGTAACATGGTATCCGCTAACAAATTGAATGGAAAATCGGCTCAAATTGTTAGCGGACACCACATTGCGTTTGGAGAGCCCCTCTGTGCCCAAACTTTGGAGCTCCCCCACAAGTGACCCCATTTTGGAAACTAGACCCCCCAAGGCACCTTTCTAGATGCATAGTGAGCACTTGGAACCCCCAGGTGCTTCACAAATTGATTTGTAATAATGAAAAAGTGAAAAAAAAAACACTTTTTCATTTTTATGAATCAATTTGTGAAGCACCTGGGGTTCCAAGTGCTCACTATGAATCTAGATAGGTGCCTTGGGGGGTCTAGTTTCCAAAATGGGGTCACTTGTGGGGGAACTCCAAAGTTTGGGCACAGAGGGGCTCTCCAAACGCAATGTGGTGTCCGCTAACAATTTGAGCCGATTTTCCATTCAATTTGTTAGCGGATACCATGTTGCATTTAGAGAGTCCCTGTGTGCCCAAACATTGGAGCTCCCCCACAAGTGACCCCATTTTGGAAACTAGACCCCCCAAGGCACCTATCTAGATGCATAGTGAGCACTTGGAACCCCTAGGTGCTTCACAAATTGATTCATAAAAATGAAAAAGTGTTTTTTTTTTCACTTTTTCATTTTTACGAATCAATTTGTGAAGCACCTGGGGGTTTCAAGTGCTCACTATGCATCTAGATAGGTGCCTTGGGGGGTCTAGTTTCCAAAATGGGGTCATTTGTGGGGGAGCTCCAATGTCTGCAAATATTGAAATACTACTCTGTATACCCCTACAAGGTCATTAATAAATATGTTAAAAAGAAGCGGGCCCAATACTGACCCCTGTTGTACCCCAGTGTTAACTGTGACCCAGTCTGAGTGTGTTCCATCAATAACCACCCTTTGTTTCCTATCACTGAGCCAGTTCTGAACCCACTTACATATATTTTCCGCTATCTCCATTGTTCTCATTTTATGTATCAACCTTTTGTGTGGAACTGTATCAAAAGCTTTTGAAAAGTCCATATACACAACATCCACTGCATTTCCTTGGTCCAGTCCAGAACTTGCCTCCTCATAAAAGCTGATCAAATTAGCTTGACAGGAACGGTCCCTCGTAAACCCATGTTGATATTGGGTCATGAGGTTATTCTTCTTCAGATACTCTAGTATAGCATCTCTTAGAAAACTCTCCAGGATTTTACCCACAGTAGAGGTTAAGCTTACTGAGCTATAATTTCCAAGTTCGGTTTTTGTCCCCTTTTTGAATATTGGCACCACATTTGCTATACGCCAGTCCTGTGCTACAGACCCTGTTATTATGGAATCTTTAAATATTAAAAATAATGTTCATCTATGACTTTACTTAATTCCTGCAGTACTCACGGGTGTATCCCATCCAGGCCCGGGGATTTGTCAACTTTAGTGATTTTTAGATGCCGCCATACTTCCTGCTGGGTTAAACAAGTGACATTTAATGAAGAATTTTTGTTATCACTAATCATGTTTTCTGTCATGTGATTTTCTTGTGTAAATACTGTTGAAAAAAAATCGTTTAGCATATTGGCTTTTTCCTCATCCAACATTTCACCCATAGTATTTTTAAGGGGGCCAACACTATCATGTTTTAGTTTCTTACTATTTATGTAGTTAAAGAATATTTTGGGATTATTTTTACTTTCTCTGGCAATGAGTCTCTTTGTCTCAAACTTTAGTGCCTTGATTTGGTTTTTACAGAATTTATTTTATTTTCTGTATTTATTTAATGCCTCATCACTACCTACTTGCTTTAGTTCTCTAAATGCTTTCTTTTGTCACTTATTGTGCCCCTTACAGCTCTATTTAGCCATAGTGGTTTCCTCCTATTTCTTGCATGTTTATTCCCATAGGGTATATATTGTGCACAGGTCCTATTCAGGATGCTAATAAATGTCTCCTATTTGCTTTGTGTAGTTTTATGTCTCAGGATATCGTCCCAGTTTATTGCACTAAGAACCTCTCTCAACCTTTGGAAATTTGCCTTCCTGAAGTTTACTGTCCTTGTAACCCTTCTACTACACATTTTATTAAAGGATACATGAAAACTTATTATTTTGTTAACACTATTACCCAAGTGACCCCCAGCTCGTATATTTAATATGCGGTCTGGCCTGTTGGTTAATATTAGGTCTAGCAGTGCCCCCCTTCTTGTTGAGTCCTGAACCAGTTATGAAAGGTAATTGTCTCTCATAGTTGTCAGAAACCTATTACCTTTGCTTGAACTACAGGTTTGTGTTTCCCAATGTATTTCCGGGTAGTTAAAGTCCCCCATAATAATGACTTCTCCTTGAGTCGCTGCTTCATCTATTTGCTTTATGAGGATATTCTCTGTTGCTTCCATTATTTTTGGAGACTTATAACAAACCCCTATCAGTAATTTACTATTTTTCCCCCTCCCCTTATCTCCACCCACAGGGACTCTACATTTTCATTAGATTCATATATATTGTCACGCAAGATGGGTTTTAAGGATGATTTTACATATAAACACCCCCCCCCCCCCCCCCCTCGCTTGTTTGTACGGTCATTTCTGAACAGACTATAACCCTGTAAATTAACTGCCCAGTCATGGCTCTCATCCAGCCATGTCTCAGATATCCCCACCATGTCATAATTATTTTCCAACAAAATGTATTCTAATTCCTCCATTTTGTTGGTGAGGCTTCTTGCATTAGTGTACATGCATTTTATGTATCTCTCTATACCTCTATTCCTTCTTACTATATTGACTTTTCTAACCCCACCTCCAGTTTCTTTATTTCTGCCCAGGTCACTATCTGCACTATCTTCCCCACCTATAAAATGAATACCCCCCACCACCCCCAATCCCTAGTTTAAACACTCCTCCAACCTTCTAGCCATTTTCTCCCCCAGCACAGCTACACCCTCCCCATTAAGGTGCAGCCCATCCCTAGCGTGGAACCTGTAACCAACTGAGAAGTTGGCCCAGTTCTCTAGGAACCCAAACCCCTCCTTCCTACACCAATTCCTGAGCCACTTATTTATGTCCCTAATTTCCCATAGCCTCTCTGGCGTGGCACATGGTACAGGCAGTATTTCAGAGAATACCAGCTTGGAGGTCCTTACTTGAAGCTTGCAGCCTAAATCCCTGAAATCATCTTTAAGGCCCTTCCACCTACCTCTAACTTTGTCATTTGTGCCAATGTGCACCATAACCGCTGGGTCCTCACCAGCCCCTCCCAGCAATCTGTCAACCCGATCAGCGATGTGCCGGACTCGAGCGCTAGGTAGTCAGCGCACTGTTCGACGATCCTTGTCTTTGTGACAGATTGCCATATCTTTTCCCCTAATAATTGAGTCCCCCACTACCAGCACCTGCCTGGCCTGCCATGCTCTCCTATTTCCCCCCTTACAGGAGCTGACACTCCTCCGACTTTCTGAGGACATGCCTTGCTGCTGCAGTGCTACCCCTGTACTGACACTCCCCTCATCTCCCAACTTTGCAAACTTATTGGAGTGTGCCAGATCAGGACTAGCCTCCCTTGCATTCTTCCCTCTACCCCCCCTTCTAACTGCCACCCAGCTAGCTGCCTCACTGTCCTGCAGCTACCTACTACCACCCTCCCCCACATCTACCCCAGTGAGCAGCTGCTCAGTGAGCAGCAGACTCCTTTCCATATTGTCAATGGAGTGTTGCCAGCTGCTCATTTAGATCTAGTACCTGGGCTTCCAAACGCACAGCATGCACACATCTCGCACAGCAGTATGCACCCATGACCGGCTGTTCAAGGATTGCATACATGTGGCAAGATGTACACTGGATACCATTGTCAATAATGGAGCTCATTTCCTAATGGGGATTGCACTAGACAGAAATGTTAAGTAAAAAGAAATGTAAAGAATTAATAAAATACAGACAGCAATTCAGTCTAAATTCCTCCCTTCCAAACTCCGTGAATCCAAAGTCACTGAATCAGAAGTCACACACTTACTTCCTTTCGAACTTGCGCTCCAGTCACACTCAGCTCGTTCACACTTGCTAAGGAAGAAGATTTAAAGAGTTTTTTTCCCCCTTTAGCAGCAATCCAACCTACAGCTCAATGCACTTCCAAAGGACTGGATGCCCCAACCAGCTGCCCTTTATAAACCAATAATTATGACCCCCTCACCCTTAATGAACCCCTTGTGAGTATAGCTACACCTCAGGATTTAAGTGCAATGTAGTTAACCCTTAAACACACATGTAGTAAAATAAGAAACTGTAGAACTGTAGAGAGCAAATAGGTTTTAAAAAGCCCAATAAAATTAAACGGTAGAAAATCACTCAGCAGTTCACAATTCAGCAATTCACAGTGATATTTTCTGCAGGATTCCCAAATACCTTTTCACTGAATCACAAGTCACACACTTTCTTCCGTTTGCACTTACGCTCCGGTCACACTCAGCCTGTTCACAGTCGCTAAGTAAGAAGATTTAAAAAGTTTTTTTTTTTTTTCCTCTTTTGTAGCAATCCAACCTTCAGCTCAATGCACTTTCAATATATTGCTCCATACTGAATAATGGACCCCATGTAATGCTCCATACAGGATTCTGGCCTCCATATAATGCTCCATGCAGGATGGGCCCCATATTTTTATTTATTTATTTTACTCACTTATATAGTGCCATTAATTCCACAGCGCTTTACATACATTATCGGCACTGTTACATAGTTACATAGTTTATAAGGCCGAAAAAAGACAAGCGTCCATCCAGTTCAGCCTATTTCTTGTGCACTGCAGCTATTCCGCAGCGTTGATCCAGGGGAACGCAAAAAAAAAAACAAAACAAAACAAAAAAAAAAAAAACATGCGGTATAGGCCAATTGACATCATTGAGGAAAAAATTCACTTCCCGACACCAATCTGGATTAATTAACTATCACTAAGCATAAGATGTAATTTTATTGTTCTCAAGAAAGGCGTCCAGGCCTCTCTTGAACTCATTAAGTGAGTTGGACATCACCACTTCCTCTCCCAGAGAGTTCCAGAGTCTCACGGCTCTGACCGTAAAGAATCCCCTTCTATGCTGGTGCAGGAACCTCCTTTCCTCCAGACGCATAGTGTGCCCCCTCGTCTTTGTCACCATCCTTGGTATAAACAGGTCATGGGAGAGATCTCTGTACTGCCCCCTGATGTATTTATACATGTTTATGAGGTCTCCCCTAAGCCTTCTCTTTTCCAACGTAAATAGGCCTAATTTTGACAACCTCTCTGGGTATTCTAGTCCCTCCATTCCCTTTATTACCTTAGTCGCCCTCCTTTGTACCCTCTCTAGCTCCAATATGTCTTTCCTGAGCACCGGAGCCCAGAACTGTGCACAATATTCTAAGTGCGGCCTTACCAGCGCTTTATACAGAGGAAGAACAATGTTCTCATCATAAGCCCCTATTCCTCTTCTGATGCATGCCATGACTCTATTTGCCTTCGCAGCTGCTGCCTGACACTGGGCACTCCAATTTAATTTGCTATTAACCAAGACGCCCAGGTCCTTCTCCATGTCAGATTTCCCCAACGGTTTCCCATTTAATATGTATGGGTGACTGCTGTTTTTCTTTCCCATGTGCATGACTTTATCGGCATTGAACCCCATTTGCCATTTTTTGGCCCAACTCCCCAATTTATCTAAATCCTCCTGTAGCTGTGCCCTATCCTCATCTGTGTTAACTACTTTACAAAGTTTAGTATCATCTGCAAATATTGCTATTTTACTATGCAACCCTTCCACTAGATCATTAATAAATATATTAAATAATATAGGGCCCAAGACAGACCCTTGAGGCACCCCACTAGTAACCCTGACACACCCTGAGCTTACTCCATTGATAACCACCCTCTGCTTTCTATCACTCAGCCAGCTATTTACCCACTTACACACATTATCCCCCAGACCAAGCATTCTCATTTTATATACCAACCTTTTGTGTGGCACGGTATCAAACGCTTTGGAGAAGTCAAGGTATACAACATCCACTGACTCTCCCCGGTCCAGCTGTGAGCTCACCTCCTCGTAGAAGGCAATCAGGTTTGTTTGGCAGGAGCAATCTCTCATGAATCCATGTTGATATGGAGTTAGACAGTTATTATCATTAAGATATTCTACAATAGCATCTCTAAGAAATCCTTCAAACAATTTACCCACAACAGACGTTAAGCTGACTGGTCTATAGTTCCCTGGGTCACTTTTAGACCCCTTTTTGAATATTGGTACCACATTTGCTTGGCGCCAGTCTAGTGGGGCAGTCCCTGTCCATAAAGAGTGCTTGAATATAAGATACAGCGGTCTGTCTATCACATTACTTAATTCTTTTAGTACCCGGGGGTGTATGCCATCTGGGCCTGGTGACTTGTCTATTTTGATATTATTTAGGCGTTTCTGAACTTCCTCCTGGGTTAGGTGGGTGATATTTAGCGGAGGGTTTACTTTATTACTTTGCATTTCCTCCGATAAATTGTTTTCTTTTGTGAAAACAGTGGAGAAGAAGCTATTGAGTAGGTTTGCTTTACCCTCATTGCCCTCTATGATTTTACCCAGGTTATTTTTCAATGGGCCAACTCCATCAGTTTTAATCCTTTTACTGTTTATATAGTTAAAGAACAGTTTGGGATTCGTTTTACTTTCTTTGGCAATTAGTCTCTCTGTCTCCTCTTTTGCTATTCTTATTTGTTTCTTACAGATTTTGTTTTTTTCCCTATAAGTTATTAGCGCTTCCTCGCTGCCTTCTTGTTTAAGTTTACCGAAAGCCCTTTTTTTGTTTTTCATTGCCCTCTTGACTTCCTTATTTAGCCACATTGGCTTCCTCCTATTCCTAGCCCTTTTATTCCCATAAGGTATGTACCTTCTACAGTGACTATGTAGGACTGTTTTGAAAATTTCCCATTTTCTATCCGTGCTCCTATTACTGAAGATACTATCCCAGTCTATAAGGTGAAGGGCATCTCTTAGCTGATCAAACTTTGCCCTCCTGAAGTTCAGTGTTTTTGTGACTCCCTTGCTGGGCACCCTACTGAAGCACATGTGGAATTGTATAATGTTGTGGTCACTATTTCCCAGGTGCCCCCCAACCTGCACCTCAGTTATTCTGTCTGGCCTGTTAGTTAATATTAAGTCTAAAAGGGCCGTCCCTCTAGTTGGTTCCTGCACAAGTTGTGACAAATAATTGTCTTTGATAATTGACAGAAACCTGTTTCCTTTCTGAGATCTACAGCTTTCGGTTTCCCAGTCTATCCCCATTGGGGCTCACAATCTATATTCCCTATCAGTATGTTTTTGGAGTGTGGGAAGAAATCAATGCAAACACGGGGAAAACATACAAACTCCTTGCAGATGTTGTCCTTGGTGGGATTTGAACACAGGACCCCAGTGCTGCAAAGCAACAGTGCTAATGCTCCATGCAGGCTTGTCCCCATACAATGCTCCATCCAGAATACTGGCCCCAATATAATGCTCCATCCAGAATACTGGCCCCAATATAATGCTCCATCCAGAATACTGCCCCCAATATAATGCTCCATGCAGAATACTGGCCCCAATATAATGCTCCATCCAGAATGCTGGCCCCATATAATGCTCCATTCAGAATACTGGCCCCATATGATGCTCCATACAGGATTCTGGCCCCATATAACGCTCCATACAGAATACTGGCCCCCATATAGTGCTCCATGCAGGCTGGGCCCCAAATAATGCACCATGCAGGCTGAGCCCCATATAATGCTCCATGCAGGCTGGGCCCCAAATAATGCTCCATGCAGGCTGGGCCCCATATAATGCTCCATGCACCCTGGGTCCCATAGGATGCTCCTTGCAGGCTGGGTGCCATACAATGCCCCACATAATGCCCCACGCAGTCAGGGCCCCATATAATGCTCCTCGCAGGCTGGGCCCCATATAATGCTTCATCCTGTATGGGCTCCATATAATGTCCCATGTTGTATGGCCCCCATATAATGCCCCATCCTGTATGGGTTCCATATAATGCCCCACCTTGTATGGGCCCCATATAATGCTCCATGCCTCCATACATAAAAAAATAAAATAATCAAATACCTCTCCTCGCTGCGGCTACTCTGCTCTGCTCCGGACTCCTCAGCGTCGCCTTCTTCCTGCTCTCTGCGCTGTGACTGCACGCCGGGATACCCGACGGTGAGTGGGCCCCCCGTCTGCTCAGGGCCCCGGTGCTTGCCTGGGTGCTGACGCTGGGCCTGGTTATAAGGTATAGCAGTACAGGATCACTGCTATTCCTTATGACCTGTCAGTGCTGCAGACTGTACTGTGCATGATCAAGCTATCTTGATAGTGCCTGGTGACCCGAATGTCGACATGACAACACTGGCACTGAGTGCTGGCTGTCATTTGTCAGAATCAGCTGACACCCGGCAGCGATCACGCCCGCATAGCCTCTGTGCCCACGCGATTGCCAAGATGTAATAATGCGTCTCTGGTCCATAAAGCCCAGAGCACACGGACGTATTATTACGTATAATGTCAGAAAGGGGTTAAAATAATTTATGTCTTTTGTATTATCAACCAAACCTGCTCCTTTGGTGCGTTTTTTTTTGATAGAGCAAGGAGGAAACTTCTTTTTCTCTAACCTTTTTTAGGTGGGAACTTAGCGCGAGCAATTAACCTCGAATAACAGCTTTATTTGCTTCCCAAACCACTGGGGGAGGGGTGCCAGATCCTGAGTTTTCAAGGAAGTAGAAATCTAAAACCTTGGATATTTTGGTAAAAATTTCCTCATTACCCAGCATAGATTTGTTTAACCTCCATGTAAAGTGAAGATATGGCCAATTCCAAGAATACAGGTTCATGATGAGATAGCGTTATAAAACCAATTGAGGTAGATTTAATCAGGGACAAACACAAGCTTTGAAGAAAGATGTAGTCGAGTCTATGATATGTGGAGTGTGGATTAGAGAAAAAAGTATAATCTTTCATAGAGGTTGAGGAGGCTCCAGATGTCAATAAGTTGTAAGGAATTTAAAGATAAATGGATTCTTTTGAGGACTCTTTATGACGAAGTGGAGAGACCAGTGGAAAAGTCAAAGAGTGGATTTAAAGTGGTGTTAAGATCTATACCTAGTATGAGAATGCCCTCTTTGAAGGAATTCAGGGTCTCTAATGTTCTGATGAGCCATGCTGATTGGCCCTTGTTTGGTACTTCAAGGTTACAGAGTGTGACAGTGGTATTAGTAACATATCCCTTAACAAAAACTTATCTGCCTTCTGCATCAATTAAGTGATCTTTTGACGTGAAGGGCAAAATTTGGGGTATTGCAATGCTAACTCCCTTAGCTGTAGCTGAGCTACACCTATGGAACCATAGACTAAAATTACCGTATTTTTCGGACTATAAGACGCACCGGATCATAAAATGCACCTAGCTTTTAGAGGAGGAAAAGAGAAAAAAAATATAAGCAAAAAATGTGGTCATGATGCCCTGTTAAGGGGGAGGGGGTCTGCTTCTGACACTGTTATAGGTGTAATGTCCCCTAATTCTGTTAATATCCCCCATCCTGGTATATATGGCCTTCTCTCTCCTATTATACGTGGCCCTCATCCCCATCCTGATATGTATGGCACCCCAATCCCCCATCCTGGTATGCAAGGCTCCCACATCCCTCTTCCTGGTATGTACAGTATGGCACTCTTCATCCTGTTATGTATGGCCCCCCTCACACCCATCCTGGATTGTATGGCACCTTCATCCTCTTCCTGATCTGTATGGCACTCTTCATCCCTATATGTATGTCCCCCCTCATCCTGGTATGTATAGCCCCCCTCATCCTGGTTTGTATGGCTCCCTACATCCATGTATGTATGGCCCCTTCATCCCTGTATGTATGGCTCCCTTCATCCTTGTATGTATGGCCCCCCTCATGCCTCATCCCTGTATGTATGGCCCCTCTCATGCCTCATCCCTGTATGTATGGCTCCCCTCATCCCGCTATGTATGGCCCCCCTCATCCTTGTATGCATGGCCCCCTCATCCTGGTAGCCGCGCAGCAGCTAAAGTGTGTGCGCTATTAGGGAGAATGAATGGTCACTGCTCCCCATACACGCAGTCCCGGCATGGTGAGCAGTGACTATTCCATTACAGAGTGTGACACAGCGCTGGAGGAGAGAGGAAGTGAGTATGAGTGTTTATTTTTTTTTTCTGTGCAGCGTGACGGGTATTAGGGGGTGCCAAGCATACCTGAATGAGGGGGACATAAATACAGGGATGAAAGGGGCCATAGATACAGGGATGAGGGGGGCAATACATACAGGGTGCCATACTTACCAGGAGCCGGGCTGCAGGCACAGTGTGCCAGTTATTAAGGAAAATTAATATTCACTACTCCCCACGCCCATGGACGTGGGGAGCAGTAAATATTCATTTTCTTTAGTAGTGGGCACAGTGTAGGCTGCAGCAGGTGGCTGCTGCCTCCTATGCACCGCTATTCCGCCACTGTCGCTTCCCCCACCACCCACAGCCACAGTATTTATGTATATCGGACTATAAGACATACCCCCACTTTGCTCCAATATTTTGGAGGAAAAAATTGCGTCTTATAGTCTGAAAAATACAGTAGATCCAGAAATATTTGGAGTGCGGCCTGATTTGCAGGCTATTGAAGCATACTATGGAACCTTGATTTCCAAATGAAAACCTTCTGAACTGTGTCAATGACTGCCTTCTGGACATCTGTCAAGTCAGCAGTCTTTCCCATGATTGTGGAGCCTACTGAAAAAGATTAATTGATCTTTTTAAACGCTTAGGAAGCCTTTGCAGGTGTTTTTTGTTAATTATTTTACTTTACTGAGAAAATTAGTTTTGTGTTTTCATTGGCTGTAAGCCATAATCATCAACATTAACAGAAATAAACACTTGAAGTAGATCACTCTGTTTTTAATGACTCTATATAATATATCAGTTTCACTTTTTGTATTGAAGAACTGAAATGAATTAACTTTTTGATGATATTCTAATTTAGTGAGATGCACTTGTACTTGTAACTTGAAGACATACTTGTAACTTGAAGGTGAGCATGTGGGTAAACATATTGTAGTACAGAGTCAAAGAAAAATATCTATGGTGTGATGTGTTCACTACGGACCCTCTCTATCATAATTATATTCTCACCACATTTTACTATCACTTTCATTTTACTATTACTTAAACAAAAACCAAGTTTTATGTCCTGCTACAGATAGATTATTGCAATGGTCTTCAGCCTTCCTGCAATTTATTGTAATTTCATCCCTCCAAGGAGCATTTCTTCTGCAGGTTTATTCAAACACGACATAAACCAGTGCAGAGATCAACATAAACGTGGCCTTTCTGGCAATATGAGAAAACAAAACATAACTTATAGCACTGTCCATATACCTGTTGGGATCTGTCCCCTCAGGGTACAATCAACAGTCCTGCACAGTTGCACATAACCTCTTCCCTGGAGGTCTCTGGCCTCTACACACACAGAGAGAGAAAAAAAACATCAGTGGCTGGGCATTAAATTTCCTGAACCAAACCCTTGGGGTGGAGATGTGGTGAGTAGACGCTGCTGCATGTAACAGAGCAGGGCTTGAACAGCACAGATGCCGGGGAAGCGGCCCTGCACAGATGCCGGGGAAGCAGCCCGGGCCCCGATAACGAGTGGGCCCCCCTGATGGCCCAGGGCCATGTGACATGCCTGAGGCCCTGCACTGCCACATGACTGAGGAGCTGGACGGGACACAGGCCAGGGGGCAGGTAAGCGAGCTTCCCCAATCCCCATATAAAAAATATTTTTAATGTGTGTGCGCATGTATGATGTGAATGTCTGTGTATGTCAGTGTGTATGACTGTGTATATATATTTATGTCTGTTTTATATGTGTCTTTAAGAATGTGTTCAAATATGTATGTGTGTGTATCTGTGCGTGTCTGTATATTGTGTGTGTATATCTGTGTACCATGTTCATGTGTGTATGTGTGTGCATGCCTGTGTACCGTGTGCATGCGCATGTCTGTGTACTGTGTGTGCATGTCTGCGTATTGTGTGCATGTCTGCGTATTGTGTGTGTGTGCGTGTCTGCTTTTTGTGTGTGTGCATGTCTGCGTACTGTGTGTGTGCGTGTCTGCGTATTGTGTGTGTGCGTGTCTGCGTATTGTGTGTGTGCGTGTCTGCGTATTGTGTGTGTGTGCGTCTCTGCGTATTGTGTGTGTGTGCGTGTCTGCGTATTGTGTGTGTGCGTGTCTGCGTATTGTGTGTGTGCGTGTCTGCGTATTGTGTGTGTGTGCATGTCTGCGTACTGTGTGTGTGCGTGTCTGTGTACTGTGTGTGTGCGTGTCTGCATACTGTGTGTGTGTGCGTGTCTGCGTACTGTGTGTGTTTGCGTACTGTGTGTGTGTGCGTGTCTGCGTACTGTGTGTGTGCATGTCTGCGTACTGTGTGTGTGTGCGTGTCTGCGTACTGTGTGTGTGTGCGTGTCTGCGTACTATGTGTGCATGTCTGCGTACTATGTGTGCGTGTCTGCATACTGTGTGTGTGCGTGTCTGCGTACTGTGTGTGGGCCTGCGTGTCTGCGTACTGTGTGTGGGCCTGCGTGTCTGCGTACTGTGTGTGTGTGCGTGTCTGCGTACTGTGTGTGCGTGCATGTCTGCGTACTGTGTGTGCGTGCATGTCTGCGTACTGTGTGTGCGTGCATGTCTGCGTACTGTGTGCGTGTCTACGTACTATGTGTGTGCGTAAGTGTCTGCGTACTATGTGTGCGTGTCTGCATACTGTGTGTGTGCGTGTCTGCATACTGTGTGTGTGAGTGCGTGTCTGTGTACTGTGTGTGTGCGTGTCTGCATACTGTGTGTGTGTGCGTGTCTGCGTACTGTGTGTGTTTGCGTACTGTGTGTGTGTGCGTGTCTGCGTACTGTGTGTGTGCATGTCTGCGTACTGTGTGTGTGTGCGTGTCTGCGTACTGTGTGTGTGTGCGTGTCTGCGTACTATGTGTGCGTGTCTGCGTACTATGTGTGCGTGTCTGCATACTGTGTGTGTGCGTGTCTGCGTACTGTGTGTGGGCCTGCGTGTCTGCGTACTGTGTGTGTGTGCGTGTCTGCGTACTGTGTGTGCGTGTCTGCGTACTGTGTGTGCGTGCATGTCTGCGTACTGTGTGTGCGTGCATGTCTGCGTACTGTGTGTCTGTGTGCGTGTCTACATACTGTGTGTGTGCCTGCATGTCTGCGTACTATGTGTGTGCGTGAGTGTCTGCGTACTATGTGTGCGTGTCTGCATACTGTGTGTGTGCGTGTCTGCGTACTGTGTGTGTGTGCGTGCATGTCTGCGTACTGTGTGTGTGCATGCATGTTTCCATTTGTTAAGGATGAGGGGGCAGCCTGGGACCTGTGTTGTGTACCTATATTTCTCCGCCGTATCTGTGCTTCATGAATCGTGGTATGTGCTAAAGGCGTCTACTGAGACTGTTTCGCCCGGGGCCCACAAAAACCTGGAGCCGGTCCTGGTAGGAGATCTGCTATGTTCCCAAATGATAATCCGCATGTGCTGTGCACATGCTGCGGAAATTTCCGCTGCGGTTATCATTGCGGAAAAGTCCGCAGCACTACCAATTATTTTGCGGAATCGCGGCGATTTCACCACCATTGACTTGCGTTGAATCGCTTAATATCCGCATGACTACATGTGCACATGTGGATATTAAACGATTCAATGTGCGGATGGCACCCAGGTCTGGCGAAGAGGAGACTCTCCTCCAGACTCGGGTACAATAGTACCTGTAAAAAAAAAAAAAGAATTTAAAATAAAAAAATACATTATACTTACCTTTTGATTTGTCCCCGGTCTCCATAGCGTCCTGGCTCCCCGGCAGCTCACGTTGGTCTAAAAGGACCTTCCATGACGTCATTTATTCATGTGACGGGTCACATAACCGCTGACGTCGGTGGTCGCGTGACCCGTCGCATAACTAAATTACGTCATGGAAGGTCCTTTTACACCACCACGAGAGACCGGACCATCGGAAGGTGAGTATATGTTTTTTTGTTGTTTTTTTTTACCATTTTTATTCTTTATTTTAACAAACTTGGTCACTCTTTATAAAATCCATGCCGTTTGCTTGGATTTATATAGTGTGACAAAGTTGTCAAGCACTTTCCAAGTGATGCTAAAATCGCTTGGAAAGCTCTTGACAACCCGCATGCGAAATCGCATGATCAAAACCCTTCACAAACGCTTGTCCATGACTGAAAAAACGCATGTAAACCCGCATGTTTTTTTTTCTGCCAGGTAGATGCAGAAACGCTCAGGAAAAATCCGGAGCATTTCTGCATCATGGGCACATAGCCTAACAGCCACTCACAAAAAAGATCCATCCCTGTCATGGCCGATTAACCCCTCTGAGCAAATAACATGCTGGAGTCAAATGGTTTTCACATTACGGGAGATAGCAATCTGCGTGATGCATATCTCCCCCCTACTTACATTGCCAGTGATCCTTTCAAACCGTCCTGGCAGGTTTTGACAACTGGATGTGGTGTTCAGCTTTTACACCATTTATGGTTTCTGGTCTCGGTCAGAATACCGACTCTGGATCAACCTTATGGAACGGAAAACAATTTTTCTGACTTTCAGTTTTTCCTCATGCTGAGGAACCTTTAGCTTTGAGAACAGATGGACATCTCGACAGCGATGGCCTACTTTGAACCATTAGCAGAGCACATAGTGTGGTTGCTGACTTTGCCAGGCTAGTTAAACCTTGTGTCTGTTCACTTGGCTTGTTGCATTCCGTGACATGCTGTAACATTCCCAGAGTCCCCTATTCAAAAGAAAGAGACTAAAAAAGGCTTCTTTCAGGCTCATTATGGAGGAGAAAGTTTCTGCATACCATTTGTTTATTGTAAAGGAAGCGCAGTGGGATGTGCCTTCCTACACAGAATGCCACAGCAAAGGAGGGTTTACTATGTAATATAGGTTTTCCTTAGTCAGCTTCTATAGCGGATAGATGCCTTGACACTCATCCTGACCGTGGCCAATGTCAGACATATACCTCTTGAGGGCATGCACCTACCAGTGAACACAAATGCTGTGTATACCTAGCTTCACAGTTGATCACATTAGTTTGAACTTCTTTAGTGCCAATGTCAAGTGTGACAGTGACATTTAACTGACTACTACATAGTGGTCCTCAGTTCTGTTGACCATCGGCCCTCCATGTAGTACAACCACAGGTTTCTGAAGGGTTATTGTAAAGTTTTTTGTTTTATTTTTAAGTAGTAAATGAAAAATCTATGTAAATTTGGAATCTCATAAGTAAACTGGCCTGTAGAGCAGAGTCAACATATCACCAACAGATTACCATTAAGTGAACGGCGTTAATCAGTGATGAGAGAACACTAAAATGCTCAGGTGCTCGTTGCTAAGGTCAGGCAAATCGTAATGCTCGGATGGTCAACACAAGCAGCCCAATGTTATTCAGTGGGAAACTCGAGCATTTTTCCGGCGGTTCCCCCGGAGTTCTGAAGGGGGCCGAAAAATTGGCCAAATCGGTGGAAACAGTGCTGAATTGTTATGGAAACAGCATGGGGAAGACCTCTGGAAGCATTGACTCCCTGGTCACTGCTGTTAACATTTTTACTCCACTTTTACTGACTGAGAATAAAACATACAAAAACTAAGCCAAAATGGACTTTCCTTGAAAAAATGGTAAGGAACATTCTTTCCAGGGTAATGACTTGTATGTAAAGCAAAAACACAAATGCTCCACCAAACGTTGGCCTATGTTCACACATAGCGTTTTTAATGCATTTTTGCACTTTTGCATTGCTTTCAACAATGAAAAATACATACATCAGTAAATGTGATTTTAACATTTTACTACCTTATCTGGCCATATGGTGTTTAAGACATGATAAGACAAATCCTGTTTCATTTATGAAGGAGGTACTCTGAAAGTCGCAAAGCCTATTTTTACAAGGCCTTCACTTTGCCCTTACTATTGTTAGACAGCCGTCAGCCGGCTATGCTTTGTTGTTCCCATTATTAAGGAGTGGGTCTCTTATTGTCACGGGTGTGTCAGAAGTGGCAGACAGTCGCCCTGCAGTTGGCTGCAGGAGATCTCTACTTTTGGCATTACAGACATCTTACAGACTGTCTGGCTATGTGCCCACGATGCAGAAATGAAGCAGAAAATTTCTGCAGCATTTCTGCATCTCCCTGGCAGAAAAAACGCATGCAGATTGTGCATGCGTTTTTCCTGCAGAATACATGCGGATCCACATGCGGATTCACATGCGTTTCCGCATGCAGATTGACAAGCGCTTTCCAGGCGATAGCATCACTTGGAAAGTGCTTGACAACTAGGTCACACTGTATAAATCCTTGCAACCAGCATGGATTTATACAGTGTGAACCGTAAAAATTAAAACAAATAAAGCTATACTCACCCCCGAGGCCCCGGCGTGGCTGCAGCGCTCGTTCATGTCTGGTTCCCGGCTGCCGGCATATCGCGAGACAGAGCGGTGAAGGGCCTGCGGTCACATGACTGTGACGTCACCGCAGGTCCTCAAGCGATGCCGGCATTCAGAGAGAAGACGCCGGACAGGTGAACATAACTTTATTTGTTATTTTATTCTTTTTTTTACAGGTAAAATGGTACCCAGGTCTGGAGGAGAGTCTTCTCTCCTCCAGAACTGGGTACCATCCGCACATAGAGACGCATAGAAGCCGCTTGTACAAATGTACAGTCGCGGTTTCTATGCATCTCAATGCAAGTCAATGGCGGGAGTTCCGCTGCGCTTCCGCAAAATTAAATGACATGCTGCGGATTTTTGTACGCAGCATAAACGCTGCGGAAAAATCCGCATCATGTGCATAGAACATGCGGAATCCCATTGGGGACCATGGGGTGCGGATTACCTAGCGTTTAACAAGCGTTTATGCTGCGGAAATTCCGCAGCATAAACGCTTGAAAAACGCTACGTGGGCACCCAGCCTCTCTAGGACCTAGCGGCTAACTTCCTCTTGTTAAATAACTCCCTGCTCTGGGTGTATAAATACCTGCTGTGTATCATAGGGAGGTACTGGCAATATTCATTTACTTCTTGTGAAGGCTTTTGCAAGAGCAGTACTGCTTCCTCTCTGGTGCCTGAGTACGTGTGCGCATTTGTCTGGAGTTGTCTAAAGCTAAACAATTTCCCCTGTTTGTCATCCCTTGTTGCCTTTAGTGTTCTGTGGGGATCGACTACTGCTCATCTCCTCCCTTCCCTAGCCTGAGTCTAACGCCAGGGAAGGACAGAGCGAGGTACGCGTGCGGCGATTGGTGAAGAGCCAATATAGGGTCGATAGGGGAGATGGGATGACATTAGACCAGACTAGGAGGTTTCCACTCCCCCCTTTCCCTAGAGTCTGGGCTCTCTTTTTCTCTTCCCTTTGTGTTGCACTAAGTCTTTCCACACTTTGCATGACATTATCGCTGGCCAAGCACATTTTGAAAAGGAAAAAAAAAACAAAAAAAAAAGACACTTTTTTTCTCTGTGTGTTTTTGGGCGTGGGCCTTTTTTTTTCCCTTTCTCCCCTGGTTTGGGTTCAGTTGCAGAGCTCGCAGAGCAGTTACGCTCTCTGTTTCTGGAGGTGAATGACCTCCGCTGTAATGTTAAACAGCAGCATAGGTGGCTTCAGGTTGCCAATGTTGGGTCTCTGCATGTAGGCCTGCCCAGCCTGAACCCAAGGTTGCCCTCCCGGACAGGTATTCTGGAGGTAGGGACAAGTTTTTTGTATTCAAGGAGGCATGCAAATTGTATTTTGAACTTCGTCCTTATTCCTCCTGAAATGAGGAGCAACGGATTGGAATTGTGATCTCTCTACTGCAGGGAGATCCTCAGTCGTGGGCGTTTTCTTTACCCCAGGACTTGGTTTGTCTCCAGTCTTTGGAGGTTTTTTTTGAGGCTCTGTCCCTCATCTATGATGACCCTGACCGAGTCGCCTTGGCTGAGTCGGTTAGTGTAAATGTACAATTCGGAATTCTGTATATGGGCAACGGATTCCAAATGGAATGACTCAGCCCTTAGAAGTCAATTTTGTGAGGGGCTTTCTGAAAGGTTGAAAGATACCTGAAACCCCTCAGTCCTTGGAGGCTGCCATGCCGTTGGCCATACGTCTTCAGAGATGCCTTTGGGATAGACGAGTGATACCACCTTCTCCGAGGCCTTCTGGTCGGGGTTGTGTACCTCTGCAGGGGGAGCAGTCTAGGGGTGTACCAGTACTGGGCTAGGTGGAGGAACCCATGCAGTTAGGGCGTATCTCTGCATCATACATCTCCCTGAAGATTTGCAAGAAAAAAGGCGTATTTTTTTTGTGGGAAAAAGGGACATTTTGTTGGGACCTGTCCTTCAATTCCTAAGCAAAAGGAGACTCGATTAACTCTTGGTAGTCTGAAGTTGGATAACCAAGAGCACATAGTGTGGTTGCTGACTTTGCCAGGCTAGTTAAACCTTGTGTCTGTTCACTTGGCAAACATGAAGGATTTCATTGCGGCAAGTCTGGAGAAGGGACATATCAGACCCCCATCTTCGTCCGTGGCGGCAGGGTTCTTCTTTGTGAAGAAAAAAGATGACTGTCTACATCCCTGTTTAGATTTACGGGCATTAAATCAAATTACTATCCGTGGTCCATACCCTCTTCCTCTGATTCCTGATTTGTTCATCCAGGTTGTGGGAGCTAAGGTAGTCTCCAAGTCGGATTCAAGGGGAGCCTCCAATCTGGTTAGAATCAGAGAGGGGGAAGTCCAGAGCTGTAAAGTCGAGGTCGGTGATCATTTTGGTGGAGTCGGAATTGTAGTCGGTATAAAATGCAGGGCTGTGGAGTCGGTAAACCAAACCTTCGACTCCAACTCCGACTCCTCAATTTCCATGACACCCACTCCAACTCCGACTCCACGATTCCATCGTATATTGCTTTGGAATTCCTAACTAAATAAACCATCATTTCTCTCCCTAGCTCAGCAGCACCTCTCCCTACTCTGCCTGTCTGAAGGGTAGGGTCTTTATGACCGACAAGTCTTGAATCTGGAATTTCTATGAACAATAAAATATTTCAGTCTATGTGAAGAAGCCAGTGCCAGGTCCTACTTGTGCACCGAAGTATACCCAGAAGTGTAGTGTTTGGTATCATAAGTATTTTTTCTCAGGAGTTGGAGCCAAAACCAGGAGTGGGTGATAAATGAAGAATTTGTGCTTTTGTTTCTATTATACCTTTTCTTTGATTGTTCTTCACCTGGTTTTGACACCCACTCCTGAAAAAATATACTGACCGAATACTGACCAAATACTGATAGTGGGGCCGTGGCCAAATACGGATAGTGGGGCTATGGCCTAAGGCCAAGGATTGAAACTCACAATTTAATCATTGAATTCGGGTTTTTTCTTTTTGTCCCATTGCCACAGGTATATAAAATCCAGCACCTAAATATGCAGCCTGCCCCTTCAAACATTTGTGAAAGATTGACTCATTTTAAAGAGCATCCTGAATTCAGCATGTTTCTGTAAGGCCTCATACCCATATGTGAGAAAAAAAAGGTCCGTATTCTAGACCGAAGAAACGGACGAGTGCCATGCGAGTGTCATGCGACTGCTATGCGATTTTTCACACCTAGCATCCGTATGGCATCTATATACAATGCGTTTTTTTTCTCTGCAGCTATTATTCTGCAATCACTTACAGGATCATTTACAGTGTTCTGTGCTACAGAATGGTAATGTATCCGTAAAAATCAGATGGCATACAGATGGTCCTCATGCCGTCCGTTTTTTTTTCTCGCACCTATTGACTTGCATTGGCGAGTCTCGTCCGAGATACGCGGCAATATGCAGCATGCTGCGATTTTTTTTCTCAGTTCGATTTCAGCTGAGAAAAAAAATCGCAAATTAGATGTAACCCATTGATTAACATTGGTCAGAGTGCAATCCGATTTTTTATCGGATTGCACTCTTCCGTTTTTCTCGCAAGTGAGCCCTAATAACATGTTGTCACAAGTCAGTTCATGAAAGTCCAAAACAGACATGGTTGGGTGAGTTTGGAGTGGAAGAACTTGACTGACCTCAACTCTATCAGATACATTTTGGTTGAACTAGAGATTACAAGCCAGGTCCTCTTGTCCAACATCAGTCGCTAACCTGATAAATTCTCTTCTGGATGAATAGATAAAAAATTGCACACACAAAAAAAAAGGTTTTTTTAAAATGCCTTCCAAATGCGTGGGAGCTGTAATATTTGCAAAACGAGATCAACTCCATATTAATGACCATGCATTTAGAATGGAATATCATAAAAGCTCCTTTGGGATTAATGTGTATGTGTCCCAATTGTTTTATCCCAATAGTGTGTAATAGGTTCTGCATGTGTAAATCTTAAGGTGAATGAGAATTATAATCAGTTTTTGTATAAATTGTAGGAAACTATAAACTAAAAGAAAAAGCAAAAAAAACAGTCCATTGGAAGACGCCGGTAACAGATAATGAAGATGAGGAGGTGCAGCCAAGGTAAGCAAGAAATATGGCTATCATTCCGGTATTGTTACATTGTAGTATAAGGCTCTGTTCACATGTCCAGTAGTTATTTCCATTTTTGGATCCATTTGATATGATAAAAATGGAAATATTCAATGCAAAATTATGTCATTTAAATAGGGACGAGAATGTCTTAAATTGTCTTCTTTTTTTACTGCAGTCCATTTTTTTAGCATGATAAATGTGAGGAGCTGCCCATTTTCTAAAGACTATGATACTTTTCCAGCAACGGACCACCATTTTTGTTAATATTATTATTGTGTTTTATTAGTGATTTACTTGTCATGTTTTATATAGTTCTGCTAACTTGTCGGTGTGTACACTAGATTCACTTGTAAAATGTCCAGCATTCCACTAATCTGTATCTCAGGACATCTTTATCACAGGAGTCCATTGTTTCAACAGCCAATGGTCTCATTAGTGGATTGAGACACAGTGGAGCCGTCATCACAGGGGGTCTTACATCTTTTCTCAAATGAAGGCTTCTAGAATATTCTTCATTGCTTTTGGCTTACAGTGAATGCTTGAGTGGGAGGGTGATCACTTCTGTGCTGGGAGGTGGCTGACCCCAGAGATGTAGAGAAAAAGACATGTTTTAGTGGGAGAGTTGATGGAAGGACACTGGAGAGATAGGACCTATGGCTGTGGCAGAAGAGATGATGGATGGATGGCTTGTGGAGTGTTGGAGCTCAGTTATCAACTGATCCCAGGTTGAGAACTTAAGGACTGAGAGAACTGTATTTTGGCCATTTACTTGGAATGCAAAATTATGTCATTTAAATGGGGACAATAATGTCTTAAATTGTCTTCTTTTTTTACTGCAGTCCATTTTTTTAGCATGATAAAAGTCAGTGGTACATGGATCTTAATGGATGTCATCTGCCGTGCCACCTGTTAACTAATTGTTTTTTAGAACTGTGAATGCCCAGAACACTGGAGGTGTTCAGAGACACTTGTAGTAAATTTGTAGCAAGCTGTAAATGTTTTGTGCTACATGTTTTCCCAGACATTCGTGCCTGAATACGCCTGGGAAGAAAAGGAGAAGAGGATGTATAATATATATGTATATATACAGTACAGACCAAAAGTTTGGACACACCTTCTCATTTAAAGATTTTTCTGTATTTTCTTGACTATGAAAATTGTACATTTACACTGAAGGCATCAAAACTATGAGTTAACACATGTGGAATTATATACTTAACAAAAAAGTGTGAAACAACTGAAAATATGTGAGATTTCTTGCTTTATAAATGGGGTTGGCACCATCAGTTGTGTTGTGCAGAAGTCTGGTGGATACACAGCTGATAGTCCTACTGAGTAGACTGTTAGCTGCTTTTTTCTTGCCATAATACAAATTCTAAGTAAAGAAAAACGAGTGGCCATCATTACTTTAAGAATTGAAAGTCAGTCAGTCCGAAAAATTGGGAAAACTTTGAAAGTGTCCCCAAGTGCAATTGCAAAAACCATCAAGCGGTACAAAGAAACTGGCTCACATGAGGACCGCCCCAGGAAAGGAAGACCAAGAGTCACCTCTGCTTCTGAGGATAAGTTTATCCGAGTCACCAGCCTCAGAAATCGCAGGTTAACAGCAGCTCAGATTAGAGACCAGGTCAATGCCACACAGAGTTCTACCAGCAGACACATCTCTTCAACAACTGTTAAGAGGAGACTTTGTGCAGCAGGCCTTCATGGTAAAATAGCTGCTAGGGAACCACTGCTAAGGACAGGCCACAAGCAGAAGAGACTTGTTTGGGCTAAAGAACACAAGGAATGGACATTAGACCAGTGGAAATCTGTGCTTTGGTCTGATGAGTCCAAATTTGAGATCTTTGGTTCCAACCACCATGTCTTTGTGTGACGCAGAAAAGATGAACAGATGGACTCTACATGCCTGGTTCCCACCGTGAAGCATGGAGGAGGAGGTGTGATGGTGTAGGGGTGCTTTGCTGGTGACAATGTTGGGGATTTATTCAAAATTGAAGGCATACTGAACCAGCATGGCTACCACAGCATCTTGCAGCGGCATGCCATTCCATCCGGTTTGCGTTTAGTTGGACCATCATTTATTTTTCAACAGGACAATGACCCCAAACACACCTCCAGGCTGTGTAAGGGCTATTTGACCAAGAAGGAGAGTGATGGGGTGCTACGCCAGATGACCTGGCCTCCACAGTCTCCAGACCTGAACCCAATCGAGATTGTTTGGGGTGAGCTGGACCGCAGAGTGAAGGCAAAAGGGCCAACAAGTGCTAAGCATCTCTGGGAACTCCTTCAAGATTGTTGGAAGACCATTTCCGGTGACTACCTCTTGAAGCTCATCAAGAGAATGCCAAGATTGTGCAAAGCAGTCATCAAAGCAAAAGGTGGCTACTTTGAAGAACCTAGAATATAAGACATATTTTCAGTAGTTTCACACTTTTTTGTTAAGTATATAATTCCACATGTGTTAATTCATAGTTTTGATGCCTTCAGTGTGAATGTACAATTTCCATAGTCAAGAAAATACAGAAAAATCTTTAAATGAGAAGGTGTGTCCAAATTTTTGGTCCATACTGCATATACAGGTGCATCTCACTAAATAAGAATATTATCAAAATATTAATTTATTTCAGTCTTTCAATACAAAAAGTGAAACTCCTATATTATATGGAGTCATTACGAACAGAGTGATCTATTTCAAGTGTTTATTTCTGTTAATGCTGATGATTATGGCTTACAGCCAATGAAAGCACAAAAGTCATTATCTCAGTAAATTAGAATACTTTATAACAACAGCTTGATAAATGTTTTTAAAATCTGAAATGTTTCCCTACTGAAATGTGTGTTCACTAAATGCACTCAATACTTGGTCGGGGCTCCTTTTGCATCAATTACTGCATCACTGTGGCGTGGCATGGAGGCGATCAGCCTGTGGCACTGCTGAGGTGTTATGGAAGCCCACTATGCTTTGATAGCAGCCTTCAGCTCGTCTGCATTGTTGGTTCTGGTGTCTCTCATCTTCCTCTTGACAAGGTCTGACGAGTTTACTGGCCAATCAAGCACAGTGATACTGTTGTTTTTAAACCAGGTATTGGTACTTTTGGCAGTGTGGACAGGTGCCAAGTCCTGCTGGAGAATGAAATTTCCTTCTACCAAATTTTGTTAGAAAAGTGAAGCATGAAGTGCTCTTAATTTCCTGGTAGATGGCTGTGCTGACTTCAGTCTGGATAAAACACAGTAGACCTACACCAGCAGATGACATGGCTCCCCAAACCATCACTGATTGTGGAAACTTCACACTAGACCTCAAGCAGCTTGGATTGTGTGCCTCTTCACTTTTCTTCCAGACTCTGGGACCTTGATTTCCAAATGAAAATTGGAACGCTGGGACCCTCTGCTGTGTGTCAATGACTGCCTTCTGCGTTCAAGTCAGCAGTCTTCCCTATGATTGTGGAGCCTACTTAAACAGACTAAAGGCCCCGTCACACTAAGCGATGCAGCAGCGATCCCGACAACGATACGACCTGTCAGGGATCGTTGCTGCATCGCTAATACATCGCTGGTGAGCTGTCAAACAGGCAGGCTCACCAGCGATGAGGGGAGCAGCGATATCGTGGAAAGAATCGTTCCACGATGTCCTGCTCCCGTTACCAGCCTGCTGCTTAAGCAGGAGCAGGCTGGTAACTATGGTAAATATCGGGTTACTAAGTGCGCGTGTGCCCCTAGTAACCCGCTGTTTACCATGGATACCACTGTGCTACGGTGCGCTGGAGCCTCCGCTCAACGTAGCAGAGTGGTATCTATGGTAAACAGCGGGTTACTGAGTGCGCGCGTGCCCCTAGTAACCCGATATTTACCATGGTTACCAGCCAGATCGTTGGTCCCGCTGGTCACACACAGCGATGTGTGCTGGCCAGCGGGAGGCCAACGACCAAAAAATGGTCCAGGACACTTTGCAACGATCAGCGACCTCACAGCAGGGGCCTGATCGTTGCAAAGTGTCACACATAGCGACATCGCTGGTGAGTCACCAAAACCGTGACACAGCAGCGATCTCGCTAGCGATATCGCTTAGTGTGACGGGGCCTTAAGGGACCTAAACGCTTAGGAAGCCTTTGCAGGTGTTTTTTGTTAATTCTTTTAATTTACTGAGATAATTACTTACGTGTTTTCATTGGCTTTAACCCATAATAATCAACATTAACAGAAATAAACACAAATAAGTCACTCTGTTTGTAATGACTCTACATAATATGAGTTTCACTTTTTGGATTGAAGAACTGAAATAAATTTACTTTTTGATATTCTAATTTAGTGAGATGCACATGTATGTGTATATATACACTGCTCAAAAAAATAAAGGGAACACTTAAACAACACAATGTAACTCCAAATCAATAAATCTTCTGTGAAATCTACCTGTCCAGTAATGAAGCAACACTGATCTGATTGTGAATCAATTTCTCCTGCTGTTGTGCAAATGGAACAGACAACTGGTAGAAATAGGCAATTAGCAAGATACTCCCTATAAAAGAGTGGTTCTGCAGGTGGTGACCACAGACCATTTCTCTGTTCTCATCCTTTTTGGCTGTTGTTTTGGTCACTTTTTCATTTTGCCATTGCTCTCATCCCTAGAGGTACCGTAGCATGAGGCGGTATCTACAGTACAACCCACAGAAGTTGCTCAGGTAGTGCAGTTCATCCAGGATGGCACATCAATGCGAGCTGTGGCAAGAAGGGTAGCTGTGTGTGTCAGCACAGTGTCCAGAGCATGGAGCAGATACCAGGAGATGTGGAGGGAGCCATAGGATTGCAACAACCCAGCAGCAGGACCGTTACCTCCTCCTTTGTGCAAGGAGGCACAGGAGGAGCTCTGCAAAATGACCTCCAGCAGTTCACAGATGTCCATGTGTCTGCACAAACGGTTAGAAACCGACTCCATGAGGGTGGTATGAGGGCCCGACGTCCACAGATGGGGGTTGTGCTCACAGCCCAACACCGTGCAGGACGCTTTGCATTTGCCAGAGAACACCAGGATTGGCAAAGTCGCCACTGGCGCTCTGTGCTCTTCACAGATGAAAGCAGGTTCACACTGAGCACATGTGACAGACGTGACAGATTCTGGAGACGCCATGGAGAGAGATCTGTTGCCTGCAACATCCTTCAGCATGACTGGTTTGGCTGTGGGTCAGTAATGATGTGGGGTGGCATTTCTTTTGAGGGCCGCACAGCCCTCCATGTGCTCGCCAGAAGTAGCCTGACTGCCATTAGGTACCAAGATGAGATCCTCAGACCCCTTGTGAGACCATATGCTAGTTCAGTTGGCCCTGGGTTCCATCTAATGCAGGACAATGCCAGACCTCATGTGGCTTGAGTGTGTCAGCAGTTCCTGCAAGATGAAGGCATTGAAGCTATGGACTGGCCCGCCCATTCCCCAGACCTGAATCTGATTGAGCACATCTGGAACATCATGTCTCGCTCCATCCACCAATGTCACGTTGCACCACAGACTGTCCAGGAGTTGGCAGATGCTGTAGTCCAGGTCTGGGAGGAGATCCCACAGGAGACCATCCGCAACCTCATCCGGACCATGCCTAGGCGTTGTAGGGAGGTCATACAGGCACGTGGAGGCCACACACAATACTGAGCCTCATTTTGACTTGTTTTAAGGACATTATATCAAAGATGATACAACGAGTAATCAGTTAGGAAAAGACACTGTAGTGCTGTCATACATGTATATGTTTTATAAAGCAAAAGAAAATAGTATATAAGAAGAGTTTAAGTGAAAAAATATACAACGTATACCTCAGATATATTGTGTTCAGGAAAGCTACTGTTTACTCGTTGTATCATGAAATGATGTGTTTATATGTTATAAAATATGACATTGTTTCTGTATAGATCCTCATCCCTGATGAAAATCATGTTATGATTGAAACCATCGTCGGATTTTTTCTTTTGGATCAAATGAATAAAAGGATCTTCTTTTTGCATATTATCTCCTTGTCTTCCAGGATAGTATATTATATATTGGACATCTTTTTCCTGAGCACCAGAATATTATCGGTTGAACACAGCCTTATCCTCTATTATTACCATCATTTTATAGACGGTCATCTTGGCTAGCTCATACATAAATATGACTTGTAACTATGTAGTATATGATTTGTTACACAGAGTCCCGTCAAGTCACTGCTTAGTTATTGTTTTGCTCCAAAAAATCAACATTTTAATTTTTATTCAAGGACAGAAATCCTTAAAGAAGTCGTCCTCTACTTTCACATTGATGCCCCATCCGTAGGGCATCAACAATTAAAAACACAAGAAATGCACTGTACAAGACCACAACATTATACTCTCATGGTCAATCCTCAATTCATATTATAATTAAAATATCGCAGAATGCAAAAATACCCCACAGCAAACCCAAGACAGTATATCAATGCCAAAGTAGTGGACAACCCCTTTAACTGTATTGACTGAACAGTACCATTATATGCCACCATAACATTACTAAATATGTAACTGTAACGAATACTGCCATATAGCTAGTAAATTATAAAATAATACTTTTCTAACATGACTTTAGCACCACCATACTGTAACTGAAAAGCAACATCATATTGTGACTTGATTGCTTGGGGGCTCAGCAGTTGGATCCCCAGCAATCAGTATGTTGTCACTTAATTCTAATTCTCATATAGAAGTTGGCTAAACCTATAATTTGGTCTTGAATCGGTTGACTATCTAATGTCTGTGGGGGCAGGGCTGATTGTAGCTTTTTTGTTGCCAGACGTGAATATTCAAGTGTCACTGCTCCCAGCAGTTCAATATAAACCTGTAATGAATAGACACAATTCCATCATTGTTTTTTTTGGAGTTTTGCTTTTAAGATATTGATTGTGTGGTAAAAGTGACATGTGAACATGATTCTGCAGGTCATTGCAATTACAGCAGTACCAAACTATCATAGATTTTTACTTTTTGTAAAAAAAAAATGAAGATTTGGTTTGTGATGCCATTTTTGAAGACCTGTTATATTTTTATTCTTCTGTTCATAGAGCAATGTGAGGGCTGTTTCTTGCTTTGTAAGTTGAAATATTTATTGAAATCAATTCAGAGTGCAGAGAACATTTTGATGGCTTTTTGCTGCATTTTTAGGTGTGAAAAAGCAGTTCTATTACTTTTTTTCTCTGTACTGTATGGCTAGGTTGATACATGTTGGGTTTTTCAGTGTTTTTTGCTGCAGATTTTTATGCAAATTTTCAGCTGCATTTTGCAGTACCAGCAAAGTCTATAAGAAACCAGAATTCTCTATTCACACATCTTTTTTTTGCGTAATTTGGGCCTTGGTTGGGTTTTGGAAAATAGAGCATGTCACTTCTTTTAGCGTTTTTCCACCCATAGGAAGTAATGGGTGGGGAAAAAAATGCTGAAAAAACGCAGGTAACGTTTTTTCAGCGGTTTTGATGGCAAAATAGAATGGGGTTCTTTTTTCACAGAACTTTATGTACATGCATAAATAGAGTGTGGGGTTTTTACTCACTTGGGTGTGTCAGGAGGCAAACAGGAAGCATTTTCCTTTAAATGTTCGTGTCAGTTTATTACTTCATAAACCAGGCAAAAGCAAAGGAATACAAACATCCTTTAGTTCAGGCAAAAACAAAGTAAAGAGTCCTTAAGGCAAAGTTTCTGCTTAGCCAGTCGTGTGGGCACACAGGCTGGATAGCATCCCGTTCTCTGGCTCAGTCAGGAGACCACAATACACAAGAGGCCTACTCCCTCCAAACACACAGACCATGTGCCAAACAACGGTCTCCATTTTATAGCTTAACCACACCCAGAGGTGAGGTATGTGGCTAGCTAGACCCGCCCATCTCTCCAACTACCCGTAACCCGGGCCAAACAGTCTTATTAGTGCTTATGTGCACTAGAGCAACATTCTGGGTTATGTCACAGAGGACAGACATCTCTTTGATACATACCTCCCATCAACTATGTGTTCATTAGCTACCTTACATACCCCCCCCTCTGCCTATTTCAGTGGGGCTTGGCACCTTCTACTACTTGACAAGGGATTCTCGAGAGGGCATCGGCATTACCATGTACAGTTGTGCTCAAAAGTTTACATACCTCGGCAGAATTTTTGCTTTCTTGGCCTTGTTTCAGACAATATGAATGATAACAAAAAAACTTTTTCTCCACTCATGGTTATTGTTTGGGTGAAGCCATTTATTGTCAAACTACTGTGTTTTCTCTTTTTAAATCTTAATAACAACCAAAAACATCCAAATGACCCTGATCAAAAGTTCACATACCCTGGTGATTTTGGTCTTTTAACATGCACAGAATTTGTCACAAATGGGTTTGAATGGCTACTAAAGGTAACATCCTCACCTGTGACCTGTTTGCTTGTAATCAGTATGTGTGCATAAAAGCTGAGTGAGTTTCTGGGATCCAGACAGACTCTTGCATCTTTCATTCAGCCACTGACGTTTGTGGATTGTGAGTTATGGGGAAAGCAAAAGAATTGTCAATGCATCTATGGGAAACGGTAGTTAACTGTATAACACAGGAAAGGAACACAAAGAGATATCCAGGGAATTGATAATGCCAGTCAGCAGCATTCAAACTGTGATTAACAAATGGATAATCAGGGGCTTTGTAAAAACCAAGCCACGGTCAGGTAGACCAACAAAAATTTCGGCCACAACTGCTAGGAAAATTGTTCGGGATGCAAAGAAAAACCCACAAATAATAGCTGAAATTCAGCACTCTCTGAAAACTAGCGGTTTGGCTGTTTCAAGATGTACAATAAGGAGGCACTTGAAGAAAAGTGGACTGCCGGGTTGAGTCACCAGAAGAAATCCATTACTGCGCAAATGCCATAAAGTATCTCGCCTACAATACGCCAAACAGCAAAGAGACAAACCTCAAAACTTCTGGACCAAGGTAATTTGAAGTGATGAGACCAAAATTGAACTCTTTGACCACAACCATAAACGTTACATTTGGAGATAGGTCAACAAGGCCTATGATGAAAGGAACACCATTCCTACTGTAACGCATGGAGGTAGCTAGCTGATGTTTTGGGGATGTGAGAGCTACAAAGGCACAGGAAACTTGGTAAAAGTTGAAGGAAAGTTGAATGCAGCACCTTATCATAAAATACTAGAGGCAAATTTGCACTCATCAGCCCGGAAGCTGCGCATGGGAGGTACTTGGACGTTCCAACATGACAATGATCCAAAACACAAGGCCAAGTCGACCTGTCATTGGCTACTGCAGAACAAAGTGAAGATTCTGGAGTGGCCATCTCAGTCTCCTGACCTCAATATCATTAAGCCTCTCTGGGGAGATCTGAAACGCACAGTTCATGCTAGATAACCCAGGAATTTACAGGAACTGGAGGCTTTTTGCCAAGAAGAATGGGCAGCTTTACCATGTGAGAACATAAAGAATCTCATCCACAACTACCACAAAAGACTTCAAGCTGTCATTGATGGTAGGGGGGGGCAATACACGGTATTAAGAACTGGGTTATGTGAACTTTTGATCAGGGTCATTTGGATGTTTTTGGTTGTCATTAAGATTTAAAAAGAGAGCACAGTAGTTTGACAATAAGTGGCTTCACCCAACCAATAACCATGAGTGGAGAAAAAGTTTTTTTGTTATCATTCATATTCTCTGAAACAAGGCCAAGTAAGCAAAAATTTTGCCGGGGTATGTAAACTTTTGAGCACAACTATAGCTTCGCTGCTCTATGTTCTACCTGGAAGTTGAAATCCTGTAGGGCTAAAAACCAGCGGGTGACCCTAGCGTTTTTTCCTTTTTTTCCCCTTCATTCATCTGAGTGGGGCATGGTCGAATACAAATCTAAACTTTCGTGCGATAGTACCGTAACGTGTCCACCACCCACTTTATGGCCAAGCACTCTTTCTCTATGATAGAATAATTTTTCTCGCATGAGTACAGCTTCCCACTCAGGTAGAGAACAGGGTGCACCTCCCTGTGTATCTCCTGGGAAAGGACTGCTCCTAATGTGACATCTGATGTTTCTGTTTGGAGTATAAATTTTTTCTTGAAGTTGGGGGCAACCAGAACCGGTTGCCTACACAGAGCCACTTTCATTTCTTGAAAGGCCGTCTCCGCCTCTACAGTCCATTTGGCCATGGCTCATTTTGTTCCCTTAATGAGATCAGTCAGGGGTGCGGCCATCATGACGAAGTTTGGGATGAACCTCCTGTAGTATCGCACGATTCCCAGAAAGGTTCTAACTTGCTTCCTCGACAGTGGTTTCGGCCAAGCTTGGATTGGTTCCAATTTAGTGATTTGGGGTTTGATCTCGCCTCTACTCACTACATATCCCAGGTATTTGACTACTACTTTCCCCATGGCACAATTTTTTCAGATTTATTGACAACCCCGCCTTCTTTCGAGCATCAAACACCACCTGGACCTTTTCCAGATGACTTTTCCAGTCCAGTTTGCAATATCATCCAGGTACAGTTAGGTGCATATATATTTGGACAGAGACAACATTTTTCTAATTTTGGTTCTAGACATTACCACAATGAATTTTAAACAAAACAATTCAGATGCAGTTGAAGTTCAGACTTTCAGCTTTCATTTGAGGGTATCCACATTAAAATTGGATGAAGGGTTTAGGAGTTTCATCTCCTTAACATGTGCCACCCTGTTTTTAATAGGACCAAAAGTAATTGGACAATTGACTCCAAGGCTATTTCATGGACAGGTGTGGGCAATCCCTTTCTTATGTCATTTTCAATTAAGCAGATAAAAGGCCTGGAGTTGATTTGAGGTGTGCAGCTTGCATTTGGAAGGTTTTGCTGTGAAGTAAACATGCGGTCAAAGGAGCTCTCCATGCAGGTGAAACAAGCCATCCTTAGGCTATGTGCCCACGATGCAGAAATGAAGCAGAAAATTTCTGCAGCATTTCTGCATCTCCCTGGCAGAAAAAACGCATGCAGATTGTGCATGCGTTTTTCCTGCCAGGGACATGCGGAAATGAAGCGTTGTTCATTTGCATTTCCGCATGTGGGTGTCAAGCGCTTTCCAAGTGATTTTAGCATCACTTGGAAAGTGCTTGACAACTAGGTCACACTATATAAATCCATGCAACCGGCATGGATTTATATAGTGTGACCGTAAAGAATGTTAAAAATAAAAAATAAATCTTTACTTACCTTCCGATGGCCCCTGGTGTCTTGCTGCGCTCATGTGCTGGCTGCCGGCACATCGCGGGACACTGTACTGAAGGATCTGCCGTGACATGACTGCCCTTCGCGATCTGCTCGCTAGCACAGGGAAGGAGTCCGGGGGCCGTCGGAAGGTGAATATAATCTTTATTTTTTATTTTATTCTTTTTTTTTACAAGTTTTATGGTACCTGGGTCCGGAGGAGAGTCTCCTCTTCTCCACACCCGGGTACCATCCGCACATTAGAACGCATGGAATGCGCATGTACAGATGCAGTGATGCGTTTTTCATGCTTTCTAATGCAAGTCAATGGCAGCGAAAACGCAGCGCTTCCGCAAAATTAATGGACATGCTGCGGATTTTTGAGCGCAGCATAAACGCTGCGGAAAAATCCACAGCATGGGCATTGAAAGTGCGGAATTGCATTGGTGACCATGAGGGAAGGTTTCCCAAGCGTTTACGCTGCGGAAATTGCGCAGTGTAAATGCTTGAAAAACGCATCGTGGGCACACAGCCTTAAGCTGCAAAAACAGAAAAAAAAAACATCCGAGAAATTGCTACAATATTAGGAGTGGCAAAATCTACAGTTTGGTACATCCTGAGAAAGAAAGAAAGCACTGGTGAACTCATCAATGCAAAAAGACCTGGGCGCCCACGGAAGACAACAGTGGTGGATGATCGCAGAATAATCTCCATGGTGAAGAGAAACCCCTTCACAACAGCCAACCAAGTGAACAACACTCTCTAGGAGGTAGGCGTATCAATATCCAAATCTACCATAAAGAGAAGACTGCATGAAAGTAAATACAGAGGGTTCACTGCACGGTGCAAGCCACTCATAAGCATCAAGAATAAAAAGGCTAGACTGGACTTTTCTAAAAAACATCTAGAAAAGCCAGCACAGTTGTGGAAGAACATTCTTTGGACAAATTAAACCAAGATCAATCTCTACCAGAATGATGGAAAGAGAAAAGTATGGCGAAGGCATGGTATAGCTCATGATCCAAAGCATACCACATAATCTGTAAAACACTGCGGAGGCAGTGTGATCGCTTGAGCATGCATGGCTGCTAGTGGCACTGGGTCACTAGTGTTTATTGATGATGTGACACAGGACAGAAGCAGCCGAATGAATTCTGAAGTATTCAGAGCCATACTGTGTGCTCAGATCCAACCAAATGCAGCCAAACTGATTGGTCGTCGTTTCAGACTACAGATGGACAATGACCCAAAACATAAAGCCAAAGCAACCCAGGAGTTTATTAAAGCAAAGAAGTGGAATATTCTTGAATGGCCAAGTCAGTCACCTGATCTCAACCCAATTGAGCATGCATTTCACTTGTTAAAGACTAAACTTCAGACAGAAAGGCCCACAAACAAACAGCAACTGAAAACCACCGCAGTGAAGGCCTGGCAGAGCATCAAAAAGGAGGAAACACAGCATCTGGTGATGTCCATGAGTTCAAGACTTCAGGCAGTCATTGCCAACAAAAGGTTTTCAACCAAGTACTAGAAATGAACATTTTATTTACAATTATTTCATCTGTCCAATTAATTTTGGTCCCTTTAAAAACAGGGTGGCACATGTTAAGGAGCTGAAACTCCTAAACCCTTCATCCAATTTTAATGTGGATACCCTCAAATGAAAGCTGAAAGTCTGTGAACTTCAACTGCATCTGAATTGTTTTGTTTAAAATTCATTGTGGTAATGTCTAGAACCAAAATTAGAAAAATGTTGTCTCTGTCCAAATATATATGGACCTAACTGTATATCATTAAGTATTTCTTATGGGGTGCAAGGATTCAATCCATGACTCTCTGGAAGGTGTCAGGTGTTCCCTGCAGTCCAAACTGCATCCGAACATATTGGAAGCATCTGTCCGGCATAGATAACTCAGTCTTCTCTTTAGGCTCCCTGTGAAATAGGGATCTGCCAATATTCCTTCATCAACTCCAAGGCGGTTATGTACCTTGCTGGCCCAAGTCTCTAAATCAGCTCATAGACACGCTGTATCGTATATTGGTCGAATTTAGAGACCTCATTCAACTACCGATAGTCATTGCAGATTCTCCATTCGCCATCTCGTTTTGAGACCAGTACAGTTGGGCTCGACCAACTGCTCTTGGATTCCTCAATGACCCTGAGTTTCAGCTTACGACTCACTTCTATGGAGAGCAACTCTCGTCAGGCCTCAGGAATCTGATAGGGCTTCAAGTTCACGCGCACATGAGGTTCCGTCAGAACCTCGTGCTTTATAACCTTTGTGCATCCCGGAAATTTCGAGAACAGATCCCTGTTCTTCTGTAGCAATTCCCGACACTGCTGTTTTTGGTCTTTCATTAGTGTCTCCGCTATTGCGACTCCTCCAACCTCGCCTTCTGGTTTGGCCAACAAGCTCGGAGCTTCAACAGCCTCTCTGTCTTGCCACGGTTTGATGAGATTCACGTGATAGATCTGGTATGGCTTACGTCATCCTGGTTGATGAATCTTATAATTCTCTTCACAAACCTTTTTCACCACCTCATAGTGCTATTGCCACTTGGCCAAGAACTTACTTTCAACAGTAGGAATTAACACAAGGACTCTGTCACCAGGAATGAACTGCCGCACTCTGGCTGATCGGTTGTAGACCCTGACCTGAGCCTCTTGTGCCCGGAGGTGATGTTATTTTATGATGGACATCACCTTCGCAATCCTCTCCTTTATCAGGGCTACATGCTCGATGATGCTCCTCTGGGGTGTGACCTTGGCTTTCCAGGTTTCCTTTGCTACATCCAGGAGACCCCGCAGATGTCTGCTATACAGGAGTTCAAATGGCGAGAACCCAGTAGAGGCCTGTGGAACCTCTCAGATAGAGAACAACGGATACGACAGGAGACAATCCCAGTCTCTGCCATCCTTTTCTATGACCTTCCTCAGCACAGTTTTGTTGAACCTCTCCACGAGGCCATCTGTCTGAGGATGGTATACTGATGTTTTCAGTTGGGAGATTTGCAAGACCTTACGCAATTCCTTCATCACCTTACTCAAAAAGGGTGTTCCCTGGTCGGTCAGGATCTCTGTTGGTAACCCTGTCCGGGAGAAAACATTGACCAACTCGCGAGTTATACTCTTAGCTGAGGAGTTTCTCAGAGGGATCGCTTCAGGATAGCGGGTGGCATAGTCCAAGATGACCAATATATATTGATGCCCACAAGTAGATTTATCGAGGGGACAGACCAAATCCATAGCAATTCTCTCGAACGGCACTTCAATGATGGGCAAAGGCACGAGGCGACTTCGAAAGTGAGAGGTGGGGGCGGATAATCTGGCATGTAGGGCAGGACCTGCAATACTTTACTATTTCCTGGTGAAATCCAGGCCAATAAGGCTTCTGCATGATTCGGACCTGCATTTTTCCACTCCCAGATGTCCTCCCAAGACATGTCAATGGCCATGTCCAACACCCTTAGTCTGTAGGGCCCTGTACCAATAACTGTTCCACAAGCTCCTCCCTCACTTTCGTAACACGGTACAACTCCCCACTCAGCATTAAATAGAGAAGTCTTGTGTCAGCCCCCGGCTCCTGTGCAATCCCATTCATGACCGTGACATTATTAAAGGCTTCCCTCATAGTTAGGTCCCTATGTTGGGCATATCCAAAATTCTCACTGGTCACCCCTAACTCCGGAATGTCTGACTCAGGAGACACTATCGCCTCATCATCCACAAGAACACAAAAGAGAAATCCGTCTGACTCTGGGTGTGGTGATACCACTTATGCTATGTTCACACACGTTGTTTTTTTCTGCTGAAAATCTGCTGCTAACTTTTCTCTGGCAGGAAAACAGTTGCGTAAAAAACATGCGTATTTGCTGCGGATTTTGTTGCGTGTTTGCTGCGTATTTTTGACCAGCCATTACTTCCTATGGGTTAAAATACGCAGCAAAAACTCAGGTGCGTTTTCTGCGCAGAAACGCTGAAAGAAGTGGCATGTTCTATTTTCCAATTACGCAAGCAAGGCAGAAAATACGCAGCAAACAAAAAGCAACATGTGTGAACAGAGAATTCTGGTTTCTCATAGACTTTGCTGGTACTGCTAGACCCAGCTGAAAATTTTCATAAGAATCTGCTGCAAAATACGCAGCAAAACACAACGTGTGTGAACAAACTGGTTTCTTATCAAAGCAAGCGAGCCCAGAACCCTTCCCCAACAGATCCCAAAACAAACAAAAGTCCCGGCCTATAATGATGGGGTGCAACAAGTCTTGGACAACAGCGACCTCGTGGGACTCAATACCGTGGCCCGTTTCATTGTCCACTCTGGCCGTGGGGAAGTCTTTAGCATCACTATGAATGCTTCTTTCCTGGGATCAGTTGGAGAGGAAATGTGGCCTTCACAAGTGTCACCAGACTCCCGGAGTCCAGCAGTCCCGTTACCTGCCAACCATTTACCTTCATAGGACATGCTTGTGGCCCCTCGTTGGGTGACAGTTCACACTGCAGGCCAGACACTGCAGTCCATCTGCTCGAGGGTCAGGGGACAACGGGCAGCTATATGGCCTGGGCCGCTGCACTTCCAGTAAATAATTTCACTCGTAGGGACTTTGAGCATTACCTTCCCCGCCCCTTTGGACCTGGGACGTCCCACCCCCTTTTGGGTCTCCGCCCCCTGTATTGAGTGGGCTGCCTTCCCAGGGAGCCCTCAACCCCTTGTTGTCTCTCGACCAGTCCATCTACATTCCGGGGATCACCTTGGGCAAAACAGGTCTTTACTGGCTTCGGCATGGAATGCACAAACCGATCCATCATCACTCGCTTTACCATCAGCGCAGGGGTAGAGGACTCCCGCTGCAGCCATTTTTGACCAGGTGCAAAAGGTCAAACATTTGGGAGCGAGGGGGTTTGTACCGGTAATACTCTCAGCGGTGGACCCACTGTGCCCTGACAGTCAACGTCACCCCCAGGTGAATTTCGGTTTTAAGTTTTCCATATTCCTTGGCGTCCTGCAGAGCTAAGTCATAGTAAGCCTTCTGGGACTCCCCCATCAAGTATGGCACCAGCACTTCTGCCCACTGCTCTGTCTGAAGTTTCTCCCTCTCGGTGACCCTTTCAAATACAGTCAGGAAGGCCTCTGTCATCCCCTGGGTCATTTTCTGTAGGGCTCTCCTTACTGCCTTCCAGATAGAAAAATCGTCCACTGACCTGGTCTTTGCGGTCGCCGTGCCACCGATCGTCTCTGCAAGTAACTTGAACTGCTGCTGCTGTTGATGATACTCATCCTGTTGCTGCTGCTTCTGGAGCTGGATCTGCTGCATCAGCAACTTAGTGGTCTCTTGTTGCACCATTTGTTGCTACTGCATTAATTGCTGGTGTTGCTGATGTTGTGCCTGCTGCGCCTGCACCAAATGTTTCAGCAGGTCCTCCATTTTGTCTGCTGTCACTTGCTGGCTTGTGGCAGACTTCACCCTGAACATGCAGTCTTCCTTTTAGCGGTCACACGTTTCTGCTGGGAATGCTGTCCAAACTACTAACACCAATTGTGGGGTTTCTACTCACTTGTGTTCATCGAGAAGCATTTTCCTTTAAATGTCCATGTCGGTTTATTACTTCATCAACCAGGCAAAAGGAATACAAACAGCCTTTAATTCATGCAAAAACTAAGTAAAAAGTCCTTAAGGCAAAGTCTCTGGTTAGCCAGTCGTGTGGGCACACAGGCTGTGGATAGCATCCCTTTCACTGGCTCAGTCATGAGACCACAACACACAGGAAGCGTTCTCCCTCCAAACACACAGACCATGTGCCAAACACCGGCCTCCTTTTTATATTTTAACCACTCCCAGAGGTGAGGTATGTGGCTAGCTAGACTCGCCCATCTCTTCCAACTACCCGTAACCCGGTCCCAGGTGCACCAAACAGTCCTCTTACTGCTTGCGTGCACTGGAGCAACATTCCGGGTTACATCAGAAGACAGACATCTCTGTGATACATACCTCCCATCAACTATGTGTCCCTTAGCCACCTTACAAGAGACAGTAGGACTGTTAAAAAAAACGCACAAAAAATACAGTAAAACCTGCATTTTTGACACAGCTGATTTCCTGCCAGAGACTAGGTTTTGCTGCAGATTTGTGACGCTGAAAAACCAGACATGTGTGAACAGAGCTTATGTGTTTTTATGCATATGGACATAACAAAATATTTTTAATTGTGTATTTTATTTTAATGAGGGAAGGCAGCACCAGAGCCATTATCTTTACATGAATATATCACAAGAACATTTCATCAGTGTATAAATACAGCACCAGCACCACCATCAGTACTTAAACACAGCTGATACATAAATTCATCACTAGAACCATAATCAGTAATTGAATATAGCACTGGAACCATCATCAATGCACAAGTACAGTATCAGAACCCTCATCATTACTTGAATACATCAGCAGAACCACCAACAGTACATGAATACTTGACTAGAACTACCATACAGAGATAACAATATCACCAGAACCACCATCAATACATTAATACATAATAAAAAAAAAACAGAATTTGTGCATGAGTACTTTTCCAGAATCATCATCAGTACATAGATACAGCACTAAGCTTAAAGGATTTGCCCTGTTAAACTCTGAAAATGTTGTACCTCTGCGCAGTTTGTTATTAAAAAATAAACCAGCTGTACTCATTGTCCCCAGGTCCACTGATACATTTCAGCTGCTGCACTAGTGCCTGGAATTGACTGCAGTCCTGATGTCACTTTGACAATGCGGCAGCTAATAAGTAAGCTCTGCCAGAATAGATAGAATGACTTGCTCAGAGCCGCTGAGCTAGGTTGTTGTCTGACACACTGTCGATGTGACATCAGTAATGCAGCCAATTCCAGACACCGATGCAGAAGACTTAGCACTGCACCTGGAGACAGTTTGTAATGCACGTATTTTATGTTTATACAGTATAACAAACTGCACTTGGGTAAAAAAAAATTCTGAATTGTGACACCTCCTTTAAAGGTGCTCTGTCAGCACAAAATTACTGCTCAAACAAAGTACAAGCTCTCGGTGCATCACCGCTGGGCCAATAATTTAAATTTCACTTTCTCATCTGCTTTGTTTCCATCTATCTCTGCCTTTCTCAGGCCTTATGAATTTAGAGCTGATAATCAGAGAAGAAAGGAGTATGAAGCAGATGTAAAGGTGAATTTAAATGATTGGCACAGCCGTGAAGAACCAAGCACATGTACTTAGCTTGAAGAGTCATCCTTTGCTGAGTCCCTTTAATACAGCAATCAATTGCAATGTCAAATCTTGCCCCAACATATACATTTTTATCTCCCAAATCTATAACTCCCAGTATGTCCATAACAATGGTAAGGAGATATTAAGCGTTGCTATCAGTCAACATCAGACTGCGGACTATACAGAAGCCACAGTACTGATGAGACAGGCAACATCACAAATAAACATTTATATCCCGGTACTTTATAAGCGACATCTTCTCTGATTGGTGTTGTTTTCTTTCTATTCTTCTCCATGTTGTCCAGATGCCATGATGACTTTTCACATCCACAGCTTGTGTCTACAGACTTCCATCTTCTCTAGTCTTCTGCAGCACATCCCAACACAGTACCTTTCAAAATAAGAGTATCATTATAATGTTCCTGATTGAAAATATCTGCTCTATGCTGCAGGGCTGTGGAGTCGGAGTCGTGGAGTCGGTGTCCATTTTGATGGAGTTGGAATCGGAGTTGGTATAAAATGGACCGACTCCAACTCCTAAAATATATAATAAATTGGGTACAGTAGTTCAATGAAGTTTGTGGGGAATATTTTTTTCATAATAATTTGGGAAATTTATGAAATGTCCTATAAATGTCTGTCCTATTCCTCATCTAAGGGTCTAGGACGTGCAAGAAAGAGTTTCCAGTTTGTCAGGGAGCGCTTCCAGGTGATTCATTACTTACTCCAAATCTTTCAGGAATAATCCAGTTTATTTTTATACAAACAACGCGTTTCGGCTATACATAACATTAGCCTTCATCAGGTAAAATCATACTTGTCTTTAAATGATACATTTATATAGAATAAAAAGAGGAGGAGGAACTAATCCAACCCCTCAATCAATTTTCAGCAATTTAAAACACATGTGCAATTTCTAAAAGGTATTAAGCAGTTAATAAAAAGTGAACTCTATGAATTTAGAAAGGGGAGAGGGGAAAAAATTAAAAAAAAATAAAAAAAAACACCACTATATATTGTTTTTTCCTATTCAATAAAATTTTTTCTATAAAATTGTTTGTCATATGACTCCATTTACTATCCTATTTTCTACTTCACTGATAAGGGAAAAGGGTCTAGACTTTTAGCTGAGATGAATCTGTGCTGCTACAGTAAATTTATCACTTAAACATGAACTATGTATGTCTGAGTCGGAGTTGAAGTCGGTGTCATGGAAATTGAGGAGACAGAGTCGGAGTCGGAGGTTTGGCTTACCGACTCCACATTCCTGCTATACTGTGCCCCTGAATAATTGCCCCTCACTGTGCTTCTTGTACAAAATTTGACACCCACTTTGTCCTTCTCAAGATATATGTCCTAAACTTCCCTGTACTAGAAAATATTTCCTCCACAATATCCCCCCTTATGATTTATAACCGCTACACTGCTCTCCTTGTCAACCACAGCCTCCATACAATTCTGTCTTAGGAGCGATGACCACCACAATTGTCCTTATGAATTATAACCACCAGACTGTTTGCTCATATTAGCTATAACCGCCAGACTGTTTTCCCTTTTGAACTATAATGTCTACATTCTCTGATTTTGTGAACTATAACTGCCACACTAACCACCCTTATGAACTTTAACCTCCACACTGTTCCCTTATGAGCTATGACATCCACACCATCCCCAGTTTATGCTGTCCCCTATCTACTAATTATGTTGATGCTGTAGCCATCTCCACACTGTCCCTTCTTTATCAAGTCTCCCACAAGCTGTCCCCTCTCCATTCATACTTCCCCCTCATGCTGACCCCTCTCCATTCTATCCCACACACGATGCCTTCTCTACAAACAGTTCACCACAAGCTGCCCCTTTTCAATACTGTGCATCCCACAAGCTATCCTCCTTACTGACAACATAATGTTCCTCCCATGCTGCTTTCTAGCACATTTCTCCCCCCTCTTGAACCATGTTCTCCCATACTGCCCTCTCATACTCAAGGCTGTGGATTCGGAGTCAGTGTTCATTTTGGTGAACTCGGTATAAAATGGACCGACTCCTAAAATATATAATAAATTGAGTACAGTAGTTCAATGCAGTTTGTAGGGAATATGTTTTCATAAGAATTTTGGAAAGTTATGAAATGCCCTACAAATGTCTGCCCTTTTATAGTCTAAGGGTGTAGACTTTTAGCTGAGATGAATCTGTGCTATCGTAAATTTATCACTTAAAGATGAGCCATGTATGAGGGATTCGGAGTCATGGAGTCGGAGTCGGTGTCATGGAAATTGAGGAGTCAGATTCGGAGGTTTAGCTTACCGTCTCCACAGCCCTGCTCATACTAATACAAAATTATAGTTTTCAGTGTCTTCAGCTAATACCGAGAACTTACCTTAAAGAAGTTGTCAACAACTTTTACAATGATGCCCTATACGTAGAATAGGGCATCATCGTCTGATTGGCTGGGGTCCAGCACCCTCGCCGATCAGCTGTTATCGGTGGTGGCGGCGGCTGCTGGAAATGCTTACTTGTAGAGCTTGGCCATCTAATTGTAGTGGCCACCACGGGGTACTGCATATCCGCCTCCTATTCAATTCATTGGGAGGCAGATATACAGTACCCACAGCGACCTCAACAACTAGATGGCCAAGCACCGCAAGTAAGCACTTTTGGCCAACGACAGCTGCTGCCGACACCGATAGCAGCTGATAGGTGTAACGAGTCTGGGAGGTGGAACCTCTGAGCAACTATACAAAGGGGCAGTCCTTGTAAGGAAGCGGGTGGCTCCCAGGGAAGGCGGGCAGGTAGTCACGGCAATTGACAGGGACAGGAGGTCACGGCTAGTGACGGGGACAGTCTCTAGACAGGCGGATGGTCACGGCAAGTGACAACAGGATAAGAGTCTCTAGATGGGCAGGTGGTCACGGCAAGTGACAGCAGCGAAAGAGTCTGTAGACGGGCAGGTGGTCACGGCAAGTGACAGCAGGGAAGAGTCTCTAGATAGGCTAGCAGGCAGGTAGCAGGTGAGCGCTCCCAGGTGAGCGGGCAAGAGTCTCTGGACAGGCAGGTGGTCACGGCAAGTGACGGCAGAGCCTCCAGGTAGGCTAGCAGGCAGGTAGCAGGTGAGCGCTCCCAGGTGAGCTGGCAAGAGTCTCTGGACAGGCAGGTGGTCACAGCGAGTGACGGCTAAGCCTCCAGGTAGGCTAGTAGGCAGGTAGCAGGTGAGCACTCCCAGGTGAGCGGGCAAGAGTCTCTGGACAGGCAGGTGGTCACAGCGAGTGACGGCTAAGCCTCCAGGTAGGCTAGCAGGTAGGTAGCAGGTAAGCGCTCCCAGGTGAGCGATTAAGAGTTTCTGGACAGGCAGGTGGTCACAGCAAGTGACGGCTAAGCCTCAGGTAGGCTAGCAGGCAGGTAGCAGGTGAGCGCTCCCAGGTGAGCGAGTAAGAGTCTCTGGACAGGCAGGCAGGTATCAGGCAGGTATTTGGCAGGTACTTCCTGGTCCGCAGGCGGACTGATCCATAGACAGACTGGCAGGTGCTGGTAGGCAGACTGTCGGACCACAGGATAACAAGCAGGTAAGCAGATATCAGGCAGGTATCAAGCAGGAATCTGGCAGGTGACTGGCAGGTAACTGGTAACGGGACCTGAGGGCTGAAGCAGAGTTGAAAGGCTTTGCAACAACATTGCTCGGGCACCTCCATTTTGGAGGAGGTGCCTTATATATGGTGAGGTCCTCCGGCCATTGGCCGGGGACTCCTTAGGACGACGCGCGCGGCCCCTTTAAGAGAGGGGGAGCATGCTCGCGCGCCCTAAGCGCAGAGGCCGGGAAGCAGCGCGCGCTGCCAGCAGAGCGGGAGGAAGCCGCCGGGCACGGAGCGGAGAGGTGAGGGGAACGGCGTCCCTGTCTGGCAGGAGGCAGGGACGCCGACACTACAATAGGCCAGGGTCCGCCAGCCCTGCCAATCAGACATTGATAGAGCATCAATATAAATGTAGTGGACAACTTCTTTAATGCACCTCTAAAGCACAGTTGTGATGTCAGCCGTAAAATAAGTTCACTTCATTATGCCACTGCACATCGTGGAAGTGGAGGATGAGCGCTTATTCTCTGCCGTGCCAGTCATTTGTGCAATTGTGAACATGTGTATAAGTGTAACATACCTGGTGGCGGGCTTGCATGGTGCACCATCTCTCACTATGCAAACTTGATCTTCAGTCCAGTCTGCTAGCCTGGCTTCTATTCATGCTGTCTGTTTGTCTCTGTTCTGACTGCTTAGGGCGGCGGCCCGGTTACTTCCTGTTTCTTGTAGCTGCTGTGGGCACACCCCTAATGCATTCTCAGCCTATTGCAGTCTGTCACTGGATATTTAAACCAGCTCCACCTGAAAGCTGATGCCTGAGCAGCTCTATCATTTAGTGTGCTCCTTGACTCTGAATGTGCTAGGTCCTGTTCTGTGTTTTCTTGCCTGTCTTTCTGCCTTCCTGGAGGCTGTATTTCCAGGCCAGTCTGAACATGCTCCTAGCCTGTTCGTCCCGCTTTCTAGGGGCCGCATACCTAGATCTGTTACCTGTGTTTTCTTGCCTGTCTGTCCGCCTTCCTGGAGGCTGTATTTCCAGGCCAGTCTGAACACGCTCCTAGCCTGTTCGTCCCGCCTTCTGGGGGCCACATACCCAGACCTGCTCCTGCTCCTGTATCTCGCTGCAGTGTCAGTTCCTGTCTGAACACTCAGTTCCTGTCTGAACACTCTCCTAGCCTGTTTCCTGTTTTTCTCTATGTCCGTTTTTCCCTCTATGTCCCTTTTTCTGCAGAGTCTGAACCTGCACCTAACTCCTACTTGTTGTCGCTGTACTTCCGTTTGTGAGTTTAGAGTCCACTCGCTACTTCATTGCAAGTATCTTGTGTGTATCTGGTTCTGCCTTTCCCTTCCAGTCTGTTCGGTGTGAACAGAGCCCTGTCCCCTCTGCTCTGACTTGCTCACCGCTCCGGCGGATTCTGCCCGCTCTGCCTTGCTCACCGCTCCGGCTGTTTATCTCTGCTCTGCCTTACTCACCGCTCCGGCGGTTTCTGCCCGCTCTGCCTTGCTCACCGCTTCGGCGGTTTCTGCCCGCTCTGCCTTGCTCACCGCTCCGGCGGTTTATCTCTGCTTTGCCTTACTCACCTCTCAGGCAGTTTCTGCCCGCTCTGCCTTGCTCACTGCTCTGGCGGTTTCTGCCCGCTCTGCCTTGCTCACCGCTCCGGTGGTTTCTCTCTGCTTTGCCTTGCTCACCGCTCCGGCGGTTCCTGCCTGCTCTGCCTTGCTCACCGCTCCGGCGGTTTCTGCCTGCTTTGCCTTGCTCACCGCTCCAGCGATTCCTGCCTGCTCTGCCTTGCTCACCGCTCCGGCGGTTCCTGCCTGCTCTGCCTTGCTCACCGCTCCGGCGGTTCCTGCCTGCTCTGCCTTGCTCACTGCTCCGGCGGTTCCTGCCTGCTCTGCCTTTCTCACCGCTCTGGCGGTTTCTCTCTGCTCTGCCTTGCTCACCTCTCCGGCGGTTTCTCTCTGCTCTGCCTTGCTCGCCGCTTCGGCGGTTCCTGCCTGCTCTGCCTTGCTACTTCATTGCAAGTATCTTGTGTGTATCTGGTTCTGCCTTTCCCTTCCAGTCTGTTCGGTGTGAACAGAGCCCTGTCCCCTCTGCTCTGCCTTGCTCACCGCTCCGACGGATTCTACCCGCTCTGCCTTGCTCACTGCTCCGGCGGTTTATCTCTGCTCTGCTTTACTCACCGCTCCGGCGGTTTCTGCCCGCTCTGCCTTGCTCACCGCTCCGGCGGTTTATCTCTGCTCTGTCTTACTCACCGCTCCGGCGGTTTCTGCCCACTCTGCCTTGCTCACCGCTCAGGCGGTTTCTGCCCGCTCTGCCTTGCTCACCGCTCCGGCGGTTTCTCTCTGCTCTGCCTTGCTCACCACTCCGGCGGTTCCTGACTATGCTTACCCCTTTAATTTAACTGCACTAATACACTTCTACACCCTGACATTTTCTTTAAATATTGGAAGCAGCAACTTGATGACGTTGAAATCCCTACTAAGATCAGATTAGGCTGGAATATATTTAGAAAATACATTATAAACGAATCATGGAGAGAGACTCAGAATAAAATAATACACGGGGCCATTTACGCTTTTAATATACCGAAAAAAGATCCCTTGTCAAATAGGATGATTGCATGCCCTAAATGTCATCACCCATACTCTGATCTTATGCACGGCCTATGGTCCTGCCCTGATTCAACAGTATACTGGAATCAAGTCTCAGATGTGATAAAGACTATATGGGGCCCAGGATACACTCTCTCTCCATATGTAGCCATACTACATCATTGGAATAACCCAGAAAATCCTGACCAAAAATCAAAAGGCCCCCCAAAACTACTTCATGCTCTATTCTTCCTGGCAAAAAAAGTTACTTAAACATTGGCTGGATCCTATCATTCCCCCTATAGCAGAGCTAATAATCCAAATGAAACATTTTATGCGAGTAGAGCAATTAGATACCCTTTGTAACAAAGAACAGCAAGCTGGCAAATTTCTATCAAAATGGAAGCAGTTTATTATAACATGCTGTTCTCTGTCTGAAAAGAATAAAATTGTCAAACCATTTACTTCTACAGAATGGTATATTCTGGAGGATCTAAATAATAACCTAGGACTCTTACGTGTTAACTAAAGCAGGGGAGATAATCATCACAATTTATCGTTATTTAATTAATTCCATTGACTGTAGATGACTGTAACTTGCTAATACTTAGTTTAGATGTCTATTTGTTAAGCCAGCTAACCGGAACTTATTGATTATTCATTGTGGATGATCTGTGTACAGGTTCCTTATTATGTGCATCCTGGCTTTGATTTATTTGTTTTATATGTCTTTCTATGATTTGTTCTGTTGAAAAAAACAAATAAAAATGATGTTTGAAAAAGGCTGATGTATCTGATAGGGCCGCCACTATCACAGTTCCTCCTTTGGTGGAAGACGGCGAATATGAAATTTCTCGTATCTTGAATTCTAGATGGCATAGAGGGAGATTACAGTATCTTGTCTCCTGGAAGGGTTTTGGTCCCGAAGATAACTCCTGGGTAAGGACGGATGATGTATCTGCTCCTAGGCTTGTTAAAGCTTTTCCACAGGAGGTTTCCGGATAGGCCTGGGCCTGGAGAATCCGGAGGATCCTCATAAAAGAGGGGGTACTGTTAGAACCCTCCTGTTTGTTTTTTCCATCTTGTGTTTTGCGGTCACGTGACCATTTGCCTTTATATTCCAGCTCGGCCCTTCTGGCTGTGCTGGACTTCAGTGTTTGACTGTTTCTCTAGCCTGGTGCTTTGGTGCCCTTCTCTGTCAGTTCACTTGGTCCTTCTGGTACCTCTTGTACCTTTTGTCAGTTTGTCTTTTTGTGTTCTGCAGCAACTTCTCTGTTTAGGAGGTGTCCCATTTTTTGTCCCAGTCCTTAGTTCTTTTAGGAACCCCTCCCTTAATGCTATAGGTCTTCGTTCAGACTAGCCGAGGACTAAGGTGGGTCTGTTCGCTAGGAACAGGCAGCCTGCTACATCATAGGGATTCAGCTTAGTCTTAATGTAGGGACAGCTTTCCCCTATCTTTCCTTAGTACATGTTGCAGATCATAACACTTTATTTCTAATTGGGATATTGGTTGGTTTAATATAATTTTATCTTCTGATATTTTGGGTAGCTTTATACTTTCTAAAAATTGATTGATCAGTTGGGCATTAGGTTGTGGTATTGTATTGTTTTTTTTGTAAATTGTAGAGGGTTGAGTAATAATTTGCGAAGGTATTGGCAATCTCTTTGTTTGGTCATTTTAGCTTTGACTTTATTCGCTTGTATTTTACCTGCTCTGTTTCCCTGCCAATAGTATTTAGCTTTGCTTTTCCGTAGGTTATGCCCGTATTTATGTTGGAGCAATTGATATAAATCGTATCTTAATTTTTGTACTTTTTGGAGAGTTGTGTTTACGGGGCTGTTTTTATGCATTTCTTCTAGTGAGGCTTTGTTTTGGTTGATTTCCTCTATTTGGCATATTCTTTCTTTTTTGTTTTGGGATGCTATTTGAATTAGTTTTCCTCTAATATAAGCCTCATGAGCATACCATACTGTTGATGCGGACACGTTGGGTGTATTATTAATTATAAAATATTCTTTCAAGGTCTCCTGCAGTTGGGGCCTAATTTTATGTGTTGCGATTAGGTAATTATTTACTCTCCATGGGGAGTATGTCGTGTAGTTGTATCCCTCTTTAATGTGTTACGAGATGGGCATGGTCTGACCATGTGATGTTACCTATCGTGGCTTTTGGATGTCATGTAATAACCATTTATCTGTAAGAATTAGGTCGATTCTTGAGTAGCCTTTGTGTGAATGTGAATAGAACGTGTAATCACGTACGGAGGTGTGCAAAACTCGCCAAACATCGTAGAGTTCTTCTGCCAAGAGAGTCTGAGAAAGAGAACGAACTTTTTTTTTGAGGATGTACAGATTTGTCTATGCCTGGCATGGGGTGATATTAAAATCCCTGCGCACCAGGAGGGCTTTTTTTTTGCATCTGTTATTACCGCTAAAGTTTCCTTAACAAAGGAAATCTGCTTGGAATTAGGGGCATATTTGGAGGCGATCGTGTAAGTTTTGTTATTTCTTCTGCATACTAAGATGATGTATCTGCCTTCATTGTCTACAATGCTGTTGATCAATTGGAAGGCGACGGTGTTTTTTATCACTATTACTACTCCCCTTTTTTACCAATTGCGTGAGAGTGAAACACATTGGGAAGTTTCTGTTCTGCAACCTGTGTGCGTCAACACTGTTTAAGTGAGTTTCTTGAACACACAGTCGGGCCTCTCTCCATAGGAGAGATCTTTTAACCCCTTTATGACCTGGGGCATACTAGTTCGCCCCAGGTCATCATACCCGCGGTTCAGCACGGGCTCCGGCGCTCAGCCTGCGCTGAACCAGTGATTTATACAACTGACATGTGCTCGCAACAGCCGCGGGTGGAATCGCTATCCACCCCCAGCTGTTAACCAGTTAAATGCCGCTGTCAATCTTGGCATTAGCCCCGCCCATCGGTGTTCCCATCACATGATCGCGGGTCACCGATGGGTTGGCATGACAACCCGCGGTCTGCAGCAGACCCCAGTGGTTGTCATGTCCTGATTGCTATGAGCGCCGCCGGCCAATGGTTGATGCTCATAGCAAGTGAACAATTCTGCTGCATATAGGCGATCTGCTCATCTCCTGTATGCAGCAAAGCCGATCTAACCCAAAATAGTATCAATAAAAACGTCAGCTCGACGCGCAAAAAATAAGCCATCACCTGGCCCTAGATTCCGAAAAATGGAGACGCTCAGGGTCTCGGAAATGGCGTGGCTTTTTTCTATAAGGAAATTTTGGATTTTTTTTTCACCACTTAAATAAAAAGAACCTATACAAGTGTGGTATCTACGAACTCGTAATAACACAGAGAATAATAATAGCAGGTCAGTTTTAGTATTCAGTGAATGTGGAAAAAAAAAAAAAAAAACATTTTTTTTTGCAATTTCACCGCACTTGGAATTTTTTCCCCGTTTTCTAGTACATGATATGGTAAGAACCAGTGATGTCGTTCAAAAGTACAACTTGTCCCGCAAAAAATAAGCCCTCACATGACCATATTGAGCGAAAAATATAAAAGTTATGGCTCTGGGAAGAAGGGGAGCAAAAAATTAAAACGGAAAATCGCAAGTTCATTAAAGGGTTAAGCAGACTATTTAACCCTTTCACGTTGATATTCAAAATGTGAAGTACCATATACAAAATGCAGAGAAAATCTATATGACACCACTAGACAGTTAGGGAAGAATGGGGAAATAACAAAATACAAATCTCAAAAGATATAAATAACTATAACAGTTCCAAGAATAGAGTCCGGTTCTAAGTGAACCTACTGGACATGCCGTGCTATCCAGTATACAACAAGGGGAAGTGAGAATGAAAAAATATTTTTCTCGTGCTACCGCAGAGTATTGGAAAAAATAGTTGTATGATCTGCTCAAAAAAAAATAATAAAAGATCTAGGCAGAGCAACTAAATTGAGGGTACAACGGTTAGGAAAGTAAGCTTGCTGCTTGTTCAGATCCACTCCTTCCTCAACATCGGCGGTTTCTTCTTCTTTATTAGAGAACTTGTCCCTTCTGCCACAGTCGCCAGCGACCACTTCTGCATCAGAGTCATTCCCTGCCGAGGAGATGTCAGGACATGTGTGACTCCTTTCTTAGTCATGATCAGCTTCCAGGGTAGCCCCACTTGTACACGATCTCGTTGTCTTGCAGGATTTTGGTCGCTGTAGAAAACTCGCATCTCCTGTTCAGGGTGACAGCAGACAGATCAGTGAACATCATGATGCTCCTGAACCTGTCCGGAAGCTCTGGATTTCCCGCCGCGTCTTTGGTTATGGCTTCTTTAAAGTGGAAAAAGTGAAGCCGGGCAATTACATCTCTGGGTGCAGAGGTGGGGGCACTTTTGGGTTTGGGGATCCTGTGCGCCCTGTCTATTAGAAGGTCCCGCTGATCCTTCTCAAGGATTAATTCAGTAAAAAAGTCCGTTAGGAACTCCTTCAGTGCGTCTGCAGCAATACTCTCCGGTATCCCTCTAAAATGTAGATTGTTGCGTCTGAAGCAGTTCTCCATATCCGCCAACTTTAATCTCCGTGCATTAATCTCCTCATCTGCCTCATTATGAGCGTCGACCAGATTATTGTGAGCAGTAGTGAACTCCTCCAACTTCTCCTTAATATGTGCTTTTCTATCTCCAATGTGCACAATGTCTTTCTGTAATGCAGTGAAGGTGGAGGTAATATCACTGTGTATGCCCTGTTTAAGATCCCCTAAAAGGGACTTCAGTGTGGTCTCTGTAATGGGGGCAGAGCTGTGCCATGTGTCAGGTGCATTTGATACTTGCTGTTTGGTGTCTGGAGGTCTCTGGGCTGCAGGATTGCGATCCACATGGGTCCTCTGTCAGGGGGTGATGTTCCTGTGCAGGTCTCGGACTATAACCGCTCTTATTAGGTGAGGTCTGACCCGATAGCAGAGGATCAGACCTCATGGAGCGTTCTGCACCGCCTCTGGCTGCATGTGACGCGCCCCTGGGCCTGTGTCGCGCTGCGTTGCGCACGCGGGAGCTTACCCGGAGCCGGATCTGTTGAGGGTTGTAGTCTCGTGGCGGTGACCCGGTCCGTGCCCAGGGAGTCAAACTGTACGGCAGTCTATTAGCAATAGATGGTTGATGACTACGCCACCCGTTGAGTGCAGCCAGGGAGCTGCTGCTGCAGGGCAGACCGCTGAGACCGATGGTAGGATTGTGCAGCATGATAGTATAACCCCCAACGGGAGGGGTATGGCCTCAGGGCAGCCGACGTGGATGATGGGGGTAGCAGGAACCACTCAGAGACGGTACGGTGTAGTTCAGGGTCTTTACTGGTAACAACGATAGACCCTCCCGGAGTACTTGCTAGCGGACGGGGCCTGGTCAGTCCTTGAGCAGATGGGATCTCCCCTGGCCAGGCGTAGTTGTAGGCCTCCCAAACTGACTGTACTCTTCTGGCTACCTTGCTAGAAGCTGATGTAAGTAGCCCACGTCCCTGAGTGTACCGTGTGGTGCTCACCCGTATGGCCGGTGACTCGGGGCCTTCTAATGGCTTCCGCTCCACGATGGCGGTGCTGGTCCCACGCGTGTGACCGTGCCTTCGGGCTTCTGGGCCAGAGGACCTAAAATCCCCTGCCTGACGGATTCTGCTGCTGGGTAGGAGTTAGTCCCCACAGCCTCGGACTCCGGGTCCGGAAAGAAATCTTCTTAGTCAGGGCGAGCTCTGTAGCTGCCAGCCCCTGACTCCTTGTGACTCTGCTGTTTCCTATGCTGCTCTTGTCTCTACTCTTCCTGGACTGACTAACCCTGCCTCAGCCCCGGGTTTATACAGGGGAAGTTCTTCCCCTCCCAAGGCTGGGCAGGAGGTGTGGCATGCACAGAATCCCTGACCAAAGGACCTCCCACCTGCTCTCAGACATAACTTTACATTACTGTGGAAACCAGACCCCTGGGGTGCCACATTCCCCCCTAGTGAAATTTAGTACTTCGGGACTAAACATTTTTTTTTTTTTAGAAAAATATAACAAGGTATAACAAATAACAATAGAATACAATAAGGAAACACAATAAGATGGTCACGGCGTGTCCGCAACCGGGTGCAGTCTTTGAAGAAAAGCAAAGGTGTCCATTTCACCAACACAGGGAGACATAACCAGGTAGGGGCCTGTCCTACCCCGAGTCCTTAACAGTCTCTAGTCCATCCTGGGTTACGCTCCAACTATGTACAAAGGATTCCCGGTAAATCCACCAAAGACTCCTAAAAACAACTAGAAACACAAAATTACACACAAGCAACAATAAACAGGTAAACATTATAAAATAGCTGAAACATTTAGATCCTCCAACGTGCGGGTAACTGGCCTCTAGTGGCCCTAGTGGACCTACGGAGCTGACTGTCTGACCCTGAACTACAGGGTGTAGGAACTGTCAAGGGTAAACTGGGCAGCTGTCTACCGGCTCTTTGTCTCACTAGGGGTACGGCAGGCTCACTATAAGCAGAGGGTTAATTCTCCTGTTCTGCTTGTGTGGAGTCTTCTGCCTCCTGGACCGGCTGTTCTTCCAGCTCTACCCGTTGCTCCGTAGGTTCTTGGGGTGATGGTTGGAGGAAGGTGAGTACGGGTACCACAACTGCACCATTGACTTGAGTCCAAGACCGAGGGAAGTCCCCGAGCACGGTACTAACCATATCTTCCCTTTCTTCCACGGGTCGATGGTCTTCCTGTTCCTCCTCAGGGTTCCTCAGTTGTTCGGGACACTTCTTCAGGTGGTCCCGGGATACAATGGCTGTGGTTTCCCCTCCGTCTTTACTGATGGTACAGACCTTCGGGTTCTCGTGGCTTGAGGGCAGTACGGTGTACGGGTCCTTCTCCCACTGGTCGTCCAACTTGTGGAGCCGTCTCTTCCTCTTCAAGACCTGCTCTCCGGGGACCAGGGGAACAGCGGGAGCATACTGGTTGTAAGTTTTCTCTTGTCTTTCCCTAGCCTGACAGAGACTTCGCTCCACGCTCTCCTGTACTCTCCGGTACTGCTGCTGCCTCTCTGTGTCCCAGTCTGTTTCTGGTGAAGTGTCCTCGGGTGTCAGGACTCCCATTTCCAGGTCAACAGGTAACTTACCAGGTCTTGCCCTCATTAGGTAAGCCGGGGTACAGTTGGTGGAACCTACCGGGATGTGGTTGTATAGGTCCACCAGATCGGGCAACTTCTCAGGCCACAGATTGCGTTCTTCCAGGGGCAACGTTTTTAGAAGATCCATTACCACCTGGTTCATTTTCTCACAAAGTCCATTAGTTTGCGGATGGTAGGGTGTCGTCCTTATCTTCCGGCAGCCATACAGATTGCAGAATTCCTGGAAGACCTCCGCTTCAAAGGCAGGTCCCTGGTCCGTCAGCACTTGGTCCGGGTACCCGTGTGGACGGCAAAAGTGCTGCTGGAAGGCTCTAGCTGCTGTTTGAGCCGTTAAGTCTTTGACGGGGACGACAACCAGAAACCGGGAGTAATGATCCACGATGGTTAACGCGTAGACGTAGCCACTTCTGCTCGGGGTCAGTTTTACATGATCCAAGGCTACCAGTTCCAACGGTTGCCGGGTGACGATGGACTGCAGGGGAGTCTTCTGGCTGGCGCGGTCTTTCCTTCTCAGGTTGCACGGGCCACAGTCTCTGCACCACTTCTCAATGGTTCCCCTCATGCCTACCCAGTGGAATCGCTCGCGCAGCAGGAACTCTAGCTTCTTCCACCCGAAGTGTCCAGCTCCGTCGTGGTATGCCTCCATCACCATGGCTGCGTCTCTTCGTGGCACCACTACTTGCCAGAGTAGTTCATGCGTCCTGGAGTTAACCATTCTGCGGCACAACTTCCCCTTGTAAAGGAACAGTCGACTCTTCTCTGCCCATAGTTGTTTGGCTTCCTCCGGAGCGTCTGATTCCAGGCTAGCCTCCGGGCGAGTCAGCATCTCCTTCACCAGTCGGACGGCAGGGTCGCTGTCTTGCGTTTCCGCCCAGTTGTAGTGAGGTAAGGGGTTCAACGTAACAGCCTGCTTACTCCCTACCCGGTGGGAATACTGAATAGTCCCATGACGGTGGAACGCAGGGAGTTCAACTTCTTCCAGTCCCTCCGGATCTTCTCCTCCGTCCGGCAGGTTGGGCATCCTGGACAGGGCGTCCGCGTTGGTATTGGAGCGCCCTGCCCGGTATTTGATTGTGAACTCGAAGTTGGACAGACGGGCCATCCACCTCTGCTCCAGGGCACCGAGTCTTGCCGTGTCCAGGTGTGTCAACGGGTTGTTATCCGTGTACACGGTGAACCGGGAAGAAGCGAGGTAATGCTTAAAGCGCTCGGTGACTGCCCATACCACGGCCAGGAACTCTAGCTTAAATGAGCTGTAATTCTCGGGGTTCCTTTCGGTGGGTCGCAGTTTTCGGCTGGCATAGGCGATTACTCGTTCCTTCCCCTGCTGGATCTGGGACAGCACAGCTCCTAGCCCGATGTTACTGGCGTCGGTGTAGAGGATAAAGGGCTGACTATAATCCGGGTACGCCAGGATTTCGTCCCCCGTGAGGGCCATCTTCAGCTGGCGGAAGGACTCTTCTTCCAGCTCCTCCCATTTGAAGGGCGGCTTCTGGTTCTTGGCCTTCCGGGACTGGCCTATCAGGAGGTCCTGCATAGGTGCTGCCTTTTTGGTGAAACCGGGAATAAACCTTCGGTAGTAGCCTACCAACCCGAGGAACTGCCGCACTTCTTTTACGCTGGAGGGGCTTGGCCATCCCTTAATTGCGGTGATCTTATCAGGGTCGGGAGCCACTCCGTCAGCGCTCACCACGTGTCCCAGGTACTGCACCTTTGGTTTCAGGAGGTGACACTTGGAGGGTTTCACCTTTAGGCCGTAACTCGCCAGAGCCTCGAACACTTCCGCCAGGTGTTTCAGGTGGTCCTCATACGTCTTGGAATATACGATGACATCGTCCAGGTACAACAGGACCGTCTCGAAGTTTCTGTGGCCCAGACAGCACTCCATTAATCGTTGGAAGGTTCCTGGGGCGTTGCAGAGTCCGAACGGCATGCAGGTGAACTCGCTAAGTCCCATCGGGGTGGTGAATGCGGTCTTCTCCCGGTCCGCCTCTGCTACAGGAACCTGCCAGTACCCACTAGTAAGATCCAAGGTAGAGAAGAAATTAGCAGATCTTAAAGCAGCCAATGACTCCTCTATCCTCGGTAAGGGGTACGCATCCTTGTGTGTGATACGGTTGATTTTCCGGTAATCTACACACATCCTCATGGTGTTGTCTTTCTTTTTGACTAAAACTAGTGGGGCTGCCCAGGGGCTACAGCTATCCCGGATTACCCCAGCCTCCTTCATGTCTCTAAGCATCCCCTTGGCGTGTTGGTAATGTGCAGGGGGTACGGGTCGATACCTCTCTTTTATGGGAGGATGATCTCCCGTGGGGATGCGGTGTTCTACCCCCTTGACTCGCCCGAAGTCTAACGGGTGTTTACTAAACACTCTCTCATACTCTTGAACTACCCGATAGACTCCTTGTTTCTGGTGTGAGGGAGTGGAGTCAGTACCCAAATGTAGTTGCTGACACCAGTCCTCCATGTCTTTCTTAGAGCCGTTACCTTCCTCCGGGTGAGATGGAGGCAAGGGTTCCACAGATTGTATAGAATTTTGATTAGTGGTATATAATTTGGCTAGCGTGGCATACCGGGGCAGGTACACTTCCCTCTCCCCGATATTTATTATGCGAACGGGCACCCTCCCATGGCGTACATTGACCACCCCCCGTGCTGTCAAAATGGTGGGCCTACTGTCTGAGTAAACTGGTTCTACCATTGCCTGGTAATCTCTACCTCTCAGACCAATAGCTGCCCGGCACCAAATCATCATTTCACTTTTTGGGGGCATGGCAATAGGAAAAGGGTCACACATTCTTACGCTACCAATCTCACCGCCGGAGAGTTCCACTTGTTGCCGTTGCATCAGTGCCCGGATTTCTTTCTGGAGCACCCGCTGCTCGCCGGAGCTGGCATTCTTGGCAACCTGCTGTAAAAGGAAAATCACCTCTGCAAGACAATTTTCAATTACATTAGTTCCTAGAGTTATTTTTGGGTGACTCTCATGTTTGTCAATATCTACAATGATCAGTCCCTGTGCGGCCAGTTCGACTCTACCAATTTTGATGGTCACCTCTTTAAATCCGATCTGTGGCACGGGCTGACCATTGCTGGCGATGATACTCAAGTCGTCGTCAGGGTAGCGGGTAATATCCGAGTCATTCCAGTACTGCTTGAAGAGCACGTACGGGATGGTGGTGACCTGTGACCCGGTGTCCAGTAGGGCACTCATAGGAATGCCATCCAGTACCACAGGCAAGACTGGACGTCCTCCCACATATCTGTCGCGCCAGTTCGATGGGCCTGGTGATCTTTTTCCTGGGGGTTGGCCCTCTACCCCAGGTTGTGCCCATTTAAAGAACAGTACCTTTCCATATGTCCGGGTTGATTGCAGCGGCGGCAGATGGGTCGTCCGTCCTCGCTGTATCGGTCACTGGGTCTTCCTCTGGCCGGTGGGGTCCTCCTTGGTCGACGCCACGGGATGTCCTCCGGTCCGGATGCCAGCTGGATCTTCCCTGGAGTGGAAACCTGTAAAGACTGCACAGTTCGGGTTAGCGCAGCAACGCTTTTAGCTAGCTCTTGGACCTGATGGTGTAGGTCTGGAGCCGGGTCATTGTCCAAAGCCTGCGCATCAGCTCCCACAGGCCCTGCTGACAAGGGCGCCGCCTCCTGGTAGTAAGTGGTAGTGGGGCGTCTGTGGGTCACAACGCCACCTGGTGCCGGTTCTCGGAGCACCCGGATGGCTCTGTCCTTGAACTGCGCAAATTCCAGATGAGGGTCCTGTAAGGCCATTGCCCGCAACTGGGTTCGGTGGGCATTGCAATATAAACCCTCTATAAATTGTTCGGTCAACAGCCTGTCCTCGTTTCCCACTCCATTAGGGTCGGTCTGCTTAATGGCCCTCAGGGCCTCTTGTAGGTTTAGTGCATAGTCCCTTATACTCTCATGCGCTCGCTGCTTGCACCCGTAGAATCTAAGCTTAATCTCGGCTGAGGTGCGGGTATCAAAGGTGTCCTTCAGCCGGGTTAGTATCCCTGCGACAGTCTTCCTCCCAGGTGGCCAGGATTTTACTTCCCTTTTGGCTGCCCCGGTTAGTTGGGCCACCAGGATGCTCACTTTTTGCTCTTCTGTGAGGGGGTACACCTGGAAGAGGCTATCCAGCTTTTCTCTAAAGTCATGCAGGGTATGTGACTCCCCTGAGTACTGGGGTAGCCAGGCTGCTCCCGGGATATAGGGCATGGTGAAGGGCATAACTGCAGCAGCGGTAGCGCTGGCGGGGGTTGAGGCAGTGAAGCTCTCCTCCGTATCCGACATCTTCCTCCCCCCTAGTGGACCGTGGCCTACCTTGCGATGATCCTGTTCCGTAGGCCGCGGCTCCGCAGTGGATCGTCAGGGTTGAGGACCTTCCGTCGCGCTCCGGTGACGTCAGCGTCTGCTGGGCTCCTTCCAGGACCTTACGCAACGTCCGGACGTGAGGCGGGGCTTAAGTTCTCGCGCGCTTTCGGAGTCCACGCCCCTCTTCTTCCCGCGCGGCGTCCTCAAGATGGCGTCCAATGGCGGGAAAACTCCACGGATGGCGGGAAGAAGGCAGAAGATGGCGCCGGATGGCGGGAAACTTCACCGATGGCGGGAAGAAGGCTGAAGATGGCGCCGAATGGCGGGAATCTTCCCCGATGGCGGGAATCTTCACCACTGGTAAGTTTGAACAGTCTTTGCTTTTCAGGCACGCAGTACCCGGTGGTTGCGGGCACGAGATCCTGCCGACTACGCCAAAGTTGACGCGCCCCTGGGCCTGTGTCGCGCTGCGTTGCGCACGCGGGAGCTTACCCGGAGCCGGATCTGTTGAGGGTTGTAGTCTCGTGGCGGTGACCCGGTCCGTGCCCAGGGAGTCAAACTGTACGGCAGTCTATTAGCAATAGATGGTTGATGACTACGCCACCCGTTGAGTGCAGCCAGGGAGCTGCTGCTGCAGGGCAGACCGCTGAGACCGATGGTAGGATTGTGCAGCGTGATAGTATAACCCCCAACGGGAGGGGTATGGCCTCAGGGCAGCCGACGTGGATGATGGGGGTAGCAGGAACCACTCAGAGACGGTACGGTGTAGTTCAGGGTCTTTACTGGTAACAACGATAGACCCTCCCGGAGTACTTGCTAGCGGACGGGGCCTGGTCAGTCCTTGAGCAGATGGGATCTCCCCTGGCCAGGCGTAGTTGTAGGCCTCCCAAACTGACTGTACTCTTCTGGCTACCTTGCTAGAAGCTGATGTAAGTAGCCCACGTCCCTGAGTGTACCGTGTGGTGCTCACCCGTATGGCCGGTGACTCGGGGCCTTCTAATGGCTTCCGCTCCACGATGGCGGTGCTGGTCCCACGCGTGTGACCGTGCCTTCGGGCTTCTGGGCCAGAGGACCTGAAATCCCCTGCCTGACGGATTCTGCTGCTGGGTAGGAGTTAGTCCCCACAGCCTCGGACTCCGGGTCCGGAAAGAAATCTTCTTAGTCAGGGCGAGCTCTGTAGCTGCCAGCCCCTGACTCCTTGTGACTCTGCTGTTTCCTATGCTGCTCTTGTCTCTACTCTTCCTGGACTGACTAACCCTGCCTCAGCCCCGGGTTTATACAGGGGAAGTTCTTCCCCTCCCAAGGCTGGGCAGGAGGTGTGGCATGCACAGGATCCCTGACCAAAGGACCTCCCACCTGCTCTCAGACATAACATTACATTACTGTGGAAACCAGACCCCTGGGGTGCCACACATGATGAGTTCTACGGCAGCCATCTTGGATTTTACAGGGTGCCTGCCCTGTGCCACATCTCTGCTCTTTGTGGTGCGCCCCATCGCCGCCCAAAATGTAGCGGAGCTTGTGCTGCACGATATTAAGGTAGTCCTCTACTTTTTTTTGCGCTGTGAGCCGCTATTCGACGGTGGAAGCTCGGAGCTGGGTCTATGTGCGGCCGCTCAGCTCCTCATCTGGACACACCCACTAAATAACATTTCCCACATGTCTACTTTACATCAGCACAATTTTGGAACCAACATTTTTTAAAAATGGGTTAAAAATTGACCAGCGACTTTGAGGGGCCTTTATGACAGAAAATACCCAAAAGTGACACCATTCTAAAAACTGCAACCCTCAAGGTGCTCAAAACCACATTCAAGAAGTTTATTAACCTTCCAGGTGCTTCACATGATTTTTTGGAATGTGGAAGAAAACAATGAACATTTACCTTTCTTTTTTCACAAAAATGTTACATTAGACTCAAATTTTCTTATGTTCACTCACAAGGGTTTTCAACAGGAAAAAATGAACCACAATATTTGTTGTGCATTTTCTCCTGAAGAAGCCGATACCCCATATGTGGGGGAAAACCACTGTTTGGGCACACGGCAGGGCTCAGAAGGGAAGGAGCGCCATTTGACTTCTTGAATGTAAAATTTGCTTGAATAATTTGCGGATGCCATGTCGGGTTTGGAGAGTCACTGATGTGCCTAAACAGTGGAAGCCCCCCACAAGTGACCCCATTTTGGAAACTAGACCCCTCAAGGAACTTCTCTAGATGTGTGATGAGCACTCTTAAAAATAAAGAAATCACTTTTTAGGAAAATGAAAAAATCACTTTTTCCACAAAAATGATGTTTTAGCCCCAAATGTTTTTATTTTCACAAGGGTAAGAGGAGAAAATGGACCGTAAAAACTGTTGTGCAATTTCTCCTGAGTACAGCGATACCCCATATATGGGGAAAATACACTGTTTAAGCGCACGGTAGGGTTCAGAAGGGAAGGAGCATGGTGTGACTTTTTGAACACAAAATTGGCTGGAATCGAGAGCGTATGCCATGTCACGTTTGGAGAGCCCCTGATGTGCCTAAACAGCGGAAACCCCCCACAAATGACCCTATTTTAGAAACTAGACCCCTCAAGGATTTTATCAAGGGTTATAGTGAACATTTTGAACCCAGAGGTACGACACAGAATTTGATACCCATTAGGTCATCATATTGAATAAGTTGTCATTAGTATTGAGCGCATGTGCTTGCTACTTGAGTTTGCATCGGGTAAGCACCATGTATTGCGGGTGCACGAGTGACATGCTCGAGTCCCCGCCCCTCATGTTTCATGGTTGTTAGACACCCAAAAAAAAAACATGCGGGGATCGCTCGTGCATGGCAGGCAATCCCTTCAAGTTTTTTTGGCTGTATAACAGCCGCAAAACATATGGGGTGGAGACTCGAGCATGTCACTCGAGCATCTGCAATTCTCGGTGTATACCCGAGCACCCGATGCGAACTCAAGTAGCAAGCAGTTGCTCTCAACACTAGTCGCCATATGGTCATCATTTTTTTTTTTTTTTTTAACTTTTGATAAAATCCTAACCCCAACCCTATCTCCAACCCTAACTACTAGCACAACCCTAAAAGTAACACAACCCTAACCTTAGCACAACCCTAATCCTAGTACAACCCTAAGCCTAGAGGTTTTTTTAACACCTTTCCTTGTGATTAGACGACTTTATTCTTTCGGTCAGTGCAATTACAGCAATACCAGATTCATATCGGGTTTTTATGTTTGGCAGATGTCACACACTAAAATACACTTTTTTTTGCAAAGGCTAGTTTTTGCAATCATTTTTCCATATTTTGACCGACAGTCATGTAAGGGCTTGTTTTTTGCGGGACAAGTTGACGTTTTTATTGGTACCATTATCGGGCAAATTACATTTTTTATCGCTTTGTTTTTTATGCAGTTCCGCGTGTGGTAAAATTGATAAGGCAGCGATATTCTTCGGGTACGACATTTATATAGTTTTTTTCATGTTTTGTCACTTTTACACAATAAAAAATATTTTATAGAAAAAAAATTTTTTTTGCATCGCTTTATTCTGAGAGCAGTAACTTTTAGATTTTTTCGCTGATGGAGCTGTATGGCAGCTTATTTTTTTGCAGGACAAGATGACATTTTCAGTGGTACTATTTTTATTTACATTCGTCTTTTTGATCACTTTTTTTTGTTTGGCTGTATGATGATAAAGCATAGTTTTTTGATTAGTTTTTTATTTATTTTTTTTACTGTGTTCACTAAAGGGGTTAAATAGAGGGATAGTTTTATAGGACAGGTCTTTCCGGGCGCCGCAATACCAAATATGTGTACTTCTAATATATATATATATATTTTCATAATAATATTTATTTATGGGTACAGAATATTTTTATTTTTTTGGATTTTTTCTTTTTTTTTAAATATTTTTACTATTTTTTTTTTCACTTTCTGATAACTCTTTTACACTTTGTCCCACTATGGGACTTTCATTTTTTTGCAGACCGATCACTTTTAAAGCATAGGGATGCAGTAGCATCCTTGTGCTATGCAGGCTGTCAGCCCTGCACTGGCACAAGTTAGATAAATCGTGCATTGCACAAGCTCTACCTATCTTCCTGATGCCTGGTGACCCAGATGTTGTCATGGTATTCAAGGTTAGAGGGGCGCTCTTAACTCTGCTTGCCCCGGAAATGCACAGCCTCTGTGCGGGCGCGATCACATTGTGCGTAATCGTAGGTACCTGGTCCATAAGTACCAGGGCGCAGGGACGTACTATTACTGACAATGTCAGAAAGGGGTTAAAGTGCATTTACTCCTCGCAAACGCACCCAAAAACACATCTATATCATAAATAATTTTAAAAAATGACGCGGGGTCCCCCCTACTTTTGATAACCAGCCTAGGTAAAGGAGACAGGTGCGGGCTTATATTATCAAGCTGGGAAGATCCATGGATATTGGCCCTTTCCCAGCCCAAAAATGAAAGCTCTCAGCCGCCCCAGAATTGACGCATCCATGAGATGCGCCAATTTGGGCACTTTGCCGACTCTTCCCGATTACCCTGGTGCGGTGTCAATTGGGGTAATAGTTTATGGGGTGGATGTCAGCTTTGTAATGTCAGTGAGCAACAAGCCTAATGGTTATTAATGGAGAGTTGTCTATCAGACACCCCCATTACTAATCCAGTAGTCATAAAAAAAACCACAGGAAAAAATCGTTTATTTTAAAAAAACACTCCCACACACCTTGCTCGCCAATTTATTAAAAAGCAAACAAATCAACATGAAGATCCGACGTAATCCAGCCACTTAGAAGTAGTCCAAAAATGGGAACCTGAAAGACATAAAAAGAGAGTTAACTAAATGAAAACAAGAAACATTCCCTCATTCACCAATTTATTATTAATAATAATTCCTGCAGCTGTGATGTGACCCATTGGGGTTCCCACGACGTCTCGCGATTCTGTACAGCAACCTTTGGTGCGTCATTCTGAGAACGACAATTCACAGATCACTCCTGGTCATGTCTCACGAGCGATGACATCAGTAACTTAGTAACGTCATCGTTCGTGAGGGACCTATGAAGGGACCTATTAGCACATTCCAATAAAATGAATGAAAATTATTGCGTGAACTGTTGTTGTTAAACTTTTTATTGGTACTGTACATGAGCATCTCTTTATAGGGAACCCCTTCGGTGCTGTTACTTTTTCTTCACTTTGTAACTTATTACGCAAGGGACTATCCTCTTTTTTTCATATATCGTAAAGTTCTAGATGTAAAATTTCCTTAGTTCATGTCTGTGCATGTGAATGGTTAAAGTGGATCTGTCGCCAAATTTCACAATCCTTCCTGCACTGCTACTGGTGGCATCTCACACGGCTAAATGCATGCGGATATATTGTCCTCTATTTGCTTCTTCTTGAACATTGGTTTGTGGTTGTTTTCCCTATGATCAGAATGCACCTTGGTGTTTCTAGGTTCTCCACTGATGTAATATATTTTTTTTGTTCCTTAAAGGGAACCTGTGACGTGAAAAAAAGCTATTTATCTGCAGATATGGGGTTAATCTGCAGAGTAATAGCATCCTGAACCTGCACTGCACTTAGACCCCCGCTCTCAGGAGGAAATGAACTTTATTCCTCCTGGTAGTGTTCTGGGTTCAGTCACCGGGATGGTGCCAGTGTGGTTCAGTCACCGCTCTGTGTATAGAGAGGGCAGCTGTAACCGCATCCCCGGCTCTGAGTAATGCTGAGCTGCTTTCAGTCAGTGCCAGTGATGTGGTTACCGCCACCGCTCACTATACAGAGTGGTGACTGAACCTACACCTGTACCACTCCCGAGATGGAAACCCAATGGATGCCGGGAGAAATAAAGTTCATTTCCTCCCAACAGCAGGGGATTAAGTGTCGGCGCCGGGCGGGTTCAGAATAGTATTAACCTAGAGATTATCCCCATATGTGCAGGCTAATTTCGTTTTTTCACATGACAAATTCCCTTCAAGTAAAGAAGCTTTTTTTATTGTAGTTATTATTTCTTACAAGCATGTAGTAATGTCTTTTTTTGTTTTGTTTTGTTTTTTAAATCTGCAGTGCAAGCGGACCTTCAGACCGCACCTATTATAGCGGTAAGACATTTTATGAAAATTCAGATGGTATAATGAAATATGTGACTTTATATTTTATTCCAAAATTTTTATAGGTTTTATTAAAGGTACGGAAAGTATTCAGACCCCTTTAAATTTTTCACTCTTTGTTTCATTGTAGCCATTTGGTAAATTCTAAAAAGTTAATTTTTTTTCTCATTAAAGTACACTCTACACCCCATCTTGACTGAACATAAACAGAAATGCAGAAATTTTTGCAAATTTATTAAAAAAGAAAAACTGAAATATTACATGGTCATAAGTATTCAGACCCTTTGCTCAGTATTGAGTAGAAAGACCCTTTTGAGCTGGTACTGCCATGAGTCTTCTTGGGAATAATGCAACAAGTTTTTCACACCTGGATTTGGGGATCCTCTGCCAATCTTCCTTGCAGATCCTCTCCAGTTCCGTCAGGTTGGATGGTGAACGTTGGTGGACAGCCATTTTCAGGTCACTCCAGAGATGCTCAATTGGGTTTAGGTCAGGCATCTGGCTAGGCCAGTCAAGAATGGTCACAGATTTGTTCTGAAGCCTCTCCTTTGTTATTTTAGCTGTGTGCTTAGGGCCATTGTGTTGTTGGAAGGTGAACCTTCAGCCAAGTCTTAGGTCCATAGCATGATGATGCCACCACCATGTTTCACAGTTGGGATTGTATTGGGCAGGTGATGAGTAGTGCCTGGTTTTCTGCACACACACCGCTTAGAATTACCACCAAAAAGTTCTATCTTTGTCTCATCAGACCAGAGAATCTTATTTCTCATAGTCTAGGAGTCCTTCATGTGTTTTTGAGCAAACTTTATGCTGGCTTTAATATGTCTTGCACTGAGCAGAGGTTTCCTTCGGGCCACTCTGCCATAAAGGCCTGACTGGTGGAGAGCTGCAGTGATAGTTGACTTTGGAACTTTCTCCCATCTCCCTACTGCATCTCTGGAGCTCAGCCACAGTGATCTTGGGGTTCCTCTTTATCTCTCTCACCAAGGCTCTTCTCCCACGATTGCTCAGTTTGGCTGGACGGCCAGGTCTAGGAAGACTTCTGGTGGTCCCAAACTTCTTCCATTTAAGGATTATGGAGGCCACTGTGCTCTTAGGAACCTTGAGTAATGCAGACATTCTTTTGTAATCTTGGCCAGATCTATGCCTTGCCTCAATTCTGTCTCTGAGCTCCTTGGGCAGTTTCTTTGAGCTCATGATTCTCATTTGGTCTGACATGTACTTTGAGCTGTAAGATCTTGTGTGTACCTTTCCAAATCAAGTCCTATCAGTTTAATTAAACACAGCTGGAATCCAATGAAGGAGTAGAACCATCTCAAGGAGGATCACAAGGAAATGGACAGCATGTGACTTAAATAAGAGTGTCTGAGAAAAGGGTCTGAATACTTATGACCATGTGATATTTCAGTTTTTCTTTTTTAATAAATTTGCAAAAATTGGAGTTGGGGAACACTTTTTTAGTGTGTGACAGCAGCCAAACATAAAAATCCGATATACAGTGGCTTGCAAAAGTATTCACCCCCTTCGCAGTTTTTGTGTTTTTCTACCTTACAACCTGGAATTTAATTGTTTTTTAAAGGCTTTGCATGAGATCATGTAAAGAACATGCCTACAGCTCTGAACATTTGGTTTTATTTTTGTTGTGAAGCAAACAACAAATAGGACAAAATACCTGAAAACTTCAATGCGCATAACTATTCACCCGTCTAAAGTCAGTACTTAGTAGAAGCTCCTTTTGTAGCAATTGCAGCTGAAGGTCGTTTTGGGTTAGTCTCTATGAGCTTTCTACCTCTTGCCACTAAGATTTTTGGCCATTCTTCAAGGCCAAACTGCTCCATCTCCTTCAAGTTAGATGATTTCCTCTGGTGAACAGCAATCTTCAAGTCTGACTACAGATTCTCAGTTGGATTACAATCTGGGCTTTATCACTACAAAACATTTAGGCTATGTGCCCACGATGCAGAAATACTCCGGATTTTTCCTGAGCGTTTCTGCATCTCCCTTGCAGAAAAAACGCATGCGGATTGTACATGCGTTTTTACTGCCAGGGACATGCGGATGTGAAGCGTTCTTCACATGCATTTCTGCATGCGGATTGACAAGCGCTTTCCAAGCGATTTTAGCATCACTTGGAAAGTGCTTGACAACTTCGTCACACTATATAAATCCATGTGTGTTATATAGTGTGACCTTAAAGAATGTTTAAAAATAAAAAAATTAATCTATACTTACCTTCCGATGGCCCCCGAAGTCTTGCTTCGCTCCATTCTCCCTTGCCGGCAGCTCGCGGTACACTGCACTGAAGGACCTGCCATCACATGACTATGATGTCAGCGCAGGTCCTTCAGTCCATCGCAAACTGCCGGCATGGGAGGATGAGCGCAGCGGGGGCCGTCAGAAGGTAAATATAATATTTATTTTTTATTTTATTCTTTTTTTTACAGGTTCTATGGTACCCTGGTCCGGAGGAGAGTCTCCTGTCCTCCACACCCGGGTACCATCCGCACATTGAAACACTTGGATTCCGCATATACAGATGCAGTGATGCGTAATCCATGCAAGTCAACGGCGGCGAAAAAAATAATTGGTAGTGCTGCGTTTTTTTCCGCAATGATAACCCGCAGCGGAAATTTCCGCAGCATGTGCACAGCACATGCGGATTATCATTGGGGACCATGGCTGGCCTTCTACCATTCGTTTCTGCAGCATTTTTGCCGCTGCGGAAACGCTTAAAAAAACCGCATCGTGGGCACACAGCCTTACACTTTTTCCCTTAAACCACTCGAGTGTTGCTTTAGCAGTATGCTTTGGATCATTGTCTTGTTGGAAGGTGAACCACTGTCCCAGTCTCAAATCACTGACAGACTGAAACAGGTTTTGCTCAGAAAGATCCATGTTTTTCGCAGGATCCATCTTTTCCTGGACTTGAACAATTTCCCCTATCCCTGCTGCCGAAAAACATCCCCATAGTATGATGCTAACACCACCATGTTTCACTGTGGGGATAGTGTTCTTGGGGTGATGAGTTGTGTTGGTTTGGCACCAGACATAGCGTTTACTTTGGTGGCAAGAAAGTTCAATTTTGGTCTCATCTGACCACATCGCCTTCCTCCACACCTTTGAGGAGACTCCCACATGTATTTTGGGAAACTCAAAATACCTTACAATTTTTGTAAGTAAAGGCTTTTTTTCTTGTTCAATTATGTTTATTGGTATTTTAAAACATTTTAAAGGGAGAAATGCACACACAATATAAGCCTAAAGGTTGGCGGAGAGTAGGGGAGGTAGGAAAGCTAGGGGGAAGGAAGGGTAAGTAAAAGGTAATTCCTTTTGAAAATATGGAAAAGAGAGGCAAGTGTACAAAAAGCTGTCTTTGAATTTTACATGTAACTTGCACTTGTTAAAATTATAGCTTATTCCTTATGAATTAATTGCTGAAAAAAGAAAGACAGAAATATTAGTAAGACACATATAGTACATTAAAAGTAGCTTAATGATATATGTGGACACTTGCCGGGGATCAAGATGTTCTCCATCGACCTGGGGGGAAGGAGTTTGATTTAAGTTTCCATTCAGTCAGAGTGAAGTATGAATAGAAGTTCGCTGACCTAATGCAAATATTGAAGATTGTTTCAATTGGAAGATGGAAAAAAAAGGATTATGATCTTTTTATAATCTGGTTCTTGAAGATAGATTGTAATTCTATGGTAATAGTCCAAAATGGAAAATTGTATTACAATCCAGATGAAATCCAAGACATAGACCCAAATTGACCCATATTGTAATCGAATTTAGTATGAATTGTAATTCAAGTGTTTATAATGTTATAATCTTGGTTAAAATCCGTAGATATTAGCTGATATTTATTCACCTAGTCCAAGAAATTCTAAGCAACACTAGACACTGTGAAAATATTACTATACACTTAATCCTATGTGGTTATTTGTTTCAAACCCATCAGGATAACAGAGACTCTAAATTCAATTAAAAATCAATATTTTTTATTCATTATCCATATAAAAAACAGAAAAACAATTTTTTTTTAAAAAAAATGACAGGGGACATCCAGAAAAGAGAGATGCAATATATAGCTTGGTCATATCACATTCATCATGATTGTATAGCCGAAAACTAAACCACCTTATTCACTTGATGCATATTTGAACCGGTATTATAGACAGATGTAAACAGATTTGACAAAGTGCAAATTATGCAATACTCAGTCAAATATAATAAATTAAATTAAATGGTAGGGAGTCAGACATTTACATCTATGATCATAAAGTGCTAAGTGCTTGTATTTAGAAAAAATTGTCTGCATTATTTCATTGCATTAGTTGGACCGTAAACAACTGCTTACAACTATGCAAAGTGCCATGGAGTAGTCAATATACCTATTAAAAATTGGTAAGAAAGTAAGAAAAGATCAAAGATATCTAATGATAGGCCAGGCGTCCGGGGGAGCCGTCCATAGGAAGTTATCCCATCAATCATGTGCCAGTTGTAAGGTGCCGCACGCCACTATACAGGAACCGGACCCGTGGAGTAAAGCCTAGCTGTGCAGAGCAGTGGAACGCATGTGTGGAACGCATGCGGACCACATGGAGCACAACCTCAAAAAGGTCCATCCCCACTTCCTAAACCATGAACCTGTAGGACATGGCATACATATCAAGGAATGACAAGGGAAAATGGGAGGGGAATGGGGAAGGAAGGAGGGAAGAAGAAAAGAATAAACCAAATGTAAAGACAGAAAATAGATGCTGTAGGAGCATCGATTACCATAAAGTGAAATGTGAAGGGGGTGGGGGGGTGAAAATGAAAGTAAGGCTGAGTTCACACGATGCGTTTTTCATGCGTTTCCGCTGCGTTTTTGCAGTTGCGGAAACGCATGAAAAACGCATGGTAGAAGGGCAGCAATGTTCCCCAATGGAAATCCGCATGTCCTGTGCCCATGATGCGGATTTTTCCGCAGCGTAAACGCTGCAGTCAAAAATCCGCAGCATGTCAATTAATTTTGCGGAAACGCTGCTCTTTTGCCGCCATTGCCTTGCATTAGACCGCATGGAATCCGCATCACTGTATATGTTGATGCGCTTTTCATGCGGTCTAATGTGCGGATGGTACCCGGGTGTGGAGGAGAGGACTCTCATCCAGACCCAGGTACCATTAAAAAAAAAAGAATAAAATAAAAAATATATATATTCTCACCTTCTGACGGCCCGCGCTGCGTCCTGCCGGCTTCCCGCGCACTTCGGGGTTGAATGAAGGACCTTCGCTGACGTCAGAGTCATGTGACGGGTCACGTGACGCTGACGTCGGAAGGTCCTACAGTCTTCACTGCCGGCAGCCGGGACCGATGAAGCAGGACACCGGGGGCCATCAGAGGGTAAAGTATAGATTTATTTTTTATTTTTTGACATCACACACTATATAAATCCATGCCGGCTGCATGGATTTATATAGTGTGAAGTTGACAAGCACTTTTCAAGTGATGCTAAAATCGCTTGGGAAGCGCTTGTCAACCCGCATGCGGAAATGAAAGTGAAGACCGCTTCATTTCCGCATGTCCCTGGCAGGAAACCGCATGTACAATCCGCATGCGTTTTTTCCTGCCAGAGAGATGCAGAAACGCTCAGGAAAAAATCCTGAGCATTTCTGCATCGTGTGCACATACCCTAAAAGTGTAAATTAAAAAAGAAAAATCATGTATGAATGAAAATATGTATTTGTTGAATGTGAAGTGTATAAATAACGAAAATAATGTATGTATAGTGAAAAAGCAAAGAATAAGTGAAAAGTAATAAAACAAATATATGTAAGTAAGTGTTAATATGTCTATTGTCAAAGAGAAGCGAAGTGTAACAATTAGAAACATTTAATTGTGCTAGGATTTTATGCCACGCAATCACGGAGAATAAGGGGAGAAGCCTACACAATGCCACGAATTTCAAAAATATTCAATATGTTTCAGATTCACTTGTTAAAGGGACACAGCGCCATCTATAATTATAGTCCATGCATATCATTGGTAGATGGTTCCAAACTAATGTTCCTTGATTCTAATTGTCCATTATCATGGATCTCCACAGAAGGCTCTAGGAACACCATCCCCTTCGGAAGGAGGAGTCAACCAGGTCACCAGACTCCACCCCAAGTAGCCAAGGCAGCAGGTAAGTAGTGGATATAAGTAAGTCTTTGATTTGGGATAAAAACACAATCAATTAGAAGTACATAATGGTTTGTAAAGAGGACTACTCATCCTTTACAGTACCCATGATACACAAAAATGAAAAATGAGAATGGGGGCGGGAGGGAAAAAAGGGAACAAGGGAAGGGAAATTGGACCTAAGATCTATTTAAAAGCTGATTACAGCATAATTCTCGGCTACCCTATAAACGGCCTCGCAGACGCCAGGAAAAATGGTCAGAATGAAAAAAAGGGAAAAGTTAAAAAGGTATTAAAATACCATAAGATAAAAACATAAAAAATAGCCACCCAGAAATAAACATGAAACCTACCAACTCGAAAAAAATGGGGGAAGAAATATGAATAAATTACAAGAAAGAACTAAAACCCGTAGCTTCATTTAAACCCTGTGGATTCAAGGTACCCAATCGAAAAATCCAATGACTTTCTAACTAACCTAAGGCTTTTCCAAGATCTCCACCCCTTAGACCTAGGACTATCTGATCTATGGCAAATGCCTTAAGGCCTTTAGGGGAACAATTGTGGTACAGTTTAAAATGACGCGGAATAGTTTTAATGTGGGGTCATCAATGCCAACTGCTTTTTCGATGTCCTTCACATGCTCTCTTTCCCGTATTTTGAATTCTCTCGTGGTAAAGCCAACTTAAAGTTTTCGGTAGCGACATTCGGCATAGTAGATTACTCCTTTGGAGCTGTAATTCAGATGTTTGCATTTCTGGAAAGTTCTGGTGCCATCATGGTTGGCAAATGTTTTGGCTTTCACGAGATTCCAGCAAGCCTTACAGTGGCCACAAGGAAAGAAACCCTGTGGAATAGTAGAAGGTTCCTTGTTTTTGGCAGTTGAATCATAGTAACTATGTACTAATATATCTTTCAGATTTCTACATCTCTTTGCCACCATTGATGGGGCTGAAGGGAGAATTTTGGACAAAACATGGTCCTTAGCAAAACTTTCCAATGTTTGTTGATAATTGATGTCAATTCATCCCATTGGTTATTATACGTTGATATAAACCGTAACACTCCATCATTATTTGTATCAATCTTCCTGGGCGCATTATGAATGAGCTGTTCTCTGGATACTTTTTTGGCTCTCATATATCCGCATCTAATTTGTCTTCGACTGTAACCCCTAGCCAAAAAGCGTTGAGCGAGATTAGTGGCTTGTTGTTCAACTGACCAATAGGGAGTCCCCTAATGGTGGAGGGCAAATGAGACGATTCTGCATGTAGCAGTGAGTTAGTGGCCATAGACTTGCGATATATATCCGTAATGACACGTCCTTCACTAGAAATGTGGATTTTGAGATCCAAGAAGTCTAGCTCTCTATGAAAATGATATGTCAATTTAATGTTAAGATTATTATTATTATTGAGAGCTTTCATCAGAATATCCAAATCCCCCACTGACCCCTCCCACATAAACCATAAGTCATCGATATATCGCATCCACCCTTGCACCAAATCAATGCCAGGAATTGATTTCCCTGGAATATGTCCCTCTCCAAGCTCATATAAACAAATTGGCATAGGAGGGGGCACAAGAGGCCCCCATCGCTGTGCCCTGTAGTTGTAAATAAAAAAAATTATGAAAAATAAATACATTATGCTTGAGGACATATTCCAGGAGGATCAATATTAAGTCAGCTAGCTCTGAATCCAAATTTGTAGATGTCTGATACCAAGATGCCGCTCTCAAGCCATCTTCATGTTTTATACAAGTATACAAGGCTTCCACATCTGCCGTTACCATGATGGCTTGGTCTGGAATATAAAGGTGGTTTAATCTTTGGAGAGCCGCATTGGTGTCCTGGATGAATGATGGTAGGGTGGATACGATAGGTTTCAAAAAATAATCAATGACGTCGGAAATTACCTCACATAATCCCCCATTGCCTGAAACAATGGGTCTACCGGGGGGTCAGTGTGCTTTTTGTGGACCTTTGGAATGAGATACAATGTGGGAAGTTTTGGATGAAAGTTATTAATTGTATCTAACATTTTTTGGGTAATAATACCCTTCTCCAAAGCCTTCTCCATGATGAAAATTAATTCATTGTGGAAGGTAGGGGTCGGATTATATACCAGTTTTTTTATAGCAAGATGGTGGGCTTGTTTTTCGTATAAATAGGTGGGCCGCACCACCAGATTCCCCCCCGTATCTGCTGGTTTATATACCACGTCGGGGAGGGATTGTAATTCTTTTACAGCTGCTCTCTCCTGTTTTATTAATGTTTGACTTCCAGGGGGACAGCTTGGAAGAGATTGAATGTCATTAGTAACTAGTTTGGTGAAGACATCGACCGCTGGGCATGTACTTAGAGGGGGGAACTTTTTGGATTTGTGAAAAAGGTTCGAAGGAATGTTACCAACGTTTGTAAGTTTATTTTCATCATCCAATGATTCCAAAATCTGAAGTGCTTCCCTTTCTTCCACGATGGAAAACATACTCTGATGGTCGGCCTTGTTATGCAATTTTTTAAAAACTAGCTTTATAGCAAGGAGATGTACATCTCTCACCACCGAGAACGTGTCTCAATACGAAGAGGAGAAAACGTCAAACCTCTTTCAAGAACTCTGAGTTGAATTTCTGATAGAACATGTGAAGACAAGTTAATTACCCTTAAGCGGTTCTGACGCGCCCCCTGGGCCATGTTCAGGGGATACCCGGAGCCGGATCTGGATAGGGGTAGTAGTCCTTGTGGCGGTGACCCGGTCCGTGCCCAGGGTGTCAAACTAAGTGGCAGTCTAAGGCAGTAGATGTTAACTTGATCGACTACGCCACCCGTTGAGTGCGGCTTTGAAGCCGCCGCTGCAGAACAGTCCGCTGAGGCCGGTGGTATGGGTGCAGCAATGATGGTATAACCCCCAACGGGAGGGGTATGGCCTCAGGGCAGCTGGTGCGGATGATGGGGGTAGTTATGGTGTAGTAAGAAGAGTCAGAGACACGAGATGCAAGTTCAGTGTTTTTACTCACGGGTGTTCCTTGGTCACTCTGGCCTTGAGTGACCACCCGAGCCGTGCCGCGTCCACCAGGTCCTGGACTCGGCTAACCCCCAGGCAGTCCGGAGCGTGGTCCTGAGCTTCCCTGTCTCTCTCTTCCTCCTGGCCGTTCCCACCAGGGATCCACTTATGGCCGGCTCCCTCGGGTCTCTTGGTGGTCAACCCTTCTCTGGGTTCCCTGACCCTATACTCGGTGTGCCTTTCTGGTGGATTTGGTGAGGGTCGTGGCAAATCTTGACCAAGACCTCCGGTTTCTGGCTGAGGATAAGTGGCCTCCACCAGTTCGGGTTCCGGTACCCGTGTCCGCCAACCCTTCACCCTTCTGGCTTAATTCTGGGATCTTGGGGTTCCTTCTGTCTCTCTCTCTGGGTCTTTCTTACTCCTCTCTTCCTCACTGCAGACTTGGCCTTGGAGCTGGGCCCAGCCGGAGCCACAGCTCCCTGTCAGCCCTCCTGGCTGAGCTCCTCTGAGCTGACTGACTCTCAAAGACTGACTGGCCCTGACCTAAGATGGTGCCCACCTTATATACTCCCTCTATGTGTGAGCTCAGGTGACCAGCACCCAATGAGCTCCTAGCTTTACCCAGACTACTCCCCCTATCTGCCCCTACACTACTGGGATGTTCCACCCCCCTTCCCACTCCAGCCAGGGACAGACGCTGTCGTACCTGCACATATACCTAGTGGGAGTACCGTAGTTCTGTCCCCCGGAAATGGGATGTATGTAGTGCATGCAGCCTACTAAGCTCAGTTCCACACTCCATCCTTACCCGGGAGTGGAATACCACACCTCTGGCTTGAGGTGTAATACCCCTGTAGCAGCCGAGTCCTCAGGGTGCTACAGTTCTCTCCCTTTTTGGTTCCAGCAGCCTTAGCAAACATATCCTGAAATCTTCGTTCCTGTCTTTTGCCCTTGTCCATATGAAAGCCCCTACTACTGGTGCTATCAATATCACTAGAGGATGAAAAATTCATCCGTCTGTGACTGATAAGGACTTTCATAAGACTGACCTTGATTGAAGACTTTAGTGACGTTTTTATGTTTTTTAATCTGCCAGCGAAATACTTTATTGTTCTCAAAATCAGTTAGATCTCGTTGGTATTTCTTACATTTTATCTGACTGATATCTCCTTCCCATTTATTTATATCAGTCATAAGTTTTTCAAAATTTTCCCCTGTAATCTCCTTGTGAATAGTTTTCTCCAATGCCTCCAACTCATCATCCAAGTCACCAAGGGTTTTAGTATTTGTTTCAATGATGATCTGGATGAAATCCAGCGAGCATAAAGTTGCGGCCTTAATCCATTTATTGCTCAAAGTCTCGTCTTTTAGATCAAAAGATGGGTACACTTGTATACGTAAGCCACGTGGGATGATTCTTTTGGTATAATAATTCTCTAAGGATGTTTTATTCCACCATACACTGGATGTTCCCTGTTTGAATAGATCTGAAGCCTTAGTTTGCCAGGCATTCATTCTGGCTTTTAAATCCATTTTAAGTATTTTGAATGGACCAATCTGTTTGAAAACAGCAAACATAATTATTCACATAGTCCAAGAAATTCTAAGCAACACTAGACACTGGGAAAATATTACTATACACTTAGTCCTATGTGGTTATTTGTTTCAAACCCACCAGGATAACACAGACTCTAATTTCAATTAAAAATCAATATTTTTTATTCATTATCCATATTAAAAAAACAGAAAAACAAAACAATTTTTTAAAAATGACAGGGGACATCCAGAAAAGAGAGATGCAATATATAGCTTGGTCATGTCACATTCATCATGATTGTATAGCAGAAAACTAAACCACCTTATTCACTTGATGCATATTTGAACCAGTATTATAGACAGATGTAAACAGATTTGACAAAGTGCAAATTATGCAATACCCTAATTATATTAAAGTAGGGAGTCAGACATTTACATCTATGATCATAAAGTGCTAAGTGCTTATATTTAGAAAAAATTGTCTGCATAATCTCATTCCATTAGTTGGAGAGTAAACAACTGCTTACAACTATGCAAAGTGCCATGGAGTAGTCAATATACCTATTAAAAATTGCTACAAACTGACCATATTGACAGCATTTACCTCTCAGAACCCCTACGCCGTTTCGCTGTTAAGCTTCTTCCGGGGGTGTGTCTATCCACTGAGGGGCTTGAGTATATATAGAGCCATGTAGCCAATTGCATCATCTGATGTATGAAAAAGAAAGTAAGAAAAGATGAAAGATATCTAATGATAGGCCAGGCTTCCGGGGCTGGTGCGTCCATAGGAAGTTATCCCATCAATCATGTGCCAGCTGTAAGGTGCTTTGATGGCGCATCGCTTGCGTGTATACTACACCTGTTTGCAAAAGGGACTTCCGGGTGGTGCGCAGTGGAACGCACGCGGTCCACATGTAGCGCATCCCTGGAAGTCAGTAGGTGATGTCACACGCCCGTGTGCACAGCTCCCATGCTTATTCTTTGCTTTTTCACTATACATACAGTACAGACCAAAAGTTTGGACACACCTTCTCATTTAAAGATTTTTCTGTATTTTCATGACTATGAAAATTGTACATTCACACTGAAGGCATCAAAACTATGAATTAACAAAAAAGTGTGAAACAACTGAAAATATGTCTTATATTCTAGGTTCTTCAAAGTAGCCAGCTTTTGCTTTGATGACTGCTTTGCACACTCTTGACATTCTCTTGAATGGGACTTGAATGGTGTGGCCCCCATGCTCCCCTGACCTCAACCCCATTGAGAACCTCTGGAGCATCATCAAAAGGAGTGTCTATGATGGCGGCAGGCAGTTCACATCTAAGCAACAGCTCTGGGAGGGTATTCTGTCCTCATGCAAAACAATTGAAGCAGAAACCATCTAAAACCTGACAAATTCAATGGACGAGAGAGTTCAGAAGCTCCTTTCGGACAAAGGGTCCTATGTGAAAATGTAACATCACCTAGAATAAAGTTTTGAGTTGAAAACGGTTTGATTTCAGTTTGTAATAACCTGCTAATGCTTATAATTTCAAAAATGACCATTTTTTTGTTCTTTATTAAAATGAAAAGGTTGAAAACTCTGCTGTGCATAATAATTTGGAACATGCATTTTGAGTGCAGTTTGAGTATTTTATTTTTTTTAAATATACTGTTATCATAGGCAGTTTGTACAAAAACCTTTCAATTGTACTCTAATAGTTATTTGACTGGAAAATTACAATGACTGCAATTCATATAGGTAATTTGGGAAAATCTGAGAAAATATTATTTGCATAATAATTTGGAACACAGTGTATATTGCATCTCTCTTTTCTGGATGTCCCCTGTCATTTTTTTTTTAAAAAATTGTTTTTCTTTTTTTTAATATGGATAATGAATAAAAAATATTGATTTTTAATTGAAATGAGAGTCTCTGTTATCCTGATGGGTTTGAAACAAATAACCACATAGGATTAAGTGTATGTTAGCTGATATGTAGTCTGTGATGACTGAGTAAATTACTGGGATTTTATTCCCGTTGGTGATAATTAGCATTGGGATTAGATTTGTTTCAAGATATTTTGCAGTTTTAGGCTGCGTGCCCACTATGCGTTTTTCAATCGTTTTTGCCACGGAATTTCCGCTGCGAAAACGCTTGGTAATACGTGCCCCATGGTCCCCAATGATAATCCGCATATTCTGTGCACATGCTGCGGAAATTTCCGCTGCAGATTATCATTACGGAAAAATACTCAGCATGTCCATTAATTTTGTGGACACGCTGCGTAATTGCCGCCATTGACTTGCATTGAATCGCTTAATATCCGCATGACTACATGTGCACATGCGGATATTTAGCGTTTCAATGTGCGGATGGTACCGGGGTTTGGAGAAGAGGAGACTTTAAGATAAAGAATAAACATTATACTTTCCTTCCGATGGCCCCTGGTCTCCATAGCGATGCGTCTTGGCTCCACAGCGTCTCGCGATGGTCTAAAATGACCTTCCATGACGTAATTTAGTCATGTGACAGGTCACTTGATCGCTGACGTCGGCGGTCGCGTTACCTGTCACATGACTAAATTACGTCATCAAAGATCCTCTTAGACCACCGCGAGCCGTACAAGAGACCGGACTCACCGGAGAAAAGACCGGGGGCCATCTCAAGGTAATCATAATGTTTATTTTTTACTATTTTTTTTTTCAACTATTAACTTGGTCACACTATATAAATCCATGCCGGTTGCATGGATTTATATAGTGTGACCAAGTTGTCAAGCACTTTTCCAAGTGATGCTAAAATCGCTTGGAAAAGCGCTTGATAACCCGCATGCAGAAATGCACGCAAAAACGCTTGACAAGCGCTTCTACCATGGCAGGGAAAATGCATGTAAATTCCGCATGCTTTTTCCCTGCCAGGAAGATGCGGAAAAAATCTGCAGCATTTCTGCATCGAGGGAACTTAGCCTTAATGTTCTTAGGAGATTTAGTCCTACTGGCAAAAAAGGAAGTAAATCTTGCTTCCTAAATTGACCTGCAAAGTGGCTGATTCTAACCAACAGTAGCTTATTCCCGCACAAAGTGTTATGGATCCGAGTGGTGGAACCTCTGTGCTGCGGTGCAAAGAGGGACCAAAGGGGCGTGACTAAGTATCTACTCGGACTGACCAAGGTCGCACGGCGGCTCAAATGACTCCGTGAACCAGGGAGGGACCGAGCAGAGGGACCAGGTGCCACTCTGGGCCAGTCTTTGTATGAGAGCAGGTGACTCCCATGGGTCAGATGGCAGGGACTGACCGGTACAGCAGATGAGCACGGCAGGCAGGCTGATGGGTGGTCCGGGTAGACAGACTGGCGGACACCCCGGGTAACTGGCTGGAGCCTCCAGGTAGGCAGGCTGGTAGGCACAGCAGGTAACAGGCAGGAGCCTCCAGGTAGGCTGGCTGGTAGGCACAGCAAGTAACAGGCAGGAGCCTCCAGGTAGGCTGGCTGGTAGGCACAGCAAGTAACAGGCAGGAGCCTCCAGGTAGGTAGGCTGGTAGGCACGGCAGGTAACAGGCCGGAGCCTCCAGGTAGGCTGGCTGGCAGGCAAGACAGGTTACTGGTAAGTTCTCTGGGTAGGCGGACTGGCTAAGCCCATAACAGACTGGCGGGTTGGACCGTAGGCAGACTGGAGTGTGTTCCGGCTGGTGGAGACAGGTAGCAGGTAAAGGCTCCAGATAGGCTTACTGGCCAAGCCGAGAGACAGACTGGCAGACTGGATTGGAAGCTGACTGTCGGGCTGGACTGGTAGTCAGGCTGGCGGACTGGACTGGTAGTCAGGCTGGCGGACTGGACTGGCAGTCAGGCTGGCGGACTGGACTGGTAGTCAGACTGGCAGCGGGACCTAAGGGCTGAAGCAAAGTTAGCACACAGAGCAACAACCTTGCACGGGCACCTCCATTTTGGAGGAGGTCCCTTATATGTGAGAAGTCTTCCGGCCATTGGCCGGGGACTCCTTAGGATGGCGCGCGTGGCCCCTTTAAGAGGGAAGGAGTGCGCGCGCCTTAAGCACAGTGCCCAGGAAGCTGCGCGTACCGACTGCAACAGCAGGGGAGCCTCAAGACGCCGGGGTAGGAGCGCGGCGGTAAGGGGGACGACATCTCTGCCTGGCAGAGGGCAGAGATGCCGATGCTACACAAAGTAGTTATTTTGTAGTTTGTTAGACAGATTTCCTAGCTTGTAGAGTGGCTCTTGATAGATCTATAAAGAGATGAAATCATAATGGGCCTATAGTTTTTGAGTTCCACATCATTGATAGTGGTATTTCTTGTTAAAAAGGAGTAGAAGTTTACTTTAACGTCTCTTGGAATATCGGGAGAGATGTAATGAGGCTTTGCAATCCTATAGACCTTGGCGACTGTCTTATCTTTGCATATGTTTGAAATTAGTTGAGCTAGTATTTTGGTGATATAGCTATCTAATTTAATTGGTTGGACTGATTTAGGAATGCTTCTTATTTTAAATTGTTCCTTCTAGAAATGTCTTCAAGATTAGACATCTTAGCTTTAAAAGATGAGACCTTTTTGTAAAGAATTAATTGAGCTCACCATCTCCGAATGATTTTGTGTTGTTTACTAAGATACTACCTTATCGATTCTTACTTTCATTTTTGTAATTTCAGAGGATGTAACTAAACTACCGTATTTTTCGAACTATAAGACGCACTGGACCATAAGACGCACCCCAAATTTTGGGGTGTAAAATAGGAAAAAAAATAATTTTTATAAGATGGGGTCCGTCTTATACTCTGATTAGGTATCTTACCTTGGGGGGGGGGGGGTGGAGCAGGATCGCAGGTCCCTCCATTTCCTGCCTCAGGAACTCGGCGGCAGCAGAAGAGGTGAGATGCCGGTGTCTGGTTGGGGCCTGGCCTGGCCTGTGGACTGGGGCCTGGCCTGGCCTGTGGACTGGGGACGGGCCTGGGGCTTGTGGACGGGCCTGGGGCCTGGACCTGTGGACTGGGGCCTGGCCTGGCCTGTGGACTGGGGCCTGGCCTGTGGACTGGGGCTTGTGGACGGGCCTGGACCTGTGGCCTGGGGCCAGTGGACTGGGGCCTGTACCTCTGCTGGTGTCCGGTGGTGATGCAGAGGAGCCGGGGCCTCTGTCGGGCTGTGAGTGGTTTCCGGAGATGCGGCAGAGCAGCGTGTGCGGTTTCCGGCGTCCTGAGGCTGTGATCTGCAGGAAAATGGACGCCGGAGCTCCGGGTCGGCGCATGCGCCGGCGGCCATTTTCCCGTGGATTACGGCCTTGGGAAGATGGCCGCCGCCCCCGGAAGCCGTACACCGTGCTCTGCCGCACTGCAGGACATCGCTCACAGCCCGGCAGAGCCCCCGGCTCCTCTACCTCACCGCCGGACACCAGCAGAGGTACAGGCCCCGGCTCCAGCCGCATCTCACCTCTGCCGCCGCCGGAGGACCCTGCGATCCCCGCTCCACCACCAACGGTAAAGTACTGTTCGGACCATAAGACACACCCCACTTTCCTTCCAAATTTTGGGGAAAAAAACTGCATCTTATGGTCTGAAAAATACGGTATGTGAATCAGGGCTATTGACCTCCATTAATATATCCTTAATGAATGTCTCTCATGGCATTGCTTGAATAAGGGTAACTTTGTCTATTGCGGTCGTAGTTTTGTGAAGAAAATTACCTTCTGGGTTAGTCAAGTACCTGTCTAAAATATTAACTTGAGTTGGGGTGGGGCGACATTCAAGGGATTGAAGTAGAGCATTGCAAATTCTCCTCAAACTCTTCTGTTACAGGTGCGTTGGTAGCGTGTATGTTCTTAATGAAATAATTATTAAGGACCTGAAATGACTGATGACCATTAGACTCGTTATAATTATTTTGTGATTGGATGCCTTTTGAGTTTTCAGAGCTTGCATCTGACGTGTCTAAGGGGTATTCAGATTGAATTGAGACAAAGCTATTGCTTCTATGGTAAGAAGATGTAGAGGATGTGTTAGTATAATTTAGACCATTGGTTCGTAAGGTTGCAGATTCTTTCTTTCTCTCTTGGAGATTTAACCCTCAACTGGTGAGGTGGGGTTTTTGTCACGCAACTGGTGGTGGGGTTTCCAATACCCCAGTGTTTAGAAATCTCTTATTTTTACTGAAAATGCAAAGATCACATTAGTTTTAATCGTTTTCTTATTGGCGATTGATTACACATGAGTATAACAAATTTTTGACACCCGCAAGTATCGGAAAATGTAATACTTTGATGATTCAATCCGAGGGCATTATGAAACGTGGCAGCCGATCAAAAATTCACTGGGGTGTGCCAAACCCCACCTCACCAGTTGAGGGTTAAATCCTCTGTGTTAATGCGCTCTTGAGAACTCATCTCCTGATAGCTATTCTCATTTTTTTTATTAGATTCATGTGATTGACAGGTGGCAGACAGCCTTTTAAAGGTCTCTTCATTATCTTAAGGGTAGGAGTTATGATCCTTTGATTATGATTGTTCCTCATCTGGACATATTTAAGGGGAAGCATAGATGGGAAGTTTAATCCCTTATAAAGAAACGCATATCTCTCCATTAATTATAAACTCCTCTATGCCATTGTTATTTGGCTGGAGTAGCAAGCTTTTATATTGGAATAGTAGTCTGTGACTGCTACTGACAGTTCCTGGATGCTCTTTTCCTGTTAACAGTCACTATCCATGGACTCATATCTCTGACAGGGAGACAATCCCTGCCTGTAATTTGTCTCCAAATCCTCTCCATTTGTCCATCTATCATCGATTTGCCTCCTATCCATTCCTGTTACAAGTTGCTCAGCTGTTGTACTCTCCTGCTTGCTATATAGAGGCTGTGCCTCTGCCTCCTGTCTCTCCCCGGCTTCTGTGCTGCGCTCACAACACTTAATAATTGGTGGCAAAAACCCTGTTGGCAAGCACAGCAGTCAGATGTTTTTTGTAGTTGATGATGAGGTTTGCACATGTCAGAAGGAATTTTGGACCACTCCTCTTTTCAGATCATCTCTAAATAATTAAGATTTTGAGGCTGTCGCTTGGCAATTCGGAGCTTCAACTCCCTCCATAAGTTTTGTATGGGATTAAGGTCTGGAGACTGGCTAGGCCACTCCATGACCTTAATGTGCTTCTTTTTGAGCCACCCCTTTGTTGCCTTGGCTGTATGTTTTGTGTCATTGTCTTGCTGGAAGATCCAGCCACGACCCATCTTCAGTGCTGTTACTGAGGGAAGGAGGTTGTTGGCCAAAATCTTGCGATACATGACCCCATCCATCTTCCCTTCAGTATGGTGCAGTCGTCATGTCCCCTTTTGCAGAAAAGCACCTACAAAGTATAATGTTTCGCCCACCATGCTTCACGACTGGGACGATGTTCTCAGGGTTATACTTATCCTTCTTCCTCCAAACACGGCGAGTTGAGTTAATGCCAAAGAGCTCAACTTTTGTCTCATCTGACCACAGCACCTTCTCCCAATAACTCACAGAATCATCCAGGTGTTCATTCGCAAGCTTCAGACTGGCCTGCACATGTGCCTTCTTGAGCAGGTGGACCTTGCGGGCACTGCAGGATTTTAAACCTTTAAGGCGTAATTTTCGGTGACTGTGGTCCCAGCTGCCTTGAGATAATTAACAAGTTCCCCACGTGTAGTTTTAGGCTGATCTCTCACCTTCTTCATGATCAAGGATACCCCACGAGGTGAGATTTTGCATGGTGCCCCAGATGGATGTCGATTGACAGTCATTTTTTATTTCTTCCATTTTCTTACTATTGCACCAACAGTTGTCTCCTTCACATCCAGTGTCTTACTTATGGTTTTGTAGCCCATTCCAGCTTTGTGCTGTTCTATTATCTTGTCCCTGACATCTAGGTTTTCCACACTGGGAGCAAGAATTCAGTTTGGCGCAACCCCCCTTCCTCATGCGGTTTGAGTAGTCGTCATGTGACCGTTCATTCATATGCGACTTACACACTTACAATCATGTGCCAACTAGCTGCTCTTCCTAATTCTCAATGTTCAGTGAAAAACTGAGAGCAGCAACCAGAAACGCTAGATTTCACTTGACCGTAAGTATGCAAATCGCTTGAGTGAATTGGCCATGTGATGACTTCTGGAACTAGCAAGCTGAGTTGACAGTGAGTATATTACACGCTTTTAGGATTGGAATGCTACGGGGCAGTCATTCTAGGTGACAACAGGCTTCTGAATTCTCACAATGCGTGTACTGCACACTTTTAGGATTCTTCCATGATTGCGGCAAGAGTGTACGGTCATACAAACGCAGTGTTTGCAAACTTCCAACCAGATTCCGACTAGATGTGTCCAGCCTCACTCAATTAATTTTAATTTAGCGAGGCCATGCATGTCTAGTTGGCACATGATTGCATGTATGTAAATCGCATACATGTGGTCTCTTGACTTCCTGCTCTCACCGATGGCATCAGAGAATCCAGTTAGGTTGCAGTGCTCACTGTGGGAATTCAGAAGTCTGCAGTCACGTAGAGTAACTGCATACTTTCATTACAAACTTAGACAACCCTTTTAATGCTCCTAACATAAATAAAAATATAGTAACCTATAATTTGTCAAACACAATGCTTTATTAATATAGACATGTATCACGTAATCATACAAGTCATGGATTATTACATGTGTACACGATCAAATTCAATAACAGCACAATAATACATCAATAAAATCACTATCAGTACAGAAATGCATCAGTAGAACCGACATCCATACAGAAACACACCATCACAAACCTCATCAGTACAGATATACATCACCAGAACCACCAGCAATACAGAAATTCATTACCATAATGACTAGCAGTACATAAATACATCACCAGGACCACCATTGATACATCACCAGAACCACTTTTCATTCATGAATTCAGCACCAGAACCACCATCAGCACAGAACTACATCACCAAAACCGGCATCAGTTCATGGTACATTAATAGTAATGTCAGATCAGATCCATACACATTTGTATCATTTTTATCGCATGAACCTAAACTCCCAGTATATCCTTAACAATGGTAAGATGATGCTGGGAGTTGTTGTTATAAATCATCATCAGGCTGCGGACCATGCTGAAACCACAGTACTGATGAGAATTAGTATCACATACAAACATTTACGTCCAGGTACATTGTCTCTGATTGAAATCATTCTCTATTCTTCATCTTGTTCAGACGCTATATTGACTTTTCTCATCCACACTTTGTCTTTGTAGACTTCCATCTTCTCCGGTCTTGTGCAGTACATCACCACACAATGCCCATAAAAATAGTAGCGTGATTATAATGTTCCTGAATAAAAATAACTGCCCTATGCTGAGTCCCTCAATAAATAATTGCCTCTCACTGTGTTCCCTGAACAAAATATGACTTCCACACACTGTCCTCCTTATGGTACTTGCCCTTCATTTCCCCTCTCCTATACTGTATATACTGGGCCCCCTCTTCACACTGTCCTCTCACACTGTCTCCCCTATAGTGCCCAGTCTCTACACTGTGCCCCTCATCACATTCCCCATCCTCGGCACACTGTACTCCCATGCTGCCCTTTCTTTATACTGCCCCCACACACTATTCCTCTCAATAGTCTCTGCACACATTTTTCCCCCCTTCCTCATACTGTCTCCTCACATATTTATCCCCTCGGTGTCTATTTTGTCTACTTGCACCCCATACTGTGTCCGCACCCATTCCCACACTTTGCTCACCATACTGTGTCTGTAACCATCTGTCAGGGAAATATTGAGAGATATTGAAAATTTTCCTTCTCCCCCTGAAGCCCCCCTCACCAGTCCCTTATCCCCTATTTGTCACGAGACAAGAGCTGACACTCCACGCAGCTGTCTGTATGCCAATAACAGTACAAGAATCTCAATAGCCTATTCTATTTAACATACGAATGCAGTTCCTCTTAGCACAGACCTGCGAAGTAGACACCTCCAGCAGATGGGCAGAGATGGAAGGAGAGAGGAAATGGCTCGTTAGGCATCAAACGCACTTACAATAATTAAGACAATTCCCCAACCACAAACTGCAGGATTTTTGACTCCGATACGAAATACGGAATAACTAAAGTTCCATACGTCCGATAATAACGGAACCTATATTTTTAGTGGCAGGGTCAGCCAAGGAATAATATGCTTATTTTTGCATAGCCATAAACCCCTCCGTGGAGCTGTAGCGCAAAAGCACCAGAATAACGGATCGAAACTGCGCCATGTGTGGTCTCTAAATGAAGCTAAAATCATAACGGAAAAAATGGCGTCGTTTGCAAGCTTCTGTGATCAACAAGCGATAAGTTATCCCAAAAGCAGGTTTTAAATACAAACATGAAGGGTGGAGCCCGAGCCCATATGATGTCATCACAGGGGTGTGTGGGCCGATCTTCCCCTTCGACACAAGAGAGCCGACGGAAGATTGATCAATGTTCTTTGCCAAGTGGGTATATAGACTATAAGCAACAGATTGCTTTAGATAACGCTCAAATCAAATCTGGGAGCCCCCCCTACAGCTATACTTATTCGTCTCTGCGAACTCTATAATAAGTTTCTTCTGTAATCCTATTTTATGTAACTGTCTATTCTGTACTATAAATGTCTCCTTTATAACATCCTTGTATATATTTTTCCTAAACACTGCCTCCCTTTTGGATTAAATATAAATATTTCTGTTTCTTTTGTCCTGTAATCGCTCCCTCCCCCGAAGCTATATGCTACCAGAACGCAGGCGTTTGGCCAGGCCTGTATTATATTTCAAACTCGGCCGGTGGTGGCAGCCAATAATATTAATAATTGGGCTATTGTGAAGCTGACAGTGATCGTATGGAGGGCGTAAACACATATTCCATGCGCTGGAATCCAGAGGTGTGACGCCATATGCCCACTGGTTGCTTGCCGATACCTCCGTAGTGAGTAGTGGGGCCGTGTGCTCGCGGATCCCTGGCAAAATCCTGATAGTGACGGCACGGTGAGGTATTGCGTGATCTCCCCGGTGTCGTCCCTGTGGAATACATGACACCATCCCTCCCTCTCTTGCTCCCAATACTGTGTCTGTACCCATCTCCCCTTCCTCGCTCCCCATACTGTCAGCACCCATCCCCCCTTGCTCTCCATACTGTGTCTGCACCCAACTCTGATCGCTCCCCATACTTTCTCCTCAAATCCCTCCCCACCCTATTACAACAAATCTTCTATCCGGCTTCACTGAAGCACTTACCACCGACGTTGTATGCACCTCTGCGGTGCCGCTGATCTGATTACGCTGCTGATGTCACCCAGATGTGATTCGGAAGTGAAAGACGCGAGTACATTTGATTGCTGAAGCTGGCGCGCTGTGCCTTCTCTAATCCATCTGTTAGCTTAACATTATGTTGGGCCTCCCAATACAGTATACAGTATAAAGGCATCACACAGCCCTCATACAGTATGATAGTCCCACATGGTCCACTATATAGTAGGATTGTTCTCCACAGTCCCGAGTCTCTGTCCCCTCTTCTAACCTGTGTCTCAGTGAATGCGCATGGCGTGATGCAGTGATGTCACCGCACAGCCTGATATCCCCTGTGCGGTGCCGGCCTCCAGCTGGCCAGAGGTATCCTGTGGCCTAACAGTAAGCGATGTGGCACTAATATAGTAGCTCTATGCTCAATCACAACTGTTAGGGTATGTTCACACTAGGCGTTTTTTCAGCATTTTTCTCTGCAGCAAAACCTGATCTCTTGGCAGGAAAGAAGCTGCGTCAAAAACTCCAGTTTTGGTGCGTTTTTCAAGATCCCAAAATTCAGCTTTGCTTTCATCACAGAAGCATGAACACATGTCACCAATGCAAAATATATGTGAAACTATATTAACCCGAATTACAAATATAACAGTTGAGGGAGGTTAATTGTTCAGGAATAGTTTACTTAAGACACTGGCAGTGCATTGAGTTTATAGGACACTATTTATTTTCAAACTATGGTCTGCCATTGAGTTGCTCAGGTATTGTTCAATCACACACCTGGCTCAACCAATGTTTATTGTTGTAAACATCAAAAATTTAATTAAACTGTACTAATCCAAATTGTAATCTCAGGTGACCAAGACAAGATGGTAAACTTGGGAAAAACACAAAAATAAATGAGTTTCACATACTGTTGTACTTGATTTTTTTTCACTAAAAATGCAGCAAAGCCTGATGTCTGTGTTCACACGAGGCGTTTTTTGCTCTATTGTACAACAAAAAAACATGCAAAGCACAAAATACTGATGACACAAAAACCAAGGTGTGTGCATGAGATTTCTGAAATCTTAAACTTTGCTGGTACTGTAAAACACAGCTGAAAATTTTCATTAAAAAAAAGCTGAAAAAAAACCTAGTGTGAACGTGTCCTTATCAGTATCAGCATCCACAGGAAGCTGATATTGTTAACAGTGTACCAGACAGTGTGGCCCACGGCTGTACCGACCCGTCTAATGGCCAGTCTGGCCCTTTGTATGTGTAGTGCTCTGTCTTTTTATCATGGTGGTCAGCTACATCCTTAATGCATTAGTATTGTGATCAAGTATTGGTAAATTAGGCTGCTTTTTGCTCTTACAGTTTTGGGGGATTTAATGTCCTTTTCAGTGAATTGCTTGTAATTTTAGTGTAGGAACTCACAAGAAAATGGGGACCTATGACACAGGTTACAAACTTGCATATTTTGCTCAAAATATAAACCATTAACTCTAATATTTTTAATCTTTGCAGGATACAACCAGGCTCTGTAGTGTTGGTGGGGAAAATAGGATGGTTGGCGCACTTATACATAATAAGCCGGCGTGGTGCACTACACGTATCTGTGTGACTGGCACATTATGCAGGTTTTATTCACATGCATCTAGAATTCTAATCATTCACCCCTTTCCCTATGAATGGTCGGTGTGAGTGGTTGTTCACCAGTATTTTGCACCTGTGCTACCTCCCAGCTTTTATCCCTGGAGCTTGCTGTAGCCAGCAGTTAAAGTATGAACTTATGACTTTTCTTACAAAATCTTCAGTTTTTCTCAAATTAGTTAATGCAAAAATGTATACACCCCACATCAAAAACTACTACATCTAGTATTTGGTATGAGCTTCATGACTTTTAAGGACAACACCAAGTTTTCTAGGCATGGAATGAACAAGTTGGTGACATATTGCAACATCTATCTCTTCCCTTTTTTCAAGAACAACCTCTTTTAGAGCCTGGATGATGGATGAGAGTGATGCTTAAAGGGGTTTTTCACATAAACAAAAGTACATTTTAATCAATAGATTTTGGAATAATAAGTTCCACAATCGGATGTGTTTAAATAAAATGTTTCTTTGCTGAGATCTTATAAATGTGCCCCTGTTGTGTACTGTGTAATGGCCATGTCTCACCGACCATACAGAGACATAGTCTGATAATGCCACATCTCTTGGGCAGGGGGTGGGGGGAGCAAAAGAGTATACAGACATTACAGCGTGGGTTCACAGCTGATTCTTTTTGTGAGATAAAACATTTCCCTGCCTGTTCTTAAACAATGTTATACTTCAAAGAAAGAATCATCTGTGGTCCCCTGCTGTAATGTCTGTTCACTTTTTTTCAACCCCCTTGCCCAGGAGATGTAGTATGATCAGATCATGTTCCTGCACGGTCAGACACAGCCATTACATAGTACACAGCAGGGGCACATTTATAAGATTATCTCAGCACAGAAACCTTTTTTTTAAACACATCTAATTGTGGAAATTATAATTATTTCAAAATCTATTGATTAAAATGAACTTCTGTTCATGGAACAACCTCTTTAACTTGTCTCTTCAGAATTCCCCATAGGTGTCTTGATTGGGTTCAGATTAATTCTTGGCCACTGAATCTCTTTCCCCCAGTTCTTCAAAAATGTAACATATACAGTACAGACCAAAAGTTTGGACACACCTTCTCATTTAAAGATTTTTCTGTATTTTCATGACTTTGAAAATTGTACATTCACACTGAAGGCATCAAAACTATGAATTAACACATGTGGAATTATATACTTAACAAAAAAGTGTGAAATAACTGAAAATATGTCATATTCTAGGTTCTTCAAAGTAGCCACCTTTTGCTTTGATGACTGCTTTGCACACTCTTGGCATTCTCTTGATGAGCTTCAAGTGGTAGTCACCGGAAATGGTCTTCCAACAATCTTGAAGGAGTTCCCAGAGATGCTTAGCACTTGTTGGCCCTTTTGCCTTCACTCTGCTATCCAGCTCACCCCAAACCATCTCGATTGGGTTCAGGTCTGGTGACTGTGGGGGCCAGGTCATCTGGCGTAGTACCCATAAATATTATGCCTCGTCAGGAATGACCTGACCTATGAAACAATCCCACTATTTACCCCTTTAGTGAACACGGTAAAAAAAAATTAAAAAAATGAAGGAAAAAAAAGGTGTTTTATCATCATGCCGCTGAAGAAAAAGTGGAATAAAACGCGATCAAAAAGACAAATGTAAATAAAAATGTTACCGCTAAAATCGTTACCTTGACTCTGTCAGCCGAAATATGAAAAAATTATAGCTCTCAAAATATGGCTCTGCAAAAACTAGTGTTTGGAGAAACTAGTGTTTGGAGGAAAAAAAAGCACTTTTAGTGTGTGACAGCTGCCAAACATAAAAACCCATTATAAATCTGGTATCGCTGTAATCGCACCGACCTGAAGAATAAAGTCGTCTAATCACTTACACCGCACAAGGAATAGCGTAAAAAATAAATTAAGCCAATTCTTCACCTGCTGCTGATTTGTTCCTTCTGCCTCCCAAGGATTGCAGTAAGGCTCGGCTCACATTTATCCTGTGCTGAGCACTCACAGTGCTTCCTGTGTAAATCTCTGAAATACGTGATTCAGACGGAACAACCGGCGGAAGATTTCCTATAATGAGGCAAATGGAGACCCTGTGGACGCCGTGTGGCCTGTAATCCCACGATGTCCGTCTTTTTTATTAGGTGTGCATAAAAAAGTGCCGTCGGCCATAGTTTTATTCACCTCTGAAAAAAAAGGACACTGCTAAACAGAGGCCAGACAGGGTCCAGAGTAACTCTGCTGCCTCATTATAATGAATGGATCCCTCTGGAGTTTCATCTGAATTAAGTCACTCTTAGATTTAAATGGAAACCCCGATATCACTGCTGAGCTTAGAGCACAGGATAAATGGGAACATTTTACATAACATTTTGGATCACAATAAAAGCTTTGGCTCAATCCACGAAAAAAGCAAGTACCCACTCGGGTCCATCATCTGTTAACGGAAATATAGGGGGCTTCCACGTTATTAGTAGCACAAAAGCTCTGGAAAAGCGAAATGGCTCTTGCCCCCAAAAGAAATTCAGTAAATTCTGTGCTCCCAAATACAAATGCCCACCTCCCTTTTGAGCCCCACAGTGTGCCTAAATCGCAGTTAGCATCCACATGTTTGGCACTACTTTTGCGACAAGAGCCCGCCTAATTTACGGGTGCATGTCTCCAGAAGCACAAGCTAGGCGTAACGTACTGGTCACTACAATGGCAGTTTGCAATTTTCAGTCAGCAGCATCCACTGCTGCTTGTTTCTGGAAAACACCCATGTAGATAAAATCCTCCCCACACCTGTACATAAATTCTCAAAGGGGTATAATTTCCAAAATGGAGTCACTTGAGGGGAGATTCTGCTCTTTTAGCACTTAGGGTCTCTGTTAATGGAGTCTGCAAACTATTCTAGCAAAATCTGCGCTCCAGGAGGCAAATAGCGCTCCTTCCCTCCGGAGTCTCACGATGTGGCTAAGCAGTACTGTACAGCCACATATGGGGTATTTCCACATTCAGCATAAATTGTGGGACAAATTTTGGTGCCATTTTTACCCATTTTCCTGTGTGAAAATGTAAAATCTAAAACAAAACTTTGGTGGTGAAAAATGTAATTATTCTTTCTTCACCGCCCAATGGGGTAAATTTCTGTAAGGCACATGTGGTGTCAACATGCTCACTGCACCGCTAGATGAGTTCATTTTCCCTGCTATCCTTGTGAAAATGAAAATATTGGGGGCTAAAACAAATTTTTTGTGGGGAAACTACTGTATATATTTTTTTATTTTTACACATCCATGTTGTAAAATTCTGTGATGCACCTGTGCTCACCACACATCTAGATTTATTCCTTGTGTCTAGTTTCCAAAATGGGGTAATTTGTATGGTTTTTCCACTGTTAAAGCACATCAGGGGCTTTCCAAACGCAATATGACACCTGCAGACTATTCCATCAAAGTGTGCATTCCAAAATTTCTCTTCTTCCTTTCTGAGCCCTGCCGTGTGCCCTTCAATAGTTTTACCCCACATATGGGGGCATCAGCGTACTCAGGAGAAATGGCTCAACAACTTTTGGGGTTCAATTTCTCATGTTATCCTTATGAAGATAAAAAAAATGGGGCCTAAAAGATTATTTTTGTTCAAAAAAAGTGTTTTTGTTTTTATTTTCATGGCTCTACATTATAAACTTTTGTAAAACACTTGGGGTTCAAAGTGCTCACTATACATCTAGATACGTTCCTTAAAGGGTCTAGCTTCCAAAATGGGGTCACTTGTGGGGGTTTTCCACTGTTTAAGCCAGGGCTGTGGAGTTGGTATAAAATGGAACGACTCCGAAAATATATAATAAATTGGGTGCAGTAGTTCAATACAGTTTGTGGGGAATATTTTTTCACAAGAATTTGGGAAAGTTATGAAATGTCCTATGAATGTCCTATTCCTGATCTCAGGGTCTAGACTTTTAGCTGAGATGAATCTGTGCTACAGTAAATTTATCAATTAAACATGAGCAATGTATGAGGGAGTCAGAGTCATGGAGTCGGAGTTGGTGTCATGGAAATTGAGGAGTCAAAGTCCAAGGTTTGGCTTACCGACTCCACAGCCCTGGTTTAAGCACATCAGGGGCTCTCCAAACACGATATGACACACACAGACCATTCCATCAAAATGTGCATTCCAAAATTATACGTCTTCCTTTCTGAGCCCTGCCGTGTGGCCAAACAATAGTTTTACCCAACATATGGAGGCCTCAGCGTACTCAGGAGATAATTTTTGTTGAAAAAAAGAGATTTTTTTATTTTCACGGCTCTACGTTATAAACTTTTGTAAAACACTTGGGGTTCAAAGTGCTCACCACACATCTAGATAAGTTCCTTAAGGGGTCTAGTTTCCAAAATGGTGTCACTTGTGGGTTGTTTCCCATGTTTAGGCACATCAGGGGCTCCCCAAACACGACATGGCGTCTGCTAATTATTCAAGGAAATTTTACATCCAAAAAAATCAAATGGCGATGCTTCCCTTCCGAGCCATGCCGTGCTCCAAAACAGTGGATTTCCCCCACATATGGGGTATCGGTGTACTCAGGATAAATTGCATAACAAATTTTTAAATTTTGGGGTCCATTTTTTCCTGTTGTACAGCCGAGCATGTGTTTGCATCTTCTTGTTGACATGACTGCTACTAGAAGGTAGGACTGTGGAGTCGGTTTGCCAAACCTCTGACTCCTCAATTTCCATGACACCAACTCCCTCATGCATGGCTCATATTTAAGTGATAAATTTACTGTATCACAGATTAATCTCAGCTAAAAGTCTAGACCCTTAGATGGGGAATAGGACAGACATTTATAGGACATTTCATAACTTTCCCAAATTCTTATGAAAAAATATTCCCCACAAACTGCATTGAACTACTGTACCCAATTTATTATACATTTTAGGAGTTGGAGTCGGTCCATTTTATACGGATTCCGACTCCACCAAAATGGGCACCGACTCCCGACTCCACAGCCCTGCTAGAAGGGAGCATGCCCCATATTTTTGAACTAACCAAACAGATATCATGGCGCTGGAGCTCTGAACAGCACTGGAACAGGCCATGTCCCCTCTTCTCAGGGTGGCTGTTCCTTACGGGGGGGGGGGGGGGGCTGAACACTTGTGTATCATGTAATGACCCGGATGGGAAGGGTGAGTGGTCAGGAGCAGATTCTGTCACGTGGAATTGCAAGGGTTATAAAGATAATTAAACTGCACTGACCATTTTGTCTTTATAGTGTATGAGTGCAGGAACAGTACACATTTTTTTTATCTCCCCAGAGTACCCCTTTAAATAAATGCGAACCTACATATGTTTTGTATCTGCAAACTTGTAATGACCTGGAGAATCATAATGGCTGATTAGTTTTAACATTTAGTGAGCATGGTAGATAAAAAAAAAAAAAAAACAGTTGTGGAATTGCACTTTTTTTGGAATTTCACCACACTTGGACGTTTTTTTTCCTGTTTTTCAGTAAATTATAGGGTAAAATCAATGGTGTTGTTGAAAAGTACAACTCGTCCTGCAAAAAAATAAGTCCTCACACGGCCATATTGCCAGAAAAATAAAAAAAGTTAAGGCTCTAGAAAGAAGGGGAGCAAAAAGAAAGCACAAAAATTGAAAATGGCCAGGGGGTGAAGAGGTTAATTTGCATAAAAAACATGAATCAAAAACGCAATATGTGAACATTGCCTAACACTGACAGGTATAATGTATTGCAGTGCTGGAGCATTGAAATGTGTTGTACCAGTAATCTAGAGTAATAAAAATTAAAATCCTATAGGACAAAGTAAAAAAAAAAAAGTAAAAAATTGTAAAAATCTAAAAAAAAAATTACAAAATAAAAATAATAAACATGCCAATAAATAACTATATTTATATAAAAACAAAAATAAAAGTACACATTTGTTATCGTCGAAATGACCTGATCTATAAAACTGAAGTTAACCCCTTCAGTGAACACCGTTAAAAAATAAATTAAAAACTTGGCAAAAAAACTGGAAAAGCAAATCACAGTGGGCTGTGCCTTTCTACACAGAAGCCCACGGCAGAGAAACGTATGCTATACAGTATGTTTTCCTTGCAGTGCGCCCCTATAGCTGATGGATGACACCCATCCTGACTGTGGCCAATGTCAAGCACAAACAGAGTGTGTACCTAGCCTTACAGTTGTCTCTGTTCACATCAGTTTTACTTCTTTAAAGTGTGATAGTGGCATGTAAAAGACTTCAACATGGTGGCCATCAGTTCTATTGACCATGTGCCCACCGTGCAGTATGGACGCAGATTTCCGAAGGGTTATCTTGATTGCCGGATGCCCACTTTTTAAAAAATTATGGCTGTCAGAAAATTGTCGACAAAGCCAAATTGTTTTTGTAATTGGTTTTATTTTATTTTTAAGTAGTAAATCAAAAGAAGAATATATAGATTTGGTATCCCGTAACCATACTGACCCATAGAACAAAGTTAACAGATCACCACCACATTACCACAAAGTGAGCAGAGCTAATGCAAAACTCCAAATAAGAATTTGTGGAACTAGTGTTTTTCTCCTCACCGTTTCCACTTATTTCATAAATAAATGGTGTTCTGCAAATAACAAGCCCTCTTGCAGCTATGTTGAAATATAAAAAGTTTATGGCTCTTATTAGAAATGGAGTAAAAGACAAAGTTACACTATCCTGGGAAAAAGCTCTATGTCTACCTCGTTGCAACCTCCTGTTCAGGGTTTGTTATTCGAAGGATGACATGTGTAATAGATTCCTTTGACTAAGGCCCCCTTAACACATCCATATAATACTGGTACCATTGTCATCAGTATTTTGGATCAGTGTTCCATCCGTGTGCCACCCATTTTTTTTCCACTATGACTTCAGAAATATCAATTCAAAAGCTTCTCCTATACTTTGCAATGTTAAACATGTACAGCACAAAGATGTTACAAGGATGTTTTACACAGAGCCATAAACTTGTATTGGCCCTTGTCATCCATGCAGCCGGGAGAAAATGGACTGGTCATACGAAGATCACCATAGATTATAATAGGTATGTGTGGATACTTGTCTCCGGTGCATGTGAAACCGGATGCCACATGTACCGGAAACACGTACATGTGAAGGAGGCTTTAGGGCTCTTTCACATGTCTTGATATTTCCGGTACCAGAAACACCAGTACCGGAGATATCTGTGTCCGTGTGTGGATCACACGTACAGGGGCTGGGGAATCAGTGTACAGTTAGCCCTGTTCCCAAGCACCGGGTGGGTGCTGAACTCTGCCTTCATCATAGTTCCCTGCTTGCGCTGTGATCAGCACCAGCAGGGACAATTTTGAGAATAGAAGTGTCTGCTCCCGCAGTGTCCAACTGTAGAAATGAGAATTAAACAAAAAAAAACTTATACACATCTGTCCTAAGTGTCCACTGCTGTAATCCATGCAACCGCTCACACAGAGGAGCCGGGGAAAATGGCTCCTGCAGCAAGAGGGCACCGGACCTCTGCTGAGCTCATCAAGCGGTGTCCTGTCACTTACTGAGCGCAGCTCCGGGGCCCGCTCGCTGCAGCACGTCATTCTCCGCGTGTGATCATTCGCATGGATTACAGCGGGGGGACACCTAGGACAGGTGAGTATAAGTTTTTTTTATTTTACAGTTGGACACTGTGGGAGCAGAATACTACTATTCATCATTGTCCCTGCTGGTGCTGATCGCAGTGCAAGCAGGGAACAATGATGAGGGCAGCATTCAGCACCCGACACTTGGGAACAGCGCTAACTGTACCGCTGATCCCAGGCTCCGGTACGTGTCATACGGATAGCATCCGTGTGCCGTATGTGTTTACACAGACCCATTGACTTGAATGGGTCCATGTGATCCAAGCTGCTGGCCAAAAACAGACATGTCTACGTGTGTGTCACTCGGACACACGGTCCGTGGAAACACACTGACATTTGCGTAGACCCATTCATTTGGTGTCTTGGGTATGTGTGGAAACTGACACCACACGTACCGGACACACTGACGTGTGAAAGAGCCCTTACAGTGTATGGACAAGGATGGAAAGTCACCTCTTAATCATTGAATTCAGGTTTTCTCTTTTGGTCCCAATGGCACGGGTATATAAAATCCAGCACCTAAACATGTAGTCTGCCTCTGCAAACATTTGTGAAAGAATGGCTTGTTCTAAAGAGCTCACTGAATTCAGCATGTTGCTGTAATATGTTGTCTTAAGGCAGTTCATGAAAGTCCAAATAAGCCATAGTTGGATGAGTTTGATGTGGAAGAACTTGATTAACCTCAACTCCATCAGATACCTCTATCAGATGAGCTAGAGATTGCAAGCCAGGTCCTCCTGTCCAACATCAGCGACTGACCTGATAAATGCTCTTCTAGAAGAGTGGATAAAAGTCAACATAGAAATATTCCCAATTTTTTTTTTAAGAAAGCCTTCCAAAAGAGTGGAAGCTTTATTACCTGCAAAGGGAGATCAACTCCATATTAATGACCCTGGATTTAAAAAGGAATGCCATAAAAGCATCTCTGGGAGTAATGTGTATGTGTCTCAATAGGTTTATCCATATGGTGTGTAATAGGTTCTGCTTCTTCCAATGGTGAGAGGTGGAGACTGCTGCTTTTGACAATGTGTAAATATGGAGATGAATGAGAATCATAATCAGTTTTGTTATATATTTTAGGAAGGCAACAGAAAAAAAGAAAAAGGCCAGTAATTGAGGAAGAGGCTGTAGAGGCAAAGTAAGCACAAAATAAGACTTTTGTGGATGTGGACATACCAAATATTTTAAATTGTTCTTTTATTTTTAATGAGGGAAGGCATCAACAGAACGATCATCGTTAAATGAATACATCACCAGAACATTCCATCAGTATTCCACAAGCATCACCATCAGTACTTAAATACCCCATTGATACATAAATTCATCATTGGTTGGGTGAAGCCATTTATTGTCAAACTACTGTGTTTTCTCTTTTTAAATCTTAATGACAACCAAAAACATCCAAATGACCCTGATCAAAAGTTCACATAACCCAGTTCTTAATACCGTGATTTGCCCCCTCTAACATCAATGACTGCTTGAAGTCTTTTGTGGTAGTTGTGGATGAGATTCTTTATGTTCTCACATGGTAAAGCTGCCCATTCTTCTTGGCAAAAAGCCTCCAGTTCCTGTAAATTCCTGGGCTGTCTAGCATGAAATGTGCGCTTCAGATCTCCCCAGAGTGGCTCAATGATATTGAGGTCAGGAGACTGAGATGGACACTCCAGAACCTTGAACTGTCTGCATCTGAATCTAGGAGCGCAATCTGAGGTATCAGTAAGGAATTGGTGGATGCTGCCTTCCATGGTAATTGTAGTGTCTTGTGATGGTGTAGGTGTCTATCTTCTCTTTTGCCACCCATCTGGTTAGGTAAAATGCAATCTGATTAGTTGTGGATTAGGGCCCAGGAGAACAATGAACACGTCTTCACTCCACATTTGCTAGGACAATGCCCCCACCATGATGGTTTTATTAGTTAAAATGTTATTTTTATTTTGTTTTTAATACTAAAAGAGACCTTGATTTGTATGTTTCTGCAGTAAATCATGTGGGTGTAAAGACATCCCCCCCCGCAAGTTCATCTGTGTCGTGGAAGATTCAGAGTTGTAAGTAATTTTGACAACATAGAATAATAGAAATAAAAGATTAACAATTTATATAACTTTTGAATTCAACTTAAACTTAACTTAAAGTAAAAGTTAATATTAACATAATATGCATAAAGCAAAGTGATAGTGTCTTTTCTAGCCATATATATGCTGTTTTGCACAGCTGGACCATTCTAGGGCTAAGCCAGGTGCTGTGCTATCTATTTTGGCTATATGCTCTTATTCAGGGCTGTACGCGCTCATAGGCAAAGGCCTGTCATGTCAGGGATGCGAGTGGCTAGTAAAAGTTTGTTTTTCTCTGTTTGGTACTTACTTAAAGGGAACCTAAGAACACAGCTTTTCAGAGTAAAATATACATGGCTGAGTTCATTCAGTCAGTGATGGAGATATGCTGCCCACGGATTAGGCAGCATGTGTCCATTTCCCTTTAACCCCTTCACTCCCGGGCAATTTTCTGCTTTGTTTTCATTTTTGATTTTTGTTCCCTTTCTTCCCAGAGCAATAACTTTTTTATTTTTCCCTCAATATAGCCATGTGAGGGCTTGTATTTTGAGGAAGTTGTACTTTTGAAAAACATCATTGAATTTACCATATAGTGTACTGGAAAACAGGGAAAAAATTCCTAGTGCCAAAGTTTTTTTTTTTTTAAATAAGTGCAATTCCACAATTGTGGTTTTTTTACCATGCTAGCTAAATTCTAAAAGTGATCTGCCATTATTATTCTACATGTCTTTACGAGTTCACAGATACCAAACATGTATAGGTTCTTATTTGTGTAAGTGGTGAAAAAAAATCCAAAGTTGGTAAAAAAAACAAAAATGTCGCCATTTCTGAGTCCCGTAGCGTCTCCATTTTTCCGGATTTTGGGCTTTATTTTTTGTGGCCTGAGCTGACGTTTTTATTGATACCATTTTGGGGTACATACAATGTTTTGATCCCCTTTTATTGCAATGTTGAGGCGACCAAAAAAATTTAATTCAGGCGTTTTGAATTTTTTACTCATTATGCCGTTTACCGATCGGATTAATTATTTTTATATTTTGATAGATCGGGCATTTCTGAACCTGCCGATACGTATATCACAAATATGTGTTTTTTGTTTTTTTTTATATAGTTTTATTTTGAATGGCGCAAAAGGGTGTCGATTTGAACTTTATATGGCTTTAATTTTTTTAAATATTTTTGGAAATCTTTACTTTTCTTGGGAGACTTCAACTGCGGTTATCCGATTGCTTGTGCTGAACATATTAGGGTTTCAGCCTTGCTATGTGTAGCAGAAATGCTCATATACTATGAACGCTGGCCACTGGGTGGCGCTCATAGCAGACAACCTGCAGTCTTCTACAAAACCCGTGTTGGCAGGCCAACCCATGGGCGCCCCGCGATCATGTGACAGGTGCGCCGATGGCCGTAGCCATTGACGCGCTTCCAGCCCGGGCATGTTAAATGCCGCTGTCAGAGGTTGACACCAACATTTAACATGTTAACAGCCGCGTGTGGATCACGATTACACCCGCTTCTGTTAGAGACACATGACTGCTGATCAGATCAGCTGTCATGTGCCTGAAAAGATCAAGGCTCAGCGCCGGAGCCTCATCAAAGGGAGAGACACAACATACGACTTCCCTATACGTCACGTCGTGTCATGAAAGGGTTAAGCTCAGTACTAATCAAAAGTTTGAAGAATCCTTTTTATGCAATGGTTTTCCTTTTTTTATTGGAAAGTACTCATTGTAGATTTAGACTTAAGGCTGTGTGCCCAAGATGCGGATTCAAAGCTTTTCCGCGACGGCGTTTCCACCGCGAAAACACATTAAAAACGCTTGTTAAGTTGTCTTCCATGTTTCCCAATGATAATCCGCATGTGCTGTGCACATGCTGCGGAAATTTCCGCTGCGGATTATCATTGCATAAAAATCCGCAGCACAACCAGTTATTGTGCAAAATCGCCGCCATTGACTTGCATTGAACTGCATACATACATACTTGCAGATGTTATGCGGTTCAATGCGCGGATGGTACCTGGGTCTGGTGAAAAGGAGACTCTCCTCCAGACCCGGGTACCATTAGTAAAAAAAGAATTAAAACGTAAAAAATAAATAAAAAAAAAACATTAAAGTTACCTCTTTGGTGGTCCCCAGTCTCCTCTCCGGTGGCGTCTTCTGTCCTCGGCGTCCCGCGGTGTTCTGAAAGGACCTGCGGTGACGTAATTTAGTTATGTGATGATCACGCGACCTCTGACGTCAGCGGTCGCGTGACCTGTCAGCTGACTAAATGACGACCACAGGTCATTTCAGGACGCCGAGGACAAAGGATGCAACGGAGAGGTAAAAAGTATAATGTTATTTTTTTATTTTTTATATTTTATATTTATATTTTAATTCTTTTTTTTTTACTATTGATGCTGCATTTAAAGCAGCATAAGTTGGTGACACAATATAAATCAATATAAATCAATGCCAGTTGCAAGCACTTTTCCAAGTGATGCTCAAAATCGCTTGGAAAAGCGCTTGAAAAAACACATGATAAAATGCATGCAAAAACGCTTCTCCCTGGCAGAAAAAACGCATGTAAAATCCGCATGCGTTTTTTTTCTACCAGGGAGAGGCAGAAACGCTCAGGAAAAATTCAGCATTGTGGGCATATAGCCTAAGACACCAAATCCACAAAAGGACACATATTGAAACAAAGTGTAAAAAAGCACATGTGAAACAAACCAAAGTATGTGCTGGCTTATGAAGGGCTGAATTGTTCAGTCTAAGCAAGCTTCATTTACCACTGCTGCCATTTTGAGTTAGAAGCTGCTTGAGACAATTCCGAGGATGTATAAGGCTGTGTGCCCACGATGCGGATTTAATGCGTTTCCGTGGCTGCATTTCCGCCACAAAAACGCATTAAAAACGCTTGTTAAGTTGTCTGCCATGTTTCCCAATGATAATCCGCATGTGCTGCAGAAATTTCTGATGCGGATTATCATTGTGGAAATATCCGCAGCACAACCATTTATTGTGCGTAATTGCGGTGTGTTGTGCGGTTCAATGCGCGGATGGTACCCGGGTCTGGAAAAGAGGAAACTTTCCTCCAGACTCGGGTACTAATAGTAAAAAGAGAATTAAAAAAAAACATTATACTTACCTCTCCGGTGGCCCCCGGTCTCCTCTCCGGTGGCGTGCTCTGTCCTCGGCGTCCCGTAGTGTTCTCAAAGGACCTGCGGTGACGTCATTTAGTCATGTGATGGTCACGCGACCGCTGACGTCGACGGTCGCGTGACCTGTCAGCTGACTAAATGACGTCAACGCAGGTCCTTTGAGAACACCGTGGGATGCCGATGACCGAGGGCGCCACCAGAGAGGAGACCGGGGGCCACCAGAGAGGTAAGTGTAATGGTTTTTTTTTTGTTTTGTTTTTTTACATTTTAATTCATTTTTTTTACTATTCATGCTGCATTTAAAGCAGCATAAGTTGGTCACACAATATAAATCCATGCCAGTTGCATGGATTTATATTGTGCAACCAACTTGTCAAGCATTTTATCCAAGTGATGCTCAAAATCGCTTGGAAAAGCGCTTGAAAAAACGCATGCAAAAACGCTTCTCCCTGGCAGAAAAAACACAAGTAAAATCCGCATGCTTTTTTTCTGCCAGGGAGAGGCAGAAACGCTCAGGAAAAATCTGCATCAGTTCTGCATTGTTGGCACATAGCCTAAAGGTTTAACACATATCCTGGTTTGTTTTAAGTGTATTTCTTTACTCCTAGTTTCCATTTGTGTTCCTTCGTGATTTTGCTGCCTTCAGTCTGAATCTACAATGAGCACATTTCAATAAAATAAAGGAATATTATTTATGTTCAAACTTATTATTGGTACTGTATATGAGCATTCCTTTATAGGGAACCCTTTTGATGCTGTTAGTTTTTCTTCTCTTTGGAACATATTAGCAAGGGGCTGTCCTCTGTCTAATAAAATATCCTTGGTTTCTGAACCTGCCTGGCGCCGGCATTTAGACCCCTGCAGCTGGGAGGAAATTAACTTTATTCATTAACTTTATTAATCAGAGCAGTGACTGAACCAATGTTGGTGCCACCCCCATGACTGAAATCTAATCACTACCGGGGGAAATTTAATTTGGGGGGTCTAAGTGTCGGCGCAGGGCAGGTTCAGAATTGTATTAACCTACAGATTATCTCCATATGTGCAGGTTAATTGCGTTGTTTCACTTAAAAGTTTCCCTTTAATGTAAATTTCAGTACTATTGTTTTACTCTATAACAGTTTTCTTTTTTAATTTTTTTATTGTAGTTAATATTTTGCACATGCATGTAGTAATGTGCTTTTTTCTAATCTACAGCATTGTGGAACATTTGTATCATTCATGCGGTATGTCCTTATTTTATTTATTCCAAATTTTTATGTCTTTTATAAAGGATACATATAAACAATGGCTTAGTGATAAACCCTTCACAGTTAGCAAATAACTGCATGCAGTTTGACAAGTGACACATCCTTGAATTCTGTGTTTCAGCCTCTATCTCCTGCTGTCCTCAAATTACATAGTAAAAACCTGCTGACAGATTCCCTTCAATAGAGCATGGATCTGGGGTCGGCAATTAGTTTTCTCAAGGGCTCACATAAGAGACTGTGACTGTTGTGCAGGGTTAAACCAACACACTGAATTTAAGAATATTAGTAGAAATATTAAGCAAAGTTATTATTATATTAATTTTGACTGCTTGCTATTGATCACAAGCATGTTGATCAACTGCCACTATTATTAGAGCTTATTGTAACGTGCTCTTACTTCGAGCAGCCAATCAAAACCATATAATTTATTAATTTTTATATCGTCCATGCCCCAAAGCTCCCTCCCACGCACAGTATAATAGCCATCACAGCCACCATACACATAGTAGGATGCCCCCATGGCAGGATGACTACTGTTCACCCTACACATTTTATGGTACCCCATACATACAGTATCATTCCTCAAAGTTCTCCCCCAGACACACACAAGGTATGATACCAAACAGCTCCCTCCTCACAAAGCCACCATATGCACAGAATGCTGCCCACAAAATGTGTTGGCTCCACACCCCCAATTCAATATGATTGCCCCACTGTACCCCTGTGACTGTCTGAACCCAACCTGAACAGCTGTGGGGGAATTCTAAAAAGACAAGTTAAGAATCGCTCTACATTCAGGCTCTAAAAAGGTCCTTCTATAAGAATAGAAAAAGATAGATGTTACAATATGTCACCAACTTATTCGTTCCATGTCTAGAAGACTTGGTGCTGTCCTTAACAATATAGAGGTCATACAAAATACTAGATGTAGTAGTTTTGATGTGGGGTGTATACATTTTTGCATCAACTAATGTGGGAAAACTGAAGAGTTCGCAATGAAAGTTATAATATTAACCTTACCTTTATGCTTTATGGGTCAAAAAAAATGTTCTGTGAAACCCCGTCTTGTCAGCATTTTGGAAATTGTTCTTGTGTTCAGTGAGGTATTAGTTAAAATCCTACTTTTTGAAGGGGTTGTGGTCACTTTTTGCTGAGCACTGCAAAAAAAATTACATTTAAACATGCATAAATATATCACCTATTTTCATGTTACATACATTATTGTATTACCCTGACTAATCAGTATTTCCTCTAATTACTATTTAGCATAAGAAGAGCATGACTCTTGATTTGTCAGGTATGTACTGCACGTTACCATTCCATGTCTCCTAACCTTGTCTTGTGGTAATAAGTATTAACCTTCCTGACAGCCCCATTATTCAAGTCTAACACGTCAGTTTATGTGGTAATAACTGTAAAATGCTTCTGCCAGTGATACTGAGATTGTGATTTTCTTTTCTCTTTCGCTTCATTAGGTGACCCAGGAAACCATGGGTGTATGCTGCTGCCACTAGGAGGCTGACACTATGCACAAAAAAGTTAGCTTCTCCCCAGCAATGTACACCCCACTGACTGGCATTAAGTTAATCAGTTTAGTTTAGTGTCAGTAGGAGGTGGACACTGATATATTACTAGACCCAGATTTACCTCGAGTTTCGTAGTTTTCCAGTAGTGTCTCCCTCTTCTTCAGAAGGCTCTTCTCCTAGATTAGCTCTGGAGGGATACAGTGTGCGACGGTCACACTGTACTCCCATTTAAAGGCTATGAGTATGGTGTGAACTGCCACTCCATTTCCTCATGACTATCGGCTAGGACCCCAACCCCTTACAATGTGTTCAGGTGATCCAATCGTCGTTCCTCGCCCCTCTCTCCTGCCCGGTTGTCTACCAGAGCTTGACAGTTTCAGGAGCGGTGGACGTCCTACAACCCAATGAAGCCTGGACATCTTTTGATCCCTCTACATCTTCAGGGATGGAGAGGTACTTCTTTTTCGCTCTCCATCAGGTTCCCATTCCAGAGGCTAAGAGAAGACAAAGTTCGATAGAAAGAAGAAAGAAGATTCCATAGGCATGGGGCTGATTTTATTGTTATTGTGTACTGTTACATTGTGCCTACCCGGGCACGTTAGTCTGAACTTTGTGCATTTATCTCTACAGGGGCCCTGTTTATTTGTGTTTCCCCTGCAGCAGGCTGTATCTGGGCATGTTAAATGGGACTCTAGGCTCCTTGCAACGTCTTTTACAGCCTTCATGCCGCAACCCCCCTCTTCGCCGGCCTCACTTTCTAATTTAGGCTCTGGCTTCAGTGTGGCCTAGTTGCAGTGTTTAGCTCCTCCCCTTCCCTGTCCCCTCAAGCGGGCTTTTCTCTGTCTGTGGTTAGCTCCGCCCTTATCCGGCCTCATTGAGTGGGCTTCTCTGTCTGCCTCGGTCAAGTCCCCTTCCCAGTGGCGCGGAATCTGCGTGCCTTTTTACCTCCTCTTTCTCCTGCTTCATCCTGCTGCCCCTATTTGCCGACATCCAGACAGCTTGTGACAGGCGCTTTCCTCCGGTCGCCCTGAGCCCTCCCTTCTCCAGGAGTATCTTCAGCAGTTCCTTCCTGGTACATCCTCTCCTCAGACTACTAGCAGCAGACTTCAGGACCTCATCACTTCTGTGGGTAAGCTCTGCTCTGCAAACTGGCACTCTCCTCAGCAAATCTTTACCTGTCCCCTGACCTCTGGCATTAGTTAGTGACTCTGCCGTCTCTTTTATCATGTCTAAGTCTAAAGGAGAGCACTCTCGCCCTCCGGCCTCTACTACTCTGGTAACTGAATTTGTCTGTTCTTTATGTAAATGCAGTCTCCCTTCGGGTCAGTTTTCTTTCCTCTTTCAGAACTGCAACATTACTCCCGCTCCTGCTACCCCAGAGGTCCCATTGCGTCCGGAGTGGGTCTTCCCCCTATCATGGGTGGGCGACTTCCCTGTTACCCTGGTAAGGTCCGTGACAGATTGTATCTCAGACCCTGGTATCTGTATTATACAGATTAGCTACGCCTGCTTCTACCACTGCCAATGAATCACAGGAACCTCCGGCTAAGCCTACCAATTTCGGCTGTAAGAGATCTAGGCAGGAAAGCCGTTCCAGGTCCTCCTCTCTCTCCCACACTCCCCCTGGTCCTTCCCGGCGGGCAGCTTCTTCCCGGTCCTCATCCCCTGACTCACCTGTCGAGCCAGACTCGGATACGTTTACCGAACCTGACTCTGACATGGACTATGACCAGGCCTCTAACAAGTGGGACATAGTTCAGAGCCTTATTGTAGCTGTTAACCAGACCTTTAACATTAAGGATACCGCTACGGAAGCCGCTGAACAGCCAGTTTTGTTTTTGATGGTCTAGACCAACCCCTAACTTATTCGCTGCTCAAAAGGAATCTACCCGACTAGATGCTTCCAGAGAGGGAAGCGTCTCGGCATCCTGTACCCCTTTGCCTCTGACGTTACTGAAAACTGGACCACATCCCCCATGGGTCTTCCCGTTACGGACGGGGCATCCCTCAAGGACTCCCATGACAGGCTCATAGAGTAGTTTTCCAAATCAGCCTTTGAAGCAGCATCTTCCATGTTGTGCACTGCCTTTGCCACTACATGGGTTTCAAAATCCATCTCTGCATGGGCTAAACAACTCCGTCAAGTCATCCTCACTGGAGCTCGGGCTGAGGAGTTAGCTGATTTGGCGGATCAGATATCTCATGTGGGAAAATACGTGGTATCTTCCTCCTTTTACACCGCTTCATGTGCCGCTCAAGTGGCCAGTAATGTAGTGGCCATCCGCAGAACCATTTAGCTAAAGGCGTGGCAAGTGGACTTGACATCTAAGAAGTCCCTTACCAATCTGCCTTTCCAGGGATCGCAGCTATTTAGTACCAAGCTGGACCAGATTATTAAGGACGCCATGGTAGGGACAAGCTCTCTCCTTCCTCTGGCCAAACCCCGACGTCCTCCTCCGAAACGTAAGCTTTGGTCTTTTCGGCCCTTTCATCCACGGATGAGCCCTCAAGCTGGGAGAGGCAGCAGGCACGTCAGGAGAGGAAAAGGGTTTCCTTTAAACCAACCCCTTTCAAGGCAGATCCTCCACGGCCCAGCCTGGCATGTTCTCCTCCGCTTTACTCACTACCACCCAGGGATTCCCACAGGTTGGGCGGTCATCTCATGTATTTCAAGGACATCTGGCTAGCTTCCATTGAGGACGCCTGGGTCAGAGAAGTTGTATCTTCAGGATACAAGACAGATTTTGTTTTGTGGCCCTGAGATTACTTCGAATCCCGCTCCCCAAGGGATCCATCTCTGGTCCTTGGTTTTTTTGGAAGCCGTTGCCTCTCTCCTCAAATCAGGGGTCATCATTCCTATTCCAATTCAGGAACGTTTCACAGGCTTTTATTCGAGACTCTTTGTGGTTCCAAAGAAGGACTGGTCAGTTTGTCCCATCCTGGATTTAAAATTACTGAACAGAAGGGTTTGTCTTCACCATTCGTTCAGTAATAGCTTCCATGGAGTTGCAAGAGTTCCTGTGCTCTATAGACATCCAAGACACCTACCTCCATGTCCCTATCTTCCCAGTGGATCAGAGATTCCTGCGCTTTGCGGTACTTCAGGACCACTTCCAGTTCGTCACCCTGCCATTCGGCCTTTCTACAGCTCACACTTTTCACAAAGATAATGGCAGTGGTAATGGTCCTTCAGGTCAGGGGCCTAGTGATCATTCCTTACCTTGAGACATTCTCGTCAAGGTTCCATCCTTCTCCCTCGCCCAGGAGAGTCTTTCCATTGCTCTTAATACACTGTCTCGACTCGGGTGACTTGTAAACAGGAAAAAATCTTGTCTTGTTCCTACCCAGCGCCTGATCTTCCTCGGCATCCTATTCACCGCGCACCAGCCGATTGGTAGCTCTCTTCAGACCCCTCAACCTTTATCGCTCTGCTCGGCTATGGCGGTCCTGGGGAGGATGGTGGAGGTGTTGGTAGCGATTCCTTTTGAGCAGTTCCGCAACAGACCACTTCCGCACGCCATCCTTTCCTAATGGAACAGATCATTTCTCTCCCTTGACCGTCCAGTTCGGATCTCGTCCCGGGTCAGGATGTCTCTGAACTGGTGACTGTGTTCCCCTCTTATTAATCAGGGTCGATTCTTTCTCCCCGTTCACTGGCAAGTGGTGACTACAGATGCCAGCCTCCTTGACTGGGGAGCGGTACTCCACATCATTGCTGTCCAGGGACATTGGTCGCAGGAGGAGTCCACTCTGCCGATCAATATTCTAGAGATCAGAGCCATTCCATTGTTCCTTCGTCACTGCAGGACCTTCTCGGAGGCCTACCAGTCCGAGTTCAGACAGACAATGCCACGGTGGTGGCATATGTCAACCACCAGGGAGAGACTCTGAGTCCTTTGGCATTATCCGAAGTCTCCAAGATCCTTCTCTGTGCTGATAGCAGGGTGCCGGCAATATCCGCAGTGCATATCCCCGGCGTCGAGAACTGGTCCGCCGATTTTCTCAGTCGCGATGGTATGGTCTCTACATCAGGACGTCTTCCTTGAGATTTGCCTGAGGAGGGGCACTTCGGTTGTAGATCTCATGGTGTCCTGGTTTAACACGAAGGTGCCGCAGTTCATCTCCAGGTCCCACGACCCCCTCATGGTGGGAGTCGATGTGCTGTCGAAACCCTGGTTGCAATTTGCACTTCCTTATCTGTTCCCGCCTCTTTCCCTTCTTCCCAGACTGTTGAAGATCAAAGAAGAAGGGGTGTCGGTCATCATGATCGCTCCGGATTGGCCCACGAGGTCCTTGTATGTAGAGGTCGTCAGTCTTCTCGCAGATGCCCCTTGGAAGCTCCAGGACAGATCACCTCTGCTTTCCTAGGGCCCCATCTCCCACCGGAAATTCTCGGTTGCTCGATTTGACGGCTTGGCTGTTGAAACCCTGGTCCTAAGAGCATCTGGATTTTCAGAACGAGTTGTTCAGACGATGATCTGGGTATGGAAGCCATCATCGTCTCGAGTATACTATCAGACGGCCTTTTTCCATTGTGAGATTAATCACAACGCACCTATGACATTCGCCCTTCTGGCAATTTTGGCCTTCCTTCAGGCTGGGCTTGACGCACGACTTGCTGTCAGCTCCTTGAAGGGCCAAGTCTCTGCACTTACTATCCTCTTCCAGAAGAATTTGGCATGAGCAGATCGCCTCTATGTAGCAGAAATGCTCACTTGCTATGAGTGCCAACCACTGGGTGGCGCTCAAAGCAATTGAGACATGCCAATCCATCGGTGACCCACGGTTACGTGACGGGGTCACCGATGGGCGGGGCTTAGGACATGCTTCCTGTAAGTGCAAGTTAAATCCCGCTGTCAGAGATTGACAGCGGCATTTAACTGGTTAACAGCCGCGGGTGGATCGCGATTCCACCCGCGGCTGTTGTGGGCACATGTCAGCTGTATAAATCAGCTGACATGTGCCCGGTTCAGCGTGGGCTCAGCGCCGGAGCCCCCGCTGAACCGGCCTTTCCGATGTGGTGCGTGCTATTACTGACCACGTCGGAAAGGGGTTAAAGATCCAGCAAAGGTGTGTCAATTAGCAGCAGAAGGTGGAGATCACCGCTGGGTCCTCCGATGATGGAAGGATCAAGAAGATGTCTGCAAGGGCAAGTACAGAGACTTTCTATAGCTGGATCCAGAATGACTGTCTGTCAAACCTGACACAGCTGTGACAACAGCTTTGCAAAGCGGCAACCTGGTCCTCCATCCACACGTTCACCAAGTTTTACAGGTTTCATACCTATTCTTCAGCAGATGCCACCCTAGGTAGGAGAATCCTGCAGGTGACAGTGGTTAGTTCTCCAACCTGAATGGAGTTTCTTTCTGTTGTTTCCCTCGCCAGGGACCGGTTTGGGACATCCCATGGTTTCCTGTGTCCCCCAATGAATCAATAGAGAAAGCAGGATTTTTGGTTACTCACCGTAAAATCTGTTTCTCAGAGTCTTCATTGGGGGACATAGCACCCCCCCATTTTGACAGCTTTACTAACTTTTATTGTTATGTTACAGTTTATTTTTTTCTTGTATTCCTCTCTGTTTAATGTTGCTTCTCCTACTGCTTGTATACAAACTGATTAACTTAATGGCAGTTGGTGGGGTGTACAATGCACAAAAAAATAGCTCCTCCCCAGCATAGTGTCAGCCTTCTAGTGGCAGCAACATACACCCATGGTTTCCTGTGTCCCCCAATGAAGGCTCTGAGAAACAGATTTTACGGTCAGTAACCAAAAATCCTGTTTTTGTAACACATTGTACCTGGTACTGGTAAATTTAGATCAGTATGTTTTGTTGTTATTCATGAAAATATTTCAAAGTTTCAGAAAATTTTGAAAAATATGAAACTTTGAAAGTTAATTGTATACCCTTAATGACCTATACAGTAGTGTTCAAAATAATAGCAGAGTTCAAAAACATGAGTTAAGCACAAAAACTTCATACTAGTTTTTATTTCGATTCATTGGAAACATTGCACACTGTTTTCTAATTCAAAACATGAAGAGAAATGTATATAACTTTTAACTACTTTACAGAAAATAACAAAAAAAATGAACATTGGGCTGTTCAAAATAATAGCAGTGTCTACATTTGTCTTTACAAACTCACAATATGTACTCTTTTTTGAAGATTTAGCATTCCTGTGGATCACTGACCTAAAATTTAGTTGTATACCCACAGTTTTTTTGGAACTGCTTCATATCTATGTTGCATAGAGTCAATGAACTTCTGGGACCTGTCAACTGTTATTCCAGCCCAGGATGCTTTGACTACATCCCACAATTTTTTGGCATTTGTTGGCTTTGCCTCAGAAACTGCATTTTTTATGTCACCCCACAAGTATTCTATCGGATTAAGGTCCGGGGATTGGGCTGGCCACTCCATAACCTCCAATTTGTTGGACTGGAACCAAGATTTTGCTTGTTTACTGGTGTATTGAGGGTTGTTGTCTTGTTGAAACACCCATTTCAAGGGCATATCCTCTTCAGCGTAAGGCAGCATGACCTCTTCAAGTATTTTAATATTTACAAACTGGTCCATGATCCCTGGTATGCGGTAAATAGGTCCAGCACCATAGTAAGAGAGACATGCCCATATCATGATGTTTGCACCACCATGCTTCACTATCTGAAGTGAACTGTCTGCTGCCCTTGGACCCAAAAAGAACAATTTTACTTTCATCAGTCCACAAAATGTTTCTCCATTTCTCTTTAGGCCAGTTGATGAGTTCTTTGGCAAATTGTATCCTCTTCAGTACGTCTTTTTTTTAACAGTGGGACATTCGAGGACTTCTTGCTAAGAGATTAGTTTCACACATGCATCTTCTGTCACAGTATTCACAGTTAACTGGAGACTGTCTTTGATCATCCTGGGGCTGATCACTGGTTGTGCCTTTGCCATTCTGGCTATTCTTAGATCCTTGCAAATGGTTGTCTTCTACTTTCTTCCACATCTCTCTGTTTTTGCTTTCCATTTTAAAGCATTGGAGAGCATTTTAGCTGAACAGCTTATCATTGTCTGCACTTCTTTATAAGTTTTACCCTCTCCAATCAACTTTTTAATCAAAGTACACTGTTCTTCTGAACAATGCTTTAAACGAATCATATTTCTCAGACTTTCAAGGAGAAATGCATGTACAACATGTGCTGGCTTCACCCTTAAATAAGGGCCATCTGATTCACACCTGTTTCTTCACAGAATGATTGACCTCACTAATTGACCTCACTAATTGATCTGCTATTATTTTGAACACACACCCCTACAATTAATTATTCAAATACACAGACTCCAAAACATGCAGATCATGAAGGCTGAGTCTGTTGGTTTTCTTAGAATCTACTGCAGCAACTGGTAAATTGTTTGACATGTGGTAATATAATTTATGCCAAAAACAGAGATTAATCTGGTTAGTCGTATTGGACTGCTATTATTTTTGCAATGCTGCTTACAGGATAAATTGCATAATAAATTGTGCAGGGTAAAATTTGTGTCTGAAGTAATATTTTAGCTGAATGGAATTGGACTAAACTGTATTTTTAATACTGGTTTTCCTAAACTGACTTGGTCAAATAACTTCACCCAGTCCACACTTACTTTTACTTTGCATGATAACAACAGCCGTGGCTGTGATTAGTATGTACTCCAGCGGTTCAGTATGCTTTTTAGCACATTTTGGTGAATACATAATGGCCCTCGCATTTGCTTCCCCTCATTATCCTACCACCCACCCCTCTGTTGTAACTTGTGGGGTTGAACACCTGTGAGCAGGGTGCCCGTGACAGGGCATCCACATTGCTTTGTGACTTCCTAGCTCGATGTTCCACTGAAAAACTAAATTTTTTCAAGGACAGAGACCATCTGATGACCCCAGCATTCCCCTCATTGCTTGTCTAGGCATATATAGATAACTGTTGAGTAAACCCGCAGTCATTGGGCTCTGCAGTCAGGGAGAAGTTGGCAGCCACCACATGTCCTGGCCCTTGGCACAGCCAGCACCTGATAGCAGTGGGACTTCTGGTCAGCGAGATCGGTTTAGGGTATACTGGACTCTTCCCCCTCAATTGTGGCATGGTCCAGACTAACCGCAGCAGAGAATCGTATCCCTTTCACATGTTTCTGGGCTCGTAGGGCCCGGCATGATATTTGCAGTGGGGCAGAATCTCGTACAAAGTCGTGTGTGGCCACCTTACCCTAGATCAGGCCACCTGATATAGACTTCATGGGTCCCCTTGTCACGCCAAGCGCTGTATGGCTACTGGCGAAGGTCGCACCAACTGGTCGACTACTACCCTCTCTACCATCTAGGCTGGGCTCAAGGTCTCAGGCTGGAGCCATTTTTTACTGTAACTGTAACAAATCAAACGCCAAGCTGGGCTGGTTTCCACAAATGACCACTGGTACTCAAGGTGTTCCCATACATATGTATTAACTTCCATACGGGCAAGGATCTCACCTTTGAGTTTCCCATAGTTCTGGCCATCCTCCTGGCGGAGGTTAAAGTACCTCCGTTCCTGGCTGGGAGTCTCGCATCAGGAACGGAGTCACCACTTCAGCCCACTGGAAAATTGGCAAGCTCTCCCACTTCGCTGAGCATTCAAACATGGTGAGGAAAGCTTCTATGTCGTCCTCTGGACTCATCTTCCTCAGTGTCGACCTGACGATGTCCCAGGCCTCAAGACGAACCAGGGTTGGCAGTCTCTCGCAGGGCCACAGTCTGTTGCAGAATCAGATTGTTCGTCTGGTTCTACTGGTACAGCTGTTGCTGTTGGTGCTGCTCCTGTTGTTGCCACTTAAACTGCAGCTGCTGCTGCTGGGGGAGGACCAAGTTCTTTAGTAGTTCCTACATATTTTCCACGGGCCTGATTTGTAATTTTGCAGCCTTGATTACCGACACGCAGTTTTCTTCGGGGTATGTCTCAATTCACACTGCTCGCATTCTCCACCATATGTAAGGCAGCAGTGTTTCCACCAGAAAATTTAGTGAGACAGTGACCTAGGCAAGTTAAGTAAAATGTCCTTTATTGTCCAAATACTGCACACATGAAATTGCTCACGTCCGATTAGCAGCTGGGAACACTTCAATAAAGCCCAGTGCTGCTAGCACTTGCATCCCCGTAAGGTTCTCGGGTGCCATCATTGATGCCCACGTTGCTGGCTCTGGTCTGTGCTAGCTTCACATATCCAGTCATACATCCACAGTGCCTTCAGTTCTGCTTCATGTGAAATCCAAAACTTAACTGCAGGTTTAAATAAAAAACATGACCATGGGCCATTTGTACGGTCCAGAATGGAGGGAGAGATCCGTCCCACTACCATCCTACAGATCTCTCCAAAAATAAAAGCCCAATACAGGTTTTCCTAAACTGACTTGGTCAAATAACTTGACCCAGTCCACACTTTTATTTTGTATAGTAACTGTGATTACTATGCTCTCCAGCGATTCAATATGCTTTTAAGCACATCCTGGGGGATACATACCAGTCCTCGCATATAATTCCACTCACTGTCTCACAGTAGGCTTGTTGCTCTTTACGCTGTTTAACTGTCAAGTAATATATTGTATCTATATAAAGGTCCTTTATTTCTGGGATCATCTCTGAGCTCTTGGTTTCATGATTGTGGTATTATCTTAGTTATATCTAACATTATTACACTGTGTGACTTTCAGTATTTCTTATGACATGTACAATTATATTGATAATATATGCTAATTAATTTCCTAGTGTTGCTAGTGCCACATTACTATTGTAAACCGATGGCTACAAAATGTGGAGGGGGGGGATGCCTCTTGTATCAGGGAGACTTTTGTTCCCCTTTGTTTGCTACCATATTTTCAGAACTTCCCCCTGATGCTTATCTTTTTAGTTTGGCCTCTTATATTATTATTACAATCTTTTTTTTTTATTTGACAAATCCAGTATTAGGGTATGTGCACACAGCATCGCAGCTGCCACATATTCCCAATTGAAGCCACTTCATGATAACGCCTGCAATTGTTTTCCTAAAGCAGTTTCACTGGCGGTTTTCAATTTGTACTCTGAATATAGAGCATGGCAGCTTCCCAAAAGAAGCCGCCCAAAGATTGAACATGTTACTTTTTCTAACCGCTTCAGGGTTTACGAACCCTGAAACAGTTAAAAGAAGTGAAATAAGGCATAACGTGGCCAGCAATCACAATACATTACTGTGCACAATGCTCATTTTATGGGATGCCTATGTGGCACTTTTTCAAGCGGATTCTGGGCAGAATGTAGCTGAAAAAGACGCTTGTGCAAATAGCCTTAACTGGTTCTTGTCCCATTTGGTTTGTTTTGTGTTTAGTTCATCTCACAGGGGTCTTGTTGTAGTGTGTGTGGAGATTTAGGCTACGTTCACATGTTCAGTATTTTACATCAGTATTGGTAAGCCAAAATCAGGAGTGGGTGAAAAATGCAGAAGTGTTGCGTGTTTCTATCGGGCTACGTTCCCACGATGAGCTTTTATTGCGTTTTTGACACTGCGCATTTTCCCTGCATCTTAAACGCAACATCTTACAGTTCCAGCAAAGTGGATGGGATTTCTAGAAATCACACGCCCACTGTGCTTCTTCTTTACGTTGTGTAAACTGACCTGCGGTCCATTTTTCAAATGCGCAACATGTCAATTTCTCTTGAGGGTACGCTGAGGTTTCTGTGCAGATTTTCCTCATAAACTTAACGCTAGATTCGGAAAATCCGCAGGTAAAAAATGCACATGTGTTTTTAGTGCATTTACAGAGCGGAAACGCATCAAAAACACATGTAATCCGCACCTAAGTATATGAATAATTTAAAGACACAGAGACAGTGTCAAAAGCGCATGTTAAATAACGCACACAAAAAAAATACACGTGGCCTTATTGTTCCGTTCCTGATTTTGGCTTACTGATGTAAAATACTGACTAAATGCTGGACATGGTCTTAAATGTACTATAGGTTTAATTCTGTAAAAGTTATCTATTAACTATTTTATGTGAACTGACTGTTTTAAAGGTATACAAATTCAATTTTTTCAAATTTTCATCAAATTTCAGATATATTCATAATTAGTCCTAAATTATAATGACCTAAATTTAGTAGAAGGTATAACCCCCTCACAACCTTGGAAATATTGGTACTTCCAAAGTCGTGTCCCTTCCTTTGATACGGGCTCCGATGCTGAGCCCGCATCTTTCCCTGCTCATGCGACATCCACATGCGGCTGTTAATCACTGACAGCAGCATTTAACACACAATGTCTAGAAGTGTGTCACAAGACCCACCCATCAACACTCCTGTCACGTGATCACGGGGCGCCGATGGGTTGTCATGAGAGCCAGGGGTCTGCCGAAGATTCGGCATTCATAAGAGATGGTGATTTCAACTACACTTAGCAGGGCTAAAGCCCTTCTATGTGTAGCACAGGCGATCGGATGATCACAGCTTCAAAGTCTCCTAAGGGGACTATTGAAGCCAGTAAAAAGTAAAAAAAAAAAACTGTTTTAAAAAGTAATAAAAAAATGAAAACCAAAAGTTCAAAACACCCCCTTTTGCTCCATTCAAAATAAAACAAATAAAAAATATAAAGTAAGCTAATCAGATTTGTAAATAGCGTAACGAGAAAAAAGTTGAAAGTCCAGAATTACTTTTTTTTGGGCCGCCACAACATTGCAATAAAATGCTGTAAAGAACGATCAAAACATTGTATCTATCCCAAAATAGTATCAATATAATGTCAGCTCAAGGCACAAATGATAGCCCCTCATATAGCTCCATATCACAAAAAATAAAAATGCTATAGGTCTTGGGAAAATGGCGACAAAAGCAAAATTTTGTCTTAAAAATTTCATTTTTTTTTTCACCATTTAAATAAAAAAATGTCATCAATATAGCAGTGCAATGCACAGCCCATAGTCATCCATGTATGTAGTATAATACACAGCCAATAGTCATTCATGGAGTATAATGCTCATCCCATAGTCAACCATGGAGTATAATGCTCATCCCATAGTTATCCATGGAGTATAATGCTCATCCTATAGTCTTCCTTGTTGTATAATGCGAAACCAATAGTAATCCATATAGTATAATGCACAGCCCATTTTCACAGCCCATTTTCATATTTTTTTTTATCAATGTAGTATAATGCGCAACCCATAGTCACCCATACAGTATAATGAACAGCCTATAGTGTTCCATATATTAACCACTTTATGACGTCAGACATAATAGTACGCCTGATATCATAACCCCTGCTCAGCGCGGGCTCCAACACTGAGCCCGCACTTTTCCAGGCACATGTCAGCTGATCTATACAACTGACATGTGCCCACAACAGCCACGGGTGAAATCACGATCCACCCGCAGCTGTTAACCAGTTAAATGCCGCTGTCAATCTCTCCCAATGGTCGGCGCTCATAGCAAGTGAGCAAATCTGCTCATCGCCTATGTGTAGCAGAGGAGATCTGACAAGTGATGATTCTAGTCTCCCCAGAAGACTATTGAAGCATGAACAAAGTGTAAAAAAAAGTTTTTAAAAATATTAAGAAAATATATAAAAGTTGACCCCATGCGACCCCGGTCACGTGCACGCCAACGTCAGCTGCTTACCTCTGATTGGCTGGCAGTGTGTTTTGCTGCGCACGGACCCAATGGGTCTGTTCGCTACACTACACTTCAGTTGAATGTGCGTCCAAGGATGCACATCTAGCTAAAATATTTGCTGATGTTGGCGGGCTCCTCACCAGCTGGGCCCAGGCAATCACAACTGCTACTGCGGTAGTTATTCTCCATGCCGACAGCGAGTTGGCCTCCCCGTTTGTCCAATTACCCCAGCATTTCCTGGGTTCGCCGGATGGTGGCACCAGCCCCGCATACAGTGGTGGCCAAAAGTATTGGCACCCCTGCAATTCTGTCAGATAATACTCAGTTTCTTCCTGAAAATGATTGCAATCACAAATTCTTTGGTATTATTATCTTCATTTAATTTGCTTGCAAGGAAAAAACACAATAGAAAATGAAGCAAAAATCAAATCATTGATCATTTCACACAAAACTCCAAAAATGGGCCAGACAAAAGTATTGGCACCCTCAGCCTAATACTTGGTTGCACAACCTTTAGCCAAAATAACTGCGAACAACCGCTTCCGGTAACCATCAATGAGTTTCTTACAATGCTCTGCTGGAATTGCAGACCATTCTTCTTTGGCAAACTGCTCCAGGTCCCTGATATTTGAAGGGTGCCTTCTCCAAACTGCCATTTTGAGATCTCTCCACAGGTGTTCTATGGGATTCAGGTCTGGACTCATTGCTGGCTACCTTAGAAGTCTCCAGTGCTTTCTCTCAAACCATTTTATAGTGCTTTTGGAAGTGTGTTTTGGGTCATTGTCCTGCTGTAAGACCCATGACCTCTGAGGGAGACCCAGCTTTCTCACACTGGGCCCTACATTATGCTGCAAAATTTGTTGGTAGTCTTCAGACTGCATAATGCCATGCACACGGTCAAGCAGTCCAGTGCCAGAGGCAGCAAAGCAACCCCAAAACATCAGGGAACCTCTGCCATGTTTGACTGTAGAGACCGTGTTCTTTTCTTTGAATGGCTCTTTTTTTTTCCTGTACACTCTATGTTGATGCTTTTTCCCAAAAAGCTCTACTTTTGTCTCATCTGACCAGAGAACATTCTTCCAAAACGTTTTAGGCTTTCTCAGGTAAGTTTTGGCAAACTCCAGCCCGGCTTTTTTATGTCTCGGGGTAAGAAGTGGGGTCTTCCTGGGTATCCTACCATACAGTCCCTTTTCATTCAGACGCCGACGGATAGTACGGGTTGACACTGTTGTACCCTCGGACTGCAGGGCAGCTTGAACTTGTTTGGATGTTAGTCGAGGTTCTTTATCCACCATCTGCACAATCTTGCGTTGAAATCTCTCGTCAATTTTTCTTTTCCGTCCACATCTAGGGAGGTTAGCCACAGTCCCATGGGCTTTACACTTCTTGATGACACTGCGCACGGAAGACACAGGAACATTCAGGTCTTTGGAGATGGACTTGTAGCCTTGAGATTGCTCATGCTTCCTCACAATTTGGTTTCTCAAGTCCTCAGACAGTTCTTTGGTCTTCTTTCTTTTCTCCATGCTCAATGTGGTACACACAAGGACACAGGACAGAGGTTGAGTCAACTTTAATCCATGTTAACTGGCTGCAAGTGTGATTTAGTTATTGCCAACACCTGTTAGGTGCCACAGGTAAGTTACAGGTGCTGTTAATTACACGAATTAGAGAAGCATCTCATGATTTTTCAAACAGTGCCAATACTTTTGTCCACCCCCTTTTTTAGGTTTGGTGTGGAATTGTATCCAATTTGGCTTTAGGACAATTCTTTTTGTGTTTTTTTCATTTTAGGCAAATTAAATGAAGATAATAATACCAAAGAATTTGTGATTGCAATCATTTTCAGGAAGAAACGGAGTATTATCTGACAGAATTGCAGGGGTGCCAATACTTTTGGCCACCACTGTATGTGGTATCTGCATACTCCGACTGACTTGGAGAATCATACTGCCTGGTCCGTTTTACTACATACTTTAGTGTACATGGTAAACCCAAAAAACAATTTTGGTATTGCAATTTTTTTGCAACTCAGCACACTTTCATTTTTTTTCTCTGCTTTCCAGTGCATCACATGATAAAATGAATGATGTAATTTAAAAGTACAACTCACCAAACAAAAAACAAGCCATCATACTTCTATTTTGTTGGAATAGAAAGGAGTTATGGCTCTTGGAAAAGGTGGAGGTGAAAACGGAAAATCACCCTGGGATGAAGGGGTTGAAGGGATTGTCCTCTTTCAGCAATCTTTTGCACGCTAGCTTTGCTTGCTCTTACTGGGTTATATACTGAGTCTTCCCCACTACCCCTCTCTCTGTTTAGCTGCAGCATCGGCATAATGTCAACAGCGCTGCACCCAAACAATACTAAACTCCGCAGCTTCTGCCATTTACATTCGCAGACCTGCTGAGCGGAGTGATTAGCTGCAGGGCTGTCGACGTAGCGTCACTGCTGAATCCACACAACAGGGACCAGAGCAACAAAACACAGTATTGGCGGTTTGTTTAACCCCTTTACGACCAATGGCAGACATAGCATGTCATGAGCAGTTTCCACATCGTGACGTGCTATGTCCATTGTGATTTAAAACTGTCAATGCGTGTAAACATGCTGTGACAGTAACATGCTAACAGCTGAGCAGCACGGGAAGAGGTGCGGGGACCTATGCCGGTGGTCCCCATGCTCAGAGCGCTGTGTTTGGTCAGTCAATGTGACTGACCTATCACAATATGATCATGCAGGAAGTATTAAAATATCAGCACCTCCCACATGATCCCCGCAGGAGCTTGACGCAGCTAACAACCGAGCTCCTGCAATGAGAGCCAGGGACGGTGCCAGCACAGACCTAGGCTCATTATCCCTCCAGATGCCACGATTGAGAGCGATCGCAACATTTGAAAGGTTGTGAGAGGGAAGCGGCTCCCTCTCTAAATCCCATTGGCACCCCCGTGACAAAATCAAGGGGAGTCGATGGTTGTCACGGCACCCAGATGTCAAACAATAACCGCCTGGTGTGCCATGTACAGTGGCCTGTTACACCCAGCCATAGACTGGTTATAACAGTGGTTCTGCCTGTGTAATCACACAGGTCTCATACATTGCAATGCATGATGCAAAAACAAAAAAATAAGCACATTTAGTATTGCCACGTCTGGAACGATTTGATCTACAAAACTGTCTCACTAGTTAACCTTTTCAGTGAACACTGTAAAAAAAAAAGTGGCAAAAAACTATGGTTTTTCATCATACCGGTGGAAAAAAAGTGGAATAAAACACAGTCAAAAAGACCAATGTTACTAAAAAGAGTATCGCTGAAAATACAACCTTGCCCTTCAAAAAACAAGCCAACATACAGCCTCATCAGTGAAAAAAATAAAAAAGTTATAGCTCTCAGAATAAAGCGATGCAAAAACAATATTTTTTCTATAAAATAGTTTTTATTGTGAAGAAGTGACAAAACATAAAAAATTATATAAATGTGGTATCGCTGTAATCGTACTGACCCGAAGAGAAGAATAAAGAAATGTTATCACTTTTACCACACTGTGAACGCCATTAAATAAAACCGCCCAAAAAACAATTTCTGAATTACTCTTTTTTGTTAATTCTGCCTCCCAAAAATCATAATAGAAAGCGATCAAAAAATGTTATAAGCTAAAAAATGGTACCAATAAAAACATCAACTTGTCCCGCAAAAATAGAGCCCTCACATGACTCTGTCGGCGTGAAAATGATAGCTCTCAAAATATGGCGATGCAAAAACTTTATTTTGCAAAACGATGCGTCTTTTAGTGTGTGACAGCATGACAGCAGCCAAACATAAAAAAAACTATATACAGTGGCTTTTGGAAGTATTCACCCCCCTTCGTGTTTTGCTACCTAACATGGAATTTCACAGATTTTTTTTTAAGGGTTTGCATAAGTTTATATAAATAACATGCCTACAAATGTGAACATTTGGTTTTCTTTTTATTGTGAAGAAAACAACATATAGGACAAAATACCTGAAAACTTCAGTGTGCATAACTATTCACCCCCCTAAAGTGACTACTTTGTAGAGCCTCCTTTTGCTGCAATTACAGCTGAAAGTCACTTTGGATAAGTCTCTGAGCTTTCTTTATCTTGTCACTGGGAATTTTGCCCATTACTCAAGGCAAAAGTGCTCCAGTTCCTTCAAGTCAGGTGGTTTCCTATGATGAACACTAATCTTCAAGTCTGACTACAGATTCTCAATTGGATTAAGGTCTGAGCTTTCACTAGGCCACTGCAAAACATTTACACATTTCCCCTTAAACCACTTGAGTGTTGCTTTAGCAGTATGCTTTGGGTCGTTGTCTTTTTGGAAGGCTAACCTCCTTCCCAGTCTCAAATCACTGACAGACTGAAACAGGTTTTGCTGAAGAATATTCCTGTATTTAGCGCCATCCACCTTACCCCAGACTCGGACCATTTTCAATGTCTCTGCTGCTGAAAAACATCCCCACAGCATGATGTTGCGACCACTATTCTTCAGTGCGGTGTTCTTGGGTTGATGAGCTGTGTTGGTTTGGTGCCAGACATAGCATTTACCTTGGTGGCCAAAAAGTTCTATTTTGGTCTCATCTGACCACTGCACCTTCTTCCATACATTTGAGGAGTCTCCCACATGATATGCAATTTTTTTTTGTGTGTGAAGAGACAAGACACTGGTACCAGAACAGCATGGAGGTTTGGCAGAGGGGAGGAGTTTGATCAGGTCTCTGGGGACAGCATTGTCAGGAAAATGAGCTGAAGAGAAAAACAGCACGTGTACAAGTTTTGAGGTGATTATGACACTGAAGAGAGAGACGGGAGGAGCAACAGTAGCGTCCGGAGCTCCTGTCAGGAAGAAAGGTGCCACGTATCCGCCCAGGACAGACGTCGACGTTCAAGCCTCGAAGACCCAAGTGATGCCAGTAAAGGTTCCCAGCCGAGAAGTCGACGGTGAAGACTCGAGCGATGCCAGTCAAGATTCTTCATACGGGTGACGTCTGTCAACAGAACGGGAACAGGTTGTGGTAGCACAGTTCTCAGACGTGTGCGGCAGTGACAAGACGTCGCAAAAGCTTCGGAGTTGTCAGATTGGAGATTCATGGTCAGGTCGACGACCAAGAAGGATACACAAAACAGGCCATTACCGCTTACAGGGACATATGGTACCAGTCACAGATAGAGGGAAAGACAGTCATTCGAGGACCAGCAGACGCCAGAGCGGCATTGCAAAAGTGGATAGGAAGTTACGGGGCAAAGGGACAACGAGTTGTGATAGGAACAGAGTATTGCCAAAGCTTTAAAAGACTGCCTCTTGCCCACTATAGTTAATATAGTTCCCCTTTCCTCCAGTAGATCATTTGAAACTACCAACCCCTGAATTCTAGTGTACTCTGATAATTTATTCTGTTATGTGATTGGCTGCTAATTTTACTGTCAAATGTTGTAAAGAAATTGTTACCATATAAAACATTTTACAGTTTATATTAGTTGTTTGACTGCACTATATTTGGCGTATTCGGCAGGATGCAACATTCCAGTGCGGAAATGGCGGGACAGGGTGATGGGGGACATGTCAGGAGAAGTATTGCCCTAGGGGCCCTGCTCAGTAACTTCCCAAAATTCGCGGGGAATAATATAGAGTTGAGGGATTGGGTGGAGAGACTGCAGATGATGATCAGCATGTACCCTATGACTCCAGCCACGCAGGCAGAGCTAGCCCTTATGCACAGTGACACTACTGACCTTGGTAACTTACCCATGCGCTTATTTAAATAAATTCAAGGGGAAAGTGAGGCAATTGCTCTGCGGGAGGTGACGGCCCATATCGCCAAGAAGAGGAATTTCAAGGGCTGGGATCCTTAGACGAAGTACTGTGGGATCAATTTGTTGCCGGACTAAGGGAACCCTACCTGCGACAGGCTCTGAAGGAGCAGTAACTGACTAATCCGGACATGACTTTCTTGGAAACGGGGCTGAGGCACAAGTTCGAGAAAAAGAGGCACCCGCCTTGATGGGTATGGTCTAGAGTCACCAGGTAGCTACCGCCTCGGAGGCTAACAGGGAACCTGACTGGGCACGAGAATTTCGTCAGGATATTAGAAATATTCGAGGAGAGTTACACAATCTCAAAGGAGCCTCTAGTAACTTGCCAAGGGATGGCCCCTCAGATATATAAAAGAAGGACCAAGGAGAGGATGCTATACCCGCACATTCCTTGTCTTAGACCCGTCACCGGAAGGAAGAGCAAAGAGTTGAATGTTGGAACTGTGGTGGCTGAGGACATATATCCTGAGAGTGCCCAAGCCGGAGCCAAGGAAGAAGGGGGCATCCTTTAAACTAAGGAGCCCCACAGTTGAGGAGCACACCGTGGGGTACCATGTCCCAGGAGAAGGGGAGGAAGGCTCCGAAAACATTGTCTCTGAAAGGCCCATGATTTGGGCCGGATTTGATGGGAAACGCATTCAATGTTTAATGGACATGGGGTGACCACTGTGGCTGAAGAATACTTCCACGCTCACTTCCCTGCAGTCAGCTGGTCCAATAAGGGGATGAATATTAGACTAGTAGCTGCCAACCAGCTCCCCATTCCAGTGGCTGGGGTGATGTGGATGACTGTCTGTATGTGTGGATGAAAATTAGGAAAGAAAAGGATTGTGTTGGTGAAAGGCCGAATAATCCCCGGGCCCATAGTGACATTGAAAATGAATAGCCTAAAGGAAGTAGGGGAGTTCCTGATTGGTGAGTCATAAAGAGGCAACTGGAATCGCGTAACCAGGCGTCACGTTAGACAAAGTGTTTTTCAATAACTCATCCAAGGGAGTCAGGTCCAGAACTTACCAGACACCTCTCAGCTTCTTGGCAAAGTGATTATGCCTCCAGAGGCTGACATGACTCTACCCATTGGACAAACTACACTCACCCTCCCTGTAAGGGCTTGTGTACCTATCGAGGGGGTGAAGTTGCAAATTGAGCCCATAGAAGGTGACAAAACCTGGGCTCTTGGTCACCTGAACTCTCACCCCAGTGCGGCACAGGCATGTGCCAGTATGCTGCGTTAACTTGAGCGAAATAAATTTATAGTTGAACCCTCAGAAAGAAATCGCCCAGGTGAACTTAATGCCAGAGGATCTTCCCAAACTAGACTCTATTGACTTAACACCCCTGGAAGGAGATCCCTATCAGTGTCTCTCACTAAGGGAATAAAAGAAAGGGGAGCATGGGTTGGTTGCTCTCTCCTAGAACAGATGAAGGCTGACCTTACAGAATTTTCCCCAGAGCAAGCAGAACAAATCGAGGGCCTACTGCAGCGTTATCACGGGGTGTTCGCTCGTCGTGAAGACTATTTCGGGTGCACTGAGGCTATCCAGCATGAGATACCTATGGGGGACACTGCTCTCATTAGAGAGAGATACCGTCAGATTCCGCCACGAATGTATCAATAAGTGAAAGACCTCTTGTCCCATATGTTACGAAATGGAGTAATTTGAGAAAGTCAGAGCCCTTGGGCTGCACCCATTGTACTAGTTCGGAAGAAGAATGGGACGGTTGAACGCTTGTACGATGTGGGATTCCTATCCCCTGACACGGATTGAAGAGTCCCTGTCTGATTTAGGAAAAGGTTTAATATTTCTCCTCCCTCAATCTGGCCAGCGGCTACTGGCAAGTTCCTATGGCCGACGTCACGGGGTTACCATGACAGTTTGGATCCAGAAGACCTCAGAGTCAGATGGCTCCTACTGCTGCTTTGAGAAGAAGCACTTCTCCTTCATTTTAAATGTGTTGCTTTCTTTTGGCAGAACAGGGGTTAAGCGGCCATCTTGGATTTCCCTGTTCACAGCTGAGCTCGGTTAATCACTCACTCTCCCTTTATAATCTGGACTCTGACTCTGTTCTTTGTCAGAGCTAGCATCTTGCTGCATGGCTAGTGGAGAGTGGAGTTTATGAAAAGGAGTTTTGGAGGAACTACTTGTGACTGGTGTTTGGTTCGTATGTGTGGTTATTCCTTTTCCATTTTGGTTCATTCACCCTACCTTCACACCCCGCTGATTCCCTCTGTTATATGTGAGAGAATATTTTGTGTGCCTGGAGTTTTCTGTTTACCCCTTTCTGTGTTGCCCTGTTTGTCTGGTGGGTGTACTTCGGTGCACAGAAGCGCCCCTCTTCCCCAGGTGGGGGAGGAGATCAATCGGAGGGCTAACTCAAGAGTTAGGGAGAGGGTGGATGCCACGGCATTCTCATCTTCAGAGGTATCCTGTGGAATAGGGCAAGCTAGGGCGCCCCCTAGTGTTAGGGTCAGGGTAGGAGCCCCTGAACCCTGTGCACTCGGCAGCTGTGCCGTGACAGCCGATAAGGGTCGGTTGAAGACTACCTTCATCCTCCCCATGGGTCTATATGAGTTCAACCAGATGCCCTTTGGCCTAACTAACACACCTGGAACTTTTCAATGGTTGATGGAGAGATCAATTTAAAAGTGACCTTAATCTATCTGGATGACATTGTATTATTTTTCACCTTCGAGGAACATCTCCGTCGGTTAGAACAAGTGTTAGAGAGGATTCAAAAGCTTGGGCTGAAGATTAATACTTTGAAATTTCACTTGTTCCAGAGGGAGATTGAGTATCTGGGGCACAGTCTTCTGTGCTGGGGTCTACCCCACCCAAGAAAAAGTGTTGGCTGTACAGAACTGGCCCATTCCGACTAATATAAGAGAGCTAAGAGCGTTCCTGGGCCTGGCTGGCTACTATCGAAGATTCATCAAAGATTTTGCCAAAATAGCGACCCCTCACCACAAGCTTCTGAGAGGATCAGCTGGGGAACATAGACAACGGGCAATTCAGTGAGGGCGCCGACAGCAAGAAGCCTTTTGTGCCCTGAATATAGCATTAACCAATGCTCCCATATCGGCCTATGGTGACTTCTCCCAACCCTTCTTACTATACACAATGGAAGTCTGTACTGCTTAGGAGCAGTATTAGTGCAAATTCAAGAAGGCAAAGAACGGGTGACTGTATATGCTAGTTGGTCACTGAGAGAAACTGAAAGGAACCCTGATAACTACAGTTTATTCAAGTTAGAGCTGAAAAGGTTGTTAACGATTTCTCAGGGTCAGAGGTTCAGGTGAGAACCGATAACAATCCCCTTGCTCATCGCAAAAATGCAAAGTTAGGAGCGCTGGAACAAAGGTGGGTTGCCAGAATATCCAAGTACCAGTGCAGAATCGCGTATTGGTCAAAAGCTCAGAATACCCATGCCGATATTTGTCTCAAGTCACTTCAATAAGTCCAAAGGGAGACACAGATGAAGATCTAGAAGGCGACGAGAACACGGATTTCACTCATTTCGCAGCCGACGTGATGGCTGCTCAAGAAAAAGAAGGGGAGCATAAACCAGGGCTGTGGAGTCGGTAAGCCACAGTTGCGACTCCGACTCCTGGATTTTATCAGGTTCCGACTCCGACTCCGGCTCCGACTCCGACTCCTTCATAAATGGCCAATTCATAACAATAAATTTACTGTTGTAAAATATTAACATCGTGCTTAATCTGTTTCTCACCATCATATAAGTAATCAGACCACTTAGAGCAAAAACTATATTTATTAGAATACAATTAGAATATAGCAAATAACTTTTATAAACTTTTCTAAACTCTTGTAAGTAAATATGCAATAAACACTGTTATGCAGTTAATAAGAAGAAATCTATAAATTTGTCCTCAGAAAAAGTATTGCCTCTGTCAGATCCTCCTTCATGGATGACCTCAAATCTGATCTAATTATTTTGAGAGCAGAGAACAACCTCTCTACACTAACTTGGGTTGGTGGCAAAGCAGTAACCACTCGGGCAACGTCTCTGACAAGGTCAGGATACAGAGGAATCGCTTGTTGCACTGTTATTTTTGATGAACGGTCAAATTTCTCAATTTCTTTTAGTGCACGTGAAAAATTCTGCTGAAATGTACTGGCTGTGTTCTTTGATGGGGATGACTCTTCTTCTATGCTGGAACGCTTTGCACGCTCCTTGTGATCCAAATATTTTTCGAAATTAAATTCTTCATCAGTTGATGATGAGGGTGAAGATGTGGCAGGACGACCAAATTCTTCTTGTTCCTCCTGACTGTCCTGCAACCCTTTCATCCTGCTATTTTAAAAAGAGCTTCTTTTCCTTTAGTTAGCTGTTGATCATCTAGAAAAATCCGATGCATTGGGTCTACATAAACAGCTGCCAAAAGAATGTTATTTTGTAATAGTAGCTCCTCTCTCTGTTTCATTGATGTAGCAGTGCCACTTGCAATTAACCCTCCTCTTTGGGACAGGCGAAACATCAGATTCTTCCACTCCTTTAAGAAAATACCTGGAGTTAAGTCCTCTGCTTGTAATTTTTTAGTCACTGTAAATGGGTGCTCTAGCAATTTTTCCAGCTCAGTCACCTGATTCCACTGACTTTCATTTAGCGTCAGTTGAGGGTTAGCCATGTCTACAAGAAAGGTTTTCAGTTCAACCAAGCGCTGAATCATTAAGTAAGTACTGCCCCATCATGTGGCTTAATCAATAATTGCCCCTCTTCCAGCACGTCTCTTCAAAATTGAGTCAACTTTAGGGGTTCTGGCAACAGTAGCCAATTTTCTCACCTTGCCAATCAGTGCAGCAGCATGTCCTTCTTGCAGACTGTCTCTTATAGCCAGCTGTAGCGTATGCACAACACAGCGCATGTGATGAATGAAAGAACGTATTGACACAGTTTCAACAAGATCATCTAAACTATCATGTTGCTGTTCATTTGAAGCAACTTCAGTTTGCTCCTCAGTTACAATACTGTTTTCCTCTATTTCAAACATTTCTGTGTCTGTGGACCCAGAATGTTCTTCTAGCTGCTGGTCACCATCATTACTCTCATTCATTAGCTTAATAGTACTTATCATATTTGAAGCATTGTCAGTTACGACAGAAAGAACTTGCTCATGTTTAAGTTCATAGTCTTGCAGAACCTTTTCCACCAAGACCTGGAGAAACTCACTGGTGTGATGAGCTTTGGTGTCTTTTACTGCCAATGTCTTGGTAACTATTTCATTTTTGTCACAAACAAATCGGACATTGATGGCAAAATAGTTCACTCTGTGACGTGTGCAGGCATCCATTTTAAGAAACAGAAAGGGTCCCTTGAGAGTTTTTTTAAGTTCTTCCTTTTGTTTAAAAGCTTCTTTGATTACTAATTTTCTAATACTCACTCTCTCCAGAGAAACACCAAGCTTGCGGGCCATTTCCCCATTCAGACACATAAAAGCTGGTCATGAAAATAATGAAATAGGCACACTATCCTTTACAACAAACTCTATGATCTGTTTTTTAAATGTATCTACTGTCATTGTCACAGTAACTTTGTCACTGACAAAATATCTTGCAACTGATGGCTGCAAAGTTCTCTGCTCCTTTGTTTGGCTGGAAGAGCTGGGCACTGGTTCATTGGTTTGGATGCAGTCTTTCTCATCCACTGCTTTCAGTACTTTTGGATGAAAGCGCTGTAAATGTCTCTTTAGATTAGAAGCTCTGGTAGGAGCATTTTTATCTTTGCCTGAATATGCACTGATCTTGGCTTCACAGCATTTGTTTTCGTCTGGATCATTTGTCATACACTGACAGACATAATGTTTTCTATCTTGAGTGATGGTGAAATGTTCAAATACAGCTGATTTAATGTGACGCTTCTTTGACATTCTCAGGTTTTTAATTCTGCATTCACAATCCAAACGACAATTGTTTTTCCTAAAAACAATTGTACAAAATTATTGCCAGGTCATACAACTGATATAGTGGTCAGTAATACTGTTATTCCTCATGTACTCACAGTTAACTGATGCAAAGTTTGTTGAAAGGATAATACTTCTTACAGTCTTCCTCTTCTGAGTAGCAGCTGTGAGATGCTTGGAAGACGCACACCTAGTAAACATCTAGTCTAGAGGAGGAGCTTTACTACTAAGAATTTGCAACACATTTTCACTTTCAGTTTCATACACTGTAAGTAGGGGGGTTGGGGCAGCATGAGGTTAACCAAGTATAAGATTAGATAAGGGCAGTGGAGAACAGTGACACACAAGAAGTAAGAAATGTCTCTATCTCCAGCAGAACTGCTTATCACTGTTGTTCATAGTTTGATAGAACATATATATTTGAGTAACATTTATAAAATTCATATGAAAGTTCAATTCTGAAATATTAATACATTTTTTTTAAAGCTGGAGTCAGAGTCGGTACATTTCTACCGACTCCGACTCCAACCAAAACTAACTCCGACTCCACAGCCCTGGCGTAAACCCGCCCAGGTCCTGGGATGCCCAAGGGATGAGTGGATTTATCTCTAGCAGTCCAATCCTGAACTTGCGGAGCTGAGGAAGTGGGTTACCTTTGGGCAGAAACCTGATCGGAAGTTAAGAACGTTTCTATCAGCTAGTATGTTGCAGATCTTAGGCCAATGGGAACGACTTGTCATGAAGAATGGTCTGCTGTGTCGAAGGATTCAGCTGCCTCGGTAGATAGACATCACCTGGCAAGTGGTGATCTCTGAAGAAATGGCGATGAGTCTGGCAAAGGAAACTCATGAACAGGGGCCCCATTTGAGCACTGAAAAGACTTTTCGATGGCTGCAGCGATTAGTGTACTGGCCTCGGCTGCGACAGACAGTGGAAGAAGCCTGTCAAAGGTGCCGTCAGTGTGAGTTAACCAAGTCTCCAGAACAAAGAGCCCCAGTCCAAACTATAAAGACGTCTGCCCCATTGGAAGTATTGATGGTGGATTACTTGATAATCTAAACATCCTACAACGGTTATGAGCATTGTTTGGTAACGACCGACCACTTCGCAAAGTTCGCTGTGGTCACTCGGACTCAAGATCAGACAGCAGAAACAGCGGCCAAAGCAATTTACCGAGATTTCATCCGTGTGTATGGGTGAGAATTCATTCAAATCAAGGAGTCTGCTTCCAAGGGAAAACAATGGAGGAAGTGCACCGTCTCTTTGGTATAGACAAATACCGGACCACACCATACCACCGACAGGGAAATGGAGCTTGCGAATGCTTCAATAGAACTCTGTTACAACTGTGATAAACACTGGAAGATCAGAAAATGACGTGGCCTGACTGTCTCCGAGCTGGTGGGTGTATAACAATCAAGTTCATGCGACCACTGGATACACACCTTACACAATACTGTTTGGGCAAGGTGGTTGAAAAATTACCGAATTAGGACTAGAGATGAATATCCGGGAAGTCACCCAACTACCTGGGTTCAGGGACATCCTCATTGACTTCAAATGATGAGACGCTTGGTGGAAAAGAGACTTAAGGAGATAGTATACCACGTTAAAAGTCCAACACAGGAAGAACCCCTTCGGGCAGGAGAGCAGGTGTTAATACGAGCCAAGCGACCCAAGAATAAGGCTGTGTGCCCACGATGCGTTTTTAAGCGTTTCCGCAGCGGCAAAAACGCTGCAAAAATGCTTAAAAACTGCATGGTAGAAGGCCTGCCATGTTCCCCAATGATAATCCGCATGTGCTGTGCACATGCTGCGGAAATTTCCGCTGCGGATTATCATTGCGGAAAAAAACGCAGCACTACCAATTATTTTGCGGAAGTGCTGCGTTTTCGCCGCCATTGACTTGCATTAGACCGCATGGATTACGCATCACTGTATAAGTAGATGCTCATTCCATGCGTTCTAATGTGCGGATGGTACCCAGGTCTAGAGAAGAGGAGACTCTCCTCCGGACCTGGGTACCATTGAGAACTGTAAAAAAAGAATAAAATAAAAAATAAATACATACTTACCTTCTGGCGGCCCCCGATGCGCTCCTCCTTTCTTGACAGCAATTCGCGATGGAATGAAGGACCTGCGCTGACGTCATAGTCACGTGACAGGTCACGCGACTCTGACGTCGGCAGGTCCTTCAGTGTACCGCTGCCGGCAGCCGGGACGGAGGGAAGCAGGACACTGGGGGCCATCGGAAGTATACATAATTTTTTTATTTTTTGACATTCTCTCGGGTCACAGTATATAAATCCATGCCGTTTGCGTGGATTTATATAGTGTGACCAAGTTGACAAAGCACTTTCCAAGTGATGCTAAAATCGCTTGGAAAGCGCTTGTCAACCCGCATGCGGAAATGCAAGTGAAGAACGCTTCACTTCCACATGTCCCTGGCAGGAAAACGCATGTACAATCCGCATGCGTTTTTTTCTGCCAGGGAGATGCAGAAACTCTCAGGAAAAAATCCTGAGCATTTCTGCATCGTGGGCACATAGCCTAAGTTAGATTACCAGTGGGAAGAAGTGCCCTATCGAATTGTGAGGAGAGTCCACCCAAATAGCCCTATTTGACCGGAAGGTGAAGAGAGTTCCCCCGACGCGAGTGTTGCACAGAAATATGATCTGCCCATGCCTTTCTGAGGCGGAAAAACGGGAAAAGGTGCTCCGCCTGAAGACCCCTCTAGAAACAGTTACTGTTGATGAAGGGTGGATCAATGTACCGACGGAACTACCGGGACCGACGCCCAGTGAACCGACTAGAACCTTCGATCTCTCAGAATAATCTCTATTTCGAGAATCGAGCAGGACAGAACGAGCCAATGCAGGCATTCCTCCTAGTCGGTACGTAAAAGATGACTTAATCTGGACGCAAATCCAACAGAAAGCTCAGGAATGTGTGCAGTTCTTGGCAGAAGTTGGACTACCCTTAAAGAAGCAACACACATTTGTAAACTTCCCTTGCCCAGGGACTGGCGAGATAAAAGAAGGGAGGAGTGTAAGGAGACAAGACACTGTGGAACCAGAACAGCATGGAGGCATGGCAGAGGTGAGGCATTTGATTAGGCTTCTGTGGACAGCGTTGTCAGGGAAATGAGCTGAGGAGAAAAACAGCACATGTGCAAGTTCTGAGGTGATTCTGCCGCCAAAGAGCGAGACAAGAGGAGCAACAACAGCGTCCGGAGCTCCAATCATGATGAAAGGTGCCGTGTATCTGGCCAGCCCAGACGTCGACGGCCAAGCCTTGAAGCCACGAGCGACGTCAGTCAAGGTTCATCACCCAGGTGACGTTGTTCGACAGAACGGGAACAGGTTGCGGCGGTACGGTTCTCAGACGTGTGCGCCAGTGACAGAACATCACAGAAGCTTCGGAGGTGTCAGATCGGAGATTCACGGCTACCAGGAAGTATGCGTGAGATGGGCCGTTTCTGACGGGGATTGTCAGGAATGACATAGACGACACGGGCTAGATCACACAATATCTCACTGCTACCGTCACTCGGTCAGGATTGAGCAGGGATTTGTGCGCACACAATTCCGATTACTCACTACGTTGGTATCAGCAAGGGCACAGTGAGCGTATGGAATACACACCTCCGGATTCCAACGTATGGAATATGCGTATACACACCAGTACAGTCACTGCCAGCTTTACGATAGCCTACTTATGATTACTCTCTGCCACCACCGACCAGCTTTTGAAATATAATACAGGCCTGATCGGACGCCTGCTTTCTGGTAGCGTATTTCTTTGGGGGAGGGAACAATTACAGAACAAAAGAAACAACAATTAAATTTTATATTTAATCTAAAAGGGAGGCAGTGTTTATAAAAAATATACAAAAGGAGACATTTGCAGTACAGAATATACAGTTACACAAATAAAATAAACAGGGATTAAAGAAGACTTACTATAAAGATAGCAGTGATGATTCAGTATAGCTGAAGGGGAGGCATTCCAGTTTGATTTGACCATTACCGAATGTGATCATTTGCTTATAGAATCTATAGTCCCCGGCAATGAATACTGACCCACCTTCGGCTGTGTCTTTTATACCGAAGATGGAGACCTGCCCCCTTGTGGTGACATCATGTGGGCTGGGCTCAAGCCTTCACATTTTTATTACAATCTCTAACTTCTGGGATAACTTATCGCTGGTTGATCGCAGAAGCCCGAAAGTGATACCATATTTTCCATTGCAAATTTACCTTTCTTTTTGTCACGCATGACATAGCTGTGGTCTGTTATCTGGTACTTTTGCTCACTGGAGGGGCATACAGCTATGGAAAATTATACATCTTGTTCCTTAGCTGACCGTGCCACTAAAAATATGGGTTCCATGATTATCGGATGTATAGAATCTCAGATATTCCATATTTTGCACCGGTGACGGCCAGACTGAAGATTTCTGTTGAATTCTTCTGAAGTTCTGGAAATACAACCTCATCACCTAGATGTAGATTTATCGCAGGTCGGTTCCACTGGAAAACACACTCGCATGTTAATTGAATTTGCCACCTCTATTTGTACTGGCATCTGCCTCTTAGCCATTTCTCATGTGTGTGCTAATTTGCATACAGACAGCTCTGTAGAGTGTCAGCTTTTGGTCCTTTGACAAATAGCATAGGCGAGGAGGAATTTCAGGGGAGAGAGAGAAATCCTTAATAATTTATTAATATTTTCTATGACTTCTGCCCCTCTTTGAGGTAGCGTAGGGGCCGATTTACTGATCGCCCTTTAAGCCTACCTCACAGCCCACCCTTCCTGCTGATCCAACAAGCCGTAGACCCAACTTGCCCACCACTCTGACCGACAGGGGATCCTGCTTTCCGATCACCGTGACCAGTTCGGGATACATTTTTCCCACACAACTGTGACAGGCTATGGGTACCTTCCTCCCATACTCCTGACAGACAGTGGGACACACATTTCTTTTACCTTGCCCGGTTGTGGGGCCTACCTATTCACCCCTCATGGTTACCTGGGGAGCCATGCTAGTTATGGGGCAGGTACGACTGGCCATGTCACATTCAGTCGTGACACCGGTCGGCGGCACGGGACCGTTTTCCCTATGATCCCTGTGTTTCTCCCCATCCTTTTTCATTATCCCTGGAGCTGTGCTAGATATGGGGCACCTACCACGTACCAGGTCTGTAGATCTTTTCAAATCCTCACAGAAATGTGTCCAAGTCCCCATCCTTTTCCATTACAGGAAAATGCTACGAACAGGGCATTGTTGGACTCACGGATCTGCAGGATGAATGGCTCCTTCTGAATCCGGGGGGGTCCACACTACCCTGGCTACGGGTATGGCAGGCAATCACAGGTGGGACCCCTGCAGCAGCGCCATCCGGGCCTTGGCTGGCCTCCCCATTATCAGGGCTCTGCTGTCGGACTGGCTCTGTGGCACCTTGCTACAGTTCAGCAATCATTTGGGCCTTGGTTTTGCCCGTGGGGTCAATCTGCCTCAGAGGACAGTGATAGTGGCCTTTGACCTGCTGGTGGTACCAGGGCTCTCCACATGTAGCCATCATTGCCAAATAAAAGGACAGAAAAACTAGAGAAGGAAGGGGATGCAACTTCTACACGTACAGTAATGTCCCAATTAAAAAAAAAATAAAACACTGAGTTTGATTTCTTAAAACTCTGCACAGAATTCTCGCAAGAACCATGCCAGTTTTCAGTGACAGGAGTGATTGCTCAATCCAGCCACTGATGTTCTGTAATATCCCACCACTTGCTACCAATTTGTCAGGAACGACATCGGGGAGATCACACAATATTTCACCGCTACAGTCACTCTGTCATTATTGAGCAGGGATTCGCGTGCACACGATTTTAATTACTCACTATGTAGGTATCGGCAAGCGCACAGTGAACGTATGGCATATACACCTCCGGATTCCAACATATGGAATATGTGTATACACCCCAGTACGGTCACTGCCAACTTCACGATAGCCCACTTATGATTATTCGCTGCCACCACCGACCAGCTTTTGAAATATAATACAGGCCTGATCGGACACCTGCTTTCTGGTAGCGTATGGCTTTGGGGAAAGGGAAGAATTACAGAACAAAAGAAACAGAACTATTAAATTATATATTTAAACCAAAAGGTAGGCAATGTTTTAAAAAATATACAAAAGGTTTTACAAAAGGATACATTTACAGTACAGAATATACAGTTACACAAATAAAATAAACAGTAGTGTTGAGCGATGCTCGACACTGCTCGGTACTCGCCCGAGCATCACGCTACTCGGGATGTTCGGCGAGCACCGAGCATTTCCCGGTTACTCGGGCGGGAGTTCGGGTCTCCGCCCTGCATGTTTGACACTCTTTATAGAGCCAGTGAACATGCAGGGATTGCCAGCCAGTCACTGTAATGCCGCAGCCATGTTGGTTATGGGCATTACATTGATTGGCTGGCCGCACAGCATCACCTTGAGTATTTAAAACCGGGCGCCGCCATCTTGGACACAGACGGCCGGGATCAGACAGTGTAGAGTCACTGCTGCTGATTTAGGGAGAGATATATACTGCAAAATAGTTAGTGTAGGGTCTCTAAAGCCTGCCAAGTCAAAAAAACAGTTCTTCTCAGGACTAATATCTATCCCAGATATCAGGCAGGCAGGCTGTATAGAAGACGCAGTGGCTATACCAGCAAACGCTGCATTACAGTCCTGTGTGCTCCTGCTGCTCAAATTGCTAGACTTAGCTCCAGGTCTCGGGGGCCAGGAAAAATCCTTTTTTTTTAATCTAAATCCTCTTTCTTTTTTTTTCCTCCGTCAGACTGTACAAATACCCTTCTTATTAACCTTTTGGTGCCCCCCACCAAAAAAAAAAAGTGCGTCTGTGAGTGTACAGCCACAAATATATCTATTTTAAAAAATCTGGTATACGCCAGTAAATTACAACTGTGGTTTTGCAGTTCCACGGTTCAAATCTCTATATTATCCAGCATTTGGTATTTTTTCCGTAAAGAAAAACAGTAATAGTGTCTCCCTGATTTTTCAGACACACATATATCTGTTTGAAAGATTCTGGTGTACCCCACATAACTATAACTGTGGTTTTGCAGTTCCACAATTCAAATCTCTGTATTATCCACTTTTGGGTCTTTTTTACATAAAAAAAAACAGTTTGAGTGTGTCGCTCACTGTACAGCCACAAATATATCTATTTTAAAAAGTCTGGTATACGCCAGTAAATTAGAACTGTGGTTTTGCAGTTCCACGGTTCAAATCTCTGTATTATCCAGCTTTTGGTATTTTTTCCATAAAGAAAAACAGTAATAATGTCTCCGTGATTGTTCAGACACAAATATATCTGTTTGAAAGATTCTGGTGTAGGCCAGAGAAATAGAACTGTGGTTTTCCTCTTCCACAGTTCTAATTTCCTTTTTATTACCCTTTTCCATTGATAGTGCGAGTGTAAGCTATTTTACTTCATTTACAATGGGCAAGGCGCGTGGCTAGGGACGTGGAACTGGACGTTCTGGTGATGGTGCGTGCAGAGGACGGGGCCGTGGCCAAGGTGAAAATGTGCCACAACCAACCGCCACATCTTCTCGTTCCCACTTCTTGACCGAATTACTAGTGAAGCACACAACAACACCAGTATTGCGAACTGATCAGTGTGAACAGGTTATTAATTGGATAGCAGATAATACTTCCAGTTACCTGGGCACCACCACCTCCGGTCTGTCTTCCACACGGTCAAGTTTTAGTAGCCGTGAGTCTCGACCGCATACTCCTCCTCACCCTGATGCTCCTTCCTCCCATCATGCCGAGTGCTCCTTCCTCCCATCATGCCGAGTGTTGTCAGACAACAACTGATCCCACAGTTGGACACTCTGAAGAGCTGTTCACTGGTCCATTTCCATATTGGTTTCACTCGCCTGCTCGTCTTGAAGTGGTGGAAGAGGAGATCCCATGTAGCGATGCCCAAATATTTGAACAGCCATGGCCACAGGAAGGTGACACTGGCAATTTGTCACAAGAGGTGGACGATGATGAAACACAGTTGCCACGAAGTGAGGAAGAAGATCGTGGTGCGGAAGAGGAGGAGGTGGTGGATGATCTAGTAACTGACCCAACATGGCAGGAGGACACGCAGAGCGAGGCCAGCAGCACACAGGGAGAGGGAGGCCAAGTACCCCAACAGGCAGGAAGAAGCAGTGTGGTGGCTGCAGACAGAAGGCAGGCAACCGTTCCCCGTAACACCAACACGAGGGACGTTGCCAGTACAACCGGTAGGTCTTTCAGAGTCTGGAATTTTTTTAAAGACTCTGCTGATTACCCCAAAAAGGCCATTTGTACCACCTTCCATGCCAGCATCAGCAGGGGTGACAAAACTACCAGCTTGACCACCACCAGCATGATCAGGCACATGTCAGCAAAGCACCCGACTTTGTCGGGCGAACCGCAGGGTCCACGATCAGTGTCAGCGGGTGTCACCACTGCTTCTTCCGCTGTTGTGCGTGTAAGAGAACCCCCTGCTGTGCGCGGAAGGCAATCCCCTGTCAATACTGCATGCAAAGATGCCCCCTCCTCTCAGTCTTCACTTGTTATGGTAGTTTCTCAAGAAACAGCATCAACGTCCATGTCCCAACGCAGCGTTTAATTGTCCATATCCCAGACCTTTGCACGAAAGCCCAAATTCGCAGCCAACACCCCACAGGCAACAGTCCTATATTCGCACATTTCCCTACTGCTTGCGTTGGAAAAGCTGCCTTTTAGACTGGTGGAGATGGAATCCTTCCGCAACCTTATGACGGTGGCCATCCCTCGGTACTCGGTCCCCAGCCGACACTATTTTGCCCGGTGTGCCATCCCCGCACTGAACAAGCACGTGTCCCAAAACATCTGCTGTGCCCTCAACAGCGCAGTTTCTGGGAGAGTCCACCTGACAACGGACACGTGGACAAGTGCTTGTGGCCAGGGACGGTACAGCTCCCTGACGGCACACTGGGTAAACATAGTGGAAGCCGGGACCCAGTCGGACCTTGGGACGGAACACATCCTCCCCACACCGAGGATTGCGGGCCCTATGTCAGTCAGAGTTGCCCCCACAGTGTACAGCTCTTGCACATCATCCTCCTCAGCCTCCATCTCAGCTATCACCACATCATTTACAAGCTGGAAGCACTGCAGTACTGCCTCCGCCAAGCAGCAACAGGCTGTGCTGAAACTCATAAGCTTAGGTGATAAACCTCACACTGCTTGTGAGTTGTGGACAGCTGTGAAACAGCAGGCAGATCTGTGGCTGAGACCGCTGAACCTACATCCAGGCATGGTCATGTGTGACAATGGCCGTAACCTGGTGGCAGCTCTGAGGCGAGATCACACACGTACCATGCCTGGCTCGTGTGCTTAACCTCGTGGTTCAGCTGTTTCTTAAATCGTACCCCGAGTTGCCAGATCTGCTCGTCAAAGTACGCCGCCTGTCAGCTCATTTTCACAAGTCGGCTACAGCTTCCGCCGCCCTTGCTGTGTTGCAGCAGCGTTTGCAGCTTCCGGCACACCGACTGGTGTGTGATGTCCCCACACTTTGGAACTCTACCCTCCACATGTTGCAAAGGATTTGTGAGCAGAAGAGAAGCAGTTGTGGAGTACCAGCTGCTACAAGGCCGTCGATATTCAGGTCAGACTCCACACATACGACCTCAGGAGTGGACCTAGATGTCTTACATATGTACCATCTTGACAAACTTTGAGTAGTCCACCAAGATGGTGAGTGGCGATGACGCAATCATTAGTGTCAGCATCCCACTTGTCTGTCTTTTGCAACACTGTCTGCAGAGAATTAAAGAGGAGGCATTGCAGCCAGAGTATGATGAGATGGATCAAGAAGCCGTAGCGGGCGTTTACACACAGCCCAGTCTCATCTCATCCCAACGTGCATTGGGGGAAAATGAGGGAGAGGAGGAAGAGGAAGAACAGGAGCTGGCATCATGCTCTGTAGACGATAGTACCTGTACAACTGTCATACCGTCGGTTCAGCGTGGGTGGCCTGAGGACAGGGGGAGGAGGAGGAGTGCATAGTCAGTCGTCATCTTGATGAGGACACGGAAGTCTTGCCCGTTACCAGTCTGGCACGCATGGCTGACTTTATGTTACGCTGCCTTAACCGTGACCCTTTGCGTTGTCAAAATGTTGGGTGACAGTCATTACTGGTTGGTGACACTTTTAGACCCCCGCTACAAGGAGAACTTTCACTCTCTTATTCCTGAGGTGGAGAGGTCTACAAAAATGGGGCAGTACCAGAAAGCCCTTGCTGCAGAACTGTTAAAAAAAAATTCCCATTTGAACACGCTAGCGGCAGAGATCACAGTTCGTTGCCCAACCAAGGCGTACAGGCGAGAGAGACGCAACTCCAATCCAGCAGAGGCAGGGGAACACTGTCAACGTTCTGGGACAGTTTTCTGAGACTCGCCCAGCTTACAGGCCCTGAGGCGCGGGGTACTCTCACAAGGAGTGGAAAGTTTCAAAATATGGTGAGGGAGTACCTTGCCGACCCTACCAGCGTCCTCCGTGATTCCTCTGTGCCTTTTAATTTTTGGGTATCCAAGCTGGACACTTGGAATGAACTCACTCTGTACGCCTTGGAGGTCCTTACCTGCGCTGCCGCTAGCGTGTTATCGGAGCGTGTTTTTAGTGCCGCTGGGGGAATTATAACTGATAAGCGCACTCGCCTATCAATTGACAATGCTGACAAGCTGACCCTTATCAAAATGAACAAGGGCTGGATTGGGCCAGACTTCTCATCACCACCAAATGACAGCAGAGTAACTTAAAGTCAAATCCACTGTGTTATTTCGGGAGGTGTATTCCCATGCACCGCTTCACACCCACACCTGGGTATACGCTTCCTCATTTCGGCTGTATTTTGCTCTTCTCCTTATCCTCAGCCTCCACCACCACTATACCACCAGGGTGACCTTGGTCCGTGTTGCCAGCATTGCAAGTTCCTCCGTTCTAATTTTTGGCAGCTTTTGCTTGGAAGGTATAGGCAAAGACTATGGGAGACCCACTCCCCAATAATGGGAATAATGTTTTTAAGATGCTGTACTGCATGGCTCTTGTTTGCCAGCATTGCAAGTTCCTCCGTCCTAATTTTTGGCAGCTTTTGCTTGGAAGGCATAGGCAAAGACTATGGGAGACCCACTCCCCAATAATGGGAATAATGTTTTTAAGATGCTGTACTGCATGGCTCTTGTTTGCCAGCATTGCAAGTTCCTCCGTCCTAATTTTTGGCAGCTTTTGCTTGGAAGGTATAGGCAAAGACTATGGGAGACGCACTCCCCAATAATGCAAATAATGTTTTTAAAATGCTGTACTGCATGGCTCTTGTTTGCCAGCATTGCAAGTTCCTCCGTCCTAATTTTTGGCAGCTTTTGCTTGGAAGGCATAGGCAAAGACTATGGGAGACCCACTCCCCAATAATGGGAATAATGTTTTTAAGATGCTGTACTGCATGGCTCTTGTTTGCCAGCATTGCAAGTTCCTCCATCCTAATTTTTGGCAGCTTTTGCTTGGAAGGCATAGGCAAAGACTATGGGAGACCCACTCCCCAATAATGGGAATAATGTTTTTAAGATGCTGTACTGCATGGCTCTTGTAAGGGGCATTAAAACCATCTTGTTAAGCTACTGTGACCTCCTCGTCTCATCCACGGCGCATTGATATTGTCTTTTTATTCCACTGCGACCTCCACCACTCTTCCAAGGGGCATTAAAACCGTCTGGTTAAACCACTCTGAACTCCACAGCTCTTCCAAGGGGCATTGATATTGTCTTTTTAATCAGCTGCGACCTCCACCTCTCTACCAAGGGGCATTAAAACCGTCTGGTTAAACCACTCGGAACTCCACAGCTCTTCCAAGGGGCATTAAAACCGTCATCTTAAACCACTCTCAACTCCACAGCTCTTCCAAGGGGCATTGATATTGTCTTTTTAATCAGCTGCGACGTCCACCATTCTTCCAAGGGGCATTAAAACCGTCTGGTTAAACCACTCAAAACTCCACAGCTCTTCCAAGGGGCATTAAAACCGTCTTGTTAAACCACTTTGAACTCCACAGCTCTTCCAAGGGGCATTGATATTGTCTTTTTAATCAGCTGCGACCTCCACCACTCTTCCAAGGGGCATTAAAACGGTCTGGTTAAACCACTCTGAACTCCACAGCTCTTCCAAGGGGCATTAAAACCGTCTTGTTAAACCACTCTGAACTCCACAGCTCTTCCAAGGAGCATTGATATTGTCTTTTTAATCATCTGCGACCTCCACCACTCTTCCAAGGGTCATTAAAACCGTCTGGTTAAACCACTCGGAACTCCACAGCTCTCCCAAGGGGCATTAAAACCGTGTTGTTAAACCACTCTGAACTCCACAGCTCTTCCAAGGGGCATTGATATTGTCTTTTTAATCAGATGCGACCTCCACCACTCTTCCAAGGGGCATTAAAACCGTCTTGTTAAACCACTCTGAACTCCACAGCTCTTCCAAGGGGCATTGATATGGTCTTTTTAATCATCTGTGACCTCCACCACTCTTCCAAGGGGCATTAAAACCATCTGGTTAAACCACTCAGAACTCCACAGCTCTTCCAAGGGGCATTAAAACCATCTTGTTAAACCACTCTGAGCTCCACAGCTCTTCCAAGGGGCACTGATATTGTCTTTTTAATCAGCTGTGACCTCCACCACTCTACCAACGGGCATTAAAACGGTCTTGTTTAACTACTCTGAACTCCACAGCTCTTCCAATGGGGCATTGAAATGTTGTTTTTAATTACCTCTAACCTCCACGACTTTTCCAACGAGCATTGCATTTCCTCCTAATTTTAGTCAGCTTTTGATTTTCAATGCATAGGCGAAAACTCAAGGAGACCCACTCCCCAATAATAGGTAGAAGGTTTTTAGTACGCTGTAATCTACGTCTCTTTCAAGGGGCATTGCAGTTCCTCATAATTTTTGGAAAGCCTTCCATTCACTGCTTATGCCAACAGTGTACAGGAGACCCAGTTGCTATAAATGGAAAAAACGATTTAGTTAAGGCCCTCTGACCTCAATGTCACTTCCAAGGGTCATTGGAGTGCCTCGAAATTTTTGGTAGGCATTGCACTTACTGTATGCCCTATAACCGTGTAACCGAACCGCTCATTTTGGTACAGAAACATATTCTACAAGACATGTGTGGTTGACTGGCCTGATATTAATGTGAATGGTCCCTGTTCCTCCTGCTCTTTCTCCTTTGCCACCACCTCATCCACCATTCATCACCTGAAGCTTTGTTTTACCGGAGTCATAGAACTGGGATAGTAGCAGGAAAACATCCACCAATCCTCGGAGGAGGTAAGATATGCGCCAAAACGCTGACCGCCTCAGGCCTAGCCGCTACTACATACATGCGCTTGCATTCCAAGGAACAGAAAGCTAAGGAGATGGATGGCCTCATCATGATCATAAATAATTTACTCGTTGTGTAGGAGGCCGACCACTGCTGCTGTCTACCTTCTGAACTTTGTGTTGAAGCCTGATTGACCCAGGACCCGCAATCCTCTATGTCTGGAGGACGTGTTGCAGTATGGTATTGCAGCCTGGGGGTGGGTGGGTGGCAGGCTGCATACTTGCGCTTGCATTGCAAGGAATGGGGGAGGTACAATTGAACACTGCCCTGGGACAAGGACTTGCACGGGGATAGTTGCAAGTCTGCAGCTTCTGATGCGGCAAGGATCACTTCTGATGGGCACACTTTTAGGCAGTGACCTGGGTGTCAGAGATGCTTCCAGGGGTCTCCCCCATGCTGTTCCCATGTCTTTTCAGCACTGTATGCATGTGTCACACAGCACATGGCCAGATAAGATTGTAAAATGTTAAAATGACATTTTGCGGTGAATGCAATTGTCACGGTTGAAAGCAATACAAAAGGGCAAAAACGCATAAAAAATGCTACTTGTGAACATAGCCCAAGGTGTGGAGGAGTATTTTTGTTTTTGGTTATTTATTTTACCTTATACACAAGTCTTTACCCTGGAAAGGAAGTTCCTTAACAGGAAAACCGTTTCAGTTTCGTTTTTGAACTTTTTATTGTGAGCCCGTAAAAGTGCCTTAATACCTCTGACCACGTTGTTGACAGCAGTGACCTGGGGGTCATAAATGCTTCCTGGGGCTATCCCCATGCTGTCCCCATGTCATTTGAGCACTGTCACTATCGTTTTGGGCACTTTTTAGGCTTTCTACAAACTGCCAGGGGTGCCGCCGCAAAAATGCTCGGGTCTCCCATAGACTAACATTGGGCACCCGAGTATCACAGTGAGCTCGGCCCGAGCATCGAGCACCCGAGCATTTTAGTGCTCGCTCAACACTAATAAACAGGGATTAAAGAAGACTTACTATTAAGATCGCAGGGACGATTCAGTATAGCTGGAGGGGAGGCGCTTTAATTTGATTTGACCGTTATCGAATGGGATCCTTTGCTTATAGAGTCTATACCCTCCGGCAATGAATACTAACCCACCTTCAGCTGTGTCTTTTATGCCGAAGGGGGGGACCTGCCCAAACGCCCCTTGTGCTGACATTATGTGTGCTGGGCTCCAGCCTTCATATTTTTATTAGAATCTCTAACTTCTGGAATAACTTATCACTGGTTGATCGCAGAAGCCTGAAAGTGATACCATATTTTCCATTATGAATTTACCTTTCTTTAGAGACCACGTATGACATAACTGCAGTCTGTTATCTGGTACTTTTGCATTACCACTCACTGGAGGGGCATACAGCTACGGAAAATTATACATTAACGAATGTAATCCCAGATCTTTCAAAACACACATAATAGGGCAGTCAAAGATTCACCCCCAGAGAACCCATAATCTTACTCGATTTATTGCTATGAAAAACAAGAGAAGATGGCAGTTTTATATATAAACAATAAAAAATTATTTTTATTTTAACAATTATTAAAAAATACTCAATACATCCAATATTGTGCAAAAGATAAGAGACATATAAAGTGACATAGTGCATAGCCACAGACTTTCTATGTAAAATGTACCATGAAGTCAAAAAAGATTGCAAATGGTAATCAAAAATAGATGTTTAACCATTTAATAATACCATTATATAAGTACAGACTTTTTTCCTGGCCACTCCTCCATAAAGGCCACCTCTGTTCAGTTTTCGACTTATTGTGGTCATATGGACAGATACTCCAGTCTCTGCTTGGAAACTCTGCAGCTCCTTCAGGGTTACCTTTAGTCTCTGTTCTGCCTTTCTGATTAATGCCCTCCTTGCCATGGCTGAGAGTTTTGGTAGGAGGCCCTCTCTTGGCAAGTTTGTTGTGGTACCATGTTCTTTCCATTTGATGGTAATGGATTTCATGATGCTCGGGGGGATCATCAGTGGGTAGGATATTTTTTTTATAATCCAACTCTGGCTTGAACTTCTTAACAACTTTGTCCCTGACTTGTTTGGAGATCTCCTTGGTCTTCATGGTGTTGTTCGGTTAATGGTGTTTCAGCCTATGTGGCCTTTCAGAAAAGATGTGTATATACTGACAGATCATGTGACACTTAGATTGCATACAGGTGGACTTCCTTTCACTAAGAATGTGATTTATGAAGTTAATTGCTTGCACCAAAAGTTTTAGTAAACAAGAGGGGTTTATTGGGAGAGAAAATAGGAAGTGCAGGCTTCTCAGTGCAGAAGTTGGATTCCAAGGGTGTATACTCAGTATAAATCCACTCACCTATTTGATGTCTTGAGGTACTGCATGTAAATCCAATCAGTGGATTACTACATTCCTCTTTCCATTCAGTTTGCTGCAGAAATCTGGGAGCTAATGAGAGCACTGGACAGTGCTTTCATGGGCGATACCACTTTGTAAATATTTTTCCCATCAATATGCCTTCCTGAAGGATGATGATGGAACTCGATATTCGGATTCAAAGATCATTTTTATTTCAAACTAAAATACAACCGGTTTCGACTTCTTTAACAGAGATCTCCTTGGTCTTCATGGTGTTGTTCGGTTAATGGTGTTTCAGCCTCTGTGGCCTTTCAGAAAAGATGTGTATATTCTGACAGATCATGGAACACTTAAGATTGCATACAGGTGGACTTCCTTTCACTAAGAATGTGATTTATGAAGGTAATTGCTTGCACCAAAATTTTTAGGGGCTTTATAGCAAAAAGGGTGAGTACATATGCACATGCCAATTTTAGTTATTTAATCCCATAAATGTATTTATTTTTTATTTTTCTCACTTAACTTCACCAATTTAGACTATTTAGTGCTGATGCATCGCTCACAAATTGAATTACATAAATATTTAAACACAGATTGTAATGTAACAAAATAGATAAAAAGTCAAGGGGGGGTAAATACTTTTGAAGCCACTGTACATGACAAATCTGAGGGCGATGCACCTGATACTTTAGGTTAGGTAAGTACTGCACTTTAACATGCCATGATTCTTAACACTGTCTTGTAGTGATTAGTTTTAACTTTCCTGACAGTCCCTTTGCAATATGTCGACCACTTGTTCATTCCACTCCTAGAAAATTTGGTGCTTTCTGTAGAAATCACAAAAGTCATATAAAATAATATATGTAGTAGTTTTAATGTGGAGTGCATTCATTTTTGCATGAACTAATTTGAGTACAACTAAAGATTTTGTAATGAAACTTATATTACTAACCTTAGTTTCTTGTTTTCGGTTAAAAAATGTTCTGTGAAACACAGTCTTGTCAACATTTTGGAAATTGCTCTTGTATTCAATATGACATTGATGAAATTCTTACTTTTCAAATGGTGTTTACTCATTTATGGTAAGCACGGAATATACTGTACATGTAAAAATTTATATATATATATATATATATATATATATATAAACACACTTAAACTCATGAAATAGGCCTGGACAGAAATGATGATACTCTTAACTTAATATTTTGTTGAACAACCTTTTGAGGCAATCACTGCAATCAAACGATTCCGGTAACTGTCAATGACACTTCTGCACCTCTCGGCAGGTATTTTGGCCCATTCCTCATGAGCAAACTGCTCCAGTTGTCTATTTGAAGGTTGCCCTTTCCAGACGGCATGCTTCAGCTCTTTCCAAATATGCTCGATAGGATTTAGGTCAGGAGTCATAGAAGGCCACTTCAGAATAGTCCAATGTTTTCCTCTTAGCCATTCTTGGGTGTTTTTAGCTGAGTGTTCTGGATCATTATCCTGTTGCAAGACCCATGACCTGCGACTGAGACCAAGCTTTCTGACACTGGGCAGCACATATCTCTCTAGAATCCCTTGATAGTCTTGAGATTTCATTGTACCCTGCACAGATTCAAGTCACCTTGTGCCTGATGCAGCAAAGCAGCCCCAGAACATAACAGAGCCTCCACCATGTTTCACAGTAGGGTCAGTGGTCTTTTCTTGATATGCTTCATTTTTTCCTCTGTGAACATAGAGCTGATGTGCCTTACCAAAAACTTCCATTTTTGTTTCATCTGTCCATGGGACATTCTTCCAGAAGCTTTGTGGCTTGTCAACATGTAGTTTGGAAAATTCCAGTCTGGCTTTTTTATGATTGTTTTTTCAACAATGATGTTCAGCTTCGTCGACTCCCATGAAATCCACTTTGGATCAAACAACGACGGATGGTGCGATCTGATGTTCCTTGAGCTTGAAGTTCACCTTTAATTGCTTTAGAAGTTTTCCTGCACTCTTTTGTTACCATTCGTATTATCCGTCTCTTTGATTTGTCATCAATTTTCCTCCTGCGGCCGCGTCCAGGGAGGTTGGCAGTCCCACATATCTTTTTTCTTTTTAATCAGATAAATTTTTATTAAACATAACAAAACTTGAAACAGATATTACATGACAATACTCATTTTACAATATTACAGTAAGTCCCCCCCTTCCCTTACCCCGCCCCCATGGAGACCTTTCAACCTCTTTTTTTATCCCTCCCTTCTTTCCTTTCCTTTTCTTCTCTACTTTACTCCTTCTCTTTCCTCCCCCTACTCCCTTTCCTTCTCTTCCCCTTTTCTTCTTTCCTTCTTCCCTTTCCACTCCGCCATACAGTTTACCAAGAGTTTTACTCTACAGTAGTATATATAGGTGTACTCTAATTAATCCTATCCAACCATGGCTGCCATAATTTATGGAAGTATTCCTGCTTATTCCTCTTGGTGTAAATACTTTTTTCAAGTTGAATTATATAGTTCGTTTGGGCAATGAATTTGAGTCTGGACGGGGGCTCCTCTCTAATCCAATATTTTGCAATCAATTTTCTGGCAATAAACAGTAATCTCGCAATTGCTATTTTGGTCAAGTTGTTTATTTTTATTTCCTCAACGTACCCTAATATACATGTCAGTGGGTCCCTAGGGACGATACACCTATACGCCATTCCAATACGGTTCAACACTACGATCCGAAAGGAGGACAATCTAGGACAATGCCAAAGCATATGCAGTATGTCTGCCTGAGTTTGCGAGCACCTTGGGCAGTCGGAGTTAGACTTCAACCCTGCTTTAAATAACATACCAGGGGTTCTATACATCCTGTGGATCACATACAGCTGTGACATTCTCCCAGGCTCACTCATGGATAACTTGGGTATATATTCTAGAATAGACTCCCACCTATCGTCGTTTATCTCTCCCAAGTCTGTCTCCCACTTCCTTTAGCTTTGATAGGGTGTCCTCCAATAATTCAAGTTATTTCTGTGACCATTGTGGGTGTTTCTTTCATTAAACGAGGGGTACCAACAATTTTGACCACGTTTGTATATACAGTTGGCACGGAAAATATTCAGACCCCTTTACATTTTTCACACTTTGCTTCATTGCAGCCATTTGGTAAATTCTAAAAAGTTCATTTTTTTTTCTCATTAAAGTACACTCTGCATTCCATCTTGACTTAAAAAAACAGAAATGTAGAAATGTTTGCAAATTTATTAAAAAAGAAAAACTGAAATATCACATGGTCATAAGTATTCAGACCCTTTGCTCAGACACTCCTATTTAAGTCACATGCTGTCCATTTCCTTGTGATCCTCCTTGAGATGGTTCTACTCCTTCACTGGAGTCCAGCTGTGTTTAATTAAACTGATATGACTTGATTTGGAAAGGCACACACCTGTCTATATAAAACCTCACAGCTCACAGTGCATGTCAGATCAAATGAGAATCATGAGCTCAAAGGAACTGCCCAAGGAGCTCAAAGACAGAATTGTGGCAAGGCACAGATCTGGCCAAGGTTACAAAAGAATTTCTGCATTACTCAAGGTTCCCAAGAGCACAGTGGCTTCCATAATCCTTAAATGGAAGAAGTTTGGGACCACCAGAAGTCTTCCTAGACCTGGCCGTCCAGCCAAACTGAGCAATCATGGGAGAAGAGCCTTTGTGAAAGAGGTAAAGAAGAACCCCAAGATCACTGTGGCTGAGCTTCAGAGATGCTGTAGGGAGATGGGCGAAAGATCCACAAAGTCAACTATCACTGCAGCCCTCCACCAGTCGGGCCTTTATGGCAGAGCCTCTCCTCAGTGCAAGACATATGAAATCCCGCATACAGTTTGCTCAAAAATACATGAAGGACTCCCAGACTATGAGAAGTAAGATTCTCTGGTCTGATGAGACGAAGCTAGAACTTTTTGGTGATAATTCTAAGCGGTATGTGTGGAGAAAACCAGGCACTGCTCATCACCTGCCCAATACAATCCCAATAGTGAAACATGGTGGTGGAAGCATCATGCTATGGGGGTGTTTTTCAGCTGCAGAGACAGGACGACTGCTTGCAATTGAAGGAAACATGAATGCGGCCAAGTTCAGATATATCCTGGATGAAAACCTCTTCCAGAGTGCTCTGGACCTCAGACTTTGCCAAAGGTTCACATTCCAACAAGAAAATGACCCTAATCACACAGCTAAAATAACAAAGGAGTGGCTTCAGAACAACTCTGTAACCATTCTTGACTGGTCCAGCCAGAGCCCTGACCTAAACCCAATTGAGCATCTCTGGAGAGACCTGAAAATGGCTGTCCACCAAAGTTCACCATCCAACCTGACGGAACTGGAGAGGATCTGCAAGGAAGAATGGCAGAAGATCCCCAAATACAGGTGTGAAAAACTTGTTGCATCATTGCCAAAAAGGCATTTTGGCTTTACTAGCTCAAAAGGGTGCTTCTACTCAATACTGAGCAAAGGGTCTGAATAATTATGACCATGTGATATTTCAGATATTTCAGAAATTTCTACATTTCTGGTTTATATTCAGTCAAGATGGGGTGCTGAGTGTACTTTAATGAGAAAAAAATGAACTTTTTAGAATTTACCAAATGGCTGCAATGAAACAAAGAGTGAAAAATGTAAAGGGGTCTGAATACTTTCCGTAGCCACTGTGTATGTATGTATAGATCATTACTACAATAAGAATATATATATATATATATATATATATTCTTATCGTAATAATGATCTAGAAGTTGACTTTTACAATTTAAGTCCTGGTTTGAAATCTCTTGATTAATTGGAAATTTCAAATTCCTTCTCTTTTATGAAAATGTTATTTCCAGTCCTCTCCTTTATTACACATGTTCAAAGGGTTGTTAGGATGATACATAAAAAATGTAAAGCAATACCTCACCCCCACCCCACTGTGTTGGCGTACATCAGGCACATGCCTGAGTTTGGAATGTCATTGCTGATTATAGACAGGTAGAGAGAGCATCATTTCAGAAGGAATGGGCTTGTGTAAAGTGCTGGATCCTTTTTTACCATGTTCCATTGAGTTTACCTGTCGTTGATGTTCACCAAGCTGTCTATTTAACCTCTTAGCGTCATTAGCAATTGGTGAGAAAAGCTTTTTAGACTGACTTAATTCTCTTAATATTATATTTTTTTATCTGTGTAAATTACCAGACGTGACTTGATTGCAAGAGCCAAGAGTATTTATTGATTGAAACATCTTTCTTTTTCTGTCAACAGGTCCTGTAAAAAACATTTTTTTTTTCAAGAGTGTGCATGATTTTTAATTCAAGACTGGTCATCAGGCTGCCCTACTGCCCTACTGTAAGTGGGAAAATAGAATACGTGTATATTCTATTTTATATATATGTGTGTGAGTGTGTGTAATATATATAATATGTCTTATATAATGTCTGTAGCAGTAGTGTGTGTCTGTGTGTGTGTGTATATATATATATTTTCACTGATTCACTCATAAAGAAAATCTCGATTGGCTCTTATTTTCACTGTTCCCTGCAACCTTCCTGATTGGCAGGTCTCTCCTGTGTGTACATAGGAAGAGTCCTCTCAATTCCTTGGAGCATCATTGTGATAAGTCGGCGGGGAGAGTCACCAAAGTTCCATAGATAAACACGTGGTTTTTATCGTGCTGCCAGGCTCTGATTCATGCTGCCCATGATTTAGACAGCACAAATTAGTTAACAGGTTCCCTTTAATGATTCCCATGCAGTCTACATACTTTATACAGCAACTAGTATGTTCATCCACTGTTATTTAATGAGTTGTTGTGAGTTCTTACATCTGCTTGTGTCAAGAAATCCATTGCCGAAACTTTTATCTGCCGATTAGTTATATACTACCTGATTGTGGCAACTAAATTAAATTGCCTGTACACCATTTGACCGTGGGAACTGGGTGCAGTTTGAACAACTGTTACAACTTGACTGTGAAAAATTAAGAATCTGATTCTTAATAAAGTGTATGATATTTCCTTCACTCACACATGGCCCTGCATGGTTTATAGAAAATAAAGTAAGAGACTAGTTGAGAAAGTGTTTTACAAAAATAAAAAGCCACGAGGGAGTAGAGAGAGACTTTGAAAGTTGCAAGACAAAGTGCTGCATTACCGTAGAATCTCCTCTCCATTGGCATCACTGTTAAGGGCTGGGAGGCATATAAATCACTGGGGAGGGCTGGGAAGCATATACATCACTGGGGGCAAATACATCACTGGGGGGAGGGGGCCTGGAGAGCATAGACATCATTAGGGAGGGCTGGTGTGCATATACATATACCCCAGTGATTCATATGACTCCCAGCCCCCCCCTCATTGATGTCTCTGCCCCCCAATGAAGTCTAGGCCCCCAGCACCCACCAGTGATGGCTATGCCCCTCAGTGATGTCTATGCCTCCACATTCATGTATATGCCTGCACTCACAGAAATCGTGGTTCGCGCCTGTGCTCAATGCTTTATCCTACTGTGGTCACAGCTGAACGCATAAGTGCACATGCGACCGCAGTAGGGCAAAGCATACTGCGCAGGCGCGAACCGCGATTTCTATTTGCAGGCGCAAGATTTCTTCCAGCAGTATGGATGACGTGAGGCGTCGTCCACATCGATTAAAGAAGGAGGATGGCGAGCAGCAGCCGGGAGGAGGGATGGAGAGGCCCAAAAAATCGCCCATCGGACCCGACCAAAAGGATTACCATGCAGCGCAGTAGAATTTAAAAAGGGTTTTGGCGGGTCTACAGGGGGAGTCAGCGGCTTGTATAAGCATTTATGAAGTGCTGCATAAAGGGATAGTTTAAGATTCATATAGGACAAAACTAGTGACAGGTTCCCTTTAACTTCATAAGTCACATGCTTAGTGAAAGGAAGTGAGCAATCTAAGGCTGCTTGCCCACTATGCGTTTTTCAAGCGTTTATGCTGTGGAATTTACGTAGCTTAAACGCTTGGTAATCCGCCCCCCATGGTCCCCAATGACAAGCCGCAATGTCAATGCCCATGCTGCGGATTTTTACGCAGCGTTTGTGCTGCGCTCAAAAGTCCGCAGCATGTCCATTAATTTTGCGGACACGCAGCGTAATCACCGACATTGACTTGCATTGGACCGCGTGACATCCGCATCACTGCATCTGCACAAGCGGATATCACGCGGTTCAATGTGCGGATGGTACCAAGGTCTGGAGGAGAGGAGATTCTGCTCCAGACCTGGGTACCATTGTACCTGTAAAAAAAAGAATAAAATAAAAAATACATATTCTATTTACCTTCTGACGGCCCCTGCAGTGCTTGTCCTCCTTTGCCGGCAGCTCGCGATGGACTGAAGGACCTACGCTGACGTCATAGTCATGTGACGGCAGGTCCTAGTGCAGTGTACCGCGATCTGCCCGCAACCAAGACTTAGCGAAGCAAGACTGCGGGGGCCATCAGAAGTTAAGTATAGATTTATTTTTTAACATTCTTACGGTCACACTATATAAATCCATGCCGTTTGCATGGATTTATATAGTGTGACCAAGTTGACAAGCACTTTCCAAGTGATGCTAAAAACGCTTGGAAAGCGCTTGTCAACCCGCATTTAGAAATGCATGTGAAAACGCTTCACATCCGCATGTCCCTGGCAGGAAAAATCCTGAGCATTTCTGCATCGTGGGCACATAGCCTAAGGGTCACATGATCTGTCAGTATATATGCACACCTTTTCTGAAAGGCCACAGAAGCTGCAACACCATTAAGCAAAAGGCACCACTAACCAAACAACACCATGAAAAACTCCTAATAGATATCCAAGTAAGTCAGGGACAAAGTTGTTGAGAAGTACATGTCATGGTTGGGTTATAAAAAAAAAAAAAATATGTCACTATCTCTGATGACCCCGGAGCACCATCAAATCCATTACCATCAAGTGGAAAGAAATTTGTATCAGAACAAACCTGCCAAGAGAGGTCTGCCTGACAAAACTCTCAGCCTGGACGGAGAGGGCATTAATCAGAGAGGCAGCACAGAGGGCAAAGGCAATCCTGAAGGAGCTGCAGAGTTCCCAAACAGAGAATGGAGTATCTGGCCATATGAAAGGAGGTAGAAAAAAGAAGTCAGCTCATCCTCTATTAGACCATATGCACGGATCCACTGAGTCACGTAGAGGAATGATCAGCAGGAAAGGGATATCCAGCAAAACGATCTCCAATAAAAACCATATTTATTAATTCATTTAAAATATTCCATATCGCCAAGATGCAGTTTTAGGTCGCAGCCATCTCAAGCATGGGAGAACAGTTCAGTAGCAGACGCGTTTTGGATATTAATCCTTAGTCATTGCAATAAATATGGTTTTTTTATTGGAGATCATTTTGCTGAATATCCCTTTCCTATCTGGCCATATGACCACAATGAGCCTTGCATTTATGGAACAATGGGCAGACTCATTTTAAGCTTTCCAAAAGACGTGGTAGATTCCCCAAATGTATACAAGGAGGTATTTTGGTCAGAGGAGGCCAAAATTGAACTTTGTAGCCAACAAGGTAAACGCTAGGTCTGGTGCCAAACTAACACAGCTCATCACCCCAAGAACATCACCCCCACAGTGAAACATGCTGGTGGCAGCAGCATGATGTGGGGATGTTTTTCAGCAGCAGGGAGAGGGAAAATGGTCCGAGTCAAGGGGAAGATGGATGGTGCAAAATACATAGATATTCTTAAGCAAAACCTGTTTGTATGTCACTGATTTGAGACTGGGACGGAGGTTCCCCTTCGAACAAGGCAATGACCCAAAGCATACTTCTAAAGCAACATTTGAGTGGTTTAAGGGAAAATGTGTAAATGTTTTTGATCTTAATCCAATTGAGAATCTGTAGTCTACCTTGAAGATTGCTGTTCACAAGGAAAATCTATCTAACTTGAAGGATCTGAAGTAGTTATGCTTGAGGAATGGGCAAAAATTCTAGTGGCAAGATGTGGAAAGCTCATAGGCACTTATCCAAAGTGGCATGCAGCTGTAATTGCTGCAAAATGTAGCTTTACAAAGTACTGACTTTAGGGGGGTGAATAGTTATGCATACTGAAGTTTTTCAAAAAGTTTGTCCTATTTGTTGTTTGCTTCACAATAAAAAGAAAAATAAATGTTCACAGTTGTAAGCATGTTCTTTACATGAACTGATGCAAACCCTCAAAAAACAGAGAAATTCCATGCTGTGAGGTAGCAAAGCACGAAAAATGCAAAGGGGGTTGAATACATTTGCAATCCACTGTACATCACTGAGGAGGGCTGGTGGCATATACATCACTGGAATGAGCTGGTGGGCATAGACATCACTGGGTAAAGATGGGAGGCATATATATCACTTGGGAGGGCTAGGGGTCATAGACCATCACTAGGAGGGTTGGGGGACATATACATCACTAAGTAAAGCTTAGGGGCATAGACATCACTGGGGAAGGTTGGGAGGCATATACAGTGGCTTGCAAAAGTACCCTCTTGGCATTTTCCGTGTGTTTTGCTACTTCACAAACTTGAATTTCACAGTTTATCTTTATTGAGGGCTTGCATCAGTTCATTTAAGGAATATGTCTACAACTGAACATTTGATTTTTGTTTTGTCAAGCAAACAACAAATAGGACAAAGTAACTAAAAATTTTAATATGCATAACTATTCACTTCCCTAAAGAAAGTACTTTGTAGAGCCTCCTTTTGTGGCAATCACAGCTGCAAATCGCTTTGGATAAGACTATATGAGCTTTCCACAACTGGCCACTTGGATTTTTGCACATTCCTCAAGGAAAAACTGCTTTAGCTCCTTCAAGTTAGATAGATAGTTTCCTCTGGTGAACAGGAATCTTCAAGTCCGACTACAGATTCTCAATTGAATTAAGGTGTGGGCTTTGAATAGGCCACCCCAAAACACATACACATTTTCCCTTAATCCACTCAAGTGTTACTTGAGCAGTAAGCTTTGGACCATTGCCTTGTCATTGTCTGTGAACCTCAAATCACTGACAGAATTAAACAGTTTTTGCTCAAGAATATTTCACACCATCCATCTTCTCAACTCGGACCATTTGCCCTTTCTCTGCTGCGTAAAAACATCCCCACAGCATAATGCTGCCACCACCATGCTTCACTGTGGGGATGGTGTTCTAGGGGTGATGAGCTGTGTTGGTTTGGCCCTAGACATAGCATTTACATTGTGGGCCAAAAAGTTCAGTTTTGGTCTCATCTAAACCAGCACCTTCCTCCATACATTTGAGGATTCTTCCACATGTCTTTTGTCAAACTCAAAATGAGCCTTACAGTTTTTGTTTGCAAGTAAATGCTTTTTTTTTCTGGCCACTTTTCCATAATCGCCACGTCTATGGAGCTTACAGTGTGAAGATCTGAAGTTGTGGATTGTAAATAATCACCTAGGCAGGTTAACAATGCAACATTATTTTATTCCTTACATCAAGGTTTTACAACTCCTCCAGGTAAATGGCCAAAATACAAATGTCTCTGTCAACAAGATCCCCTCACTGGGACGGTAATTCCATTGCCTTTGTTCCAGGCGATACTCACTTTCTCCCAACTTTTGGTTGTCCCAGAGATTTCGTATTCCCAGCCAGTATGGTCTGTATTCACATTCCACGATCCTCTAGAAGACCGATAAAACGATGGAAGCACAGGTATCCAGTGGCAACAGTCCTTTAAAAGAGTTTAAATCCAAATGACAGATCCCACAACTGTAACATGTTTATGCAGTCCAGTAGGTAACTGATCTCCAAAACTCCATAGACCTTCAATACAGGATCTTAGCCTAGATCCGCTCCCTTCGATGTCATTCTACCAACTCTCTGACTAAAACATGTGGCTTCTCTTTTTTACCTCCCTGGGATCAGCCCCCTGAATGGGCAGAAGTGTTCCACCTCTTCCCTTCAGACATTTGCTTTTTAGCTGCAAGAATGAAAAATCTTCCAGAAGCCCATCACTGGTGACTACATGTGAGACCCCCTGCGATGACTGCTCCTCTGAGACTACTATCCCCATGCACACAATGGGCCTAGTGGCTGAGAGAACAATGGCTTAAAGAAGATGTCCAGTACTTTATCCCCCCCCCAATGTATCCCCCCAGGCCACCTAAGACTTGTTGTAAGTACCTTCTGTTGCTGATAATGCCTGTGAGCGGCGCTATCGGCCGCTCACAGGCATCACTTGACCCCGCTCTGACGTCACAACAAGTGAGGCAAAACTCAGCCTCAAGACCCCCGGCTGCTGCCAGCACTTGTCGCGATATCAGCAGATGGGTCACGTGAAGCCTGTGAGCGGCCAGTGATAGTGTCGCTCACAGGCATTATCAGCAACAGAAGGTATTTACAATAAGTCTTAGGGGCGCCGGGGGGATACATGGTGGGAGCGATATAAAGTAGTGGACAACCCCTTTAAGGTCCCCTGAGATACTAACGAGATTAAAGGAATGTTGGACACTTTATAAGTGAAATTAGTGCGCATAAACTGACGAGCAAGCAGAACATTAATAGAACACGGCCAGGAAATCTCTAATAAAAGACAATAATAAGATCGACATAACCGGTGCTCCGTGCTGGAAAAAGTCTACGTCTCAGAGCCGTGGACATTGCTCCATGTGCATTGGTTTAATAGTCTTTAGAACAAGGCTAGCTCCTCACATACAGCTTATAGTGGTCGTATGGGCAGATACTCTGCTTGGGAACTCAGCAGCTCCTTCAGAGTTACTTTTGGTCTCTGTGCTGCCTCTCTGATTAATGCCCTCCTTGCCCGGATTGAGAGTTTTGCTGGGCGGCCCCCTCTTGGCAGGATCTTGTATCATGCGCTTTGAAGATACTATATTTGATAGTGCTCCAGAGGTCATCAGAGATTGGGATATTTCTTTTATAACTCAACCCTGACTTGTACTTCTCAACAACTTTGCCTCTGTGTGAGCTCCATAGTCTTCATAGTGTTGTTTGGTTAGTGATGCTTCTTGCTTGATGTTGTTGGAGCCTCTGTGGCCTTTCAGAAAAGGTGTGTATATACTGACAGACAATATGACACTTAGATTGCACACAGGTGGACTTCCTTTCACTTAGCATGTGACTTAAGAAGATAATTGCCTGCACCCCAAATTTTTAGGAAAAATATATAGAAAAAGTCAGCTCACCCATCTCAGAAGTTCCACGCCCATAAAAAAGCAGTGTCACAGGGAGAAATACCAGTAGAAAGAAGTAATTCCTGCTTCTTAAAAACACTTTTAATGAAAATGCATTGAAAACGTGTTGTTCGGCGTATTAAGTCATATACTGACTAAATACGTGATCAAGCATCACCAATCCTGAACAGGATTTTTTTTTTAAAAGAAACACTTGTGTTAGCAATAAAAACAATGGTGAAGCAAAATACAATAAAAGAAAAAAAAAATATTCGTAATGCTAGATAAGATCATGTCTCAAGTTCATACCCAGAGGAAACCTAGTATTTAGTTCATAGATCCACCAGGATTCTCTGTGTAATAATTTCCTATGGTGATTCTGGCCCCTAAGAGACTTTTTAAGAAATACTATCCCTGTAACCACACAAGAGGAAATAATCCCATTATGTTCGGTGGAAAAATGATTAGTTGCCGCAGAACATTTAGCATCTAATTCTAACTTTCAAGGAGTTGGAGGTACAACCCGCATATTGGCAATCACATGTCTTAAACATGATCAAATATTCCGTCATGATGTTCGATACTCCCCAGACCGGTGTATCTAATCCCATCATCATGTGTGATGCTCCTTAGACCGGTGTATCTAATCTCATCATGTGTGATACTCCCCAGACTGATGTATTACGCCTTAAACTGGTGTATCTAATCCCATCATCATGTGCAATACTCCACAGACTGGTGTATCTAATCCCATAATCATGTGCGATACTCCCCAGACCGGTGTATCTAATCCCATCATCATGTGTGATACACCTTAGGCTGGTGTATCGAATCTCGTCAAGTGTGATACTCCCAAGACTGGTATATTACGCCTTAGACCGGTGTATCTAATCCCGTCATGTGCAATACTCCCCAGACTGGTGTATCTAATCCCATCATCATGTGCGAAACTCCTTATACCAGTGTAAATAATCCCGTCATGTGTCATACTGCACAGAATGGTGTATTACGCTTTAGACTGGTGTATCCAATCCTGTCATCATGTGCGATACACCTTAAAACGGTGTATCTAATTCCGTGATCATGTGCGATGCTCCTTATACCGGTGTATCTAATCCCGTCATATGCGATACCCCCCAGACTGGTGTATTACGCCTTTCACTGGTGTATCTAATCCCGTCGTCATGTGCAATACTCCTTAGACCGGTGTACTTAATCCCGTCATGTGAGATACTCCCCAGACTGGTGTATCTTATTCCATCGTCATGTCCGATACTCCCAAGACTGATGTATCTAATTCCGTCATCATATGCGATACTCCTTAGAATGGTGTATCTAATCCCATCATGTGAGATACTCCTTAGACTGGTGTATCTAATCCTGTCACGTGCGCTACTCCCCAGACCAGTGTATCTAATCTTGTCATCCTGTGCGATACTCCTTAGACCGGTTTATCTAATCCCATCATGTGTGATACTCCCCAGACTGGTGTATTACGCCTTAAACCGGTGTATGAAATCCCATCATGTGCAATACTCCCCAGACTGATGTACCTAATCCCGTAATCATGTGCGATACTCCCCAGACCGGTGTATCTAATCCTATCATGTGCGATACTCCTTAGGCCGGTGTATCTAATCTTGTCAAATGTGATACTCCCAAAACTGGTGTATTACACCTTAGACTGGGGTATCTAATCCCATTATCATGTGCGATACTCCTTAGACTGGTGTATCTATTCCCATTATGTGTGCTACTCCTCATACTGGTGTATCTAATCCTATCATCTTCTGCGATACTCCCCAGACTGATGTATCTAATTCCGTCATCATGTGCAATACTCCCCAGACTGGTGTATTACACCCCAGACCAGTGTATCTAATCTTGTCATCATCTGCGATATTCCTTAGACCATTGTATCTAATCCAATCGTGCTATACTTCCCAGACTGGTGTATTACTCCTTAGACCAGTGTATTTATTCCCATCATCATGTGCGATATTCCCCAGACCGGTGTATCAAATCCAGTCATCATGTGCGATACTCCTTATACTGGTGTATCTAATTCCGTTATATTTGATACTCCCCAGACTGGTGTGTTACGCCTTTCACTGATGTATCTAATCCGGTCATCATGTGCGATACTCCTTAGACTGGTGTATCTAATCCCATCATGTGTGACACTCCTTAGACCGGTGTATCTAATCTCGTCAAGTGTGATACTCCCAAGACTGGTGTATTACGCCTTAGACCGGTGTATCTAATCCCTTCATCATGTGCAATTCTCCCCAGACAGGTGTATCTAATCCCGTCATCCTGTGTGATACTCCCCATACTGGTGTATTTAATCTCAACATCATTTGCGATACACCCTAGACCGATGTATCTAATCCCGTCATCATGTGCAATACTCCCCAGACTGGTGTATCTAATTGTTATCATGTGTGATACTCCCCAGACTGGTGTATCTAATCCCATTATCATGTACGATACTCCCCAGACCGATGTATCTAATCCTGTCATCATGTGCGATACTCCTTAGACTGGTGTATCTAATCCCATCATCTTGTGCGATACTCCCCAGACCGATGTATCTAATTCCGTCATCATGTGCGATACTCCCCAGACGGGTGTATCAAATCCCGTCATTATGTGCGATACTCCTTAGACCGTTGTATCTAATCCAATCGTGCTATACTTCCCAGACTGGTGTATTACTCCTTTGACCAGTGTATTTATTTCCATCATCATGTGCGATACTCCCCAGACGGGTGTATCAAATCCCGTCATTATGTGCGATACTCCTTAGACCGGTGTATCTAATCCCGTCATATGCGATACCCCCCAGACTGGTGTATTACGCCTTTCACTGGTGTATCTAATTCCGTCATCATATGAGATACTGCTTAGACTGGTGTATCTAATCCCATCATCATGTGCGATACTCCCCAGACTGGTGTATGTAATCCCGTCATCATGTGCGATACTCCCCAGACGGGTGTATCAAATCCGGCCATCATGTGCGATACTCCTTATACTGGTGTATCTAATTCCATCATATGCGATACTCCCCAGACTGGTGTGTTACCCCTTTCACTGGTGTATCTAATCCGGTCATCATGTGCGATACTCCTTAGACTGGTGTATCTAATCCCATCATGTGTGACACTCCTTAGACCGGTGTATCTAATCTCGTCAAGTGTGATACTCCCAAGACTGGTGTATTACGCCTTAGACCGGTGTATCTAATAATGTCATCATGTACGATACTCCTTAGACTGGTGTATCTAATCCCATCATGTGCGATACTCCCCATACTGGTGTATCTAATCCCATCATGTGCGATACTCCCCAGACTAGTGTATTTAATCCCATCATCATTTGCGATACACCCTAGACTGATGTATCTAAACCTGTCATGTGCCATACTCCCCAGACTGGTGTATCTAATTCAGTTATCATGTGCAATATTCCCCAGACTAGTGTATCTAATCCCATCATGTGCGATACTCCCCAGACTGGTGTATCTAATCCCATCATCTTGTGCGATACTCCCCAGACCAATGTATCTAATTCCGTCATCATGTGCGATACTCCCCAGACCGGTGTATCAAATCCCATCATCATGTGTGATACTCCTTATACTTGTGTATCTAATTCCGTCATATGCAATACTCCCCAGACTGGTGTGTTACGCCTTTCACTGGTGTATCTAATCCCGTCATCATGTGCGATACTCCTTAGACTGGTGTATCTAATCCCATCATGTGTGACACTCCTTAGACCGGTGTATCTAATCTTGTCAAGTGTGATACTCCCAGGACTGGTGTATTACGCCTTAGACCGGTGTATCTAATCCCGTCATATGCAATACTCCCCAGACTGGTGTATTACACCTTTCCCTGGTGTATCTAATTCCGTCATCATATGCGATACTCCTTAGACTGGTGTATCTAATCCCATCATTATGTGCAATACTCCCCAGACTGGTGTATCTAATCCCATCATGTGCGATACTCCCCAGACTGGTGTATGTAATCCCGTCATCATGTGCGATACTCCCCAGACCGGTGTATCAAATCCCGTCATCATGTGCGATACTACTTATACTGGTGTATCTAATTCCGTCATATGCAATACTCCCCAGACTGGTGTGTTACGCCTTTCACTGGTGTATCTAATCCGGTCATCATGTGCGATACTCCTTAGACTGGTGTATCTTATCTCATCAAGTGTGATACTCCCAAGACTGGTGTATTACGCCTTAGACCGGTGTATCTAATCCCGTCATCATGTGCAATTCTCCCCAGACTGATGTATCTAGTAAAGTCATCATGTGCGATACTCCTCAGACTGGTGTATCTAATCCCGTCATCATATGCGATAAACCTTAGACTGGTGTATCTAATCCCATCATGTGTGATACTCCCCAGAGTGGTGTATTATGCCTTAAACCGGTGTATCTAATCCCGTCATCATATGCAATGCTTCCCAGACTGATGTATCTAATCCTGTAATCATGTGCGATACTCCCCAGACCGGTGTATCTAATCCTATCATCATGTGCGATACTCCTTAGGCCGGTGTATCTAATCTTGTCAAATGTGATACTCCCAAAACTGGTGTATTACGCCTTAGACTGGGATATCTAATCCCATTATCATGTGCGATACTCCTTAGACTGGTGTATCTATTCCCATTATGTGTGATACTCCCCATACTGGTGTATCTAATCCTATCTTCTGCGATACTCCCCAGACCGATGTATCTAATTCCGTCATCATGTGCAATACTCCCCAGACTGGTGTATTACACCCCAGACCAGTGTATCTAATCTTGTCATCATGTGCGATATTCCTTAGACCGTTGTATCTAATCCAATCGTGCTATACTTCCCAGACTGGTGTATTACTCCTTAGACCAGTGTATTTATTCCCATCATCATGTGCAATATTCTCCAGACCGGTGTATCAAATCCAGTCATCATGTGCGATACTCCTTATACTGGTGTATCTAATTTTTTATATTCGATACTCCCCAGACTGGTGTCTTACGCCTTTCACTGATGTATCTAATCCGGTCATCATGTGCGATACTCCTTAGACTGGTGTATCTAATCCCATCATGTGTGACACTCCTTAGACCGGTGTATCTAATCTCGTCAAGTGTGATACTCCCAAGACTGGTGTATTACGCCTTAGACCGGTGTATCTAATCCCTTCATCATGTGCAATTCTCCCCAGACTGGTGTATAGAAATACCGTCATCATGTGCGATACTCCTTAGACTGGTGTATCTAATCCCATAATGTGCGATACTCCCGAGACAGGTGTATCTAATCCCGTCATCCTTTGTTATACTCCCCATACTGGTGTATTTAATCTCAACATCATTTGTGATACACCCTAGACCGATGTATCTAATCCCGTCATCATGTGCAATACTCCCCAGACTGGTGTATCTATTTCAGTTATCATGTGTGATACTTCCCAGACTGGTGTATCTAATCCCATTATCATGTACGATACTCCCCAGACCGATGTATCTAATCTTGTCATCATGTGCGATACTCCTTAGACTGGTGTATCTAGTCCCATCATCTTGTGCGATACTCCCCAGACCGATGTATCTAATTCCGTCATCATGTGCGATACTCCCCAGACTGGTGTATCTAATCCCGTCATCATGTGTGATATTCCTTAGACCGTTGTATCTAATCCAATCGTGCTATACTTTCCAGACTGGTGTATTACTCCTTAGACCAGTGTATTTATTTCCATCATCATGTGCGATACTCCCCAGACGGGTGTATCAAATCCCGTCATTATGTGCGATACTCCTTACACCAGTGTATCTAATCCCGTCATATGCGATACCCCCCAGACTGGTGTATTACACCTTTCGCTGGTGTATATAATTCCGTCATCATATGCGATACTCCTTAGACTGGTGTATCTAATCCCATCATTATGTGCAATACTCCCCAGACTGGTGTATCTAATCCCATCATCATGTGCGATACTCCCCAGACTGGTGTATGTAATCCCGTCATCATGTGCGATACTCCCCAGACCGGTGTATCAAATCCGGCCATCATGTGCGATACTCCTTATACTGGTGTATCTAATTCCATCATATGCAATACTCCCCAGACTGGTGTGTTACGCCTTTCACTGGTGTATCTAATCCGGTCATCATGTGCGATACTCCTTAGACTGGTGTATCTAATCCCATCATGTGTAACACTCCTTAGACCGGTGTATCTAATCTCGCCAAGTGTGATACTCCCAAGACTGGTGTATTATGCCTTAGACCGGTGTATCTAATCCCGTCATCATGTGCAATTCTCCCCAGACTGGTGTATCCAATACCGTCATCATGTGCGATACTCCTTAGACTGGTGTATCTAATTCAGTTATCATGTACGATATTCCCCAGACTGGTGTATCTAATCCCATTATGTGCGATACTCCCCAGACCGATGTATCTATTCCCGTCATCATGTGCGATACTCCTTAGACTGGTGTATCTAATCCCATCATGTGCGATACTCCCGAGACTGGTGTATCTAATCCCATCATCTTGTGCGATACTCTCCAGACCGATGTATCAAATCCCATCATCATGTGTGATACTCCCCAGACTGGTGTATGTAATCCCGTCATCATGTGCGATAATCCCCAGACTGGTGTATGTAACCCCGTCATCATGTGCCATACTCCCCAGATCGGTTTATCAAATCCCGTCATCATGTGCCATACTCCTTATACTGGTGTATCTAATTCCGTCATAAGCGATACTCCCCAGACTGGTGTGTTACGCCTTTCACTGGTGTATCTAATCCGGTCATCATGTGTGATACTCCTTAGACTGGTGTATCTAATCCCATCATGTGTGACACTCCTTAGACCGGTGTTTCTAATCCCGTCATATGCTATACCCCCCAGACTGGTGTATTACACCTTTCACTGGTGTATCTAATTCCGTCATCATATGCGATACTCCTTAGACTGGTGTATCTAATCCTATCATCATGTGCCATACTCCTTATACTGGTGTATCTAATTCCATCATATGCGATACTCCCCAGATTGGTGTGTTACGCCTTTCACTGGTGTATCTAATCCGGTCATCATGTGCGATACTCCCCTGACTGGTGTATCTAATCCCATCATCTTGTGCGATACTCCCCAGACCGATGTATCAAATCCCGTCATCATGTGTGATACTCCCCAGACTGGTGTATGTAATCCCGTCATCATGTGCGATACTCCCCAGACTGGTGTATGTAACCCCGTCATCATGTGCCATACTCCCCAGACCGGTGTATCAAATCCCGTCATCATGTGCCATACTCCTTATACTGGTGTTTCTAATTCCGTCATAAGCGATACTCCCCAGACTGGTGTGTTACGCCTTTCACTGGTGTATCTAATCCGGTCATCATGTGCGATACTCCTTAGACTGGTGTATCTAATCCCATCATGTGTGACACTCCTTAGACCGGTGTATCTAATCTTGTCAAGTGTGATACTCCCAAGACTGGTGTATTACGCCTTAGACCGGTGTTTCTAATCCCGTCATATGCGATACCCCCCAGACTGGTGTATTACACCTTTCACTGGTGTATCTAATTCTGTCATCATATGCGATACTCCTTAGACTGGTGTATCTAATCCCATCATTATGTGCAATACTCCCCAGACTGGTGTTTCTAATCCCATCATCATGTGCAATACTCCCCAGACTTGTGTATGTAATCCCGTCATTATGTGCGATACTTCTTAGACCGTTGTATCTAATCCAATCGTGCTATACTTCCCAGACTGGTGTATTACTCCTTAGACCAGTGTATTTATTGCCATCATCATGTGCGATACTCCCCAGACGGGTATATCAAATCCGGTCATCATGTGCGATACTCCTTATACCAGTGTATCTAATCACGTCATATGCGATACTCCACAGAATGGTGTATTATGCTTTAGACTGGTATATCCAATCCTGTCATCATGTGCAATACTCCTTAGATCGGTGTACCTAATCCAGTCATGTGCGATACTCCCCAGACTGGTGTATCTTATTCCATCATCATGTCCGATACTCCTTAGACTGGTGTATCTAATCCCATCATGTGTGATACTCCTTAGACTGGTGTATCTAATCCTGTCATGTGCGCTACTCCCCAGACTGGTGTATCTAATCCTGTCATCCTGTGCGATACTCCTTAGACCGGTGTATCTAATTCCATCATGTGTGATACTTCCCAGACTGATGTATCTAATCCCGTCATCATGTGCGATACTCCTTAGACTGATGTATCTAATCCCATCATGTGCGATTTTCCCCAGACTGATGTATCTAATCCCATCATCTTGTGTGATACTCCCCAGACTGGTGTATGTATTCCCGTCATCATGTGCGATACTCCCCAGACTGGTGTATGTAACCCCGTCATCATGTGCCATACTCCCCAGACCGGTGTATGAAATCTCGTCATCATGTGCCATACTCCTTATACTGGTGTATCTAATTCCGTCATAAGCGATATTCCCCAGACTGGTGTTACGCCTTTCACTGGTGTATCTAATCCGGTCATCATGTATGATACTCCTTAGACTGGTGTATCTAATCCCATCATGTGTGACACTCCTTAGACCAGTGTATCTAATCTCGTCAAGTGTGATACTCCCAAGACTGGTGTATTACGCCTTAGACCGGTGTATCTAATCCCGTCATATGCGATACCCCACAGACTGGTGTATTACACCTTTCACTGGTGTGTCTAATTCTGTCATCATATGCGATACTCCTTAGACTGGTGTATCTAATCCCATCATTATGTGCGATACTCCCCAGACCAGTGTATCAAATCCCGTCATCATGTACCATACTCCTTATACTGGTGTATCTAATTCCGTCATAAACGATATTCCCCAGACTGGTGTGTTACGCCTTTCACTGGTGTATCTACTCCGGTCATCATGTGCGATACTCCTTAGACTGGTGTATCTAATCCCATCATTATGTGCATTACTCCCCAGACTGGTGTATCTAATCCCGTCATCATGTGCGATATTCCTTAGACCGTTGTATCTAATCCAATTGTGCTATACTTCCCAGACTGGTGTATTACTCCTTAGACCAGTGTTTTTATTGCCATCATCATGTGCGATACTCCCCAGACGGGTGTATCAAATCCCGTGATTATGTGTGATACTCCTTACACCGGTGTATCTAATGCCGTCATATGCGATACCCCCCAGACTGGTGTATTACGCCTTTCACTGGTGTATCTAATTCCGTCATCATGTGCGATACTCCTTAGACTGGTGTATCTAATCCCATCATGTGTGACACTTTTTAGACCGGTGTTTCTAATCCCGTCATATGCTATACCCCCCAGACTGGTGTATTACACCTTTCACTGGTGTATCTAATTCCGTCATCATGTGCGATACTCCTTAGACTGGTGTATCTAATCCCATCATGTGTGACACTTTTTAGACCGGTGTTTCTAATCCCGTCATATGCTATACCCCCCAGAGTGGTGTATTACACCTTTCACTGGTGTATCTAATCCCATCATTATGTGCAATACTCCCCAGACTGGTGTATCTAATCCTATCATCATGTGTGATACTCCTTATACTGGTGTATCTAATTCCATCATATGCGATACTCCCCAGACTGGTGTGTTACGCCTTTCACTGGTGTATCTAATCCGGTCATCATGTGTGACACTCCTTAGACCGGTGTATCTAATCCCATCATGTGCGATACTCCCCAGACTGGTGTATCTAATCCCATCATGTGCGATACTCCCCAGGCCGGTGTATCTAATCCCGTCATCCTGTGTGATACTCCCCAGACTGGTGTATTTAATCCCATCATCATGTGCGATACTCTCCAGACTTGTGAGTTGATGTCCAACTCACTTAATGAGTTCAAGAGAGGCCTGGACGCCTTTCTTGAGAACAATAAAATTACATCTTATGCTTAGTGATAGTTAATTAATCCAGATTGGTGTCGGGAAGTGAATTTTTTCCTCAATGATGTCAATTGGCCTATACCGCATGTTTTTTTTGTTTTGTTTTGTTTTGTTTTTTTTTGCGTTCCCCTGGATCAACGCTGCGGAATAGCTGCAGTGCACAAGAAATAGGCTGAACTGGATGGACGCTTGTCTTTTTTCGGCCTTATAAACTATGTAACTATATGTGTATGTAATCCCGTCGTTATGTGCGATACTCCTTACACCGGTGTATCTAATCCCGTCATATGCGAGACCCCCCAGACTGGTGTATTGCGCCTTTCACTGGTGTATCTAATTCCGTCATCATATGCGATACTTCTTAGACTGGTGTATCTAATCCCATCATTATGTGCATTACTCCCCAGACTGGTGTATCTAATCCCGTCATCATGTGCGATATTCCTTAGACCGTTGTATCTAATCCAATTGTGCTATACTTCCCAGACTGGTGTATTACTCCTTAGACCAGTGTTTTTATTGCCATCATCATGTGCGATACTCCCCAGACGGGTGTATCAAATCCCGTCATCATGTGCGATACTCCTTATACCAGTGTAGCTAATCACGTCATATGCGATACTCCACAGAATGGTGTATTATGCTTTAGACTGATATATTCAATCCTGTCATCATGTGCAATACTCCTTAGATCGGTGTACCTAATCCAGTCATGTGCGATACTCCCCAGACTGGTGTATCTTATTCCATCATCATGTCCGATACTCCTTAGACTGGTGTATCTAATCCCATCATGTGTGATACTCCTTAGACTGGTGTATCTAATCCTGTCATGTGCGCTACTCCCCAGACTGGTGTATCTAATCCTGTCATCCTGTGCGATACTCCTTAGACCGGTGTATCTAATTCCATCATGTGTGATACTTCCCAGACTGATGTATCTAATCCCGTCATCATGTGCCATACTCCCCAGACCGGTGTATGAAATCTCGTCATCATGTGCCATACTCCTTATACTGGTGTATCTAATTCCGTCATAAGCGATATTCCCCAGACTGGTGTTACGCCTTTCACTGGTGTATCTAATCCGGTCATCATGTATGATACTCCTTAGACTGGTGTATCTAATCCCATCATGTGTGACACTCCTTAGACCGGTGTATCTAATCTCGTCAAGTGTGATACTCCCAAGACTGGTGTATTATGCCTTAGACCGGTGTATCTAATCCCGTCATATGCTATACCCCCAGACTGGTGTATTACACCTTTCTCTGGTGTATCTAATTCTGTCATCATATGCGATACTCCTTCGACTGGTGTATCTAATCCCATCATTATGTGCGATACTCCCCAGACCGATGTATCAAATCCCGTCATCATGTGTGATACTCCCCAGACTGGTGTATGTAATCCCGTCTTCATGTGCGATACTCCCCAGACTAGTGTATGTAACCCCGTCATCATGTGCCATACTCCCCAGACCAGTGTATCAAATCCCGTCATCATGTACCATACTCCTTATACTGGTGTATCTAATTCCGTCATAAACGATATTCCCCAGACTGGTGTGTTACGCCTTTCACTGCTGTATCTAATCCGGTCATCATGTGCGATACTCCTTAGACTGGTGTATCTAATCCCATCATGTGTAACACTCCTTAGACCGGTGTATCTAATCTTGTCAAGTGTGATTCTCCCAAGACTGGTGTATTACGTCTTAGACCGGTGTACCTAATTCCGTCATATGCGATACCCCCCAGACTGGTGTATTACACCTTTCACTGGTGTATCTAATTCTGTCATCATATGCGATACTCCTTAGACTGGTGTATCTAATCCCATCATTATGTGCAATACTCCCCAGACTGGTGTTTCTAATCCCATCATCATGTGCAATACTCCCCAGACTTGTGTATGTAATCCCGTCATTATGTGCGATACTCCTTAGACCGTTGTATCTAATCCAATCGTGCTATACTTCCCAGACTGGTGTATTACTCCTTAGACCAGTGTATTTATTGCCATCATCATGTGCGATACTCCCCAGACGGGTATATCAAATCCGGTCATCATGTGCGATACTCCTTATACCAGTGTATCTAATCACGTCATATGCGATACTCCACAGAATGGTGTATTATGCTTTAGACTAGTATATCCAATCCTGTCATCATGTGCAATACTCCTTAGATCGGTGTACCTAATCCAGTCATGTGCGATACTCCCCAGACTGGTGTATCTTATTCCATCATCATGTCCGATACTCCTTAGACTGGTGTATCTAATCCCATCATGTGTGATACTCCTTAGACTGGTGTATCTAATCCTGTCATGTGCGCTACTCCCCAGACTGGTGTATCTAATCCTGTCATCCTGTGCGATACTCCTTAGACCGGTGTATCTAATTCCATCATGTGTGATACTTCCCAGACTGATGTATCTAATCCCGTCATCATGTGCGATACTCCTTAGACTGATGTATCTAATCCCATCATGTGCGATACTCCCCAGACTGATGTATCTAATCCCATCATCTTGTGTGATACTCCCCAGACTGGTGTATGTATTCCCGTCATCATGTGCGATACTCCCCAGACTGGTGTATGTAACCCCGTCATCATGTGCCATACTCCCCAGACCGGTGTATGAAATCTCGTCATCATGTGCCATACTCCTTATACTGGTGTATCTAATTCCGTCATAAGCGATATTCCCCAGACTGGTGTTACGCCTTTCACTGGTGTATCTAATCCGGTCATCATGTATGATACTCCTTAGACTGGTGTATCTAATCCCATCATGTGTGACACTCCTTAGACCAGTGTATCTAATCTCGTCAAGTGTGATACTCCCAAGACTGGTGTATTATGCCTTAGACCGGTGTATCTAATCCCGTCATATGCGATACCCCACAGACTGGTGTATTACACCTTTCACTGGTGTGTCTAATTCTGTCATCATATGCGATACTCCTTAGACTGGTGTATCTAATCCCATCATTATGTGCGATACTCCCCAGACCAGTGTATCAAATCCCGTCATCATGTACCATACTCCTTATACTGGTGTATCTAATTCCGTCATAAACGATATTCCCCAGACTGGTGTGTTACGCCTTTCACTGGTGTATCTACTCCGGTCATCATGTGAGCTACTCCTTAGACTGGTGTATCTAATCCCATCATTATGTGCAATACTCCTCAGACTGGTGTTTCTAATCCCATCATCATGTGCTATACTCCCCAGACTTGTGTATGTAATCCCGTCATCATGTGCGATACTCCCCAGATGGGTGTATCAAATCCCGTGATTATGTGCGATACTCCTTACACCGGTGTATCTAATGCCGTCATATGCGATACCCCCCAGACTGGTGTATTACGCCTTTCACTGGTGTATCTAATTCCGTCATCATGTGCGATACTCCTTAGACTGGTGTATCTAATCCCATCATGTGTGACACTTTTTAGACCGGTGTTTCTAATCCCGTCATATGCTATACCCCCCAGACTGGTGTATTACACCTTTCACTGGTGCATCTAATTCCGTCATCATGTGCGATACTCCTTAGACTGGTGTATCTAATCCCATCATGTGTGACACTTTTTAGACCGGTGTTTCTAATCCCGTCATATGCTATACCCCCCAGAGTGGTGTATTACACCTTTCACTGGTGTATCTAATCCCATCATTATGTGCAATACTCCCCAGACTGGTGTATCTAATCCTATCATCATGTGTGATACTCCTTATACTGGTGTATCTAATTCCATCATATGCGATACTCCCCAGACTGGTGTGTTACGCCTTTCACTGGTGTATCTAATCCGGTCATCATGTGTGACACTCCTTAGACCGGTGTATCTAATCCCATCATGTGCGATACTCCCCAGACTGGTGTATCTAATCCCATCATGTGCGATACTCCCCAGGCCGGTGTATCTAATCCCGTCATCCTGTGTGATACTCCCCAGACTGGTGTATTTAATCCCATCATCATGTGCGATACTCTCCAGACTTGTGAGTTGATGTCCAACTCACTTAATGAGTTCAAGAGAGGCCTGGACGCCTTTCTTGAGAACAATAAAATTACATCTTATGCTTAGTGATAGTTAATTAATCCAGATTGGTGTCGGGAAGTGAATTTTTTCCTCAATGATGTCAATTGGCCTATACCGCATGTTTTTTTTGTTTTGTTTTGTTTTGTTTTTTTTTGCGTTCCCCTGGATCAACGCTGCGGAATAGCTGCAGTGCACAAGAAATAGGCTGAACTGGATGGACGCTTGTCTTTTTTCGGCCTTATAAACTATGTAACTATGTAACTATATGTGTATGTAATCCCGTCGTTATGTGCGATACTCCTTACACCGGTGTATCTAATCCCGTCATATGCGAGACCCCCCAGACTGGTGTATTGCGCCTTTCACTGGTGTATCTAATTCCGTCATCATATGCGATACTTCTTAGACTGGTGTATCTAATCCCATCATTATGTGCATTACTCCCCAGACTGGTGTATCTAATCCCGTCATCATGTGCGATATTCCTTAGACCGTTGTATCTAATCCAATTGTGCTATACTTCCCAGACTGGTGTATTACTCCTTAGACCAGTGTTTTTATTGCCATCATCATGTGCGATACTCCCCAGACGGGTGTATCAAATCCCGTCATCATGTGCGATACTCCTTATACCAGTGTAGCTAATCACGTCATATGCGATACTCCACAGAATGGTGTATTATGCTTTAGACTGATATATTCAATCCTGTCATCATGTGCAATACTCCTTAGATCGGTGTACCTAATCCAGTCATGTGCGATACTCCCCAGACTGGTGTATCTTATTCCATCATCATGTCCGATACTCCTTAGACTGGTGTATCTAATCCCATCATGTGTGATACTCCTTAGACTGGTGTATCTAATCCTGTCATGTGCGCTACTCCCCAGACTGGTGTATCTAATCCTGTCATCCTGTGCGATACTCCTTAGACCGGTGTATCTAATTCCATCATGTGTGATACTTCCCAGACTGATGTATCTAATCCCGTCATCATGTGCCATACTCCCCAGACCGGTGTATGAAATCTCGTCATCATGTGCCATACTCCTTATACTGGTGTATCTAATTCCGTCATAAGCGATATTCCCCAGACTGGTGTTACGCCTTTCACTGGTGTATCTAATCCGGTCATCATGTATGATACTCCTTAGACTGGTGTATCTAATCCCATCATGTGTGACACTCCTTAGACCGGTGTATCTAATCTCGTCAAGTGTGATACTCCCAAGACTGGTGTATTATGCCTTAGACCGGTGTATCTAATCCCGTCATATGCTATACCCCCAGACTGGTGTATTACACCTTTCTCTGGTGTATCTAATTCTGTCATCATATGCGATACTCCTTCGACTGGTGTATCTAATCCCATCATTATGTGCGATACTCCCCAGACCGATGTATCAAATCCCGTCATCATGTGTGATACTCCCCAGACTGGTGTATGTAATCCCGTCTTCATGTGCGATACTCCCCAGACTAGTGTATGTAACCCCGTCATCATGTGCCATACTCCCCAGACCAGTGTATCAAATCCCGTCATCATGTACCATACTCCTTATACTGGTGTATCTAATTCCGTCATAAACGATATTCCCCAGACTGGTGTGTTACGCCTTTCACTGCTGTATCTAATCCGGTCATCATGTGCGATACTCCTTAGACTGGTGTATCTAATCCCATCATGTGTAACACTCCTTAGACCGGTGTATCTAATCTTGTCAAGTGTGATTCTCCCAAGACTGGTGTATTACGTCTTAGACCGGTGTACCTAATTCCGTCATATGCGATACCCCCCAGACTGGTGTATTACACCTTTCACTGGTGTATCTAATTCTCTCATCATATGCGATACTCCTTAGACTGGTGTATCTAATCCCATCATTATGTGCAATACTCCCCAGACTGGTGTTTCTAATCCCATCATCATGTGCAATACTCCCCAGACTTGTGTATGTAATCCCGTCATTATGTGCGATACTCCTTAGACCGTTGTATCTAATCCAATCGTGCTATACTTCCCAGACTGGTGTATTACTCCTTAGACCAGTGTATTTATTGCCATCATCATGTGCGATACTCCCCAGACGGGTATATCAAATCCGGTCATCATGTGCGATACTCCTTATACCAGTGTATCTAATCACGTCATATGCGATACTCCACAGAATGGTGTATTATGCTTTAGACTAGTATATCCAATCCTGTCATCATGTGCAATACTCCTTAGATCGGTGTACCTAATCCAGTCATGTGCGATACTCCCCAGACTGGTGTATCTTATTCCATCATCATGTCCGATACTCCTTAGACTGGTGTATCTAATCCCATCATGTGTGATACTCCTTAGACTGGTGTATCTAATCCTGTCATGTGCGCTACTCCCCAGACTGGTGTATCTAATCCTGTCATCCTGTGCGATACTCCTTAGACCGGTGTATCTAATTCCATCATGTGTGATACTTCCCAGACTGATGTATCTAATCCCGTCATCATGTGCGATACTCCTTAGACTGATGTATCTAATCCCATCATGTGCGATACTCCCCAGACTGATGTATCTAATCCCATCATCTTGTGTGATACTCCCCAGACTGGTGTATGTATTCCCGTCATCATGTGCGATACTCCCCAGACTGGTGTATGTAACCCCGTCATCATGTGCCATACTCCCCAGACCGGTGTATGAAATCTCGTCATCATGTGCCATACTCCTTATACTGGTGTATCTAATTCCGTCATAAGCGATATTCCCCAGACTGGTGTTACGCCTTTCACTGGTGTATCTAATCCGGTCATCATGTATGATACTCCTTAGACTGGTGTATCTAATCCCATCATGTGTGACACTCCTTAGACCAGTGTATCTAATCTCGTCAAGTGTGATACTCCCAAGACTGGTGTATTATGCCTTAGACCGGTGTATCTAATCCCGTCATATGCGATACCCCACAGACTGGTGTATTACACCTTTCACTGGTGTGTCTAATTCTGTCATCATATGCGATACTCCTTAGACTGGTGTATCTAATCCCATCATTATGTGCGATACTCCCCAGACCAGTGTATCAAATCCCGTCATCATGTACCATACTCCTTATACTGGTGTATCTAATTCCGTCATAAACGATATTCCCCAGACTGGTGTGTTACGCCTTTCACTGGTGTATCTACTCCGGTCATCATGTGAGCTACTCCTTAGACTGGTGTATCTAATCCCATCATTATGTGCAATACTCCTCAGACTGGTGTTTCTAATCCCATCATCATGTGCTATACTCCCCAGACTTGTGTATGTAATCCCGTCATCATGTGCGATACTCCCCAGATGGGTGTATCAAATCCCGTGATTATGTGCGATACTCCTTACACCGGTGTATCTAATGCCGTCATATGCGATACCCCCCAGACTGGTGTATTACGCCTTTCACTGGTGTATCTAATTCCGTCATCATGTGCGATACTCCTTAGACTGGTGTATCTAATCCCATCATGTGTGACACTTTTTAGACCGGTGTTTCTAATCCCGTCATATGCTATACCCCCCAGACTGGTGTATTACACCTTTCACTGGTGCATCTAATTCCGTCATCATGTGCGATACTCCTTAGACTGGTGTATCTAATCCCATCATGTGTGACACTTTTTAGACCGGTGTTTCTAATCCCGTCATATGCTATACCCCCCAGAGTGGTGTATTACACCTTTCACTGGTGTATCTAATCCCATCATTATGTGCAATACTCCCCAGACTGGTGTATCTAATCCTATCATCATGTGTGATACTCCTTATACTGGTGTATCTAATTCCATCATATGCGATACTCCCCAGACTGGTGTGTTACGCCTTTCACTGGTGTATCTAATCCGGTCATCATGTGTGACACTCCTTAGACCGGTGTATCTAATCCCATCATGTGCGATACTCCCCAGACTGGTGTATCTAATCCCATCATGTGCGATACTCCCCAGGCCGGTGTATCTAATCCCGTCATCCTGTGTGATACTCCCCAGACTGGTGTATTTAATCCCATCATCATGTGCGATACTCTCCAGACTTGTGAGTTGATGTCCAACTCACTTAATGAGTTCAAGAGAGGCCTGGACGCCTTTCTTGAGAACAATAAAATTACATCTTATGCTTAGTGATAGTTAATTAATCCAGATTGGTGTCGGGAAGTGAATTTTTTCCTCAATGATGTCAATTGGCCTATACCGCATGTTTTTTTTGTTTTGTTTTGTTTTGTTTTTTTTTGCGTTCCCCTGGATCAACGCTGCGGAATAGCTGCAGTGCACAAGAAATAGGCTGAACTGGATGGACGCTTGTCTTTTTTCGGCCTTATAAACTATGTAACTATGTAACTATATGTGTATGTAATCCCGTCGTTATGTGCGATACTCCTTACACCGGTGTATCTAATCCCGTCATATGCGAGACCCCCCAGACTGGTGTATTGCGCCTTTCACTGGTGTATCTAATTCCGTCATCATATGCGATACTTCTTAGACTGGTGTATCTAATCCCATCATTATGTGCATTACTCCCCAGACTGGTGTATCTAATCCCGTCATCATGTGCGATATTCCTTAGACCGTTGTATCTAATCCAATTGTGCTATACTTCCTAGACTGGTGTATTACTCCTTAGACCAGTGTTTTTATTGCCATCATCATGTGCGATACTCCCCAGACGGGTGTATCAAATCCCGTCATCATGTGCGATACTCCTTATACCAGTGTAGCTAATCACGTCATATGCGATACTCCACAGAATGGTGTATTATGCTTTAGACTGATATATCCAATCCTGTCATCATGTGCAATACTCCTTAGATCGGTGTACCTAATCCAGTCATGTGCGATACTCCCCAGACTGGTGTATCTTATTCCATCATCATGTCCGATACTCCTTAGACTGGTGTATCTAATCCCATCATGTGTGATACTCCTTAGACTGGTGTATCTAATCCTGTCATATGCGCTACTCCCCAGACTGGTGTATCTAATCCTGTCATCCTGTGCGATACTCCTTAGACCGGTGTATCTAATTCCATCATGTGTGATACTTCCCAGACTGATGTATCTAATCCCGTCATCATGTGCCATACTCCCCAGACCGGTGTATGAAATCTCGACATCATGTGCCATACTCCTTATACTGGTGTATCTAATTCCGTCATAAGCGATATTCCCCAGACTGGTGTTACGCCTTTCACTGGTGTATCTAATCCGGTCATCATGTATGATACTCCTTAGACTGGTGTATCTAATCCCATCATGTGTGACACTCCTTAGACCGGTGTATCTAATCTCGTCAAGTGTGATACTCCCAAGACTGGTGTATTATGCCTTAGACCGGTGTATCTAATCCCGTCATATGCTATACCCCCAGACTGGTGTATTACACCTTTCTCTGGTGTATCTAATTCTGTCATCATATGCGATACTCCTTCGACTGGTGTATCTAATCCCATCATTATGTGCGATACTCCCCAGACCGATGTATCAAATCCCGTCATCATGTGTGATACTCCCCAGACTGGTGTATGTAATCCCGTCTTCATGTGCGATACTCCCCAGACTAGTGTATGTAACCCCGTCATCATGTGCCATACTCCCCAGACCAGTGTATCAAATCCCGTCATCATGTACCATACTCCTTATACTGGTGTATCTAATTCCGTCATAAACGATATTCCCCAGACTGGTGTGTTACGCCTTTCACTGCTGTATCTAATCCGGTCATCATGTGCGATACTCCTTAGACTGGTGTATCTAATCCCATCATGTGTAACACTCCTTAGACCGGTGTATCTAATCTTGTCAAGTGTGATTCTCCCAAGACTGGTGTATTACGTCTTAGACCGGTGTACCTAATTCCGTCATATGCGATACCCCCCAGACTGGTGTATTACACCTTTCACTGGTGTATCTAATTCTCTCATCATATGCGATACTCCTTAGACTGGTGTATCTAATCCCATCATTATGTGCAATACTCCCCAGACTGGTGTTTCTAATCCCATCATCATGTGCAATACTCCCCAGACTTGTGTATGTAATCCCGTCATTATGTGCGATACTCCTTAGACCGTTGTATCTAATCCAATCGTGCTATACTTCCCAGACTGGTGTATTACTCCTTAGACCAGTGTATTTATTGCCATCATCATGTGCGATACTCCCCAGACGGGTATATCAAATCCGGTCATCATGTGCGATACTCCTTATACCAGTGTATCTAATCACGTCATATGCGATACTCCACAGAATGGTGTATTATGCTTTAGACTGGTATATCCAATCCTGTCATCATGTGCAATACTCCTTAGATCGGTGTACCTAATCCAGTCATGTGCGATACTCCCCAGACTGGTGTATCTTATTCCATCATCATGTCCGATACTCCTTAGACTGGTGTATCTAATCCCATCATGTGTGATACTCCTTAGACTGGTGTATCTAATCCTGTCATGTGCGCTACTCCCCAGACTGGTGTATCTAATCCTGTCATCCTGTGCGATACTCCTTAGACCGGTGTATCTAATTCCATCATGTGTGATACTTCCCAGACTGATGTATCTAATCCCGTCATCATGTGCGATACTCCTTAGACTGATGTATCTAATCCCATCATGTGCGATACTCCCCAGACTGATGTATCTAATCCCATCATCTTGTGTGATACTCCCCAGACTGGTGTATGTATTCCCGTCATCATGTGCGATACTCCCCAGACTGGTGTATGTAACCCCGTCATCATGTGCCATACTCCCCAGACCGGTGTATGAAATCTCGTCATCATGTGCCATACTCCTTATACTGGTGTATCTAATTCCGTCATAAGCGATATTCCCCAGACTGGTGTTACGCCTTTCACTGGTGTATCTAATCCGGTCATCATGTATGATACTCCTTAGACTGGTGTATCTAATCCCATCATGTGTGACACTCCTTAGACCAGTGTATCTAATCTCGTCAAGTGTGATACTCCCAAGACTGGTGTATTATGCCTTAGACCGGTGTATCTAATCCCGTCATATGCGATACCCCACAGACTGGTGTATTACACCTTTCACTGGTGTGTCTAATTCTGTCATCATATGCGATACTCCTTAGACTGGTGTATCTAATCCCATCATTATGTGCGATACTCCCCAGACCAGTGTTTCAAATCCCGTCATCATGTACCATACTCCTTATACTGGTGTATCTAATTCCGTCATAAACGATATTCCCCAGACTGGTGTGTTACGCCTTTCACTGGTGTATCTACTCCGGTCATCATGTGAGATACTCCTTAGACTGGTGTATCTAATCCCATCATTATGTGCAATACTCCTCAGACTGGTGTTTCTAATCCCATCATCATGTGCTATACTCCCCAGACTTGTGTATGTAATCCCGTCATCATGTGCGATACTCCCCAGATGGGTGTATCAAATCCCGTGATTATGTGCGATACTCCTTACACCGGTGTATCTAATGCCGTCATATGCGATACCCCCCAGACTGGTGTATTACGCCTTTCACTGGTGTATCTAATTCCGTCATCATGTGCGATACTCCTTAGACTGGTGTATCTAATCCCATCATGTGTGACACTTTTTAGACCGGTGTTTCTAATCCCGTCATATGCTATACCCCCCAGACTGGTGTATTACACCTTTCACTGGTGCATCTAATTCCGTCATCATGTGCGATACTCCTTAGACTGGTGTATCTAATCCCATCATGTGTGACACTTTTTAGACCGGTGTTTCTAATCCCGTCATATGCTATACCCCCCAGCGTGGTGTATTACACCTTTCACTGGTGTATCTAATCCCATCATTATGTGCAATACTCCCCAGACTGGTGTATCTAATCCTATCATCATGTGTGATACTCCTTATACTGGTGTATCTAATTCCATGATATGCGATACTCCCCAGACTGGTGTGTTACGCCTTTCACTGGTGTATCTAATCCGGTCATCATGTGTGATACTCCTTAGACTGGTGTATCTAATCCTATCATCATGTGCCATACTCCTTATACTGGTGTATCTAATTCCATCATATGAGATACTCCCCAGACTGGTGTGTTACGCCTTTCACTGGTGTATCTAATCCGGTCATCATGTGCGATACTCCCCTGACTGGTGTATCTAATCCCATCATCTTGTGCGATACTCCCCAGACCGATGTATCAAATCCCGTCATCATGTGTGATACTCCCCAGACTGGTGTATGTAATCCCGTCATCATGTGCGATACTCCCCAGACTGGTGTATGTAACCCCGTCATCATGTGCCATACTCCCCAGACCGGTGTATCAAATCCCGTCATCATGTGCCATACTCCTTATACTGGTGTATCTAATTCCGTCATAAGCGATACTCCCCAGACTGGTGTGTTACGCCTTTCACTGGTGTATCTAATCCGGTCATCATGTGCGATACTCCTTAGACTGGTGTATCTAATCCCATCATGTGTGACACTCCTTAGACCGGTGTATCTAATCTTGTCAAGTGTGATACTCCCAAGACTGGTGTATTACGTCTTAGACCGGTGTACCTAATTCCGTCATATGCGAAACCCCCCAGACTGGTGTATTACACCTTTCACTGGTGTATCTAATTCTGTCATCATATGCGATACTCCTTAGACTGGTGTATCTAATCCCATCATTATGTGCAATACTCCCCAGACTGGTGTTTCTAATCCCATCATCATGTGCAATACTCCCCAGACTTGTGTATGTAATCCCGTCATTATGTGCGATACTCCTTAGACCGTTGTATCTAATCCAATCGTGCTATACTTCCCAGACTGGTGTATTACTCCTTAGACCAGTGTATTTATTGCCATCATCATGTGCGATACTCCCCAGACGGGTATATCAAATCCGGTCATCATGTGCGATACTCCTTATACCAGTGTATCTAATCACGTCATATGCGATACTCCACAGAATGGTGTATTATGCTTTAGACTGGTATATCCAATCCTGTCATCATGTGCAATACTCCTTAGATCGGTGTACCTAATCCAGTCATGTGCGATACTCCCTAGACTAGTGTATCTTATTCCATCATCATGTCCGATACTCCTTAGACTGGTGTATCTAATCCCATCATGTGTGATACTCCTTAGACTGGTGTATCTAATCCTGTCATGTGCGCTACTCCCCAGACTGGTGTATCTAATCCTGTCATCCTGTGCGATACTCCTTAGACCGGTGTATCTAATTCCATCATGTGTGATACTTCCCAGACTGATGTATCTAATCCCGTCATCATGTGCGATACTCCTTAGACTGATGTATCTAATCCCATCATGTGCGATACTCCCCAGACTGATGTATCTAATCCCATCATCTTGTGTGATACTCCCCAGACTGGTGTATGTATTCCCGTCATCATGTGCGATACTCCCCAGACTGGTGTATGTAACCCCGTCATCATGTGCCATACTCCCCAGACCGGTGTATGAAATCTCGTCATCATGTGCCATACTCCTTATACTGGTGTATCTAATTCCGTCATAAGCGATATTCCCCAGACTGGTGTTACGCCTTTCACTGGTGTATCTAATCCGGTCATCATGTATGATACTCCTTAGACTGGTGTATCTAATCCCATCATGTGTGACACTCCTTAGACCAGTGTATCTAATCTCGTCAAGTGTGATACTCCCAAGACTGGTGTATTACGCCTTAGACCGGTGTATCTAATCCCGTCATATGCTATACCCCACAGACTGGTGTATTACACCTTTCACTGGTGTGTCTAATTCTGTCATCATATGCGATACTCCTTAGACTGGTGTATCTAATCCCATCATTATGTGCGATACTCCCCAGACCAGTGTATCAAATCCCGTCATCATGTACCATACTCCTTATACTGGTGTATCTAATTCCGTCATAAACGATATTCCCCAGACTGGTGTGTTACGCCTTTCACTGGTGTATCTACTCCGGTCATCATGTGAGATACTCCTTAGACTGGTGTATCTAATCCCATCATTATGTGCAATACTCCCCAGACTGGTGTTTCTAATCCCATCATCATGTGCTATACTCCCCAGACTTGTGTATGTAATCCCGTCATCATGTGCGATACTCCCCAGATGGGTGTATCAAATCCCGTGATTATGTGCGATACTCCTTACACCGGTGTATCTAATGCCGTCATATGCGATACCCCCCAGACTGGTGTATTACGCCTTTCACTGGTGTATCTAATTCCGTCATCATGTGCGATACTCCTTAGACTGGTGTATCTAATCCCATCATGTGTGACACTTTTTAGACCGGTGTTTCTAATCCCGTCATATGCTATACCCCCCAGACTGGTGTATTACACCTTTCACTGGTGTATCTAATTCCGTCATCATGTGCGATACTCCTTAGACTGGTGTATCTAATCCCATCATGTGTGACACTTTTTAGACCGGTGTTTCTAATCCCGTCATATGCTATACCCCCCAGAGTGGTGTATTACACCTTTCACTGGTGTATCTAATCCCATCATTATGTGCAATACTTCCCAGACTGGTGTATCTAATCCTATCATCATGTGTGATACTCCTTATACTGGTGTATCTAATTCCATGATATGCGATACTCCCCAGACTGGTGTGTTACGCCTTTCACTGGTGTATCTAATCCGGTCATCATGTGTGATACTCCTTAGACTGGTGTATCTAATCCTATCATCATGTGCCATACTCCTTATACTGGTGTATCTAATTCCATCATATGCGATACTCCCCAGACTGGTGTGTTACGCCTTTCACTGGTGTATCTAATCCGGTCATCATGTGCGATACTCCCCTGACTGGTGTATCTAATCCCATCATCTTGTGCGATACTCCCCAGACCGATGTATCAAATCCCGTCATCATGTGTGATACTCCCCAGACTGGTGTATGTAATCCCGTCATCATGTGCGATACTCCCCAGACTGGTGTATGTAACCCCGTCATCATGTGCCATACTCCCCAGACCGGTGTATCAAATCCCGTCATCATGTGCCATACTCCTTATACTGGTGTATCTAATTCCGTCATAAGCGATACTCCCCAGACTGGTGTGTTACGCCTTTCACTGGTGTATCTAATCCGGTCATCATATGCGATACTCCTTAGACTGGTGTATCTAATCCCATCATGTGTGACACTCCTTAGACCGGTGTATCTAATCTTGTCAAGTGTGATACTCCCAAGACTGGTGTATTACGCCTTAGACCGGTGTTTCTAATCCCGTCATATGCGATACCCCCCAGACTGGTGTATTACACCTTTCACTGGTGTATCTAATTCTGTCATCATATGCGATACTCCTTAGACTGGTGTATCTAATCCCATCATTATGTGGAATACTCCCCAGACTGGTGTTTCTAATCCCATCATCATGTGCAATACTCCCCAGACTTGTGTATGTAATCCCGTCATTATGTGCGATACTCCTTAGACCGTTGTATCTAATCCAATCGTGCTATACTTCCCAGACTGGTGTATTACTCCTTAGACCAGTGTATTTATTGCCATCATCATGTGCGATACTCCCCAGACGGGTATATCAAATCCGGTCATCATGTGCGATACTCCTTATACCAGTGTATCTAATCACGTCATATGCGATACTCCACAGAATGGTGTATTATGCTTTAGACTGGTATATCCAATCCTGTCATCATGTGCAATACTCCTTAGATCGGTGTACCTAATCCAGTCATGTGCGATACTCCCCAGACTGGTGTATCTTATTCCATCATCATGTCCGATACTCCTTAGACTGGTGTATCTAATCCCATCATGTGTGATACTCCTTAGACTGGTGTATCTAATCCTGTCATGTGCGCTACTCCCCAGACTGGTGTATCTAATCCTGTCATCCTGTGCGATACTCCTTAGACCGGTGTATCTAATTCCATCATGTGTGATACTTCCCAGACTGATGTATCTAATCCCGTCATCATGTGCGATACTCCTTAGACTGATGTATCTAATCCCATCATGTGCGATTCTTCCCAGACTGATGTATCTAATCCCATCATCTTGTGTGATACTCCCCAGACTGGTGTATGTATTCCCGTCATCATGTGCGATACTCCCCAGACTGGTGTATGTAACCCCGTCATCATGTGCCATTCTCCCCAGACCGGTGTATGAAATCTCGTCATCATGTGCCATACTCCTTATACTGGTGTATCTAATTCCGTCATAAGCGATATTCCCCAGACTGGTGTTACGCCTTTCACTGGTGTATCTAATCCGGTCATCATGTATGATACTCCTTAGACTGGTGTATCTAATCCCATCATGTGTGACACTCCTTAGACCAGTGTATCTAATCTCGTCAAGTGTGATACTCCCAAGACTGGTGTATTACGCCTTAGACCGGTGTATCTAATCCCGTCATATGCGATACCCCACAGACTGGTGTATTACACCTTTCACTGGTGTGTCTAATTCTGTCATCATATGCGATACTCCTTAGACTGGTGTATCTAATCCCATCATTATGTGCGATACTCCCCAGACCAGTGTATCAAATCCCGTCATCATGTACCATACTCCTTATACTGGTGTATCTAATTCCGTCATAAACGATATTCCCCAGACTGGTGTGTTACGCCTTTCACTGGTGTATCTACTCCGGTCATCATGTGCGATACTCCTTAGACTGGTGTATCTAATCCTATCATTATGTGCAATACTCCCCAGACTGGTGTTTCTAATCCCATCATCATGTGCTATACTCCCCAGACTTGTGTATGTAATCCCGTCATCATGTGCGATACTCCCCAGACGGGTGTATCAAATCCCGTGATTATGTGTGATACTCCTTACACCGGTGTATCTAATGCCATCATATGCGATACCCCCCAGACTGGTGTATTACGCCTTTCACTGGTGTATCTAATTCCGTCATCATGTGCGATACTCCTTAGACTGGTGTATCTAATCCCATCATGTGTGACACTTTTTAGACCGGTGTTTCTAATCCCGTCATATGCTATACCCCCAGACTGGTGTATTACACCTTTCACTGGTGTATCTAATTCCGTCATCATGTGCGATACTCCTTAGACTGGTGTATCTAATCCCATCATGTGTGACACTTTTTAGACCGGTGTTTCTAATCCCGTCATATGCTATACCCCCCAGAGTGGTGTATTACACCTTTCACTGGTGTATCTAATCCCATCATTATGTTCAATACTCCCCAGACTGGTGTATCTAATCCTATCATCATGTGTGATACTCCTTATACTGGTGTATCTAATTCCATGATATGCGATACTCCCCAGACTGGTGTGTTACGCCTTTCACTGGTGTATCTAATCCGGTCATCATGTGTGACACTCCTTAGACCGGTGTATCTAATCCCATCATGTGCGATACTCCCCAGACTGGTGTATCTAATCCCATCATGTGCGATACTCCCCAGGCCGGTGCATCTAATCCCGTCATCCTGTGTGATACTCCCCAGACTGGTGTATTTAATCCCATCATCATGTGCGATACTCTCCAGACTTGTGTATGTAATCCCGTCGTTATGTGCGATACTCCTTACACCGGTGTATCTAATCCCGTCATATGCGATACCCCCCAGACTGGTGTATTGCGCCTTTCACTGGTGTATCTAATTCCGTCATCATATGCGATACTTCTTAGACTGGTGTATCTAATCCCATCATTATGTGCATTACTCCCCAGACTGGTGTATCTAATCCCGTCATCATGTGCGATATTCCTTAGACCGTTGTATCTAATCCAATTGTGCTATACTTCCCAGACTGGTGTATTACTCCTTAGACCAGTGTTTTTATTGCCATCATCATGTGCGATACTCCCCAGACGGGTGTATCAAATCCCGTCATCATGTGCGATACTCCTTATACCAGTGTATCTAATCACGTCATATGCGATACTCCACAGAATGGTGTATTATGCTTCAGACTGGTATATCCAATCCTGTCATCATGTGCAATACTCCTTAGATCGGTGTACCTAATCCAGTCATGTGCGATACTCCCCAGACTGGTGTATCTTATTCCATCATCATGTCCGATACTCCTTAGACTGGTGTATCTAATCCCATCATGTGTGATACTCCTTAGACTGGTGTTTCTAATCCTGTCATGTGCGCTACTCCCCAGACTGGTGTATCTAATCCTGTCATCCTGTGCGATACTCCTTAGACCGGTGTATCTAATTCCATCATGTGTGATACTTCCCAGACTGGTGTATCTAATCCCATCATCATGTGCGATACTCCTTAGACTGGTGTATCTAATCCCATCATTTGCGATACTCCCCAGACTGGTGTATCTAATCCCATCATCTTGTGCGATACTCCCCAGACCGATGTATCAAATCCCGTCGTCATGTGTAATACTCCCCAGACTGGTGTATGTAACCCCGTCATCATGTGCCATACTCCCCAGACCGGTGTATGAAATCCCGTCATCATGTGCCATACTCCTTATACTGGTGTATCTAATTCCGTCATAAGCGATATTCCCCAGACTGGTGTGTTACGCCTTTCACTGGTGTATCTAATCCGGTCATCATGTGCGATACTCCTTAGACTGGTGTATCTAATCCCATCATGTGTGGCACTCCTTAGACCGGTGTATCTAATCTCGTCAAGTGTGATACTCCCAAGACTGGTGTATTATGCCTTAGACCGGTGTATCTAATCCCGTCATATGCTATACCCCCAGACTGGTGTATTACACCTTTCTCTGGTGTATCTAATTCTGTCATCATATGCGATACTCCTTCGACTGGTGTATCTAATCCCATCATTATGTGCGATACTCCCCAGACCGATGTATCAAATCCCGTCATCATGTGTGATACTCCCCAGACTGGTGTATGTAATCCCGTCTTCATGTGCGATACTCCCCAGACTAGTGTATGTAACCCCGTCATCATGTGCCATACTCCCCAGACCAGTGTATCAAATCCCGTCATCATGTACCATACTCCTTATACTGGTGTATCTAATTCCGTCATAAACGATATTCCCCAGACTGGTGTGTTACGCCTTTCACTGCTGTATCTAATCCGGTCATCATGTGCGATACTCCTTAGACTGGTGTATCTAATCCCATCATGTGTAACACTCCTTAGACCGGTGTATCTAATCTTGTCAAGTGTGATTCTCCCAAGACTGGTGTATTACGTCTTAGACCGGTGTACCTAATTCCGTCATATGCGATACCCCCCAGACTGGTGTATTACACCTTTCACTGGTGTATCTAATTCTGTCATCATATGCGATACTCCTTAGACTGGTGTATCTAATCCCATCATTATGTGCAATACTCCCCAGACTGGTGTTTCTAATCCCATCATCATGTGCAATACTCCCCAGACTTGTGTATGTAATCCCGTCATTATGTGCGATACTCCTTAGACCGTTGTATCTAATCCAATTGTGCTATACTTCCCAGACTGGTGTATTACTCCTTAGACCAGTGTATTTATTGCCATCATCATGTGCGATACTCCCCAGACGGGTATATCAAATCCGATCATCATGTGCGATACTCCTTATACCAGTGTATCTAATCACGTCATATGCGATACTCCACAGAATGGTGTATTATGCTTTAGACTGGTATATCCAATCCTGTCATCATGTGCAATACTCCTTAGATCGGTGTACCTAATCCAGTCATGTGCGATACTCCCCAGACTGGTGTATCTTATTCCATCATCATGTCCGATACTCCTTAGACTGGTGTATCTAATCCCATCATGTGTGATACTCCTTAGACTGGTGTATCTAATCCTGTCATGTGCGCTACTCCCCAGACTGGTGTATCTAATCCTGTCATCCTGTGCGATACTCCTTAGACCGGTGTATCTAATTCCATCATGTGTGATACTTCCCAGACTGATGTATCTAATCCCGTCATCATGTGCGATACTCCTTAGACTGATGTATCTAATCCCATCATGTGCGATACTCCCCAGACTGATGTATCTAATCCCATCATCTTGTGTGATACTCCCCAGACTGGTGTATGTATTCCCGTCATCATGTGCGATACTCCCCAGACTGGTGTATGTAACCCCGTCATCATGTGCCATACTCCCCAGACCGGTGTATGAAATCTCGTCATCATGTGCCATACTCCTTATACTGGTGTATCTAATTCCGTCATAAGCGATATTCCCCAGACTGGTGTTACGCCTTTCACTGGTGTATCTAATCCGGTCATCATGTATGATACTCCTTAGACTGGTGTATCTAATCCGATCATGTGTGACACTCCTTAGACCAGTGTATCTAATGTCGTCAAGTGTGATACTCCCAAGACTGGTGTATTACGCCTTAGACCGGTGTATCTAATCCCGTCATATGCGATACCCCACAGAACGGTGTATTACACCTTTCACTGGTGTGTCTAATTCTGTCATCATATGCGATACTCCTTAGACTGGTGTATCTAATCCCATCATTATGTGCGATACTCCCCAGACCAGTGTATCAAATCCCGTCATCATGTACCATACTCCTTATACTGGTGTATCTAATTCCGTCATAAACGATATTCCCCAGACTGGTGTGTTACGCCTTTCACTGGTGTATCTACTCCGGTCATCATGTGCGATACTCCTTAGACTGGTGTATCTAATCCCATCATTATGTGCAATACTCCCCAGACTGGTGTTTATAATCCCATCATCATGTGCTATACTCCCCAGACTTGTGTATGTAATCCCGTCATCATGTGCGATACTCCCCAGATGGGTGTATCAAATCCCGTGATTATGTGCGATACTCCTTACACCGGTGTATCTAATGCCGTCATATGCGATACCCCCCAGACTGGTGTATTACGCCTTTCACTGGTGTATCTAATTCCGTCATCATGTGCGATACTCCTTAGACTGGTGTATCTAATCCCATCATGTGTGACACTTTTTAGACCGGTGTTTCTAATCCCGTCATATGCTATACCCCCCAGACTGGTGTATTACACCTTTCACTGGTGTATCTAATTCCGTCATCATGTGCGATACTCCTTAGACTGGTGTATCTAATCCCATCATGTGTGACACTTTTTAGACCAGTGTTTCTAATCCCGTCATATGCTATACCCCCCAGAGTGGTGTATTACACCTTTCACTGATGTATCTAATCCCATCATTATGTGCAATACTCCCCAGACTGGTGTATCTAATCCTATCATCATGTGTGATACTCCCCAGACTGGTGTATCTAATCCAGTCATCCTGTGCGATAGTCCCCAGACTGGTGTATGTAATCCCATCATCATTTGCGATACACCCTAGACCGATGTATCTAATCCCGTCATCATGTGCAATACTCCCCAGACTGCTGTATCAATTCAGTTATGTGTGATACTCCCAAGACTGGTGTATCTAATCCCATTATCATGTGAGATACTCCCCAGACCAGTGTATCTGATCCCATCATGTGCGATACTCCTTAGACTGGTATATCTAATCACATTATGTGCGATACCCCCCAGACTGGTGTATTACACCTTTCACTGGTGTATCTAATTCTGTCATCATATGCGATACTCCTTAGACTGGTGTATCTAATCCCATCATTATGTGCAATACTCCCCAGACTGGTGTTTCTAATCCCATCATCATGTGCGATACTCCCCAGACTTGTGTATGTAATCCCGTCATCATGTGCGATACTCCCCAGACGGGTGTATCAAATCCCGTCATTATGTGCGATACTCCTTACACCGGTGTATCTAATGCCGTCATATGCGATACCCCCCAGACTGGTGTATTACGCCTTTCACTGGTGTATCTAATTCCGTCATCATATGCGATACTCCTTAGACTGGTGTATCGAAGCCCATCATTATGTGCAGTACTCCCCAGACTAGTGTATCTAATCCCGTCATCATGTGCGATATTCCTTAGACCGTTGTATCTAATCCAATCGTGCTATACTTCCCAGACTGGTGTATTACTCCTTAGACCAGTGTATTTATTGCCATCATCATGTGCGATACTCCCCAGACGAGTGTATCAAATCCCGTCATCATGTGCGATACTCCTTATACCAGTGTATCTAATCCCGTCATATGCGATACTCCACAGAATGGTGTATTATGCTTTAGACTGGCATATCCAATCCTGTCATCATGTGCAATACTCCTTAGACCGGTGTACCTAATCCAGTCATGTGCGATACTCCCCAGACTGGTGTAACGTATTCCATCATCATGTCCGATACTCCTTAGACTGGTGTATCTAATCCCATCATGTGTGATACTCCTTAGACTGGTGTATCTAATCCTGTCATGTGCGCTACTCCCCAGACTGGTGTATCTAATCCTGTCATCCTGTGCGATACTCCTTAGACTGATGTATCTAATCCCATCATGTGCGATACTCCCCAAACTGGTGTATCTAATCCCGTCATCCTGTGCATTACTCCCCAGACTGATGTATTTAATACCATCATCATTTGCGATACTCCCCAGACTGGTGTATTTAATCCCATCATCATTTGCGATACACCCTAGACCGATGTATCTAATCACATCATCATGTGCAATACTCCCCAGACTGGTGTACCTAATTCAGTTATCATGTGTGATACTCCCCAGACTGATGTATCTAATCCTGTAATCATGGGCGATGCTCCTTAGGCTGGTGCATCTAACCTCGTCAAGTGTGATACTCCCAAGACTGGTGTATTACGCCTTAGACCGGTGTATCTAATCCAGTCATATGCGATACCCCCCAGACTGGTGTATTACACCTTTCACTGGTGTATCTAATTCTGTCATCATATGCGATACTCCTTAGACTGGTGTATCTAATCCCATCATTATGTGTAATACTCCCCAGACTGGTGTTTCTAATCCTATCATCATGTGCGACACTCCCCAGACTTGTGTATGTAATCCCGTCATCATGTGCGATACTCCCCAGACGGGTGTATCAAATCCCGTGATTATGTGCGATACTCCTTACACCGGTGTATCCAATGCCGTCATATGCGATACCCCCCAGACTGGTGTATTACGCCTTTCACTGGTGTATCTAATTCCGTCATCATATGCGATACTCCTTAGACTGGTGTATGTAATCCCATCATTATGTGCAATACTCCCCAGACTGGTGTATCTAATCCCGTCATCATGTGTGATATTCCTTAGACCGTTGTATGTAATCCAATCGTGCTATACTTCCCAGACTGGTGTATTACTCCTTAGACCAGTCTATTTATTGCCATCATCATGTGTGATACTCCCCAGACGGGTGTATCAAATCCCGTCATGTGCGATACTCCTTATACCAGTGTATCTAATCCCGTCATATGCAATACTCCACAGAATGGTGTATTATGCTTTAGACTGGTATATCCAATCCTGTCATCATGTGCAATACTCCTTAGACCGGTGTACCTAATCCAGTCATGTGCGATACTCCCCAGACTGGTGTATCTTATTCCATCATCATGTCCGATACTCCTTAGACTGGTGTATCTAATCCCATCGTGTGTGATACTCCTTAGACTGGTGTATCTAATCCTGTCATGTGCGCTACTCCCCAGACTGGTGTATCTAATCCTGTCATCCTGTGCGATACTCCTTAGACTGATGTATCTAATCCCATCATGTGCGATACTCCCCAAACTGGTGTATCTAATCCCGTCATCCTGTGCGATACTCCCCAGACTGATGTATTTAATACCATCATCATTTGCGATACTCCCCAGACTGGTGTATTTAATCCCATCATCATTTGCGATACACCCTAGACCGATGTATCTAATCCCGTCATCATGTGCAATACTCCCCAGACTGGTGTACCTAATTCAGTTATCATGTGTGATACGCCCCAGACTGATGTATCTAATCCCGTAATCATGTGCGATACTCCTTAGGCTGGTGCATCTAACCTCGTCAAGTGTGATACTCCCAAGACTGGTGTATTACACCTTAGACTGATGTTTCTAATCCCATCATGTGTGATACTCCCCAGACTGGTGTATCTAATCCAGTCATCCTGTGCGATAGTCCCCAGACTGGTGTATGTAATCCCATCATCATTTGCGATACACCCTAGACCGATGTATCTAATCCCGTCATCATGTGCAATACTCCCCAGACTGCTGTATCAATTCAGTTATGTGTGATACTCCCAAGACTGGTATATCTAATCCCATTATCATGTGAGATACTCCCCAGACCAGTGTATCTGATCCCATCATGTGCGATACTCCTTAGTCTGGTGTATCTAATCACATTATGTGCGATACCCCCCAGACTGGTGTATTACACCTTTCACTGGTGTATCTAATTCTGTCATCATATGCGATACTCCTTAGACTGGTGTATCTAATCCCATCATTATGTGCAATACTCCCCAGACTGGTGTTTCTAATCCCATCATCATGTGCGATACTCCCCAGATTTGTGTATGTAATCCCGTCATCATGTGCGATACTCCCCAGACGGGTGTATCAAATCCCGTCATTATGTGCGATACTCCTTACACCGGTGTATCTAATGCCGTCATATGCGATACCCCCCAGACTGGTGTATTACGCCTTTCACTGGTGTATCTAATTCCGTCATCATATGCGATACTCCTTAGACTGGTGTATCTAATCCCATCATTATGTGCAATACTCCCCAGACTGGTGTATCTAATCCCGTCATCATGTGCGATATTCCTTAGACCGTTGTATCTAATCCAATCGTGCTATACTTCCCAGACTGGTGTATTACTCCTTAGACCAATGTATTTATTGCCATCATTATGTGCGATACTCCCCAGACGGGTGTATCAAATCCCGTCTTCATGTGCGATACTCCTTATACCAGTGTATCTAATCCCGTCATATGCGATACTCCACAGAATGGTGTATTATGCTTTAGACTGGTATATCCAATCCTGTCATCATGTGCAATACTCCTTAGACCGGTGTACCTAATCCAGTCATGTGCGATACTCCCCAGACTGGTGTATCTTATTCCATCATCATGTCTGATACTCCTTAGACTGGTGTATCTAATCCCATCATGTGTGATACTCCTTAGACTGGTGTATCTAATCCTGTCATGTGCGCTACTCCCCAGACTGGTGTATCTAATCCTGTCATCCTGTGCGATACTCCTTAGACTGATGTATCTAATCCCATCATGTGCGATACTCCCCAAACTGGTGTATCTAATCCCGTCATCCTGTGCGATACTCCCCAGACTGATGTATTTAATACCATCATCATTTGCGATACTCCCCAGACTGGTGTATTTAATCCCATCATCATTTGCGATACACCCTAGACCGATGTATCTAATCCCGTCATCATGTGCAATACTCCCCAGACTGGTGTACCTAATTCAGTTATCATGTGTGATACGCCCCAGACTGATGTATCTAATCCCGTAATCATGTGCGATACTCCTTAGGCTGGTGCATCTAACCTCGTCAAGTGTGATACTCCCAAGACTGGTGTATTACACCTTAGACTGATGTTTCTAATCCCATCATGTGTGATACTCCCCAGACTGGTGTATCTAATCCAGTCATCCTGTGCGATAGTCCCCAGACTGGTGTATGTAATCCCATCATCATTTGCGATACACCCTAGACCGATGTATCTAATCCCGTCATCATGTGCAATACTCCCCAGACTGCTGTATCAATTCAGTTATGTGTGATACTCCCAAGACTGGTATATCTAATCCCATTATCATGTGAGATACTCCCCAGACCAGTGTATCTGATCCCATCATGTGCGATACTCCTTAGTCTGGTGTATCTAATCACATTATGTGCGATACCCCCCAGACTGGTGTATTACACCTTTCACTGGTGTATCTAATTCTGTCATCATATGCGATACTCCTTAGACTGGTGTATCTAATCCCATCATTATGTGCAATACTCCCCAGACTGGTGTTTCTAATCCCATCATCATGTGCGATACTCCCCAGATTTGTGTATGTAATCCCGTCATCATGTGCGATACTCCCCAGACGGGTGTATCAAATCCCGTCATTATGTGCGATACTCCTTACACCGGTGTATCTAATGCCGTCATATGCGATACCCCCCAGACTGGTGTATTACGCCTTTCACTGGTGTATCTAATTCCGTCATCATATGCGATACTCCTTAGACTGGTGTATCTAATCCCATCATTATGTGCAATACTCCCCAGACTGGTGTATCTAATCCCGTCATCATGTGCGATATTCGTTAGACCGTTGTATCTAATCCAATCGTGCTATACTTCCCAGACTGGTGTATTACTCCTTAGACCAATGTATTTATTGCCATCATTATGTGCGATACTCCCCAGACGGGTGTATCAAATCCCGTCTTCATGTGCGATACTCCTTATACCAGTGTATCTAATCCCGTCATATGCGATACTCCACAGAATGGTGTATTATGCTTTAGACTGGTATATCCAATCCTGTCATCATGTGCAATACTCCTTAGACCGGTGTACCTAATCCAGTCATGTGCGATACTCCCCAGACTGGTGTATCTTATTCCATCATCATGTCTGATACTCCTTAGACTGGTGTATCTAATCCCATCATGTGTGATACTCCTTAGACTGGTGTATCTAATCCTGTCATGTGCGCTACTCCCCAGACTGGTGTATCTAATCCTGTCATCCTGTGCGATACTCCTTAGACTGATGTATCTAATCCCATCATGTGCGATACTCCCCAAACTGGTGTATCTAATCCCGTCATCCTGTGCGATACTCCCCAGACTGATGTATTTAATACCATCATCATTTGCGATACTCCCCAGACTGGTGTATTTAATCCCATCATCATTTGTGATACACCCTAGACCGATGTATCTAATCCCGTCGTCATGTGCAATACTCCCCAGACTGGTGTACCTAATTCAGTTATCATGTGTGATACTCCCCAGACTGATGTATCTAATCCCGTAATCATGTGCGATACTCCTTAGGCTGGTGCATCTAACCTCGTCAAGTGTGATACTCCCAAGACTGGTGTATTACACCTTAGACTGATGTTTCTAATCCCATCATGTGCGATACTCCTCAGACTGGTGTATCTAATCCAGTCATCCTGTGCGATAGTCCCCAGACTGGTGTATGTAATCCCATCATCATTTGCGATACACCCTAGACCGATGTATCTAATTCCGTCATCATGTGCAGTACTCCCCAGACTGCTGTATCAATTCAGTTATGTTTGATACTCCCAAGACTGGTGTATCTAATCCCATTATCATGTGAGATACTCCCCAGACCAGTGTATCTGATCCCATCATGTGCAATACTCCTTAGACTGGTGTATCTAATCACATTATGTGCGATACTCCCCAGACTGGTGTATCTAATCCCATTTTGTGCGATGCTCCCCAGACCGATGAATCTAATCACGTCATTATATGCAATACTCCTTACACCGGTGTATCTAATTCCGTCATCATGTGCGATACTCCTAATTCTGGTGTATCTAATCCCGTCTTGTGCGATACCTCTAGACTGGTGTATTACGCCTTTCACCGATGTATCTAATCCTAATCCCGTCATAAGGTGCGATACTCCTTAGACCGGTGTATCTAATCCTGTCATATGCTATACTCCGCAGAATGGTGTATCTTATTCCATCATCATGTCCGATACTCCACAGACCGATGTATCTAATCCCGTTATCATATGCGATAATCCTTAGACCGGTGTATCTAATCCCTTAATCATATGCGATACTCCTTATACAGGTGTATCTAATCCCGTCATGTGTGACACTCCTTGCACCAGTGTATCTAATCTTGTTAAGTGTGATACTCCCAAGACTGATGTATTACGCCTTAGACCGGTGTATCTAATCCCGTCATCATGTGCAATTCTCCCCAGACTGGTGTATCTAATAAAGTCATCATGTGCGATACTCCTCAGACTGGTGTATCTAATCCTGTCATCATATGCGATACTCCTTATGCTGGTGTATCTAATCCCGTCATATGCGATACTCCCCAGACTTTTGTATTATGACCTTCACCGGTGTATCTAATCCGGTCATCATGTACAATACTCCTTAGACTGGTGTATCTAATCCCATCATGTGTGACACTCCTTAGACCAGTGTATCTAATCTCGTTAAGTATGATACTCCCAAGACTGATGTATTACGCCTTAGACCGGTGTATCTAATCCCGTCATCATGTGCAATTCTCTCCAGACTGGTGTATCTAATAAAGTCATTATGTGCGATACTCCTCAGATTGGTGTATCCAATCCAGTCATCATGTGCTGTCCTTTAGACTGGTTTATCTAATCCCATCATGTGCGCTTCTCCCCAGACCGGTATATTTAATCCCATCATGTGTGATACTCCTTAGATCGGTGTATCTAATCCTATCATCATGTGCGATACTCCTTAGACCGATGTATCGAATCTCGTCATGTGCGATACTCCACAGAAAGGTGTATTACTCTTTAGACTGGTGTATCCAATCCTGTCATCATGTGCGATACTCTTTAGACCGGTGTATCTAATCCCGACATGTGCGATACTCCCCAGACTGGTGTATCTAATCCTGTCATCATGTGCGGTACTCCTTAGATTGGTTTATCTATTCCCGTCATGTGCGCTACTCCCCAGACCGGTGTATTTAACCCTGTCATGTGCGATACTCCCCAGACTGGTGTATTACGCCTTAGACCAGTGTATCTAATCCCGTCATCATATGCGATACTCCTTAGACCGGTGTATCTAATACCATCATGTGCGATACTCCTTAAACCGGTGTATCTAATCCCGTCATCATGTGTGAAGGTATCAAGGATAGATGGATGAGATTGAATAGGGTAAAAAAGGGGGTTCTTTGTGGCGAACAAAGAATTTAAATTTATAGTTTCATGTGATCCTTCACTTTCCAAGGTTTTTAAATCAAGGAGGGAACAAGATTCCTGAAAGGTTCCCACATCTGTGAGTACTAGTAAGTGCGAGGTAGTGGGTTGATGAATAAAATTCTGGTCATATTGCTGTTCAACATTATCCTCAAAGTGACACCGTAATGTTATCATTCTTGCGAATTTATGAACATCTAGGATTGTTCTATATAAATCAAATTAATTCATTGGTGAAAACGATAAGTCTTTAGATAATAAAGATAGCTGCGGTTCACTGAGGATATAACTTGATAGGTTGATCCACTGATTGCAATAAAAAGTCCGTTGACGTGCTGTGAACTGGTTCATGGTTCTTGTGTTTCCTGCCACTCCTGCTCCACCTTTTATATTTTTTGAATGGTCCATATTTTCAAAACTAGTTTTGATCAAACCTTTGTTATAGACCGTATTCCTCCTAGTGGTGCTAATAAATTGGTTGTCCGAAAATGTGTCGGAAACATCCTTTGAAGTCATGCCAACTGAGGTTTCAAAAGATGTCTGTGTCTGAAAAACTAACTTTTTTTAAAAAAAAATCCTTCTGAGTATAGGTTTAAAGTTTTGCCACTTGCCATTATTTCTTTTGTAGCCATTATATGTTCTCCAAGACAATAGATTTTTAGTTTTTAGAGCAGAGTCCCACTCTTTAAATTCCTTGGAATCAGTATGAGGAAAAATAGTTGTTTTAACTTGCTGGATATCTGCCTGCACCGCAGTCAATGATTGTCCTTCATATGAAACTGTTAGCTGCTTCAGCTGATTAGAACACTGATCCAAGATACTATACCATTTTTTGTTGAATTCATCTGAACACTGTGTAGTAGGTACTTTTTTTTATACGAGTCCTTTTGGGATCATATGTTTCTCAAGATATGAACCTAAGGTTGTACTGTCCCATCATAACTTTAATTCTTTAACAAGGAGATTTTTCAACTATTTGAAGTTTGTGTCTAATTTGTTTGGGCTCTGATCCTGCTAAACTAAACATTTTCCACCGAACATAATGGGATTATTTCCTGTTCTGTGGTTACAGGGATTAAACGGGTTAAAAACCCAGGGCAGGATCACCATGGGCATTTTTTATCCTGAGAATCCTGGTGGATCTATGAACTAAATACTAGGTTTCCTCTGGGTATGAACTTGATCTACTATTACGAATATTTTTTTTATTGTACTTTGTTTCACCATTATTTTTATTGCTAACAAAAGTGTTTCTTTTAAAAAAAAATTCCTGCTCAGGATTGGTGATGCTTGATCACGTGTTTAGCCAGTATATGACTTAATACGCTAAACAAGTTCCTTAATCATTGCCTGCATTGAACACATGTAGTGTTCAATTCAGGCAATGATTAACCCCTTACTTACCGGGGACGTATTAGTACGCATATTTGCGTACCGCCGGTTCAGTGAGGGCTCCGGCGCTGAGCCCTCACTGAACCGAGCACATGTCAGCTGATTCTTACAGCTGACATGTGCCCGCAACAGCCGCGGGTGGAATCGCGATCCACCCGCGGCTGTTAACCAGTTAAATGCTGCTGTCAATCTCCGACAGCAGCATTTAACGCGCGCTTCCGGGTAGCGCGTCATAAGCCCCGCCCACCGGCGACCCCGTCACGTGATCGCGGGTCGCCGATGGGCGTGCATGACAACCCAGGGTCTGCAGCAGACGCCTGTGGTTGTCATGATCTTGTCGCTATGAGCGCCACCTAGTGGTCGGCGCTCATAGCACAGGACCATTTCTGCTGCATGCAGGGGACCTGCTCGTCCCCTGTATGTAGCAGAGGCGATCGGATAGTTGCTGCTTCTAGTCTCCTATGGAGACTATAGAAGCATGCAAAAAGTAAAAAAAAAAAGTTTTTAAAAATATAAAAAAAAATAAAAAAATATAAAAGTTTAAATCACCCCCCTTTCGCCCCATTCAAAATAAAATATATAAAAAAAAAACCCACATACACATGTTTGGTATCGCCGCGTTCAGAATCGCCCGATCTATCAATATAAAAAAAGAATTATTCCGATCGGTAAACGGCGTAACGAGAAAAAAATTCTAAACGCCAGAATTACGTTTTTTGGTCGCTGCAAAATTGCAATAAAATGCAATAACGGGCGATCAAAACATCGGATCTACCCCAAAATGGTATCAATAAAAACGTCAGCCCGGCACGCAAAAAATAAGCCCTCAAACAGCCCCAGATCCCGAAAAATGGAGACGCTACGGGTCTTAGAAAATGGCGCTATTTTTTTATTTTTTTTTTTACCAAATTTTGGAATTTTTTTTCACCACTTAAATATAAAAGAACCTATACATGTGTGGTGTCTATGAACTCGTAATGACCTGTAGAATAAGAAGAGCAGGCCAGTTTTAGCATTCAGTGAACATGGTAAAAAAAATAAATAAAAAAACAACTGTGGTATTGCACTTTTTTTGCAATTTTACCGCACTTGGAATTTTTTTCCCGTTTTCCCGTACAGGATATGATAAAACTAGTAATGGCGTTGAAAAGTACAACTCGTCCCGCAAAAAATAAGCCCTCACATGGCCATATTGACCAAAAAATAAAAACGCTATGGCTCTGGGAACAAGGGGAGCAAAAACGAAAATGCAAAAACGAAAAATGCTCCGGGGCTTAAGGGGTTAAGGAACTGTTTCCGAAACACGTTTGCTGGTAAACACCCCTCTTCCATAGTGACTTAAAACCTTTTGTATACTTTAATTTTTTTAATGCATTTTCATTAAAAGTGTTTTTAAGAAGCTCAGGACGCTGGAATTACTTCTTTTTACTGACAAAAAATTTTAGGGGCTTCATCGCAAAAGGGGTGTCTACATTTGCACATGCAAATTTTTAGTCATTTGATCCCATAAATTTAATTTATGCCTGTATGTTTCTCACTTCCCTTCACCAATTAGATTATTTAGTGCTGATCCTTCACACACAAATCGACTTACAATAATAGGTTAAAAAACAAGATGGGTGAATGCTTTTGCAAACCACTGTACATCACTGGGGTGACCAAGGGGACAACGATATAACGGGGTAGGACTTAGAAGCATAGACATCACTGGTTAGAGCTGGGGGTCATATACATCACTGGCAAGGCATGTACATGATTTAGGAGAGCTGGGGGCCTTATATATCACTGGGGAGGACTGGGGGGCATATATATCACTGGAGAGGGCTGGGGGTCATATACACCACTGGGGAGCCTGGAAGCAAATAGAGGACTGGGGGACATAGATATCACTGGGAGACATATACAGTGGCTTGCAAAATATTTTTACCTATTTTGTTACATTACAACCTGTGTTTAAATATTTTTGTAATTCTATTTGTGTGTAATGCAACAGCACTAAATACAGTGGGTACAGAAAGTAGTCAGACCCCTTTAAATTTTTCACTCTTTGTTTCATTGCAGCCATTTGGTAAATTCTAAAAAGTTCATTTTTTTTCTCATTAAAGTATACTCTGCACCCCATCTTGACCGAAAAAAAACAGAAATGTAGAAATTTTTGCAAATTTATTAAAAAAGAAAAACTGAAATATCACATGGTCATAAGTATTCAGACCCTTTGCTCAGTATTGAGTAGAAGCACCCTTTTGAGCTAGTACAGCCATGAGTCTTCTTGGGAATGGTGCAACAAGTTTTTCACACTTGGATTTGTGGATCCTCTGCCATCTTTCCTTGAAGATCTTCTCAAGTTTCGTCAGGTTGGATGGTGAACTTTGGTGGACAGCCATTTTCAGGTCTCTCCAGAGATGCTCAATTGGGTTTAGGTCAGGGCTCTGGCTCTGCCAGTCAAGAATGGTCACAGAGTTGTTCTGAAGCCACTCCTTTGTTGGCTGTATGCTTAGGGTCATTGTCTTGTTGGAAGGTGCACCTTTGGCCAAGTCTGAGGTCCAGAGCACTCTGGAAGAGGTTTTCATCCCGGATATCTCTGTACTTGGCGGCCGCATTCATGTTTCCTTCAACTGCACGCAGTCGTCCTGTCCCTGCAGCTGAAAAACACCCCCATAACATGATGCTACCACCACGTTTCACTGTTGGGATTTTATTGGGCAGGTGATGAGCAGTGCCTGGTTTTCTCCACACATACCGCATAGAATTATCACCCAAAAGGTCTATCTTCGTCTCATCAGACCAGAGAATCTTATTTCTCATAGTCTGGGAGTCCTTCATGTGTTTTTGAGCAAACTGTATGCGGGCTTTCATATGTCTTGCACTGAGTAGAGGCTTCCGTCGGGCCACTCTGCCATAAATGTCCGACTGGTGGAGGGCTTCAGTGATAGTTGACATTGTGGATCTTTCTCCCATCTCCCTACTGCATCTCTGAAGCTCAGCCACAGTGATCTTGTGGTTCTTCTTTACCTCTCTCACCAAGGCTCTTCTCCCACGATTGCTCAGTTTGGCTGGACAGCCAGGTCTAGGAAGACTTCTGGTGGTCCCAAACGTCTTCCATTTAAGAATTATGGAGGCCACTGTACTCTTAGGAACCTTGAGTAATGCAGAAATTATTTTGTAACCTTGGCCAGATCTATGCCTTGCCACAATTCTGTCTCCTTGGGCAGTTCCTTTGAGCTCATGATTCTCATTTGGTCTGACATGCACTGTGAGATGTGAGGTCTTATATAGACAGGTGTGTGCCTTTCCAAATTAAGTCCTATGAGTTTAATTAAACACAGCTGGGCTCCAATGAAGGAGTAGAACCATCTGAAGGAGGATCACAAGGAGATGGACAGCATGTGACTTAAATATGAGTGTCTGAGGAAAGGGTCTGTATACTTATGACCATGTGATATTTCAGTTTTTCTTTTTTAATAAATTTGCAAATATTTCTACATTTCTGTTTTTTTTCAGTCAAGATGTGGTGCAGAGTGTACTTTAATGAGAAAAAAAATGAACTTTTTAGAATTTACCAAATGGCTGCAATGAAACAAAGAGTGGAAAATTTAAAGGGGTCTGAATACTTTCCGTAACCACTGTAGTATGAGTTGGTGAAGTGAAGGGAGAAAAATATAGGCATTAAAGGGAACCTGTCACCAGCTTTGCCCCATATGAGATACGGCCACAACCTTTCAGGCCTCATATGCAGCATACTAATATGCCGTGTATATGCCCCCGATCAGGACTCCAACAAAAGAAAAACACCTTTTATTATACTCATCTGCGGGGCGGTCGGGTCCGAGGGCTTCGCTGGTCCTGGACCGGCGCCTCCCTACTTTCAATGCTGTCCTTCTTCTGTGTTTCATGTGGATGATACATCCCTACGTCATCCATACAGGGTCCCTTACATTGCGCTATTGCACAGGCGTACATCTCTGCCCTGTTGAGGGCACACTAAAGTACTGCAGTGCACATGCGCCAGAGCTCTTTGAACTTTCCCATCACGTGCGCACTGCAGTACTTTACTCTGATAAGTAAGTAATGGGTCAAATAGGTAGAACCACTAAATAGAGAATATGATATAGCAAGATGTGGTAAAATAAAACGTAGCTTTGTCATCCAAATAGAGTCCGTGGCATCCATATATAAAGAAGGGAACAACTTCTACATATCGAGTATATGCAACAAAGCAAGAAAAAAGAGGAATGTATACAATGGTGGTCACCTTCAAAAATAGTTTATTACAATTGACAATGAAAAACAGGGCAAAAACAAATTAAAAACATTTAAAAAAACAAAATGGCTGAGACAAAAACAGACCCAGTCTCTGTAGGACTTAGGTCCACCCAACCTGGAGTGCCCTTAGACCTTAAACTATGCATAACATAATTGGCTTAATAATTATACAAAAAATATGATTACATACACAGTAGTTAGGGCTCATATACGTGATAAATTTAATATACACAAGAATATAGAAAAGTCATAGCATTAATATACAGTTCAATGTGAAGCTAATATGCTTTATGTATACACAGCAGCAAATAAATGAATGACACCTATATCAATCCGCAGTATTACTAATATTAATCTGCAGTTTTGGTATTCAGCACTTATGAGGAATGTTTAGTATAGAGTAAATTAGCATGAGCTCACTATAGGTACAAAGGAGTAATCCAGTACCAGAACCACCAATTTAAAGTGTGTCTGTTTAAGTAGGATACTACTCTGAGGTACTCAGTACAGTATAAGACCAGGAAGGGTGGTCCCCCACACGAATCGCCGCTACCAGTGCGGCTTCATCAGGGGTAGACACAGTAAGGAAAGAGCGTGTATATATATATTTATATATACAGTATATATACACTGTATATACACATAATTCATTAATTAAGGCAACTTACAGCTGGAGGGGCGGCCGCCTCAGCAAACAGACATCCGCCAAAATACTCTGACGTCATTTCCTCATAAGTGCCGACCCGAGTACTGTGGTCCCCAGTAATCTGCCTGGGGGGCCACAGAAAAGTTAATCGCAGGCCCGAGGTTCCCCACCCCTGCTCTAATGGGAATGTACTGCAGAGGAAACAAGCTATTGCAATGACAAGGACTCAAAACATCTAATCAAATAAAAGTGAAAGAACCTAGCTAGGACTGTATGTAGGCTGCATGGGAATTCTTCATTCAGCAAGGAACAGCATCATTCCTTTTTGGACTGCTTAAAATTATGTATAAAATATAACTAAAGTGTCGGTTGCAGGGTACAGTGCAAACCAAAGCCATTCAAGATTTTTTTTATGAATGAATCAGTGGACATCCGTTTAGGAATGAGCGATTGAATTATGCATGGGGAAATTCAGTTTTTCCGACTACATAAGTATAGATATACTGTATATGTAATTTTCCACTTACAGTAGGGCAGCCTGAAACACATTTCTCCCAAAGACAGGGCAAATACAATCATTACATAGCCCTTATTTGTTTACTGTGCAGTTTTTCTGTTATTATTGATTGAATTTATTTAATTTAATATAATATTTGTTAGAAATAATACAAAATATAATAGATAAATATCTTTGATCATGGGACGTTCTGATATATTCAGAATTCATAAAAAGTAATAAGAAAAATCCCACTTGTTATCTTTTCAATAGCTCAAATAGTTAATTTATGTTCATTTATTTATATCTTGTGGTGTTTACTTTGCTTATACCAAAGACAGGGCAAATACAATCATTACATAGCCCTTATTTGTTTACTGTTATGTATAAAATTTCCTGTGCAGTTTTTCTGTTATTATTGATTGAATTTATTTAATTTAATATAATATTTGTTATAAATAATAAAAAATGTTAATAGATAAATAAATATCTTTGTCTATCTTTGATCATGGGACTTTCATATATATTGAGAATTCATAAAAAGTAATAAGAAAAATCCATCACTCTGAAGTGAGTATGATAAAAACATGAGACTTTTTGTAACATCCCTGGCGGCGTGTCGCCATGGCTTCCTATCACTCACCATGCAAGGCTGCCATCCAGGCTGCGCACTGTGTTCCTCTTCTTGCTGTGTGGATGTTTCCTGGTAGAATGCCTAGAGCGGCGGCATCACTTCCTAATTCTTAAAGGAATATTCCTAATGCATCCCCAGCCTATTGCTGTGAGGCACTGGGTACTTAAGGCACCTCCACCCAGTGGGTGGTCCCTGAGGAACAGTCAACGTTGGTATTGCCAATCCTTGGTGAGTTGGCCCTCACCCCCATCTTACTTCTAACCCCAAGAACGACAGACATTGTGGCTTGGATACAATTGGCCACAGTCGCCCTTTATTATAGCAGTAGCAATTAAAACCGTGTTATATAAACAAATTGTCTTAGGGTCCTTGAAGCCAAGAAGAGTCTGGTGACCCCAATGACACAAACCCCACTTACTCCCAGCTGCGAACCTCAAGCTCAGGAGCTCCAAGAACCCCCTCGAAAGGGGGTTCAGAAACGGTTAAAACCGCCACACCCGGGACTCGATATTCCTTTGTCATAAGTCCCATAAATCACCAGACCCAAATACCACTTATAACTGAGGGATCCATGTCCTGTTGACACTCCCATACCAATTTATAACCAACTTCAAGGACCCTAAAGCACGCCACCACAAGAGTAATTGACAACCTTAAGTACTCGAGACCCCCTTTCCTTTCATAAACATCGCCTGCTCGATGCCCCCTTGTAAAGCTAATGACCATAAATCAATTCCGAAGTCATTCAAATGAACTCCGTCAGCCAACCAAAAATCTTCCGAGCAATTCTCCAAATCAAAATGCCGAATTGACGCCCCCCCATTTCTGGAAACAAAATTGGAAAACGCTCTGTTCACCTTCTTCTGTGCTCTATTCAAACTCTTTATGGACCAGGCATTTTGCCATCTCTTTCGGGGAACAATCTCGGAGCAGATCGTTATCATCCCCGGAAAAGATGCCCAAAGCCGTAATAAATCACGTCTCTGATTAGATCCCTACACGGCCGAACCCCTAAGTCATTACCCCCTACGTGTAATAACAGTATATCTGGGGGGGCGATCTAAATGGACAAAATTATTCACCTCCCGCAACAACCTGTTCCACCCTATACCCCTAAACCCAAGCCAGCAAGTAACAGCTTTGTCCCTTGAAGCACTGAGTTGCTTTCCATCTCGTCGTATGTCTGCCCACACCGCGCCCAGTGGACATAGGTGTGGCCCATTATCCAAATCAACAGAGGGAAACCTATCCAGAAAACAACATGTGATCAGAACACAACAATACACATTTTTTTCACAAGTTAACTGTCGACTCCGGTCTCACGCAAGACAAAATCCGCCTCGATTCCCATCTCCCTATCCGTTTTACAATATTCGAATTCAGGACGCAAGCCACCGCCTCCATAGCGGCCCCTATCCGAAAAGAATGAGGGGCAAAATTACACGGATCCAACCCCAACTTGTTCAAGCACATCCTAAAAATGACGGTGAATTGATACTGCAATAATGTTCAGTCTTCGTGACACAACAATGGTACGTCCGAATTCTGCCCCAGTCCCCTGGAGGACTCAAAAGTTTTTAAAGGACACATCCCTGACCCTTGCACCTCTCCTAACCATACCTTTTTTCCCCTTAATAACTGGTCTGTTTTTGAAAGCCTCAACCAAAATTCAACACCTTGTTTTGTTGCGAACACATCTCCTGCTAGTACCCCCCGCCTTTCTTCTTAGATGGAGCTACTAGCTCGCTAACCCTTAGGTTTTTCCTGGGCATTTTTTGGGGCACTAACAGGAAAAGCCTTACCTCATACTCTGAGCTACAAATACCTCCCAGTTCCTTTCTCAAATATTTCAGGAGCTTAAACGAAACTGGGTGCTGATCATCCCTCTGTGCCCGCCCCCTACGAATACCCTTAACTGCTTGCTTCACTAGGAAATTCTTTGTCAGATCCCTACCACCCCTGATCCTAAAGCCGAATGCCAAACCTGCGATCAACCGATTAACCTAGAGCCCCCTCCCCTAACCGTAGGTGCAGCAAGCCTACCTGATCTTCTTCAGACAAGGTATTTTTGATACCCCTCAGCCGACCCTCCCACAGCCCCCAAGCAGCTTGATAGGCCTTCCATGTGCTAAGGGATATGGATGATTTAATTAATGGTTGGGCTGCACAAATACCAAGTTCCATAAGTGATGCGGGCACTCGAGCCCCCTCTCCTCTGCATCTGGGGCCAGCAACCGAAAGCGATCCCACTGGAAACGAGAAAGGGCGTCAGCAATTGAATTCCTTTCACCTGGAATGTGAGAAGCTGTTATACATTATTAAACATTCCAATGCCAGTTACCGTAACACCCTGATTACTGGTGGAGAAGATGCCGTAATATTGTTGATCGCCAACACTACTCCCATGTTATCACAGCGGAAACTAATCCATTTGTTTTGAAATTGATGACCCCACAGTGTCACCACAAACATTATTGGGAAAACTTCCAGCAACGCTACGTTTTTTAACAGCCCTTCCACTCTCCAACTCTGGGGCCACTCCCCTGCACACCACTGGCCCTTGAAATAAGCGCCAAAACCTGTGCTTTCTGCAGCATCCATGAACAGCTCTAAGTCCACTTTGTCTGTTACCTCTTCCATTATCAAAACGCCCATTATACACTTCGAGGAAAGTGTCCCACACCGACAAATCTTCCTTATGCTCATTTGACAATCTAATTTAATGATGAAGAGCCTTTACCCCCGCCGTTGCATTTACCAGCTTCTGGAGAAGACCCTCCCCATGGGCATTACCCTACGTGCAAAATTCTGCTTGTCTAGCAGCGACTGTGTCTCCCTCAATGTAATCTTTTTCAGCCACCTAGCCCTTGCCACTTCAGCCCTTAACGCCACCACTTTCTCCTCTTGTAATCGGAGTTTCCACTTCTCTGCATCAATAATGATCCCCAGAAAACAAATACAAGACGCCAGGCACTCGGTTTTTTCAGAAGCCAGGCGGACTCCAAACAGCTCGGCAATCCATTCCATGGCATGCAATGTGGATTCACACAGCGGTGAATCCTTCAAGCCGAAACACAAAAAATCGTCCAGATTATGAATGATTGGTGCCCCCCCCCCCAGACACGTCTCGGACAACCCATTCCAGGAAGCAACTGAATGCCTCAAACAAGGAGCAAGAAATGGAACAGCTTATTGGCAGGCAACGATCTATGAAATATGCTCCGTCCCAGAAACAACCCAGCAGTCTAACGTTTTTCCTTATTTTCTGACCCATCCCACCGCCTCGTCAAAAGAGGTATAAACAACGGAGCATAATTCTGTTGCAATTCCATCATTCACCGACCTACCCTTTGGATAAGAGACATGATGAATTAACCTAAATTTGTTGGGCTCCGTTCTTGCAGGGAAGATGCTCCTGGTGCCGTCCGGGCTCCACAGTCGGCGATCCGGGCCACTTGCTCATCCAGCCAGCCAGGGGGGTGATCCATTGCCGACGTCCTAAGGGTCTCCAGCAGCAATATTTGGTATTGCCGCATCTGGAACGACCTGACCTATAAAACTGTCCCACTAGTTAATCTCTTTAGTTAACACGGTAAAAAAAAAAAATAAAGCAAAAAACGATGCTTTATCATCATACTGCCAAATAAAAAATGGAATAAAATGCGATTAAAAAGACAACTGTAAATAAATATGGTGGCTTTGAAAAGGTCATCTTGTTCCCCACCCCCCAAAAAAAAAGCCGCCATACTGCTTCATCAGCCGAAAAATAAAAAAGTTATATCTCTCAGAATAAAGCAATGCAAAAAAAAATATTTTTTCTATTGTGTAAAAGCGCCAAAACATAAAAAGAAGATATCAATGTGGTACCGCTGTAAACGTACTGACCCGAAGAATAAAGCTACCTTATCAATTTTACCACACGCAGAATGGCATAAAAAAAATTCCTGAATTGTTGGTTTCTGTTTATTCTGCCTCCCAAAAATCGGCATAGAAAGCGATCAAAAAATGTCACGTGCCCGAAAATGGTACCAATGGAAAAATTATAGCTCTCTAAATATGGCGATGCAAAAAAAAAAGAATTTTTTAGTGTGTGACAGCTGTCAATCATAAAAACCCGATATGAATCTGGTATCGCTTGAATCGCACCGACCTGAAGAATAAAGTCATCTAATCACTTATACCGCACGAGGAAAGCCGTAAAAAATAAACTCTAGGGTTAAGATTGTGCTGGGATTAAGGTTGTGCTAGGGTTAGGTCTTTGCTAGGGTTAGGGTTGTGCTAGGGATAGGGTTGTGTTAGGGTTATGTTTTGCCAAGTATTTAAAGGGCTCGGATGCGGCTTTAAAGAAGGCGATTCATTTTTATTATAATTAAATGATTACAGAACATAGGAAATAGTGTGATATTGCGTACACCTTTGCATAATATAAATCACAAAGGTAAAGTACTTACAGCGCACACTATACAGGAAAAACTTCACCAGGAGAAACATACATCATCTGTCTGGGAGACATCAGCCGTGAGAAGAAAAATAGCGAAGACCGAGAAAAGTCCTGGGATGAATCCACACTGCGACGTCAGTGTATCCCCTTTTAGTCCACAGGTCAACAGGCTTCTGTCTTAGCTGAAAACTTCACTAGCTTATATCTTGTTTGAAAACAAATGTTTGCGTAACCAAATGTTACACAAATTCTGACAAGAGTCTTTTTGTTCAATATAGTATCTTTCTTCTGAGTGACCAGCTCTTCAGATGTCACTTAACACCGATCAAATATAGTTATATGAAAAAGTTTGGGCACCCCTATTAATCTTAAGCTTAATGTTTTATAAAAATTGGTGTTTTTGCAACAGCTATTTCAGTTTGATATATGTAATAACTGTTGGACACAGTAATGTTTCTGCCTTGAAATGAGGTTTATTATATTAACAGAAAATGTGAAATCTGCATTCAAACAAAATTTGACAGGTGTATAAGTATGTGCACCTCACCAGAAAAGTGACATTAATATTTAGTAGATCCTCCTTTTGCAAAAATAACAGCCTCTAGTCGCCTCCTGTAGCTTTTAATGAGTTCCTGGATCCTGGATGAAGGTATTTTTGACCATTCCTCTTTACAAAACAATTCCAGTTCAGTTAAGTTTGATGGTCGCCGAGCATGGACCGCCCTCTTCAAATGATCCCACAGATGTTCAATGATATTCAGGTCTGGGGACTGGGATGGCCATTCCGGAACATTGTAATTGTTCCTCTGCATGAATGCCTGAGTAGATTTGGAGCGGTGTTTTGGATCATTGTATTGGTGAAAGATCCATCCCCTGCGTAACTTCAACTTTATCACTGATTCTTGAACATTATTGTCAAGAATCTGCTGATACTGAGTGGAATCCATGCGTCCCTCAACTTTAACAAGATTCCCGGTGCCGGCATTGGCCACACAGCCCCAAAGCATGATGGAACCTCCACCAAATTTTACTGTGGGTAGCAAGTGTTTTTCTTGGAATGCTGTGTTTTTTTGCCGCCATGCATAACGCCTTTTTGTATGACCAAACAACCCAATCTTGGTTTCATCAGTCCACAGGACCTTCTTCCAAAAATAAATTGGCTTCCCCAAATGTGCTTTTGCATACCTCAGCCGACTCTGTTTGTGGCTTGCTTGCAGAAACGGCTTCTTTCGCATCACTCTCCCATACAGCTTCTCCTTGTGCAAAGTGCGTTGTATAGTTGACCGATGCACAGTGACACCATCTGCAGCAAGTTGATGCTGCAGCTCTCTGGAGGTGGTCTGAGGATTGTCCTTGACTGATCTCACCATTCTTCTTCTCTGCCTTTCTGATGTTTTTCTTGGCCTGCCACTTCTGGCCTTAACAAGAACTGTCCCTGTGTTCTTCCATTTCCTTACTATGTTCCTCACAGTGGAAACTGACAGGTTAAATCTCTGAGACAGCTTTTTGTATCCTTCCCCTGAACAACTATGTTGAATAATCTTTGTTTTCAGATCATTTGCCAGTTGTTTTGAGGAGCCCATGATGCCACTCTTCAGAGGAGATTCAAACAGGAGAACAACTTGCAAGTGGCCACTTTAAGTAGCTTTTCTCATGATTGCATACACCTGGCTATGAAGTTCAAAGCTCAATGAGGTTACAAAACCAAAAAAAGTGCTTTAGTAAGTCAGTAAAAAGTAGGTAGGAGTATTTAAAACAAGAAAATGATAAGGGTGCCCATACCTATGCACCTGTCAAATTTTGTTTGAATGCAGATTGTACATTTTCTGTTAGTACAATAAACCTCATTTTAAGGCAGAAACATTACTGTGTCCAACAGTTATTACATATATCAAACTGAAATAGCTGTTGCAAAAACACCAATTTTTATAAAACATTAAGCTTAAGGTTAATAGGGGTGCCCAAACTTTTTCATATAACTGTATATCACCGGAGATGAAACATGCCAAAGGCTCCTGGTACCAGATGTTTTACCATTCTATAAACACAGCATATTCTTACCAAATATTGCTAATGAATATAAACATGCATCGTTCTCACTAAACATTAATAAAAGACTGCTTGATACTATAAACTAAACATTGATAATAGAGCTATGAGGTCCAGGTGTTGGGAAAATTGCAAGGCTAACATAAGCTGAACTGTTAAAGGGTTCTTTAAAGACAGGCTACCAATATGGATTCCTGATGGACATTAAAAACCTTAGCACTATAAACCACCCTTGGTCATCTGGAAGCGATATATCATTTACATACAATACCATATCCCAAGGGAATATCTTCAGCAGATGAACGACACATTGCTATAAAAGAAGGAATACATTGTATACAACAGCATAAGGCGATACAAGCACAGATTATAGCAAAAATTATTCCTAAAATATAGCGTAAATAACCAAAATCAGGCAACCAATAAAATAACCAATCCCACCATTTACCATTACGCTGTGTGATGTGATCAATGTCATCATGTAACTGATCTATCTGAAATTGCAAATCCTGACTATGGTCTGACAAGTTAAAACAACACATACCTTCAAACTCTTCACATCCATGGTGGTGAATTAATAACAAATAATCTATAGTCGCTCTATTCTGTAAGACAGCTTTTCTGGTAAATTTGTAAATCTAATAATATATCTTCTAAGGCTCTACTGGTAGCATTTATTGATCTAGCTACAAGACAAGATAATCTCCCTACAGTCATAGCCGCATATGGGACTATGGCAGGAGATCCTACAATCGTAAGGGATAACCCTATAATTTCTGATTCAGTTAAAAGGTTTACATTATACTTATAGGGAAAATATATATTCTTGTACCGTGTTAGCCAGTAGATAAAAAAAATATTTAGATTTGAGAGTCCTCAATGGTTGATACCTTTTAATGGCTAACTGAAAAGATGGTAACAAATTGCAAGCTTTCGAGACTACTCAGGTCTCTTCATCAGGCATAGTATACCACAAAATCTGAAGAGTCACATATTTATACACAATAAGACATACAAAAATTGCAAGAGGTAAGACAGGTGAGGAAAAGCAGAGTTATTATGGAAGAGATAAACAGATCTGGCTATAAATATTTTAGCAGTTAATAGATAAAGAGTGTGAAGGTTTTATTGTCCTGCTATTAGGTCCAATGTTATGATGGCCTCACAAGTCTGAGGAGTAAATTCCTTAGTTGATGTAGAATGACATAAATCCATGCGACACATTCATTCCTGCTATGAAAGTGTTAAAGGTCACCATCAGTTTATATTCTGAAATTCTTCAGACCCCCAGCTGGACAATTGGTACATATAATTAAGTACACTACATTAGATGTGATACAGCTGAACGTGCCTGGGATCTTATAGTCCTGATGTGAATTGGGAATCTTTATCTTGTCTGTGGTCGTTATAAACGGACAGGTTTTATATTTTTTCTGGTTGCAAGGAAAGGTACCTGTAGCTGGAGGAGATGACAGGGAGCTTCTGACAATGATGCTTCTTAGATTTGGGGGGTTGCCTGAAACACAGAAGTGGGGGGTCTGGAAATATGGATTGTAATCGGGCATCTTTTTGTAGTAAAGGTTATAGTTTCCGTGCAGCTCTCCTTAGCGCCTCCAGATTTGGATTGTAGGTGATTACTAGAGGCAACCGGCTGCTTTCTTGTTTGGTTTGGTAATGTAGGAGATGATTCCTTGATATTCTGGTGGCTCTTGTAATCTGGTTCTCAATTGTTCTTTGATGGTAGCCCTGTTTCAAAAAGGTCTTTCTGAGGCCATCAAGGTGTTTGTCTCTATCCATCTGGTTGGAACATATCCGATTGTATCTGATGGCTTGGCTGTAAACAATAGAGTTTTTTATGTGTTTTGGATGGAAACTGTCCCATTTAAGGTATGTAGGACGGTCGATTGGTTCAAGGATGTCTCTATTTCATTGTTCTCTAGCTTGATGGTGGTGTCCAAAAAGTTAATTTCAGTACAGGAGTAGTTGAGTGTTAGGTTGATGGTGGGATGAAATTAATTAAAGTGTTCATGGAACGTCTTCAGTTGTTGCTCAGACCCCGTCCAGATGATTAAAATATCGTCAATGAAACGATAGTAGGCCAGAGTCCTGATGGGACATGAGGACAAAAAGTCACTTTCAAGCTTGGCCATGAAAAGATTTGCGTACTGTGGAGCCATTTTACTTCCCATCGCTGTACCAGTTTCCTGTAGATATATACTAGGAGGTCCCTGCTAAGCAGAGAAAAAAAGATGGCCACTAGAGTTCGTACAAATTCATAAAAATATCTTTATTGAAAATATAAATACCACATCAAAACAATTCGTATCGATGCACAAACAGACCACATCATGTGGACACAATGCTGGAGACCAAAACTATTGGATTAAAAAGTTACACCATAAAAACCATGTGACACAGCGGCCACAATTGGTGAGCCTACGTATAGTAGATGATTAAGGGGAGGTAATGAAAAAAATATATACATTTTATCTCCAATATATAAATGTTGCATGTAAATTTGTCAATAAAATATAGAGTATTTCATCCTCCCAATTTGTTTAAATCTAATTATGACATCCAGAATACTTATAAATTATGGTTATTAAAGAACATACCCCATATTCAAATGAATGGCATTGCTCAAACATATACCTAGATAGTCACTTGGCCACCAAACGAACCGCTGTTGGCGTCACCCCGACGCACGTTTCGGTAAGAACCTTTTTCAAGGGGTATTCATGCATACTGATCACCCACCCTAATATACCCTGTGACAATTAGTGAAGTGTGCACATGCTATACCGCCATACCGGAAGTATCCAGCGGCGCGCACAGGCCAATCACCTGACTTCCTACAGACGCATCCCAGTCACCATGGAGAGGCGTCACATGATCCACAGTCACGCGATCGGAAGTACCGCCTCGTCGTCAGGGACGCCATCCCCGCTACATACCTGCTCATGGAGTGACGCGGCCCCACCGCCGCAACCGTGGCGCACAGCGGCGTCGGCATCAGCAAGATGTCGAAAGCCAATGAGCGCAACAGAGCGACCGCGTACCGGCGATGCAGCAGCGGTATGTATCAAGGGTGGTCCCAGAGATCATATACTCGGAAACCAAAGTCTGCAATATTTCACAACTAACAAAATGGCAGTACTGTATATTTATATCTATGTATATAGAGTACACTGAGGAGGTGTACCCACCTATAAAACATATGTACCAATTATATACCATCTCTCATCACATGATTTGACATAAAAAAAAAAGGGGGTACCCTATAACCACCATCGCCTCAGGACGAAGAAAATACCACATAGAGATACCACTAAGAAATATAGCATTATTCTGGACCCACCATTCAATAGCAAAAAATCCTCATTAAGATCACATCAATCCATAGCAATGTATAACAACATTTCCATATTTACACACATATGGATACATATACAAGAATATAATATTTCATATTTAAGTATTCTTACATATTTTTTTGATAGATATTATTTACATATTATACTCTTCTTTATTTCTTTACGGATCACTCCTACAATTCTTCCACCTATAAAACTCTAGGGTCCATACAGATCATTGCTTGGTAATAGTTGTTGAAGTAATTGGAACTGGTGAGTCCAAATGAGTACTGTCATCATAGATATTGCAGGCCGATAGTGGATCAGAGGTATCACAACCAATCTGATGGGAAGTCAATATGCATGAAATTAAAACACAAATAATCACACAAAGAATAAATAAAACTGATATTATTAATATTGGTCAAGATATACCTGGGCATCACATACAGTATGGAGATTACAAAAATGGGACGAAACTAACGTTCTCATTAAGCCCCTTGGGGTGCAGGGTTTTGAACGCCCAAATCCATTTGGATTCCAATTGAGCCAGTTTCTGTGAAACGGGTCCACCACGAATACCCACCAAAATACTATCAACGCCTTTTATTCTCAATCCAGTAGAATCACAATTGTGATATAACTTAAAGTGGCGTGGGATGGTTTTAAGCGTGGATGCATCCACATGGCCAAGTGCCGCCTCAATCCCCAACACATGCTCTCTTACCCGTGTTTTAAATTGGTGTGTAGTCATACCTATGTAGATAAGCCCACACGGACAAGATGCATGGTATATCACATATCATGTTTGACAAGTGATGTATTTATTGATCTTAAATCTTGTACCGTCCGAATCACAAAAATCCGTACAACGGTCGATGTTGGGTCAGGCGACACAGTGACCATATGGACTGCAGCCACGCCGTCCCCCACCCACTCCATCTAAGAAGGTTTGTCGAGGTTCACCCTCATAGTGACTCCGCACCAGATGGTCTCGGAGTAAGAATACATATGTAAGAATACTTAAATATGAAATATTATATTCTTGTATATGTATCCATATGTGTGTAAATATGGAAATGTTGTTATACATGGCTATGGATTGAGGTGATCTTAATGAGGATTTTTTGCTATTGAATGGTGGGTCCAGAATAATGCTATATTTCTTAGTGGTATCTCTATGTGGTATTTTCTTCGTCCTGAGGCGATGGTGGTTATAGGGTACCCCCTTTTTTTCTTATGTCAAATCATGTGATGAGAGATGGTATATAATTGGTACATATGTGTTTTAGGTGGGTACACCTCCTCAGTGTACTCTATATACATAGATATAAATATACAGTACTGCCATTTTGTTAGTTGTGAAATATTGCAGACTTTGGTTTCCGAGTATATGATCTCTGGGACCACTCTTGATACATACTGCTGCTGCCTCGCCGGTATGCGGTCGATCCGTTGCTCCGATGCGCTCATCGGCTTTCGACATCTTGCTGATGCCGACGCCGCTGTGCGCCACGGTTGCGGCGGTGGGGCCGCGTCACTCCATGGCCAGGCATGTAGCGGGGATGGCGTCCCTGACGACGGGGGCGGTACTTCCGATCGTGTGACTGGATCATGTGACGCCTCTCCATGGTGACTGGGATGCGTCTGTAGGAAGTCAGGTGATTGGCCTGTGCGCGCCGCTGGATACTTCCGGTATGGCGGTATAGCATGTGCACACTTCACTAATTGTCACGGGGTATATTAGGGTGGGTGATCAGTATGCATGAATACCCCTTGAAAAAGGTTCTTACCGAAACGTGCGTCGGGGTGACGCCAACAGCGGTTCGTTTGGTGGCCAAGTGACTATCCAGGTATATGTTTGAGCAATGCCATTCATTTGAATATGGGGTATTTTCTTTAATAACCATAATTTATAAGTATTCTGGATGTCATAATTAGATTTAAACAAATTGGGAGGATGAAATACTCTATATTTTATTGACAAATTTACATGCAACATTTATTTTTTTCATTACCTCCCCTTAATCATCTACTATACGTAGGCTCACCAATTGTGGCCGCTGTGTCACATGGTTTTTATGGTGTAACTTTTAATCCAATAGTTTTGGTCTCCAGCATTGTGTCCACATGATGTGGTCTGTTTGTGCATACATACAAATTGTTTTGATGTGGTATTTATATTTTCAATAAAGATATTTTTATGAATTTGTACGAACTCTAGTGGCCATCTTTTTTTCTCTGCTCAGCAGGGACCTCCTAGTATATTTATATGATGGTCCGTTCTGACTTAAAGTCCTGCATGCAATAACATGGGTCCATATGGATTTTATGTACTTCAACCCTGTTTATTGATTTGGTTCTTTAGCCTTTCATTTCCTGTAGATATATGTTGTTATCAAATTCAAAGTAATTGTGGGTGAGGATGAATTCTGTAAGTTTGACCACAGAATCAGCAACAATTCCTGTATTTTCTATGAAGATTTTGCAGGCATTTAATCCATCCTTGTGTGGGATATTAGAATACAAAGATTCCACATCCATGGTGGTCAGGATGGTTCCTTCTGGTAGAGGACCTATTGCTGCTAGTTTATTCAGTAGGTCTGTCATGTCCCGAATGTAGCTGGGTGTACTCTTTACCAGTCCAGAAACTTGCTCAGTAAGGGTGCCCACACATGAAATAACTGGTCTTCCTGAATTTCCAAATTTGTGGATTTTGGGGAGCATATAGAATGTCCCTATTCTTGGACTCTCTGGTATCAGGTCATTCGTCAGGCAAACAAGATACCAACTTGTTTAGTTCCTTATAGTCCTGTGTAGGGTCAGACTCCAGTTTTTTGTAGTAGCGTGTGTCCATCAGTTGTCTGTTTGCTTCCTTCATGAATATAAACTGATGGTGACCTTTAACACTTTCAGAACAGGAATGAATGTGTCGCATGGATTTGTCATTCTACATCAACTAAGGAATTTACTCCTCAGACTTGTGAGGCCATCATAACACTGGACCTAATCACAGGACAATAAAACCTTCACACTCTTTATCTATTAACTGCTAAAATATTTATAGCCAGATCTGTTTATCTCTTCCATAATAACTCTGCTTTTCATCACCTGTCTTACCTATTGCATTTTTTGTATGTCTTATTGTGTATAAATATGTGACTCTTCAGATTTTGTGGTATACTATGCCTGATGAAGAGGCCTGAGTAGTCTCGAAAGCTTGCAATTTGTTACCATCTTTTCAGTTAGCCATTAAAAGGTATCAACCATTGAGGACTCTCAAATCTAAATATTTTTACATTATACTTACAATCTTCAGCTAAACAGGAAAATCCCCTCTTTGGACGTTTAGCTTTATGGGATGGAAACAAAGGATACATCATTAGGGCTAATCTAGAAATAACACATGGCCCACCTATTATGTTAGCTGAAATATAATTAAAAGTTGTATTCCCACAAGAAAACATCCACCCCTTGGGCAATTTTACATGTTGTATATGTGAGAGAGAGATTACTGTTTTGTTGCACTTCATGTTTTTCGCTACCTCATTCTCTTGAAATTTTTATCTGAACGTGAACCGCACATGATATTATGTTCATTGTGCCTTTTGTTACCTTCTATTTTTACCTATTTTATTTTGATTACAAGTCATTTGATAACATAACTCAGCAGATGCATTATTTTGAGTCTTTATAGTTATCATGTCTTCAGTAAGGAAGTCCTCTCCAGTACAGTTTATACAAGCGTAATACAGGTTATATGTATCATTTTGGATCACATCTCCTTCAATCTCCTCATCTTGGACAAACCCCCCTATTGAGTTTGTCCACAGTTGTAAGGGAGTTGGTATAGCTACCATACAATTCTCCAGTATATTGGTAGCGGTAGCAGTTTTTGTCATACAAAAATGGCTCATGTTCATCAATTGTGCCAAGTAACTCCATAGGTTCTGTTTAATTTTACACAATGCCACATTTTCTTTGACTGGCACTTCTTCTCTTTGTTGATACTACGGTTGGGTAGAGACAGAGACCGAAAGGACCATGCCTGTAACACCGATCAGCCACCATCTCCATATTTGAATTGGACACTAAAAAGAAAGAGCAGATTTATTATTCTCTGAGATAACACCTGTCTGCTGGAATATGTTCCCATTTTTCCTGTCCTGGCTTCATCACTATTAACACATTACCTGCCCCTCTAGCAATCACCTCTGCAGGCTCTGGGGGACCTTTATCCCCAGCTTGTTTTACCCATGTTTTTGCACCATCATTTAAAGAATGACTGGAACCAAAATCTTTATCTCCTCTGACAGTTATTACTGTGGGGGCTGTTCCCTTGATCACCTTCATTTTCTGGATGGATAAAATCAACAATTGAGCTACCCTGTCTCCTTTTTGAATCAACCAGTCACTATCCCCACTATTCAGCAGGAGTACCTTAATTTCACTTTGATAGTCCTGATCTATCACTCCTCCCATCACCTGAATTCCCTTTAAGGCTAAATCTGACCTTGGAGCTATAAGACCAAAATGTTCAGGAGGCATTTGTAATCCTATAGCAGTTCTGATTGCCTTTATAACTCCTGTTCCAATCTGATTTCCTCATGGGATTGTAGATCTAATCCTGCAGCTTGTGGAGTAGCCCTATAGGGTCCTAGTGCTCCCGTCTCCAATTCCCAATAGAGAACTGTCTGTTCTGTGGTAGAAGCTTTTAAGGGCATTATCTGTAAATTGGGGGTAATCATCCTCATTAATAGTGTTTCCTGTTCTCCAATTGGCCTGTTAAGAATGTTAAGGGCTTCATTTAAATGTTTTCTCCACCCTTTGTAAGTTCCATCTCCCAATTTCTTTAATTGTTCTTTGAATAACCCATTCATCTGCTCTACCAATCCTGCAGCTTGGGGATAATATGGGATATGAAAGATTCACTCAATGTTATGTTCTGAGCAAAATTCTGCAACCTTCTTGTTCCTGAAGTGACTACCATTGTCACTCTGAATTTGTTACGGAATTCCGTAGTATAATACTATGGTTTCCATTGTTTTGATCGTACTGTTGGCATTGGCCGCTTTACACGGACAAGCCATCATGTACCCTGAGTATGTATCCACAGCCGTGCATACATACACACATCCTCCATCTTGTGGAAGGGGACCAATATAATCTACCTGCCAAATTTGTCCAGGCAATTTGCCTCGGGCTATATGGCCCCTAACCACATGGGGAATAGGTCTCTGTTGTGAATGTTGACACACTGGCCATTTCATAATTGTTTCCTTAATTACATGTAACCTGAGGGGCACTCCTCTGGTTTGTGCCCATTCATAAGTAGCTTTTTCTACAAGATGCCCACATTTCTGATGTGCCCATTGAGCCAATCCAAGTTGCTTTTCAGCTGAGTCAGGCTCCTCACTGGCATCAGCAACTGATATTTTGGAATGTTCATCCGCTATTGAATTGAAGAGTCTTTCCAGGTTATCTGAAGCACAATGGACGTCAACGTGAAATACAGTCACTTTAATTCTTTGCACAATTGCCCAAACATCTTGCCACAGTTCTTTCCCCCACACATCTTTGCTGTATATTTTCCAGCATATGGAGTGGGACAGACTTAGGTCTATATCATCAAAAGGAGTATTTGGCTCTGATCTGATGAGTGTTTATAAATGATGATGGAATAGCAACCTCTATAGGTCATGGGGAATACTAGATGAATCTCTAAATAAAAGCTACAGCAAGAGAGACACTAGAAGAAGATTTATTTGTTGATTTCTCAGTGGAGTAGACAGAAACTGTTATCTGTAATGTGTTATACATAACCATATATTGGCTTGTTAACTTGTGTTGCCCCTGAAGAGCCGCTACGACAGTTGGTGGTGAAACGCGTCGGGCATTAAGCATTTTTCATCTGAAAGGATGGTTATAGTTGAAATTGGGTACTAGGCATCTTCCTTTGAGTGGATGGTTATAGATATGTCATACTGAAATCATCTAACCAATATACTACTTGTTTAGGTATACCTAGGAGAGTATAGGCTGACCTCGGACAATATAACTACTAACAGTAGATGGGAAGCTGAACCATGATTATAACCTAGGTTATTGGTTGGGTTTTTTTTCTGTTTGATTGGTAATTAGTATACAATGTTTAGTCTGTTAGCCTGTGAGTCAGGGTTGTTTTGTTTTTTTGCACAATTGTTTGGTATGTTTTTAACTTTATACCTTAATAAATATATAATTTTAAAATGTCTTCCCTTTAGTTTATATACTGTGATTGGTTAAGATTAATAACATTTATTGTTGTGAGCCCCTATTCTTATTTTGCCAATTAATGACCAAATTTACATGAGGGCGTCTATCTATGTGGAGGGCTCGGCCAAGAAGTCAATCACTTGTGTCTCCCTCTGACTGGGAAACCTCTCTGGGAGAAAAAGTCAACTCCTGTCGCTGTGTTTTGACCTCCTGCAACAGCAATTTTACTTCAGCGTAAAGATCCTCAAACCCCGGCGCTGTGGGTTTCACTGGGGACGAAGTCGGAGTGGGCCCTCCCGCTCTCTCCGTGTCCAACTACGCCCACGCTGTGGGGATCCAGAATCTTCCACTGTCACCTTTTTATTTTGTAAACTTCCTGATTTCTTATGAAGCCCTCGCTTTTGGTATAATTTCCACATTTCATCAGTACTAGTGATGGGCGAGCACTAAAATGCTCGAGTCGAGCAAATTGGAATGCTCGACCCGAGCAATGAGCCCAATGTAAGTCTATGAAAAATTCGAACATTTTTCAGGCGGCTCCCCCCGGAGGTCTGCAGAGGCCTAAAAATTGCCCAAATCGATGGGAACAGTGCTCAAATGACATGGGAACAGCATGGGGAAGACCCCTGAAAGCATTTCTGACTCCCAGGTCACTGCTGTGAACAACGTTGTCAGAGGTATTACGCCACTTTTACGAACTCACAATAAAACATACAAAAACTAAACCAAAATGGATTTTCCTGGGAAATATGTTAAGGAACATCCTTTACAGGGTAATGACTTGTATATAAGGCAAAATAAATAACCAAAACCAAAAATACTCCTCCACACCAGCGTTTTTGATGCCTTTTTGCATTCAACCGTGACAAATGCATTCACCGGGAGATGTAATTTTAATATTTTACAACCTTATCTGGCCATGTGGTGTGTGACACATCAGACACATCCTGTTTCATTTATGAAGGAGGCACTCTGAAAGTCACAAAGCCTATTTTTATAGGGTTATCAGGCGGCCTTTTCTATTCTTAAAGGGCCAGCAGTCAGCCCTCACCATTCTTAGAGAGCCATCAGCCGGCTGTGCTTTGTTGTTCCCATTACTAAAGAGTGGGTCTCCTATACTATTATTGCGTATGCAGTGAGTGGCAGGGCTGCACAAAATTTGGACGCACCCCAGTACCCCTTTGAAGAGACTTAGAGGAGGACCTCCTGAAAACAATGTTCCCATTATTAGAAAGTGGGTCTCCCATGCTGTTTGCCTATGCAGTGAATGCAAGGGCTGCCAAACATTGGGAGGCACTCCAATGTCCCTTGGAAGAGACGTGGAGGTTAGAGGGCCTCCTGAAAACAATGTTCCTATTAATAGGAAGTGGGTCTCCCATTGTGTTGGCCTATGCAGTGAATGCAAGGGCGCCAAAAATTTGGAGGCACTCCAATGCACCTTGGAAAAGATGTGGAGGAGGGCCTCATAAAAAAATGTTCCCATTAGAAAGGAGCGGGTCTCCTATACTTGTAATGCCCATGCACTAAGCGTATGGGCTGACAAACATTTACCCCTGGGGGGTATAAATGAACATATTGAAGACCAGAAGCAAATATCCAAAATCAGGAAGCGTATACCCATGTGTGGCTGTGAAAAGATGCATGGGAATACACCTCCCAAAAAAAGACACTGGATTTAAGTTTATGTTACGCTGCTATCATGGTGGTGTTAAGAAGTCTGGCCCAATCCAGCCCTTGTTCATTTTTATAAGAGTCAGCCTGTCAGCTTTTACAGTTGACAGGTGGATGCTCTTATCAGTTGTAATTTCACCAGCGGCACTAAAAACCCTCTCTGATAAAATGCTAGCGGCCAGGCAGGCCAGGACCTCCAAGGCGTAGAGAGTCAGTTCATTCCACGTGTCCAGCTTGGATATCCAATAATTATAAGGCACAGAGGAATCATGGAGGACATTGGTACAGTCGGCAAGGTACTCCCTCAGCATCTTCCCAAACTTTGCACTCCTTGTGAGAGTAACCCGCACCTCAGGGCCTGTGCAATGGGAGGGGCTGAGAAAACTCTCCCAGAACTTTGACAGTGTTCCCCTGCCTCTGCTGGATTGGAGTTGTGTCTCTCTCGGCTGTACTCCTTGGTTGTCCAATGAACTGTGACCTCTGCTGCCAGCGTTTTCAAAAGGGAATTTTTTTTAATAGTTCCACAACAAGGGCCTTCTGGTACTGCCCCATTTTTGTAGACCTGTCCGCCTCAGGAATAAGAGATATAATGTTTTCCTTGTAGCGTGGGTCTAGAAGTGTCATCAACCAGTAATGACTGTCACCCAAAATTTGGAGAACGCAAGGGTCACGGGAAAGGCAGCGTAACACAAACTCAGCCATGCGTGCCAGACTGCTAACAGGCAAGACTTCCGTGTCCTCACCAAGAGGATGACTGATCATGCTCTCCTCCTCCTCTTCCCTGTCCTCAGGACATCCACGCTGAACTGACGGTATGACAGTTGTGCAGGTAGTACCGTCTATAGCGCAAGAAACTAGCTCCTGTTCTTCCTCCTCCTTCTCTTGCTCATTGTCACCCAATCCCCGTTGGGATGAGATGAGGCTGGACTGTGTGTAATCATCCTGTATGGTTCCTTGCTCCATCTCATTGTGCTCCGCCTGCAATTCATCCTCTTTGCTTCTGAGCAGAGAGCGTTTCAGCAGACAGAGAAGCGGGATGGTGACGCTAATTATGGCGTCATCACCGCTCACCATCTTGGTGGAATCCTCAAAATTTTGGAGGATGGTACAGATGTCTGCTATCCATGTCCACCCCTGAGGTCTTGTGTGGAGTCTGAACTGAATACAGCCTTGTTGATGCTGGTAGTGAACAACTGCCCTCTTCTGCTAACAAATTCTTTCCAACATCTGCAGTGTAGAGTTCCAACGCGTGGAGACATCACACACCAGTCGATGAGCCGGAAGCTGCAAACGCTGCTGAAGCACGGTAAGGGCAGCGGAAGCTGTACCTTACTTTCTAAAATGGGCACCCAGGCGGCGTACTTTGATGAGCAGATCCGGCAGCTCTGGGTAGGTTTTGAGAAACCGATGAACCACGAGGTTAAACACATGGGCCAGGCATGGTACATGTGTGAGCTCGCCTCACCTCAGAGCCGCCACCAGGTTCCGGCCATTGTCACACATGACCATGCCTGACTGTAGGTTCAGTAGTGTCAGACACAGATCTGCTTGCTTTTTCAGAGCTGTCCACAACTTTTCAGCATTGTGCGGTTTGCCACCTAAGCATATTAGCTTCAGCACAGCCCGCTTGGCTGAGGCAGTGCTTCCAGCTTGTGACTGATGTGGTCATTTCGGAGATTGAGGCTGAAAAGGAGGAGAAGGATGAGGTGCAGGAGCTGTAGACTGTGGGGGGCAACCCTGATTGACCTAGGGCCTGCAATCCTCGGCATCGGGAGGATGTGTTCCGTCCCAAGGTCCGACTGGGCTTCCACTATGTTAACCCAGTGTGCCGTCAGCGAGATGTACCGTCCCTAACCACAAACACTTGTACACGTGTCCCTGGTTAGGTGGACTTTCCCTGTAACTGCATTGTTGAGGGCATGGCTAATGTTGTGGGACACGTGGTTGTGTAATGCAGGGACGGCACATCAGGAGAAATAGTGGCGGCTGGGGACCGAGTACCGAGGGATGGTCGCTGCCATCAGGTCGCGGAAAGCTTCCGTCTCCACGAGCCTAGAAGGCAACATTTCGAGCGCAAGCAGTCGCAAAATGTGGAAATTTAGTAGTGTGGCCTATGGGGCGTTGTCTGCGTATTTGCGCTTGCGTTCCAAGGACTGGGGTATGGATAACTGAATGCTGCGCTGGGACAAGGACGTGCTTGCTGATGATGCTATTTGAGATTGTGCAACGACAGGTGCAGGGCAGGAGGCATCTTCGCATGCACTATGGACAGGGGATTGGCTTGCACACAAAACAGCGGAAGAAGCAGTGGTGTCACCTGCAGACACTGTTCCTGGACCCTGGGGTTCGGCCCACAAAGTCGGGTGCTTTGCTGCCATGTGCCTAATCATTCTGGCCTAATGCTGGCCTGGCAGGTGGTGTAAATGGCCTTTTTGGGGTTATCGGCAGAGTCTTTAAAAATCAATTAGACTCGAGAAGACCTAACAGTTGCACTGGCAACGTCCGTCGAGTTGGTGTTACTGGGAACTCTTTCTCGCCTTCTGTTTGCGACCACCACAGTGCATCTTCATGCCTGTTGGGGTGCTCTTCCTTCCTCCCCCTGTGTGCTGCTGTCCTCATTCTGCATGTCCTCCTGCCAGGTTGGGTTAGTTACTATATCATCCACCACCTCGTCTTCCACCTCCGCACAATGGTCCTCCTCCTGACTTTCTGGCAATTGTGTCTCATAGTCCACCTCTCGTGACACTTTCCCACCATCGCCTTCGTATGACCGTGGCTGCTCAAATATTTGGGCATTGCTAAATGCGATCTTCTCTTGCCCCGCTTCAAGTAGACCAGGCAAGAGGCCCGAATCTATAAATGGAAAAGTGAACAGCTCTTCGGAGTGTCCAAGTGTGGGATCAGTTGTCTCTGGGCACTCGGCATGGTGGGAGGAAGGGGAGGATCAGGGTGAGGAATATGCAGTCCAGACTCACGGCTACTGAGACTTGACCTGTGTGGAAGACAGGGTGGTGGTGGTGGTGGTGGCTAAGTGACTGGAAGCATTATCTGCTATCCAACCACTAACCTTTTCACACTGCTCTGTGTTCAATAGTGGTGTTCTATGGTCCCCTATTAATTGGGACAGGAAGGTCGAGCGAGAAGCAGTGGGTGTTTGTTGTGGCACAATTTCAGCTTGCCCACGGCCTCGGCCTCTGCATGCACCATCACCATCACGTCCAGTTCCCCGTCTCTTGCCACGTGCCTTGTCCATTTAAAATGGACGACAATATCTTCCACGCTCACTACAAATGGCTCAAATTGGAGCGCAATTATATGTGATCCGTGTGATGGACAAACCAGTTTTAAATAGCTGCATTTTTAGCGCTGTAATATGAAAAGGACCTGGCTGTACTCTGCAGTGCCAACAAGCAAATGACGATGAAAAATGGTGTTCTCTGGATTGCTTTTTAAGTATATAATCAGGATTAAAATAAAAATATATATATTCCTGACCCGATACCTAGGGCTATTTTCTGGAAATATCTGGAAAAGCAGCAGACAGAACTGGAATGGACCCTCTTGCTATGTGCACTGCAGTCTGCTATATACTCTGCCTGCCTGCCTAGCACTGATATCTCTGCAGCTGGATTAGTCCTCAGAAGGACTGTTAGTTGAGATGAATATGTGTCTCTAATATAGTCTGGCATACCTACACTAACTAGAAACAAGCAAATCTCTCCCTAGCTTAGCAGCAGCTCTCCCTACACTGTCTGATTCCGGAGTGACTGTGACGAGCATGGCGGCGCCAGGTCTGATATAGACCTGATGACGCTGTGCGGCCAGCCAATCACTGTAATGCCACAACCAACATGGCTGCGGCATTACAGTGTGTGGCAGACCATCCCTGCATGTTGCTTGGCGCTCTAAAGAGCACCAAACATGCAGGGAGGAGACCCGAGTTCCCGCCAAGCAACCCCCGGAAATACTCGGCGAGCGCCGAGCATCTGCGACGCTCCAGCCCTCCCTGGGATATGGGTTTACTCAGAGCCGGGTCAGTGTAGGGGTAGCGGGGGAGGCAGTCGTGGCCTGGACCGTTCCGTGCCCAGGGCCGTCACATAAAAATATTGGCCTTTCAAGTAAGAGTGATATTTCGACTACGCCACCTGCGGTTTCCGGTGATGGACACCAGCGCTGCTACAGTCCACTGAGGCTGGTGTTACGGGCTGCTAAGATGGGACAGCTCCCCACAGGCGGAGCAGGCCTCAGGGCAGTGTGAGAAGGAATGGTGGGTGCAGTGCCGCGCAGGAAATAACAGGCTGAGGCGGTGTGTGAAGTCATCCAGGGCTTTTACTCACTTTCAGATGAACTTCAGCCGCAAAAGCTTCCCTCTGCTACTCACGGCGTACTGCGACCACCGGGATGGTGGGTCCAGCACTTTCCAGGTAGATCAGGAGCACCTGTCGAGACCCCTCTGGTGTGTGTTCCTCTCCTTGGTAAGTTCTCCCACTAAGTCTTCTCCTGACTGTGTGTGGTTAGAACGAGGTGTAAGGCCGGGTCCCACTGGATAAACGCAGTGTAAGAGATACAGGTGGCGTAAGCCACTCCGTCCGTATCCCCCCTGGGATCCACTAAGCCTCCGGGCTTTTCTGACTGAGACGTGAAGTAACAAAGTCAGATATCGGGGGCCAGTCACCCCTCTTGCAGCAGGAATCCCTCTGACTAGGCCAGAATAAAGAGTACAGGTGGCCACTCCGCTCCGTCCGTATCCCCCCTGGGATCCTTTTGCCTGCTCCCCTCCAGGCCTTCTTAGGTCAGGACCTTGACCGGGTAGAGACAGTGGTTAACTCAGACCCGCTCCTCGTCTCAAGGCCAGAGAACGAGGACCGTGTATCTTCAGTCAGCTGCAGACTTTTGCTGGACTCTGGCAGAAGACCACAATCACAGACGAATACCACAATCACAGACGAATATCACAATCAAAGACCTTGAACTTAACATGGCCGTAGATTAAATATGAAAGAATAAGTGTTTCCTAAAAGTATGTTCTCCACCCTCACCCACTACATGGTTCCCCCCATCTTTGGTTCCCCCCCCCATCTCCTCTATCCCGGGCTGGGGCAGCACCCTGGTGCATTTAGACCCCCTACTGGACAGGAGTGGTTTAGTGTTGAGTGGTAAAGTGGGGTCCTGAGAAATGCTCCATCCTTACCTGGAAGAGGAGATACCACACTTCGAGCTGAGGTGCAGTACCCCTGTGGCGACTGAACCCTCAGGGGCGCCACACATCTCGAGCAGTGAAATGCTCGGGGGAGCACCGAGCAGTAGCGAGCATGCACGCTCATCACTAGTCAGTACCAATCCCATCAATTTCCTCTTTGGGAACCTCATCTTTCAACAAGGCAATAAACATATCCTTGCGCGATATGCGGGAGCCATTGTTATTGTTTTTAGATTCTCTACGCTGCTCTCCGGAAACAAAATTACCACTAGTCCTGGGGCCCCAATCTCCCAAATTACCCAATTGCCGAATTGCCTCTAGGGTGTTGGAGATGGTCTTCCCAGTCTGGTTTACCATTAGGGTCATCATTATATGTTTATAAGCTGGGGAGCAGCCCTGATTATGCGATTTCTGACAGACACACTAACTAGGACTGCCATGTAGTCATCATAGGTCCTTACAGAAATAGCATTTTTTCATGACCTCTTCCTTCAACCTATGGGAACAATCTTTTAATGTAAACCATGGCTTCTTATTAGGGGGCCAATCTGCTTCAGATGGATTTTTAGGCTGTAATGCCATAGCCACAACATCCAGTATACTGCAAGTCGAATGTTGCAACCGAATCCGCAGTGTACAGAACGCTTCCTTCACTACAGGATCATGACTTAGTTGCACAAACTTGGGACCATCTACTGTATCCACTTGTACTCCATGGGCCCCTATCTCCCACAGTCTTACCTCCCAAGTAATCAATGATTCATTGGCTTTTTGAGAAAAACAATCATGAAGATCATTAAGTTCTTGCTGACTATAATCCTCCAACACATCTCTCTGTTGTGCACCTACAGGGGTATCTATGATCCGCCTGCGATGTATGGGATGTGCTTTTACTGAGTCAGTGGGGGAATTAACCTCTCTTTCCGCATTAAAGCACTCATCCTTCTGATCAGAATCAGTGGAATCCCACTTCTACACGTAATTTCAGTTATATACATTACTTTCCTATAAAGCTTGTTGTGTGTATATGTGTCACCCCAGGTCTGGATGCCACAAATATTAAAGGCTGTGTCTGAGAGCAGGAGGGAGGTTCCCTGGTTAGGGACAATTAGCATACAGCACCTCCTGTCCTAGGCCAGTAGGGGGAGCTGGCTGCCCCTATAAAAGCTGGAACTGGGGGTAGGGTTAGAGAGAACTGGACGACCTAGCTCAGGACTGAGACTAGTCCCAGAGAAGAAGGGACAGTTCAGCTGTAGCTGAGGAGTCCGTGAGGCAGAGGAGAAACTGCAAGCCAGGGACAGAGGCGATGAGAGCCGCTCCTGGCTGAGAGAATCACACAACCGGACATTGGAGTCCGAAGCTGTCAGGGTTGTAAGCCCAGCAGCAGAGAACCAACTCGCAAGGGATTGCAGGTCCCTTGGCCTAAGAAGCCTGGAGGCTCCGCCACACAGAGGGACCAGTACAGCGAGGAGAAAGCAAAAGGTACCCAAGGCCCGAGTCGCAAGCCATACAGGCGAGAAGTACACGGCCAGCTCAGGGACGTGGGCTATTACACCACAAAGAGGGGGATAGTCAGAAAGAGCATAGAGAGAACGGTAGGCCTACACACTCACCCTGACCAGTGGGGCTCGCCCGAATGCTCTCAGACACCCAGGCCCATTCCTAACCTGTACTACTGTTGGGTCATTAATAACACCTACAATAAAGACCCTGGACTGTTTGAAGCGGACTCTGAACTCTTACTATTGTGGCCTGCACTATCACCCCCAGCATTCACCTACACTGCCCTGAGGCTACACTCTTCCCGTGGGGAGTTATCCTACCCCTGTGCTGCACACCAACACCAGCCTCAGCGGTCTGCCTTGCAGCGGCGGTTATCCCTGACCGCAATCCACGGGTGGTGTAGTCGGACATTCACAAATCTATAAATAGACTGCCACAACATTTGGTCTGACCATCCTGAGCCACGGAATCGGGTTGCCACTACTACCCCCAGCGTCGTACAGAAGCCCGGTTCCGGGTATCCCACAGCCCAGGGGGTGAGTCAGCTTTTTGGCGTAGTCGGCAGGATTGTGACCAACCCGCCACAAACGGGTATTGTGTGCCTGAAAAAGACTTTATACATACCTGGGTGAAGTTTCCCGCCATTCGGGCCATTTCCCGCCATCCGTTGCAGTTTCCCGCCATCGGGCGCCATCTTCGGGACGCCGCGCGGGAAGAAGAGGGGCATGGACGTCAAAAATGCGCAAGACCTATAGCCCCGCCCTACGCTGAGACGCTGCGCAAGGTCCTGGAAAGAGATCCAGCGGACGCCGGCGTCATCACCGTGCGACGCAAGGTCCTCGCCCAGAGCATCGCGAGCGGAGCCACGGCGTACAGAAGAGGATCGCCGGAAGGTAGGCCACGGTTAACTAGGGGGGAGGAAGATGTCGGACGCGGAGGGACCCTCTACCACCAGCGTAGCTGCTGCAGCTTGTGATGCCGTTTTCCATGCCCTATATCCCCGGAGCAGCCTGGCTGCCACAGTATGCCGGCGAGTAGCATACCTTGGGTGACTTTAAAGAAAGACTGTATAGCCTGTTTAAAGTTTATCCCCTGACAGAAGAACAGAAAGTAAGCATACTGATAGGGCAGTTAACTGGTGCGGCCCAGCGGGAGGTAAAGTCTTGCACAGCTGAGGAGAAAAGGACTGTAAGGGGGGTTCTGACCCATCTACGGGACACCTTTGATACCCGTACCTCAGCAGAAATCAAAATGTGGTTCTATGGATGTAAGCAGCGAGCTCAAGATAGCATCAGAGATTATGGCCTAAATTTACAGGAAGCCTTGGGAGCAATCAAGCAAGCTGACCCTGGCAGCGTGCAGGATACAGATAAATTATTGACTGAGCAGTTCATAGAAGGTCTGCTGTCCAGCGCCCACAGAACCCAGCTGCGCCTCATGGCCCTACAGAACCCCGATTTGACTTTTGCACAGTTCAAAGATAGGGCCATCCGGGTGCTCCGAGAACCCGCACCAGGTGGCGCTGTAGTTTCCCGGCGCCCTGCCATCACTTACCACCAGGGGGCGGCGCCCTACCCCGCAGACCTTGTGGGGGCTGATGTGCAGGCTCTAAACCCATCCCCGCCAGCAAACCTGCACCACCAGGTCCAAGAACTAACAAAGAGTGTTGCTGCATTGACCAGGACCGTACAGTCATTACAGATGGACTCGTCAGGACCAATCAAGCTGGCTTCAAGTCCGGAGGATGTCCAGTGGCGTCGACAGAGGAGGATCCTGTCGTTCAGAGGGAGGCCCACCGACTGTTACACTGAGGATGGACAGCCGATTTGCCGCCGTTGCAGCCAGCCGGGACACGTAGCCAGGTACTGTACTTTAAATGGGTCTGACCTGGGGCAGAGGGCCAACCCCCAGGCATAAGGTCATTAGGCCCGTCTAATTGGCGTGATGAATACATGGGGGGGGACGCACAGTTTTACCCATAGTGCTGGACGGTATCCCCATGAGTGTACCGCTGGATACCGGGTCACAAGTAACTACCATCCCCTATGTACTTTTTAAGCAGTATTGGAGTGACACTGACATAACCCACTACCCAGACAATGACTTGAGCATCATCGCCAGCAATGGCCAGCCCGTGCCGCAGGTGGGGTTCAGAGAGATGACCGTTAAGATTGGTAAAGTTGAACTGCCGGCACAGGGAGTGATCATTGTGGACATTGATCGTCGAGAAAGTCACCCTAAAATAACCTTGGGTACTAACGTGATTGAAAATTGTCTCTTTCAGAAGTAATTGTAATTTTGCAGCAGGTGGCGATGAATGTGAGCTCCAGCCAACAGAGGGTCCTCCAGAAAGAGATAAGAGCCCTGATGAGACAGCAACAGGTAGAACTGTCTGGTGGTGAGATCGGTAGTGTGAGGATGAGCGACCCGTTCCCCATTGCCATGCCTCCCAAAAGTGAAATGATGATCTGGTGTCGGACTGCAATCGGGTTAAGAGGGAAAGACTACCAAGCCATGGTAGAACCAGTGTACTCAGACAGCAGGCCCACCATTTTGACAGCCTGGGGGGTGGTTGATGTCCGCCATGGAAGGGTGCCCGTCCGGATCTTAAACATCGGGGAAAGGGAAGTACACTTGCCCCGGTACGCTACACTTGCCAAATTGTATACTGTTGAACACAATGCTGTCAGGGCCGTGGAACCCTTGCCTCCATCTCCCCAGGCGGAAGGTAATGGCTCCCAGAAACACAAGGAGGACTGGTGCCAGAAACTCCACGTGGGTGCTGACTCCACAGCCCTTGCACCAAAAACAAGGAGTCTACCGGGTGGTTCAGGAGTACAAGAGAATCTTTAGTAAGCACCCGCTAGACTTCGGCAGAGTGAAAGGGGTAGAACACCACATCCCCACGGGGAGCCACCCACCAATAAAAGAGATACAGACCTGTACCCCCCGCACACTATCAGAACGCAAAGGGCATGCTGAGAGAAATTAAAGAATCCGGGGTCATTAGAGACAGCTGTAACCCCTGGGCAGCCCACTTGGTTCTGGTAAAAAAGAGAAAGACGGTACCATGAGAATGTGCGTGGACTATAGACAAGTCAATCGTATCACCCATAAAGACGCATACCCGAGGCCTAGAATAGAGGAGTCTTTGGCCGCACTATAATCAGCTAATTTCTTCTCTACGTAGGACCTTACTAGCGGGTACTGGCAGGTTCCTGTGGCAGAGGCTGACAAGGAGAATGCCGCCTTCACCACCCCGATGGGATTAAGTGAATTCAACTGTATGCCATTCAGGCTCTGCAATGCACCCGGGACCTTCCAGAGGCTGATGGAATGCTGTCTAGGGCACCAAAACTTTGAGACGGTCCTACTCTACCTGGATGACGTGATTGTCTATTCGAAGACTTACGAGGACCATCTAAAGCACCTGGCTGAGGTGTTTGAGGCCATGGCAGGCTTTGGCATGAAAGTGAAACCCTCCAAGTGCCATCTGTTAAAGCCGAAGGTACAGTACCTAGGACACGTGGTGAGTGCAGAGGGAGTAGCCGCCGACCCTGACAAGGTTACAGTAATCCAGAGCTGGCCAAGCCCCTCTAACATCAAAGAAGTGAGGCAATTCCTCGGGTTGGTAGGCTACTACCGAAGGTTCATCCCCGGGTTCACAAAGATGGCAGCTCCAATGCAGGACCTCCTGATAGGTCAGTCTAAATCCAGAAGTCACAAGCCACCCTTCAAGTGGGACAAGCCGGAAGAGGAGTCCTTCCGCCAGTTGAAGATGGCCCTCACGGGGGATGAGATCCTGGCCTACCCAGATTATGACCAGCCTTTTATCCTCCACACAGACGACAGTAATGTGGGGCTGGGAGCCGTACTGTCACAGAACCAACAGGGCAGAGAAAGGGTGATCGCGTACGCCAGTCGGAAGCTGAGGCCCACTGAAAGAAACCCGGAGAATTACAGCTCCTTCAAGCTAGAATTCTTGGCAGTGGTGTGGGCCGTCACAGAACGGTTTAAACATTACCTGGCCTCCGCAAAGTTCACCGTGTACACGGACAACAACCCGTTGACACACCTGGACAATGCAAGACTTGGTGCCCTGGAACAGCAGTGGATGGCCCGGCTATCGAACTATGACTTCACAATCAAATACCGGGCAGGCAGGACCAACGCCAACGCAGATGCCCTATCGAGAATGCCCCACCTACCCGAAGGGAAAGAAGACTCGGAGGAGCTGGAGGAAGTAGAGCTCCCTGCGTTCCACCGGTATGGGGCCACTCAGTATTCTCACCGGGTAAGAGACAAAGACCTAACCACCGTCATGTTCAACTCCTTACCCCACCACGGCTGGGCTGAAACGCAAGATAGTGACCCTGCAATTCGCCTGGTGAAAGACCTGTTGACCCAGGCAGGCGCTAGCCCTGGCCCGGACGCTCTAGAGGAAGCCAAGCAGTTATGGAAGAAAAAAAGCAGGCTATTCCTCTACAAAGGTAAACTGTGCAGAAGGCTTGTCAACCACCGGACGCACGAGCTGACCTGGCAGGTAGTGGTCCCGAGACTAGATGCAGCAATGGTCCTGGAGGCCTACCATAACAGAGCAGGACACTTCGGGTTGGAAGAAACTGGAGTTCCTACTGAGAGAGCGGTTCTACTGGGTCGGTATGAGAGGGGCCATAGAGAAGTGGTGCAGGGACTGCGGCCCATGTAACCTCAGAAGGAAGGACTTACCAGCCAGAAGACACCCTTGAGGCCCATTGTCACCAGGCAGCCTCTTGAGCTGGTAGCTCTGGACCCTGTGAAATTGGCTCCAAGCCGGTCGGGCTACGTCTATGCCCTGACAATAGTGGACCACTATTCCCGGTTCCTGGTGGTGGTTCCCGTTAAAGACTTGACAGCCCAAACAGCGGCCAGAGCCTTCCAACAACACTTCTGCCGTCCACACGGGTATCCGGAACAGGTCTTGACAGATCAAGGTCCAGCGTTCGAGGCGGAAATCTTCCAGGAGTTCTGCAACCTCTACGACTGTAAGAAGATTCGGACAACGCCTGGTTTCAGAGTCAGGAGGGAATTTTTCCTCACGTGAAGATTGGCTAAATCATTTGGGGTTTTTGCCCTCCTCTGGATCAACTTTAGCAATTACAGAACTTACAGGTCGAACTTGATGGGCGCAAGTCTTTATTCGGCTTTACTAACTATGTAACCGGCAAACAAACGGGCTGTGTGAGAAAATTAATAATATTGTCATTGATCTCCTCAAAACGTTGCCCCTAGAGGAACGCAGCCTGTGGCCGGAAAAACTGCCGGACCTGATAGACTTATACAACCATATCCCGGTGAATGCTACCAATTGCACCCCGGCTTACCTGATGCGAACAAGACCAGGTAAGCTGCCGATAGACCTGGAGATGGGAGTCCTGACACCCGAGGACACCTCCCCCAGACGCGGACTGGGATACGGAACGGCGGCTGCAGTACAAGAAGGTACAGGAGAGTGTGGAGAGGAATCTGGCTCAAGCGAGAGAAAAGCAAGAGAGCCCTTGCTGGTCCCCTGAAACCTGGCGAGCAGGTCCTGAAGCGGAAGAGAAAGCTTCACAAGCTGGATGACCAGTGGGAGAGAGACCCGTAAACAGTACTGCCGTCCAACCACGACAACTCGAAGGTATGTGTAATTACCAAGGATGGAGGAGAAACCACTAGCACTGTCTCCAGAGACCACCTAAAACGGAGCCCCGAGCAACTACAGAGTGCAGGAGAAGATCGAGATGACCTTGAACTCGCAGAGGACAAAGAAGAAATGATCAACACATTTCTTGGAGAGTATCCTGGACTCTGATAAACGATGCAATAGTGGTACCCGTCCTACACTTCCTTCAGCCAACCCAGCAGGAGCCTACAGCAGAGCAGGAAGAACAAGAGGAACAAGCAGCCCCGGAGGCAGAAGAACCCATGCCAGCAGCCCAGGAGAGTCAACCCTCTGCTGACAGTGATCCTGCCATGCCTGCGGTAAGCCAAAGGACCTGCAGACAGCTGCCTGCCCTGCCTGTAAACCCAGCTAGTAGCTGTACCCTAAATGCTAGTGGGGAAAGCCAGGTTAGACCACCACCAGACAGTGGGTTACGCAGGTCAACCCGGATTACTAGGGGTCAAATACCAGCTCGCTGGAAGATCTAAATGTAAAGTATGTAGTTAATGTGTTATACTTGTTACCTGGTTACTAATACCGTTTTCCCAGTTTTCCTAGATACAATGGACTGACAGGTTATGGACGGTGAATAACCGGAACTACCACGTAGATAGTTGCACCTGGTGCCCTCTTGTGAAGATTGCCACAGAAGAAAAACCTGTCCGGCGTGGCCTCCTTGTGGTCCAAAGTAGTTAGCTTTTACCTTGCCGCCATGCCCAAGGCCAGGAACTTGGGGTTTATGGAGACAGGTCCCCACACTGTGGAAAACTTCACCTTGTTGGGTGATATGGACACCCGGTCACGGAAGCGCCGTGGCCTTAAGGACAAAATGTACTTGTAAATATGTTATGTTGTCATTTATACCCTGTATTTGTGTTTCCTGTTTAGTCCGGAGTACTAAATTTTACTAGGGGGGAATGTGTCACCCCAGGTCTGGATGCCACAAATATTAAAGGCTGTGTCTGAGAGCAGGAGGGAGGTTCCCTGGTTAGGGACAATTAGCATACAGCACCTCCTGTCCCAGGCCAGTAGGGTGAGCTGGCTGCCCCTATAAAAGCTGGAACTGGGGGCAGGGTTAGAGAGAACTGGACGACCTAGCTCAGGACTGAGACTAGTCCCAGAGAAGGAGGGACAGTTCAGCTGTAGCTGAGGAGTCCGTGAGGCAGAGGAGAAACTGCAAGCCAGGGACAGAGGCGACGAGAGTCGGTCCTGGCTGAGAGAATCACACAACCGGACATTGGGGTCCGAGGCTGTCAGGGTTGTAAGCCCAGCAGCAGAGAACCAACTCGAAAGGGATTGCAGGTCCCTTGGCCTAAGAAGCCTGGAGGCTCCGCCACACAGAGGGACCAGTACAGCGAGGAGAAAGCAAAAGGTACCCAAGGCCCGAGTCGCAAGCCATACAGGCGAGAAGTACACGGCCAGCTCAGGGACGTGGGCTATTACACCACGAAGAGGGGGATAGTCAGAAAGAGCATAGAGAGAACGGTAGGCCTACACACTCGCCCTGACCAGTGGGGCTCGCCCGAATGCTCTCAGACACCCAGGCCCATTCCTAACCTGTACTACTGTTGGGTCATTAATAACACCTACAATAAAGACCCTGGACTGTTTGAAGCGGACTCTGAACTCTTACTATTGCGGCCTGCACTATCACCCCCAGCATTCACCTACACTGCCCTGAGGCTACACTCTTCCCGTGGGGAGTTATCCTACCCATGTGCTGCACATCAACACCAGCCTCAGCTGTCTGCCTTGCAGCGGCGGTTACCCTGACCACAATCCACGGGTGGCGTAGTCGGACATTCACAAATCTATAAATAGACTGCCACAACATTTGGTCTGACCACCCTGAGCCACGGGATCGGGTTGCCACTATTACCCCCAACATCGTACAGAAGCCCGGTTCCGGGTGCCCCACAGCCCAGGGGGTGAGTCATATACATATATAGTTCTCCTGCTCTCTTGTCCCCTTTCTCTCTATGACCAGTGATAGACTATTTTTATATCACATTTAGGCATCCATTTAATGTATACGCTGGGACATATAAGATAAACCGATACCTCTGACGGATGATGCACACTTTTAATGTTTCTTTTATGACTCTAAAACTATAAATCTGTTACACAGCTCCTTCCCGATCAAATAATGTGAACAGCTCCATTCCTCCCTCTGTGTATACATTGTGTAATGTGAATGTATTGTGCTCTGTGAACTGTATATGGGCTACAGAGAATGATACTTGCCACACGATGACCAGTAAAGGATGATGGAATCCTGTAAATCCTGCAAAAATGAAAAAAGGGGAAATGGGGGAGGGTACAAATGGGAGGAAAAGGAAAAAATGACAAAACATTGTGCCTTTATGGCTAAAAACTCTCCGGATGCTCCTTGTAGACAAGTCGCTGTGCTCGCTCTCTCATTGCAGGTGCCAGGAATGACCAGTAACTGCCAATCACATGACCTCCTCACTGCAGCCAGAACATTTCTATTACATTTGAAACTTTCAAGTAAAGATTTAGCCCTGATTCATCAAGACTGGCAGTTCTCATATCGGAATGTGGTGGTTTCTGGTCCCTTAGTCTGACATTTATTTTCTAAACACTGTGTATTCATGAGCTCCTGAGTATTTTGGGGGGGGGGGCATTCAGTATTATGGGTACCACATAGTCCTCCATACAGTATAATGTTCCCCATATAGTGCTCCATACAGTATTACGGGCAACACATAGTCCTCCATACAGTATTATGGACCCCATATAGTCCTCCATACAGTATTATTGGCACCACATAATCCTTGGAACAGTATAATGGGCCCCATATAGTGGTTCATACAGTATAATGGGCACCATTTAGTGCTCCATACAGTATTAAGGGCACCATATAGTGCTCCATACAGTATTATGGGCCCCATGTAGTCCTCTATACATATAAAATAAATAAACAAATACTCACCTCTCCCTTATCCCTCGCAGCTCCAGCCCCTGCACTGCTCAGCACAGAGGGCGTGCTGTAGTGATGTCATCGCGCCTTCTACACTGAGACATCACAGAGTTCAGATGGAGAGGGGGAATGATGGGAGAGGGAGCAACAGCTGATGGCTCCCTTTCCTATTGTTGTTTTCAACTGTATCGGCATCCATGATATGGATACACACGTTCCATTAATTTGGGGCAAAAGCAGAAATTGTTTTTAATTGGTTTTTCACCTTTTCAGCAACAAGCAAAACAGTGAGAGTAACACCAACCAATATTGAGATATGTTCTCACTATAGATTAGATACTAGACAGCAATTAAAGTGAGAATCTAAAACATAACTTTTAATATTTAATAGTTAAGAACAATAAACAGATAATGCCACCCATAAAAAGAGAGATGGATCTCAATGCTGGAATGATTATTACCATTAACACAGTCAGGGGACCATCTCTATATTAAATATGTGTAAAAATACATAAAGAGCTTGTACTCTATCTTCAGGTGTGAAGACCAGGCTCTGGATAGAATCTGTAGAGGGAAGAGGGTGTATACGGGGGACACAGTAAGTCGCCCTCCCCTGAAACACCAATTTTTAACAGATCCAGATATACATCAATTAAACTAGGGGAAAATCTCTGTTCTTCCCTTTATTCCATGGATTAAGCATTTATTTCTATCTCCAGGAATCCAGACACTTAAATGAAAAACAGAGATTTCTCAAAACACAAGTATGAGGTCTGAGTGCAGATCCTACATATTTATAATAATTCATACATGATTGTGTCAACAAAATGTCAAAGGGAAAGTGCAGGGCCTCCATACAGGGCTGGCTGTGGTCTGCCCTTGTCAGAGCGGGAGCTTTGTGGGGATAGTTTAAGCTTGAGCCTAAAGGGACTAATAGGGCCAGCTTATACAACTACTTGGTCCAGAAGGAACTCCCCAGACAGCAACTTTCATCCCGGAGAAACAAAGAATGGGTGAGAGAATTCCATTTTGTTGACACAATCATGTATGATGAGTATTACTGTGTATCTACACAATGTTACTTTACTGTGTCCTGTTTGCTTTTTACACCTTCCACCATGTATTCTAGTTTCAATTTATGCGAGCCCCCCCCCCATAATCCCAGGCGTGGGGAGCAGTGAATATTCTGGCAGCTGATGTCGGCATGTGAGGGCCGCTGCGCCGTTTATACACTGAAGTAAGTTGCCAGCCTCAGAAGATGGTGCCGCACCGTGTAGGAGCAAAGGGAAGGTGAGCAGAATGGTTTATTTTTTTTAAGTATGCGGCATGATGGGGATCATATATACTAGAAATGGCGACATATATACAAAGATAGAGGGCCACATATACAAGGATGGAGATCATATATACCAGAATGGGAGTGCCATATACACCAGGATGGGAGGGCCAAATACCAGGTTGGGGAGGACATATATACCAGGAAGGAGGGCCACATATACCAGTATTTTAGATCATATATACCAGGATGGAAGGGCCATAAATACCAGGACGAGAGGGCCATATATACCAGGATGAGAGGGCTATATATACCAGGATTGGATGACCATATATACTAGGATGGGAGGGCCATATATACAAGTATAGGGGGAACATATATAACAGGATGGGGGGGATATATATATACCAGGATGGGAGGGCATATACAGATGAAACCAGAAGTTTACATGCATTATATAAAAAGACACATATACATGTTTTTCTCAATATCTAACATGACATCAGGATAAACCTTTCACGTTCAATTAGGATTACCATCATTTTTAATATTTGCCAAATGCCAGAATAATGAGAGAGAGAATGTTTTAAAGCATTTTTATTACTTACTGCAAAGTCAAAAGTTTACATACTGTACATTTCATTAGTATTTGGTACCATTGCCCTTAAACTGAATGACTTGGGTCAATCGTTTCTCACAAGCTTCTCACAATAGTTGGTCGGAATTTGGGCCCATTCCTCCTGACAAAACTTGTGTAACTGATCCAGGTTTGTAGGTCGCCTTGCTCGCACCTTCGTTTTCAGCTTTGCTCATAAATTTTCTATAGGATTGAGATCAGGGCTTTGTAATGGTCACTCCAAAACATTGACTTTGATATCCTTAAGCCACTTTGTTACCATTTTGTCAGTATGCGTCGGGTCATTGTCCAATTGGAAGACCAATTTATGCCAAAGCTTTAACTTCCTGGCTGATGTCTTAAGATGTTGCTTCAGTATTGCCACATAATCTTCTTTTCTCATGATGCCATCTATTTTGTGAAGTGCACCAGTCCCTCCTGCAGCAAAACAACCGCACAACATGATGCTGCCACCCACGTGTTTCACATTTGGGATGGTATTTTTAGGCTTCCAAGCTTCTCCCTTTTTCCTTCAAACGTAATGATGGTCATTATGACCACAGGACATGTATCCAAAAATTAAGGTCTTTGCTCCTGTGCGTTGCAAACATTAATCTGGCTTTTTATGTTTCTTTTGGAGTAATGGCTTCTTCCTGGCAGAGTGGCCTTTCAGCCCATATTGATACAGTACTCGTTTCACTGTGGATATTGACACAATCTTACCAGCTTCCACCATCATCTTCATAAGGTCTTTTGTTTTTGTCCTTGGGTTGATATGCACATGTTGGACTAAAGCATGTTCATCTCTGGGACACAGAACCGTTTCCTTCCTGAGTGGTATGATGGCTGGACATTCCCATTTTGTTTGTACTTGCATATAATTGTTTGCACAGATGAATGAGGCACCTTCAGGTATCTTGAAATTGTACTCAAGGATGAGCCAGACTTGTGCAAGTCCACAATTCTCTTCCTGATATCTTGGCTAATTTCTTTAGATATTTCCATGATGCTATACAAAGAAGCAGTGCGTTTCAGGTGTGCATTAAAGTACATCCACAGGTGTGTCTCTAATTAACTCAGATGTTGCCAAAAAAATAGAAGCTTACAAACACATGACATCATCATATGGGCAGTCCAGAATTGTTTAAAGGCATAGTAATCTTAGTGTATGTAAACTTCTGGTTTCAACTGTTTACCAGGATGGGTGACATATAACAAAATTGAGGGACATACAGTTATATATTTGGACAGAGACAACATTTTTCTAATTTTGGTTCTAGACATTACCACAATGAATTTTAAACAAAACAATTCAGATGCAGTTGAAGTTCAGACTGTCAGCTTTCATTTGAGGGTATCCACATTAAAATTGGATGAAGGGTTTAGGAGTTTCAGCTCCTTAACATGTGCCACCCTGTTTTTAAAGGGACCAAAAGTAATTGGACAGATGAAATAATTGTAAATAAAATGTTCATTTCTAGTACTTGGTTGAAAACCCTTTGTTGGCAATGACTGCCTGAAGTCTTGAACTCATGGACATCACCAGATGCTGTGTTTCCTCCTTTTTGATGCTCTACCAGGCCTTCACTGCGGTGGTTTTCAGTTGCTGTTTGTTTGTGGGCCTTTCTGTCTGAAGTTTAGTCTTTAACAAGTGAAATGCATGCTCAATTGGGTTGAGATCAGGTGATTGACTTGGCCATTCAAGAATATTCCACTTCCTTGCTTTAATAAACTCCTGGGTTGCTTTGGGTCATTGTCCATCTGTAGTATGAAACGACGACCAATCAGTTTGGCTGCATTTGGCTGGATCTGAGCACACAGTATGGCTCTGAATACATCAGAATTCATTCAGCTGCTTCTGTCCTGTGTCGCATCATAAATAAACACTAGTGACCCAGTGCCACTAGCAGCCATGCATGCCCAAGCCATCACACTGTCTCCGCCGTGTTTTACAGATGATGTGGTATGCTTTGGATCATGAGCTGTACCACGCCTTCGCCATACTTTTCTCTTTCCATCATTCTGGTAGAGGTTGATCTTGGTTTCATCTGTCCAAAGAATGTTCTTCCAGAACGGTGTTGGCTTTTTTAGATGTTTTTTTAGCAAAGTCCAGTCTAGCCTTTTTATTCTTGATGCTTATGAGTGGCTTGTACCGTGCAGTGAACCTCTGTATTTACTTTCATGCAGTCTTCTCTTTATGATAGATTTGGATATTGATACGCCTACCTCCTGGAGAGTGTTGTTCACTTGGTTGGCTGTTGTGAAGGGGTTTCTCTTCACCATGGAGATTATTCTGCGATCATCCACCACTGTTGTCTTCCGTGGGCGCCCAGGTCTTTTTGCATTGATGAGTTCACCAGAGCTTTCTTTCTTTCTCAGGATGTACCAAACTGTAGATTTTGCCACTCCTAATATTGTAGCAATTTCTCGGATGGGTTTTTCTGTTTTTTGCAGCTTAAGGATGGCTTGTTTCACCTGCATGGAGAGCTCCTTTGACCGCATGTTTACTTCACAGAAAAACCTTCCAAATGCAAGCACCACACCTCAAATCAACTCCAGGCCTTTTATCTGCTTAATTGAGAATGACATAACGAAAGGATTGCCCACACCTGTCCATGAAATAACCTTGGAGTCAATTGTCCAATTACTTTTGGTCCCTTTAAAAACAGGGTGGCACATGTTAAGGAGCTGAAACTCCTAAACCCTTCATCCAATTTTAATGTGGATACCCTCAAATGAAAGCTGAAAGTCTGAACTTCAAATGCATCTAAATTGTTTTGTTTAAAATTCATTGTGGTAATGTCTAGAACCAAAATTAGAAAAATGTTGTCTCTGTCCAAATATATATGGACCTAACTATATACATAATGAGGAGGAGGAGGAGTTAAGGAGCTGGTTGTTAGAGCTCTCCTGTTAGTTTTTTTTTAGTTTGCTGGTCACATGACCATTTTTGCCTATTTTATCTGGCTCCGCCCTCCTGGCCTTGCTGGACTTCATTGTATTTACTACTCTTGAGCTAGCTTGGTGCTCTGTTGCCGTTCTCTGTTAGTTTTGCTAGGTCTTCTGACCTCTATGCTTTTTGTTGTGGGTTTGTCTTTGACTGCTACTATTTCTGCTAGGAGGTGTCCAACTTATCCCAGTCCCTAGTTCTTGTAGGGATCCCTCCCTCACATCTATAGGTCTTCGTACAGACTAGCCGAGGACTTTAGCGGGTCTGATCGCAGGATCAGGTTCCCCGTTACATCGTAGGGATCTAGTTTAGTTTTATTGTAGGGACAGATATCCTGTCTTTCCTTAGTCCCTGTAGCTGATCATAACACTGGTTGCCTGAGCTACAGACGGTACTACCCACACCACCTTCATCCAATCAGTACAGTGAGGATGGCCTGAAGAGGAGGAGTAGAGGAAGGACGAGGTGGAGAAGATGGACAGGTGTCCTCTTGGTGGGGACAGAAGTCTTGGCTGTTGGCAGTCTAACACACATGGCTGAGTTTATGTTCCACTGCATTTCCTGCGACCCTCACGTTATATGCATTTTGGCCAACACTAATTACTTCTAGACCTACGCTACAATGAGAACTTTCCATCTCTCCTTCCCGTGGCGGAGAGGTCTAATAAAATGTTGCAGTACTCGAAGGCCCTAGTTGAGGAATTATTAAAAAAAAAATTCCATCTGACAACGCAGGCAGCAGAGGTCACAGTTCCTTAGACAACAAAGGAGTACTGACGATTGAGACGCACACCAGATGGAGCAGAGGCAGGGGAACACTAAAAAAGGTCTGGGACAGTTTTCTCAAACCCTCCCAGCGCCCAGGCCCTGATGTCTGGTGTACTCTGACAAGGAGGGAAAAGTTTTGGAAGATGCTGAGTACCTTGCTGACTGTACCAGCGTCCTTCATGATTCCTCTGTGCCTTACAACTATTGGGTATCCAAGCTGGACACATGGCATGTACTGTCTCTCTACACCTTGGATGTCCTGACCTGCCCTGCTGCTAGCGTTTTGTCAGAGCGGGTTTTTAGTGCCGCCGGGAAAATTATAACTGATAGGCACATCCGCCTCTCATCTGAAAATGCTGACAGGTTGACCTTTTTATGTCCTCCTCCTCCTTCTCCTCCACCACCATATCAACAGGGTGATCATGCTACCCTTACTATAAATCTTTTAAGGGTGTTTATAATACCCGCATTGAGAATTTTGAGAGGCCTATCGCTAACATTTTCTGATATAAATGTATACCCCCTCCGGGGGTAAGGCTGTGTGCCCACGTAGCGTTTTTCAAGCGTATATGCTGCGGAATTTCCGCAGCGTAAACGCTTGAAAAACGCATGTATATCCGCACCCCATGGTCCCCAATGGCATTCCGCAATGTCAATGCCCATGCTGCGGATTTTTCCGCAGCGTATATGCTGCGGTCAAAAATCCGCAGCATGTTCATTAATTTTGCGGAAGCGCAGCGGAATCAATGTGCGGATGGTACCCAAGTCTGGATGAGAGGAGACTCTCATCCAGACCTGGGTACCAAAGAACCTGTAAAAAAAAAGAATAAAATAAAGTTTATACTTATCTTCTGATGTTTTCCCTCCGTCGCGCTGTTGTCTGAAGGACCTGCCACGTCATTGAGTCATGTGACCCACCACATGACACAATGACGTCACCGCAGGTCCTGCACACAACAGCGTGAGCCGCTCAAGCCTCCGGACGGGGCAGAGAATGCATCAGAAGGTGAGTATAAAGTTTATTTTTTACCATTCTGAACAAGTTGTCAAGCACTTTTCCAAGTGATGCTTGGAGAAGTGCTTGATAACCCGCATGCGGAAATGCATGCAAAGACGCCTCACAAACGCTTCTACCTGGCGGGAAAACCGCATGTAATATCCGCATGCGATTTTCCCGCCAGGGAGAAGCGTAAAAAATATGCTTCAGGTCCGAAACGTGGGCACATAGCCTAAATGTTTTCCAGCCCATGCACTTAGTGCATGCGCATTATCAGTCTAGGATACCCACTCATTAATAATGGGAAAAAAAGGTTTTCTGAGTCCCTCCACTACGTCTCTTCAAAGAGGTATTGGAGTGCCTCCTTCTAATTTTTGGCAGTCCTTAAAGCGCATGCATTACCAGTCTAGGACACCCACTCCTTATTAATAGTAAAAAATGCTTTTCTGAGGCTCCATCTTCTTGTTGAGGGAGCATTTTTGGAAACCAAAAGAGCCGGATTCTATTAGTATATGATCCAGTGCCTTGTTGTGGGCTGTCAGGTGGTCGTCACATTGGGAGTTCTCACACTGCATACAGGATGTCACAGCCAGGACAGGAGACTTTGTACAGTAAGTATAGAAGATCCTGGTCTCCTCCATATTAGGCTGAGTAGATACGAAATGCTCCACTATATTCCCCAGCAGGGTTGATGAAATAACAGTCCTTGGTGCTGCTACGTTAAACTAATAGCTTTTTTCAGGGCTAATTCAAATAGATTATATTCTCTAATAATACCGTTCTTATCTGTAGTTCATGTAGTTTGAGCTGTCGCAGTAGGGATAGCTATTACAGGCATCTAGTCAAGAATTATTGCCTTATAGTCCTTGCTGCTGCAACCTAAAAAAAATATCAAGGTAACATCTATTCTATTCCCTATTAATACCGCTGTTAGCTGTATTTAGTGTAGGGATAGGTCATAGGTATCATCTGCTGGAAATGAGTGTTCATTTTGGTCACATATATCTCTTCCACAGTCCATAACTTGTTTGCTTTTTCCCATAAACTCATTGACAGATTCGTGTTTTTTATGGTGATCTGTACTCAGAAATTAAGTAATAAAAAGGATGGTGGTGCTTGCAGTTGAGCCCTTGAAACCTGCTGCAAGAAAGGACGATTACCACAGTCGTCTAATGGGTAAAGTAGATAAAATGGTATATATCTGATATATACAGACTTGCGCTTGTAACAGGGCTGGGGTAAAAGGAGAAAGGGAATGACAAGAATCAGGTAGTTAAAAAATGTAAATTCATTAGAGTACAATAAAAGAACTGAAAAAGTAAAAATGGCGGGAGGATATTCTGTTTTTTTATTTTTAATTATATACGGTATATATATGGCGCCCCTGAGGGTTCAGTCGCCACAGAAGTACTGCACCTCACCCCGAGGTGTGGTGTCTCCCTTCTCTCAGGTAAGGTGGGAGTGCTGCACGGAACCCCAAACACCTGCATCCAACACTACCCTACTCCAGGCCGGCTGGGGGGGCAACATGCAGAGCGCAGCTGCTGAGCCTTGTCCCTGGCTGGATGGGGGGAACCAGTAGTGGGTGTGGGTGGAGGAAGTAGTTAGAGAAAGCACTTTGATAGGAGTATAAATAGGGAAGCCATCTTAGAGAGAGTGTGTTCAGTCAGAGGAGGAGAGTGAGAGGATCAGAGCCTCTACAGGAGCTCTGCTCCAGAGGCGGGCCTAGCCAGTGAGGCCCAAGTCTGAAGAGATCAGTGTTCTAGGGACAGTTCAGAGGAACAGTCTGGGAGCAGAGTCTCTGTAGGAGCTCTGCTCCACTACAAGGGCCTAGGACAGAGGCCCAGGAGGGGAGCAGGGAGTAAGCTCCGTCCTGCAGAAGGGATCCTAGGGGGTACGGCGAGTGCAGGCGGCACCCGTACACCCCGAACCTGCCAAGTGTCAGGAGGATCTAGGCCACAAGAAGGGGACCGGCCCCTGGCCCAGTCGTGCAGCTTCAAGCCTCGGCTGGAAAAAACGGAGGCTTCTATAGCCAGTAGTCGAACCCCCCACCCCAATCCTAGTAAGGTCAAGCAGGTCTGTGCAACTCCGACGGACAGGGGGGGCTCGCAGCACCCGAACAGGATTCATAGTGGGAAGCGCAGGGCAGGAGGGAGTAAAGACCCAACGTGAAGTCGGTCTAGGAAGGTACATATGAAAGTGGGGTTCTGCCAGGTACACCCGAGCTGCCTGAGGAAGGACTGAACCCTTGCCCGGTGAACGCAGTGCGACGCGGGAGGCTTGCGCCGGTACAGTGCACCTGTGGACTGTCTAAGAACTGTGAGTAAATCTTGGATGACTGCACTGAGCTGCCTCCGCTCCTTTATTTCGCCGGTGCCATTTCCCTCCCTGCACTATAACGCCCAGCACACCTCCTCCATTTATCTACACTGCCCTGAGGCCTGCTCCACCTGTGGGGAGCCGATCCATCACAAGCTGTCCTAACATTTGCCTCAGAGGACTGTTGCAGCGCTGGTGATCCTCACCAGACACCGCAGGTGGCGTCACGGCAAATTCCCCTACAAAATATCCCCCTTTTTACACTGACCCGCCCTGGGTTACGGACCGGGCCAGCCACCGTGATCTCCCCCAAAAGCAGCCATAAGGCTCGGCTGTCGAGTACCCCATGGCCCTGGGGGCGAGTCATATATATAACAATAAGGACACTCGAGGTATATTCCTGTTGGTCCTGGATAAAGTGCGCTGTGCTTCTGATGTTAGAGGATAATAAGTGTGTGTACATATATCTCAGACATTAGCGCCAACAGACTAATAGAAGGGACAAAAAAATAATAATTAAGTCAATATAGCGATTCATAAATAAATGTCATAAAAGATTAACTTTATTGATGAAGTAAAAAGGTGCAGTGGACATACAAAAACAGGAAGATGGTGCAGATCACACATATAAATAGTAAAATGTAAAGGAGACTCACTGCTTAGTATAAAATCACAAATACAGTATACTGTATATAACCATCATCTGAAATATATATAAGCAAATATGTGTAAAAATACATGTATACTATTGATGATGCTATGAGAATATACGGGGGTATGGGGACTAAATAATGGTCAAGTATACAAGATTGGGGTAAAAGGTATATATATATTCCCATACATGGCACGGTCAAATAGCGTACACTCAGGATGGATGAGAAAAAATGAGTTTACTGCATACTTTGTTCACAGCAGGAGCTGCCTTACAATGTGCCCACCCCGACACATCACAGGAAGAGAGAGAATAAAAATGCTGCGCTAGCCAATAGGAGAGGGACGCAGAGTGTAGTGACGCATGCGTGAACTGGTGAAGTCCGGGAGCTTGCCTCGACCCACATCACATGACCGACCGTGACACAAACTGGATTGTGACGCCGAAGGGAACAAAAGATACAGGAAGAGAACTGGCAGGGCACCAGATGAGAATGCGTGCCACCGGGGCAATCTGCAAAAGTAGTGTAGCATTCATAGTTCATAGAGAGAAATCAACACTGTGCATAGTGGGAGCGTAATACTCAAAAAAGGCCACAAGATGGTGCAAAACAGCATGGTGTTATCTGTATAAAGCACAATGAAGATAACACAATTATGTGATGATATTATGACAAAAGGATAATAATATTGCCAGGGTCGGACTGGGGTGCCTAGGGCCCACCAGGGTAATTGACTCTAGGCGCCCACACTACAGCTCTGTAATCTAACGAGATGCAATTTGCAGCTTGTCACTACATTACAGAACAGGAGGAAGCGCTGGGCATTGTATATGAGTATATGTAAGTGTAATGCCGGCACGATCTTCCTCCAGAGCGGATATACCAGCAGCGTGTTTCACACAGTAGATTCACTTGTGTGAAACTAGCCTAAATTCCATTTAGTATTCATTGTATTTCTGAGTCAATGTTCTACCAGTAAAACAAAAAGCTAGCTATCAATACTAGATTTCGTGTATCACCTACCCTGTATCACTTTATAACTGGCTACCAACTTATCCGGTGGTCTACGCAGTATTCTCAGCTCTTGCTTGTTCACAATGCACAGCATTCACATTGGTCCTACATAAAAGAACATGTAATACTATTAGTTCTTTCATTGTAAAGAGGAAACTGTTGTATATTGTCTTATTTTGCAATTGTACTGTTTGCAGCGTACTTTGACCTGTAAAGGGGATGTTCTGGAAAAATTATTTTCTAGCAAGTGCCCTCAGCATGCCTGTCTAAACAGAAGATTCGTACCTAGGCACTGTTCACACCGTGTCTAAAATGTGTACGTTTCATCCATGAAGGGTCCGTTTCACGTCTGTGTGCCCTCAATGGGTCATCCGTATTCCATGGACACTGCTCAGCTCAGAAAATAATTTCCAATGCATCTATCTGTTAAAAACGGACCAAACATGGATGTCATTCCCGTGATTTTCACAGACCCATAGAATTTAGTGTGTGTGTGTTTGGTCCGCATCACGGACCAAAAATAGTGCATGTGTTCATGAATTTTTTTCATTGACCCATGGTCCGTAAAACAACACTGATATGTGAACACACATTAAAATCAATGTGTATGCGTGCTGCAAATGAGAAATGTGGACAACACATGTCAGTGAAAAATTGAAATGTGAATAGGTCCTTACCCGCTATGCACCGCTACGGTCTTCTACATCACCTTCTCCATGTCCATGGAACAGTCCACATAGTGTTTCCATCTATCACAGCCGGCACAGGAGCCAATAACTGGTTTCAGTGGTGACATGTGAAGCCAGTCATTGACTGCAGTGGAGCATGTGGCCATTGCTGTGGCAGATATAAGCACAGCGAGACCCAGAGCATTGACATGCAAGAGGCATGGAGGACCTCAGCGGTAGGGAGCAAGTATGAAACCTCTGTTTATAAAAGCAGGATGCAAAAATATGGTAAAAAATCATGAAGATCATCCCAGCATTTTTTCCTTAAATTATACACAGGTACCTGTTACAGCTTACCATGGGAATGTGCCAGGCAGAGGCGATTTCACTGCTCCAATATGAGTCGCCTCCCTCTGCTTTACGTCACAGATTCTACAATTGCTATTGAACGTGGCATCTGAGGGTTTAAATAACCGGGTATGGTGGCATCGCCAGCCCTGATCTTTGCAGTTCGGTGCCTGCTGTATTATACAGCCTGCACCTGGCATGTATAGAGCACAGTCAATGTAGCAGCGCGCTTGCCTATTTTGCTGGCTCACGACCAGCCTCCCTTTATAGTCAAAGGGAGCATCAGGCTGTATCAGGAAAGTGCTGGAATTTTGTGAAATCTATCCGACTCTTTCCAGGCAGAAGAGTTGGACGGATTTCACAACGCAAGTGTGAAAATAGCCTTACAGTGTGAATGACTTGGTGCTGTGGGCTCGGATGCAATACCTGTCCCCGCATCATCAGTGCAGTAACAAACCTACAACTCCCAGTAAACCCTGAAGCGTTAAATCTGACAGGGCCTGCTGGGAGTGGTAAGTTTCAGAGGGGAAACCACTCACATTATTATTATTATTATACATTTTATTTTAGCAGTGCAGTGTGTATATACAGATACTGAGAATTACACCCAGTATACAGTGCAGGAGAATTGGTACTATCCAGTGTATATAAAGGATAATACATAGAGAATTATGCCCAGTATACAGGACAGAAGTGGTACTCTGCAATATATATAAATATATATATATTTATACACACACATTATATATACTGTAAGGCAGCGCTTGTCATTATCCTGGGGGATACTCGCTTCGCTGCGTCAATTTAAAACACACCTGCCATATTTTCCGGTATTTCTCAAGTCAGCAGTTTATTAACTCCATAAACTGCTGATTTCCGGGTCCAACTCCGTGGCCCACCGACACAGATATAAAGTCCACGAGCCCAAGTGGCAGACCGGCCCACTTGGCTCTAGTTACAGCCTCCCGCAAGGTAATAATAAAACAATGTCCATGAAAATGTCCATAACACAAATAGTATTACCTACGTCGGGCTTTAGCTGCTTTGGTCCATTTGTTTCCCAGATGGGGTCTCTAGCCTCTGGCCCTCCAAGGCTTACTGACATCCACACGGGATCCAGGCTTCACCCGGCCTCACTAGGCTTCAGACAAACAGTGTCCCACCCACCCGGGGAACAGGCCTCATGCCTCTCTCACAGGTGCACTGCACACTGCTTAACTCACCAGGTTTTTATATATCCTGTAGACACAGCCACAGGACCTGTGCTTATCTCACAGTCACGTGTCCATACCTTCTGTGAGCAAAAGGACCTGTGTGATGTCACAGTCATGTGACCAGTCAGCTGAGGGGGAGGAAATAGCCTAAATAGACATACTAGATCATTATAGCAATGCCGCTGCACCACATATTCCCCCCCTCTGTTCAAACCTGTGGGGTTGAACACATAATATACACAACAGTTTAAAACCCACAGTTCACAGAGACCATGCACTTGACCCTTACGTTGTCCAGCCCCTGGAACATTATTCATTGACATTAGCCCATTCCTTAGGGACCTCCCATCTGTCAATGTCACTGACTTCGTCAGGTCACCTTTCCGGGTCGTAACCTTGTCAGGCCTCCCCCGCTCCCAGCGGTCAGTCGAAACCCTGTCAGGTCTCCCCCGCTCCCAGCGGTCAATACGGCAGTGCAACTCACATGTCCTTGTACCTAAGGTCTGGTTCGACTCCATATTGTCCAGTCCTCTATTGGGTCGTTTGTATGGGCCACCCACACCTGAGTTACTGGAGGTCTCACTACCTCTAAACCCACGCCCACTACTCTCAGGACACCTTGAAGGGTCCCTAACTTCAGGTGTTCTGTTATTTAGGGGCCCCCTTCTCTGTCGGGTCCCACCATTTCCAGACGGCTGCCATCCTCTACTGCTCAGATGATGCTGTCCATCTACTCGCAGTCTAGCGAGACTCAATTGTTCCACCTCTCGCAGGTAGGTCACTCGGTACTCCACCAGCATGCTCATATATGCCAGACTTTCTCCGTTCCTATAGCGTAGAATGACACCATGCCGTCTTCATCCGGTATCCAGTCCTGACGATCATGTGGATTGCTCACCACACCAGACTTCTTCACCATCATCTGCATGGCTCGGCCATTTCTCCCAATGAGCTCTCTCACCAGAACATGAGGCACCCGGATGACCTCTTCTAGCAGACTGTGAGCCTCTCTCATCAGCTCCAGTTGTCTAGCGGCTTGCTCAGTCTTCAACCGGAGAAACCGCTTCGTGCGAATACATCGCCAATGTATGTCACTCAGGATTGCCACCCTCTTCACTGTGACTTCAGGTCGTGGACAGGACCACCAGCTGTTTGGCCTCTGAGGTCAAGTACACCTTCCAGGCTCCCACGGCCTTCTTAAACTCCTCATGCACGAACTCACGGGTGCATTCTTCCCTCAGGTCCTCGGGTACATCTACGAGGCACTTGTACCGAGACGTTTCGGTCTCACCAGTGGTTTCCAGACGATCAACCAGCTCAGGTTTCAGGGACAACTGACTTCCAGCTTCTTCACCCTGGATGCTTCCCCTGAGCGGACTCACAGCTACAACTTCTCAACTTTTCATCTTGACCACCTCCACTTCACCATTATCTTTCAACACCATACTCTTAGCTCTCCTCAGGTCCACCTTCTCATGGTCTAAGGGAGTAAGTGCAACTTGTTTGCCTTTTCCCTTCTCCAAGGAGACCTCGTTCACCGCGTGACACTTTGCTAGGCGGCCTTAGAGCTCTAAAACTTCTCCTTTTAGCTCAGTTACTCGCCTCTCAGCAGTCCATCTCTGAAGCTCTTCCTGCTTCAACTGCTCTTCCAGCAGGAGAGCTCTCTCAGACCTCTCCGTCTCCAATGTGCCCACTCGGCTCTCAATAGCCAGTCTCTCACGCTTCTCTTGCGTCCACTGGGCTTGTAGCAACTCCTTGAGCTGCTTGATCTCGGCTCCGACATCCACCGAATCATCAGAGCTCACATCACTCGAGGAGGTATCTGCTTCATACCCCCCATCACCAGCGGTCAACTCCTGGCTCTGGTCTGTGGCTTTTCCGATGGACTCCTCCATCTTCTCTCGCTCAGCTTCCATCTTGCTGACTGTTTCCTTAAGGTACGTCTCCGCCTTCTGGAGGGTATCACAGGACATCTGTAGCTCCTTCACCTGAGCTTCCAGATCTAGGGTCTTTCCCCGGAGATCATCATTCTCCTCACGGATATCTTGCAGAGTGGTCTCAACCACTTGGCGCTCTTGCTCTGCATCCGCCTTACCCTCCTCTAGTTTTCCTTTAAGCTTGAGGAGGTCCTCATAATCTCTCCTAATCTGTTGCAGTTCCTCACTGAACCTTTCATGCCTCTTTTCTGCCTCATGGTCGTGAGCAGACACTTCAACTTTTATTGCTTCTTTCAGGGCGGATAGCTCCTGGTCTCGCTGGTACAGAGTCCTCCAGTCGCTCCTTCTCTTGCATTAGAGGCTTTACTTGGTCCTGGAACTGCTGCAGCTCCCTCATGAGTTCATCATACTCCTTTTTAGATTCACACAGCTCCTGGTTGAACTGTTCGCGCAGTCGTTCTAGTTCCGGATGACGTCCAGAAACTCCATCCTGCCGCGTCTCCTTCTCAAGTTTCAACTGCGAAACCTCCTCCTTAATTTTGCGGCGGTCCTCCTTAATTGCGTGGAACATCTCCTTCCACTGGACAACTTCCTCGTTGCTTTCCTTTAGACTTCGCCGTAAGTCCTTCACAACCTGGAATACCCTCTGCCGTTCAGACTCCAGGCTCTGCTGGTCTGAGGACACGTTCTCCAGGTCCGTCACCTCCTCTTCTGCCTCTGAAGTAGGATCCACCCTTGTAACAACGGCACACACCATTACATTTTCTTTATTTTCACTTTTAGTCAAGACTACAGGAGCAACCTTTCTGTGGCCCTTGCGCCGTCTACGTCGAGATGTGGACTCTCTCCCCTCGTCTAGTCCCTCCTGACTGACCTCTCCTACTTCCGTAGTGTCACCGTCAGCTATCAGGTCTGTGTCACTCCCCATGATGTTGTGGACTACCAGGTCACCTCCCACTTTGACTTCAACCCCCTCCACTGGAGTCACACCGTTCTCAACGGTCAAATTGTCATTTCTAGGAGGTACCAACCCACCATCAACAATTTCCAGTTTTCCACACTCTACGCTCTTGTGAAAATCCGCCCCTTTTTAGACTCCGCCCCCTTTTGTACAACCACACCTGTAAGGGAATTTTTACAAAAAACATCAGCGACAGTCTTAGGACTCAGTTCACAAGACCTCTTACCACCTCCCCGGGCACTCTGGGACAACACGGGCGCCCCCGGAGGGTCCATAGAATGGTCCACGGCCACCATTCTATATGGTGCCCACAGCTCCTGCGGTTCCCGCACCATGTCCAGTAACAGTTTCTCAAATACCTGCTCCGGACCCAACCGTCCCTTCAAACGCTCATTAGCTCCAGACACCTCTGTTGCTTTGCACACAGCCATCACGGTACACTGTTCACACTTGAACTTCACCGCTCCCCCCGAAAAAATCTTCGTGGCCCCGCCGAGCCACCGCAAAACAGGATTTGAGAGCGATGTCAATCTTCGCAACCCCGCCGAGTTGCAGCAAGATGCTTTGACTTCGTGAGCCCCGCCGAGCCACAGCAAACCAGGTTTGAGTGTGACAACGACCTTCACAACCCCGCCGAGTTGTAGCCAGATGCTTTGACCTTCGTGAGCCCCGCCGAGCCACAGCAAACCAGGTTTGAGTGCGACGACGACCTTCACAGTTGCTCCCAGCAACCAGACTGCAGATGCTCCCAGCAACCAGACTGCAGCTGCCCGCGCTCTCAAACCACATGTAAGGCAGCGCTTGTCATTATCCTGGGGGATACTCGCTTCGCTGCGTCAATTTAAAACACACCTGCCATATTTTCCGGTATTTCTCAAGTCAGCAGTTTATTAACTCCATAAGCTGCTGATTTCCGGGTCCAACTCCGTGGCCCACCGACACAGATATAAAGTCCACGAGCCCAAGTGGCAGACCGGCCCACTTGGCTCTAGTTACAGCCTCCCGCAAGGTAATAATAAAACAATGTCCATGAAAATGTCCATAACACAAATAGTATTACCTACGTCGGGCTTTAGCTGCTTTGGTCCATTTGTTTCCCAGATGGGGTCTCTAGCCTCTGGCCCTCCAAAGGCTTACTGACATCCACACGGGATCCAGGCTTCACCCGGCCTCACTAGGCTTCAGACAAACAGTGTCCCACCCACCCGGGGAACAGGCCTCATGCCTCTCTCACAGGTGCACTGCACACTGCTTAACTCACCAGGTTTTTATATATCCTGTAGACACAGCCACAGGACCTGTGCTTATCTCACAGTCACGTGTCCATACCTTCTGTGAGCAAAAGGACCTGTGTGATGTCACAGTCATGTGACCAGTCAGCTGAGGGGGAGGAAATAGCCTAAACAGACATACTAGATCATTATAGCAATGCCGCTGCACCACAATACATACAGTGCTGGCCAAAAGTATTGGCACCCCTGCAATTCTGTCAGATAATACTCAGTTTCTTCCTGAAAATGATTGCAATCACAAATTCTTTGGTATTATTATCTTCATTTAATTTGCTTGCAAGGAAAAAACACAAAAGAGAATGAAGCAAAAATCAAATCATTGATCATTTCACACAAAACTCCAAAAAAGGGCCAGACAAAAGTATTGGCACCCTCAGCCTAATACTTGTTTGCACAATCTTTAGCCAAAATAACTGCAAAAAAACGCTTCCGGTAACCATCAATGAGTTTCTTACAATGCTCTGCTGGAATTGTAGACCATTCTTCTTTGGCAAACTGCTCCAGGTCCTTGATATTTGAAGGATGCCTTCTCCAAACTGCCATTTTGAGATCTCTCCACAGGTTGTCTATGGGATTCAGGTCTGGACTCATTGCTGGCCACCTTAGAAGTCTCCAGTGCTTTCTCTAAAACCATTTTATAGTGCTTTTGGAAGTGTGTTTTGGGTCATTGTCCTGCTGGAAGACCCATGACCTCTGAGGGAGACCCAGCTTTCTCACACTGGGCCCTACATTATGCTGCAAAATTTGTTGGTAGTCTTCAGACTTCATAATGCCATGCACACGGTCAAGCAGTCCAGTGCCAGAGGCAGCAAAGCAACCCCAAAACATCAGGGAACCTCCGCCATGTTTGACTGTAGGGACCGTGTTCTTTTCTTTGAATGCCTCTTTTTTTTTCCTGTACACTCTATGTTGATGCTTTTTCCCAAAAAGCTCTACTTTTGTCTCATCTGACCAGAGAAAATTCTTCCAAAACGTTTTAGGCTTTCTCAGGTAAGTTTTTTGGAAAACTCCAGCCTGGCTTTTTTATGTCTCAGGGTAAGAAGTGGGGTCTTCCTGGGTATCCTACCATCCGCACAATCTTGCGTTGAAATCTCTCGTCAATTTTTCTTTTCAGTCCACATCTAGGGAGGTTAGCCACAGTGCCATGGGCTTTAAACTTCTTGATGACACTGCGCACGGAAGACACAGGAACATTCAGGTCTTTGGAGATGGACTTGTAGCCTTGAGATTGCTCATGCTTCCTCACAATTTGGTTTCTCAAGTCCTCAGACAGTTCTTTGGTCTTCTTTCTTTTCTCCATGCTCAGTGTGGTGCACACAAGGACACAGGACAGAGGTTGAGTCAGCTTTAATCCATGTTAACTGGCTGCAGGTGTGATTTAGTTATTGCCAACACCTGTTAGGTGCCACAGGTAAGTTACAGGTGCTGTTAATTACACGAATTAGAGAAGAGAAGCATCACATGATTTTTCAAAGGGTGCCAATACTTTTGTCCACCCCCTTTTTTAGGTTTGATGTGGAATTATATCCAATTTGGCTTTAGGACAATTCTTTTTGTGTTTTTTTCATTGAAGACAAATTAAATGAAGAGAATAATACCAAAGAATTTGTGATTGCAATCATTTTCAGGAAGAAACTGAGTATTATCTGACAGAATTGCAGACGTGCCAATACTTTTGGCCAGCACTGTATACACTGTGTTCAGGAATATAGAGTGGAGCAGTGTATATACTATATAATGTATAGCTATGGCAGTGTATATAGTGTGGATTCCACACTATATACGCAGTACCTTAGTATCTAACCATCTGTACACCATATACTGTGTATACTGTAGTAGCATATATAGACCCTTATACACAGAACGGCCTTCATCTTTTAGAGTCGTGGCGGGAAGACAACTAGAAAATACATAGCTTCTAATGGCCACAAGCCTACTCAATATTAAATATGAATATAACAGGAGAAACAGAGTTTATATAGGCATAAAACCAGTATAGCTTTATTAGATACAAGATAGTAAAAAAGCCACAACAGTGGCGACACAAAGTAAATAACAGATTACAAAATACAGTACATGGTAACATATGTAGAGAGTATATGTGGCAAAACCCCCCCCCAAAAAAGGGGGAGTGATAAGCAGAGAACATATAGAATATACCATAAGTAAAGAGTATCCGCACAAGTGTGCAGGTATGCATCAAATGTCGAGGAGAATTCAAATACCGCTTACCAGTCACTAATAAGGGAGGGCCAGCAGAAGAAAGGTGACAGGTAGACCAGGAACAGGATAAACTCAAGGCACCAAGAGACCAAAAGGGAGGCTCGACGCGTGTTTCGCCCCGATGCTATGGGCTTTCTCAAGAGGCATAAGCTTGTAAAGGACAGGGACCTTTTTAAAGTCTTTTCACACGGTCACGTGACCGCGATACTAGTCACGTGACCGGAAGTGAATAAGTGACCGATGCTCGTCGGCGCATGCGCTAGGCGCCGGAAACTGTCGGTGCGGGCAGAATCCGTCACCTGGTAACGCGCACGCCGGAAACACATGGTATGTGCACCGGAAGTGCGCGGCCAGGAGAAAGACGGCCATGCCCGGGCCGAGAGCAGCGTGCCCAGAGCGCATGCGCACCGCATCGTGTGTCACCTAGCAACATAATGGCCAATAGCAGAGGCCGGCATCCAAAAAAATAACAAAGGGTCAAGCAATCATTAGTCCTGCAATGCATTATATATATAATGGCCGATAATACAAGTCACGACAGTATAACATCAAATGTGTAGAGATGTCCATGTATACAGTATGCAGGGCCGGTCTCATTAAATCCAGTGATGTTGATCAGCGCATAAAATAGGATGTGGTTCCGTTCTCATGCTATATATGGACCAAAGAAAAAAGGAGCCAAGAGGAAAAATAAAGAAAAATAGGGATTAAAAGGTAAAAAGCAAATATTGAAAATACCAGATAAATATTAAAAACAAAAATAGCCAAAAGGGCCAAAATTGGTTATATAACATCTAAGGCGGAGAATGATATAACAGGCGAGGCCCATGTCACAGGAAGGGGGCAAAGCTAAGTGCCTCATTAAGGCCCCGAGGAGACATGGTATTCAGACATACGATCCATTTTACTTCCTTTTGACCAAGAGCCTTTGTCCAGTCACCTCCACGGGAGCCAAGGTGTGAAATATCAATTCCACGCACCTTCAAAGATTTTGGATCGCAGTTATGTTTGCATTGAAAGTGACGTGGGATAGTTTTTGGCTCCCGTTGGTCGGCCACCGTTCTGGCCGCGCCAATGTCGCGCACGTGTTCCCGTATCCTCACTCTTAGCTCTCTCGTGGTCAAACTGATGTAAATTAAATCACAGGCACAAGTTGCGTAATAAATCACATGGGTTAAACCACAGGATATATAATTACAAATTTGGTATTCACGAGAGCCGTCGGATGAGGAAAAGGAAACAGAGCGCACGGCATTGGCGCATGCCAGACAGTGGCCGCAAGGAAAAAAGCCAATCCTTGGTCCTCAGGACCCAAAAGGGTTGGTAAGTGGGGGAACATAATGACTCCGTGTCAACATGTCACCCAGGTTATTGGCTTTCCTGGGTGTCATGAGTGGATAGTCCCCCACATATTCTCGTAGGGAGGGCTCCGCACCAAGAACACCCCAATGCTTGGAGAGGATCCGCCGCATCTCCCCCCACTCATGATTAAAGGTGGAGATGTAGCGGATCCTTCCCATGTCTTTCTTCCCAGCGGAAGCTGTTGAATATAACAATTGATTGCGGGGAGTACCCCTTGCCCTTCTATAGCCCTTTTTTTGGGGGGGGGTGGTTTGCCACATATACTCTCTACATATGTTACCATGTACTGTATTTTGTAATCTGTTATTTACTTTGTGTCGCCACTGTTGTGGCTTTTTTACTATCTTGTATCTAATAAAGCTATACTGGTTTTATGCCTATATAAACTCTGTTTCTCCTGTTATATTCATATATAGACCCTTGTAGCATCTGTGTACACACCCTCCATGCACTTAATAGTCCCCTGTATTGGTACTGTACACATGCTGGCTGGTGCAGACCCTATTTAGTGTATAATGGTTGTATCATACAATATCAGCACATTTTATCATTTACCTTTCGTGTCTCCCTATTTCTCCATAGATTGTAGCTTGCGAGCAGCAGGTCCCTCACTCCTCTTGGTATCTGAGTTGTGTGTTATCCTGTACTGTCTTTATTTTCTGTACATGTCCCCTCTGTAATGTAAAGTGCTGCGGAATATGTTGGCGCTAAAAATATATTATATACACAACGCTACATAATATTATACAAACACAGCACCATACTATACACTTTATTATGCTGTATACACTACATAAGGAACAACGAGACTGCGGTCTATACATCATACAGGAGGCAGAGAGTGCGAGTTTATAGGTCGTGTACAGCACTCTCTGCCTCCTCTATGACATACAGACCGCATGCTCGGTCTCCCATAATATATGCTTTATATAGGAGGCCGCGAGTGCGGTCTGTTTGTCATATATGAGGCAGAAACTGCGATCTATACATCATATAGGCCCCACACATGACATACACCACTCTCTCGGCCTCCTATATGAGATATAGACCGCACTTTCCTTCTCCTATAATATATACTTTACATAGGAGGCTGAGTGTGTTGTATATGTAATATAGACCCGCACTCTCAGCATCCTATATGACATATACTCTGTATATGTCATATAAGAGGCCAAGAGTGTGATCTATATTTCATAAAGGAGGTAGAGTGCGATCTATACATTATACACAGTAGGCCCCATATATTACATATACCGCACTCTCGGTCTCCTATATGACATACAGACTCTCGGCCTCCTATATGACATGGGGCTCTTTCACATGTCCGGATATTTCCCATACTGGAAAAAACAGTACCGGAGATATCCGTGTCTGTGTGGCATCTTTGTGACACGTACCGGCGCCTGGGAACAGCACGAACTGTACTACTGATTCCCAGGCGCCGCTACGTGTCACACGGAAATCATCTGTGTGTCATCAGTGTGTCATCAGTGCGTACGTGTGCAGGCGTTTTTCGACCCGTGCATGGTGTAAAAAAACAAACATATCAGCGTGTTTTTCCCACAGACACACGGTCTGTGGAAACGCACTGACATGTGCACAGACCCATTCATCTGAATGTGTCTACGTGTGTCAGTGTCTCTGATACGTGTGGAAACTGTCACAACACATACTGGAAACACTGATGTGTGAAAGAGGCCTTATAGATTGTATATGTGGTATAAGAGGCCAAGAGTGTGATCTATATTTCATATAGGAGGTAGAGAGTGCGATCTATATATCATATAGGCGGCGGCCCCATATATGACGTATACCGCACTCTCAGCCTCCTATAGTGTATACTTTATATAGGAGGCTGAGTGCGTTGTATACATCATGTAGGCCCGTCCCTACTCTAAGCCTCATATATGACATATACCGCACTCTCAGCCTCCTATATTCTGTACTTTATATAGGAGGCTGATTGTGTTGCATACATCATATAGACCCGCTGCCCGCACTCTAGGGCTCATATATGATGTATACTGCACTCTCAGCCTTCTATAGTTTATACTTTATATAAGAGGCTGAGTGCGTTGTATACATCATATAGACCCACCGCCCGTACTCTAGGCCTCATATATTACGTATACTGCACTCTCAGCCTCCTATAGTCTATACTTTATATAGGAGGCTGAGTGTGTTGTATACATCATATAGACCCGCTGCCCGCACTCTAGGCCTCATATATGATGTATACTGCACTCTCAGCCTCCTATAGTTTATACTTTATATAAGAGGCTGAGTGCGTTGTATACATCATATAGACCCGCCGCCCGCACTCTAGGCCTCATATATGACGTATACCGCACTCTCAGCCTCCTATAGTCTATACTTTATATAAGAGGCTGAGTGTGTTGTATACATCATATAGACCCACCGCCCACACTCTAGGCCTCATATATGACGTATACCACACTCTCAGCCTCCTATAGTCTATACTTTATATAAGAGGCTGAGTGTGCTGTATACATCATATAGACCCGCCGCCCGCACTCTAGGCCTCATATATGAAATATACCGCACTCTCAGCCTCCTATAGTCTATACTTTATATAGCAGGCTGAGTGTGTTGTATACATCATATAGGCCCGCCGCCCGCACTCTAGGCCTCATATATGACGTATACTGCACTCTCAGCCTCCTATAGTCTATACAACACACTCAGCCTCCTATATAAAGTATAGACTATAGGAGGCTGAGAGTGCAGTATACGTCATATATGAGGCCTAGAGTGCGGGCGGCGGGCCTATATGATGTATACAACACACTCAGCCTCCTATATAAAGTATAGACTATAGGAGGCTGAGAGTGCGGTATATTTCATATATGAGGCCTAGAGTGCGGGCGGCGGGTCTATATGATGTATACAACACACTCAGCCTCCTATATAAAGTATAGACTATAGGAGGCTGAGAGGGCGGTATATTTCATATATGAGGCCTAGAGTGCGGGCGGCGGGTCTATATGATCTATACAACACACTCAGCCTCCTATATAAAGTATAGATCATATAGACCCGCCGCCCGTACTCTAGGCCTCATATATGACATATACCGCACTCTCAGCCTCCTATAGTCTATACTTTATATAGGAGGCCGAGTGCGTTGTATACATCATGTAGACCCGCCGCCCGCACTCTAGGCCTCATATATGACGTATACCGCACTCTCAGCCTCCTATAGTCTATACTTTATATAGGAGGCCGAGTACGTTATATACATCTGACTCGCCATCTGACTCGGCCGTGGGGCACCCGGAACCGGGCTTCAGTGCAATGTTGGGGGTAGCAGTGGCAACCCGATCCCGTGGCTCAGGGTGGTCAGACCAAATGCTGTGGCAGTCTATTTGTAGGGTTTTGAATGTCCGACTACGCCACCCGTGGATTGCGGTCAGGGATGACCGCCGCTGCAGGGCAGACCGCTGAGGCTGATGTTGGTATGCAGCACAGGGATAGGATAACTCCCCATGGGAAGAGTGTAGCCTCAGGGCAGTGTATTAGGATGCTGGGGGTGATGGTGCAGGCCGCAATAATAAGGGTTCAGAGTCCGCTTCAAACAGTCCAAGGTCTTTATTGTAGTTAGTACTAATGACCCAACAGGAGTACAGGGTAGGAATGGGCCTGGGTGTCTGAGAGCATTCGGGTGAGCCCCACTGGTCAGGGTGAGTGTGTAGGCCTACCGCTCTCTGTCTGCCCTTACTGACTATCCCCCTTTTCGTGGTGTGATAGCCCACGTCCCTGAGCTGGCCGTGTACTTCGCCTGTATGGCTTGCGACTCGGGCCTTAGGTACCTGTAGCTTCTCCGTGCCGTACCGGTCCCTCTGTGTGGCGGAGCCTCCAGGCTTCTCAGGCCAAGGGACCTAAAATCCCTCGCAGGTCGGTTATCTGCTGCCGGGCTTGCAACCCTGACAGCCTCAGACCCCAGTGTCCGGTTGTGTAGTTCTCTATCAGCCAGGACCGGCTCTCGTCGCCTCTGTCCCTGGCTTGCTGTTCCTCCTCTGACTCCCGGACTCCTCAGCTGCTGCTGACCTGCCCCTTTCCTCTAGGAAACCCTTCTGGATGCTTCAGAAGTGGGTCCTGGTCTCCCTAACCCTGCCCTCAGTTCCAGCTTTTATAGGGGAAGCCTGCTCCCCTTACTGGCCTGGGACAGGAGGTGCTGCATGCTAATGGTCCCTGACCAGGGAACCTCCCTCCTGCTCTCAGACACAGCCTTTAATATTTGTGGCATCCAGGCCTGGGGCGACACACATCATGTAGGCCCGTCCGCACTCTAAGCCTCATATATAACATTTACCGCACTCTCAGCCTCCTATAGTCTATACTTTATATAGAAGGCCGAGTGCGTTGTATACATCATGTAGGCCCGTCCGCAATCTAAGCCTCATATATGACTTATACCGCACTCTCAGCCTCCTATAGTCTATACTTCATATAGGAGGACGAGTGTGTGGCGCCCCTGAGGGTTCAGTCGCCACAGAGGTACTTGCATCTCAACTAGAGGTGTGGTGTCTCCCTTCTCTCAGGTAAGGAGGGATTGCTGCCTGGAACCCCAGCACCCACATTCAACACTACACTGCTCCAGGCTGGCTGGAAGGGCAAGATGCAATGTGTTTTCTGCTGAGCTCTGTCCCTGGCTGGAGTGGGGCGAACCCAAAGGTAGGGGGAACCAGTAGTGGCTGTGGGTGGAGGAAGTACAGTAGTTAGGGGGAGCACTGGGAGAAGTAGGTATATAAAGGGAAGCCATCTTAGGGTGGCAGGTCAGTTAGTGAGAGCACAGTTCAGAAGAACAGTCTGGGAGCAGAGTCTCTTTAGGAGCTCTGCTCCACCAGTATGGCCTAGTCCTAGAGGCCCAGGAGGGGAGCAGGGAGTAGGCTCCAATCTGTTGAAGGGATCCTAGGGGATACGGCGAGTGCAGGACGGCACCCGTACGCCCCGAATCTGTCAGAAGACAGAGGAATCGTAGGCCACAAGAAGGGGACCGGCCCCTGGTCCAGCTGTGTTACTCTAAGTCTCGGCTGGGAAAACCGGAGGCTTTTGGCTTGTATAGTCAGTTGCTGAAGCCTCATTCTAATCCCTGTGAGGGTCAAGCAGGTCCGGGAGTGGGGAAGCGCAGGGCAGAAGGGAGAAAGACCCAACGTGAAGACGGTCTAGCTAGGAAAACAAGAAAGTGGGGTTCTGTCAGGTACTCCTAACCTGCCTGAGGAAGAACTGAACCCCTTCCTGGAGAACGCAGCACGATGTGGGAGGCTAGCACCCGTACAGTGCACCAGTGGAACTGTCATAAGAACTGTGAGTAAAAACTCGGATGACTGCACTGTACTGCCTCCGTCCATTCTTTCATCTGCGCCAGCTCTCCCTCCCGGGACTACAACGCCCAGCGCAACTTACACTTTCTACACTGCCCTGGAGCTAGCTCTACTTGTGGAGAGCCACACCATCCCTGCTGCCAAACACCAGCTCCAGAGGACTGCTAGACAGCGGCGGCTCCCTTTAGCCGCAATCCACAGGTGGCGTCACGAACTTTACAAATCCTCTATAAATTAAAACCCCCCTTTTCACTGACTGCCCTGGGTCACGGACCGGGCCAGCCACCGTGATATTCCCCAAACCGGCATCCATAGGCCCGGCTGCCGAGCACCCTACGGCCCTGGGGGCGCGTCAAGCGTGTTATATACAACATGTAGGCCCGTCCACACTCTAAGCCTCATATATAACATTTACCGCACTCTTAGCCTCCTATAGTCTATACTTTATATAGGAGGCCAAGTGCGTTATATACTGTACATCATGTAGGCCCGTCCGCACTCTAAGCCTCATATATAACATTTACCGCACTCTCAGCCTCCTATAGTATATAGTGCATTGTATACATCATGTAGACCCGTCCGCACTCTAAGCCTCATATATGACGTATACTGCACTCTCAGCTTCCTATAGTCTATACTTTATATAGAAGGCTGAGTGTGTTGTATACATCATGTAGACCCGCCGCCCGCACTCTAGGCCTCATATATGACGTATACTGCACTCTCAGCCTCCTATTGTCTATACTTTATATACGAGGCTGAGTGTGTTGTATACATCATGTAGACCCGCCGCCCGCACTCTAGGCCTCATATATGACATATACCGCACTCTCAGCCTCCTATAGTCTATACTTTATATAGGAGGCTGAGTATATTGTATACATCAGGTAGACCTGCTGCCCGCACTCTATGCCTCATATATGACGAATACCGCACTCTCAGCCTCCTATAGTCTATACTTTATATAGGAGGCTGAGTGTGTTGTATACATCATGTAGACCCGCCGCCCGCACTCTAGGCCTCATATATGACATATACCGCACTCTCAGCCTCCTATAGTCTATACTTTATATAGGAGGCTGAGTGTGTTGTATATATCATATAGGCACGCCGCCCGCACTCTAGGTCTCATATATGACGTATACCGCACTCGCAGCCTCCTATAGTCTATACTTTGTATAGGAGGCTGAGTGTATTGTATACATCATGTAGACTCGCTGCCCGCACTCTAGGCCATTCATATATGACGTATACCGCACTCTCAGCCTCCTATAGTCTATTCTTTATATAGGAGGCCGAGTGCGTTGTATACATCATGTAGACCCGCCGCCCGCACTCTAGGCCTCATATATGACGTATACCGCACTCTCAGCCTCCTATAGTCTATACTTTATATAGGAGGCCGAGTGCGTTATATACATCTGACTCGCCCCCTGGGCCGTGGGGCACCCGGAACCGGGCTTCAGTGCAATATTGGGGGTAGTAGTGGCAACCCGATCCTGTGGCTCAGGGTGGTCAGACCAAATGCTGTGGCAGTCTATTTGTAGGGTTTTGAATGTCCGACTACGCCACCCGTGGATTGCGGTCAGGGATGACCGCCGTTGCAGGGCAGACCGCTGAGGCTGATGTTGGTATGCAGCACAGGGATAGGATAACTCCCTACGGGAAGAGTGTAGCCTCAGGGCAGTGTAATAGGATGCTGGGGGTGATGGTGCAGGCCGCAATAATAAGGGTTCAGAGTCCGCTTCAAACAGTCCAGGTTCTTTATTGTAGTTAGTGCTAATGACCCAACAGGAGTACAGGGTAGGAATGGGCCTGGGTGTCTGAGAGCATTCGGGTGAGCCCCACTGGTCAGGGTGAGTGGGTAGGCCTACCGGTCTCTCGCTGCCCTTGCTGACTATCCCCCTTTTCGTGGTGTGATAGCCCACGTCCCTGAGCTGGCCGTGTACTTCGCCTGTATGGCTTGCGACTGGGGCTTTAGGTACCTGTAGCTTCTCCGTGCTGTACCGGTCCATCTGTGTGGCGGAGCCTCCATGCTTCTCTGGCCAAGGGACCTAAAATCCCTCGCAGGACGGTTATCTGCTGCCGGGCTTGCAACCCTGACAGCCTCGGACCCCAGTGTCCTGTTGTGTAGATCTCTCTCAGCCTGGACCAGCTCTCTTCGCCTCTGTCCCTGGCTTGCTGTTCCTCCTCTGCCTCCTGGACTCCTCAGCTGCTGCTGACCTGTCCCTTTCCTCTGGGAACCCTTCTGGATGCTTCAGAAGTGGGTCCTGGTGTCCCTAACCCTGTCCTCAGTTCCAGCTTTTATAGGGGCAGCCTGCTCCCCCTACTGGCCTGGGACAGGAGGTGCTGCATGCTAATGGACACAGCCTTTAATATTTGTGGCATCCAGGCCTGGGGTGACACATTCCCCCCTAGTAAATTTTAGTACTCCAGGACTAAACAATAAACACAAATACAGGGTATAAATGCATGACCATAAACACAACAGGGAAAGAAATAACAAACAACACCACATATTGAGTTCTTTAGGTCACAGTGTGGTCTGTGCCTGGGTGTCCATATCACCAACAAAAGAAGAGAGTCACAGTATGATCCGTGACCGGGTGTCCATTTCACCCAACAAGGCGAAGTTTTTGAGCGATGTGGGGACCTGTCCCTATAAACCCCAAGTTCCTGGCCTTGGGCGTGGCGGCAAGGCTGAGCTAACTACTTTGGACCACAAGGAGGACACGCCGGACAGGTTTTTCTTCTGTGGCCAACTTGGAAAGAGGGCACCAGGTGCAACTATCTACATGGTAGTTCCGGTTATTCACTGTCCATAACTTGTCAGTCCATTGCATCTAAGAAAACTGGAGAAACATTATTAATAACCAGGGTACAAACATAACACATTAAATATATACATTATACATTTAGATCTTCCAGCAAGCTGGCATTTGACCCCTAGTGCTCCGGGTTGACAGGCTAGCTGGGTTTACAGGCAGGGCAGGCAGCTGTCTGCGGATTATTTGGCTTAACGCAGGCATGGCAGGCTCACTGTCAGCAGAGGGTTGACTCTCCTGGGCTGCTGGCATGGGTTCCTCTGCCTCTGGGGCTGCTTGTTCTTCTTGTTCTTCTGCAGGCTCCTGCTGGGTAGGTTGAAGGAAGTGTAGGGCGGGTACCACTATGGCATCATTTATCCGAGTCCAGGTCCGGGGGAACTCTCCGAGAACGGTGCTGACCATTTCTTCCTTGTCCTCTGCGGGTTCAAGGCCATCTTGATCTTCACTTGGACTCTGCAGTTGCTCGGGGCACCGTTTTAGTTGGTCTCTGGAGACGGTGCTAGTGGTTTCTCCTCCATCCTTGGTAATCTGCAGTACTGTGTACGGGTCTCTCTCCCACTGGTCGTCCAGCTTGTGAAGCCTTCTCTTCCGCTTCAGGACCTGCTCACCAGGTTCCAGGGGACCAGCAGGGGTGTGTTGGTTGAAGAGCCTCTCTTGCTTTTCTCTCGCTTGAGCCTGACTCCTCTCCACACTCTCCTGTACCTTCTTGTATTGTAGCCGCCGTTCCGTATCCCAGTCCGCGTCTGGTGTGGTGTCCTCGGGTGTCAGGACTCCCATCTCCAGGTCTATCGGCAGCTTACCTGGTCTTGCGCGCATCAGGTAAGCCGGGGTGCAATTTGTAGCATTCACCGGGATATGATTGTACAAGTCAATCAGGTCTGGCATTTTCTCCAGCCACAGGCTGCGTTCTTCCAGGGGCAACGTCTTGAGGAGATCAATGACGATATTGTTCATTTTCTCACACAGCCCGTTGGTTTGCGGGTGGTAAGGCGTTGTTCGAATCTTCCTACAGCCGTAGAGGTTGCAGAACTCCTGGAAGACTTCAGCCTCAAACGCTGGACCTTGATCTGTCAAGACCTGTTCCGGATACCCGTGTGGATGGCAGAAGTGTTGCTGGAAGGCTCTGGCCGCTGTTTGGGCTGTCAGGTCTTTAACAGGAACCACCACCAGGAACCGGGAGTAATGATCCACAATCGTGAGGGCATAGATGTAGCCGGACCGGCTTGGAGCCAACTACACATGGTCCAGAGCTACCAGCTCAAGAGGCTGCCTGGTGACGATGGGCCTCAAGGGTGTCTTCTGGCTGGTACGGTCCTTCCTTCTGAGGTGACATGGGCCGCAGTCCCTGCTCCACTTCTCTATGGCCCCTCTCATACTGACCCAGTAGAACCGCTCTCTCAGTAGGAACTCCAGTTTCATCCACCCAAAGTGTCCCGCTCTGTCATGGTAGGCCTCCAGGACCATTGCTGCATCTCGTCTTGGGACCACTACCTGCCAGGTCAGCTCGTGCGTCCGGTGGTTGACAAGCCTTCTGCACAGCTTGCCCTCGTAGAGGAATAGCCTGCTTTTCTCCTTCCATAACTGCTTGGCTTCCTCTGGAGCATCCGGGCCAGGGCTAGCGTCTGCCTTGGTTAACAGGTCTTTCACCAGGCGAACTGCAGGGTCACTATCTTGCGTTTCAGCCCAGCCGTGGAGGAGTAAGGGGTTCAACATGATGGTGGTTAGGTCTTTGTCTCTTACCCGGTGAGAATACTGAGTGGCCTCATACCGGTGGAACTCAGGGAGCTCTACTTCCTCCAGCTCCTCCGAGTCTTCTTCTCCCTCGGGTAGGTGAGGCACCCTTGACAGGGCGTCTGCGTTGGCGTTTGTCCTGCCTGCCCGGTATTTGATTGTGAAGTCATAATTGGATAGCCGGGCCATCCACCACTGTTCTAGGGCACCTAGCCTTGCATTGTCCAGGTGTGTCAGCGGGTTGTTGTCCGTGTACACAGTGAACTTTGCGGAGGCCAGGTAATGCTTAAACCGTTCTGTGACGGCCCACACCACTGCCAAGAATTGAAGGAGTTGTAATTCTCTGGGTTTCTTTCAGTGGGCCTCAGCTTCCGGCTGGCTTACGCGATCACCCTTTCTCGGCCCTGTTGGTTCTGTGACAGTACGGCTCCCAGCCCCACATTGCTGGCGTCTGTGTGGAGGATGAAAGGCTGGCCATAATCAGGGTAGGCCAGGATCTCATCCCCCGTGAGGGCCAACTTCAACTGGCAGAAGGACTCCTCTTCCGGCTTTTCCCACTTGAAGGGTGGCTTTTGGCTTCTGGTCTTAGACTGACCTATTAGGAGGTCCTGCATTGGAGCTGCCATCTTTGTGAACCCGGGGATGAACCTTCAGTAGTAGCCTACCAACCCGAGGAACTGCCTCACTTCTTTAATGTTTGATGGGCTTGGCCAGATCTTGATTACTGTGACCTTGTCGAGGTCGGGGGCTACTCCTTCTGCACTCACCACGTGCCCCAGGTACTGTACCTTCAGCTTTAACAGATGGCACTTGGAGGGTTTCACTTTCATGCCATAGCCTGCCAGGGCTTCGAACACCTCTGCCAGGTGTTTTAGATGGTCCTCGGAGGTCTTCGAATAGATCACGTCGTCCAGGTAAAGTAGGACAGTCTCGAAGTTTCGGTGCCCTAGACAGCATTCCATCAGCCTCTGGAAGGTCCCGGGTGCATTTCAGAGCCCGAATGGCATACAGTTGAATTCGCTCAATCCCATCGGGGTGGTGAAGGTGGTCTTCTCCTTGTCAGCCTCTGCCACAGGAACCTGCCAGTACCCGCTAGTAAGGTCCAAAGTAGAGAAGAAATTAGCTGATTTTAGTGCGGCTAAAGACTCCTCTATCCTAGGTAATGGGTCTTTATGGGTGATACGATTGATTTGTCTATAGTCCACGCACATTCTCATTGTACCGTCTTTCTTTTTTACCAAAACTAAGGGAGCTGCCCCGGGGGCTACAGCTATCTCTAATGACCCCAGCTTCCTTCATTTCTCTCAGCATGCCCTTTGCGTTCTGATAATGTTAAGGGGGTACAGGTCTGTGTCTCTCTTTTACTGGTGGGTGGCTCCCCGTGTGGATGTGGTGTTCTACCCCTTTCACTCTGCCGAAGTCTAGCGGGTGCTTACCAAAGATTCTCTCGTACTCCTGAACCACCCGATAGACTCCTTGTTTTTGGTGCGAGGGAGTCGAGTCAGCACCCATGTGGAGTTTCTGGCACCAGTCCTCCTTGTGTTTCTGGGAGCCATTATTCTCCACCGGTGGAGATGGAGGCAAGGGTTCCACGACCCTGATAGCATTGTGCTCGACGGCAAACAATTTGGCTAGTGTAGCGTACCGGGGCAAGTGTACTTCCCTTTCCCCGATGTTTAAGATCCGTACGAGCACCCTTCCATGGCGGACATCAACCACCCCCCGGGCTGTCAAAATGGTGGGCCTGCTGTCTGAATTCAGGGGTTCTACCTTGGTAGTCTCTCCCTCTTAACCCGATTGCAGTCCGACACCAGATCATCATTTCGCTTTTGGGAGGCATGGCAATGGGGAACGGGTCGCTCATCCTCACGCTACCAATCTCACCACCAGATAGTTCTACCTGTGGGGGACCCTCTGTTGGCTGGAGCTCGCATTCATCGCCACCTGCTGCAAAATTACAATTACTTCTGAAAGACAGTTTTCAATCACATTAGTACCCAAGGTTATTTTAGGGTGACTTTCACGACGGTCAATGTCCACAATGATCACTCCCTGTGCCGGCAGTTCAACCTTACCAATCTTGATAGTCATCTCTCTGAACCCCACCTGCGGCATGGGTTGGCCATTGCTAGCGATGATGCTTAAGACATTGTCTTGATAGCGGGTTATGTCAGCGTCACTCCAGTACCGCTTGAAAAGTACGTAGGGGATGGCAGTCACTTGAGACCCGGTGTCCAGCAGGGCGCTCATGGGGATACCGTCCAGCACTACGGGTAAGACCGGGCGTCCCCCCACGTACTTATCGCGCCAATTTGACGGGCCTGATGACCTTATCCCTGGGGGTTGGCCCTCTGCCCCACGTCGGACCCATTTAAAGTACAGTACCTGGCTATGTGTCCTGGATGGCTGCAACGGCGGCAAAACGGCTGTCCATCCTCAGTGTAATGGTCGGCGGGCCTCCCTCTGAACGACGGGATCCTGCTCTGTCGACGCCACGGGACATCCTCCGGACTGGAAGCCAGCTTGATTGGTCTTGATGATTCCACCTGCAACGACTGTACGGTCATGGTCAATGCAGCCACACTCTTGGTTAATTCTTGGACCTGATGGTACAGGTTGGCTGGCTGGGATGGATTTAGGGCCTGCGCATCAGCCCCCACAAGGTCTGCGGGGTAGGGCGCCGCCTCCTGGTGGTAAGTGATGGCAGGGCGCCAAGAAACTACAGCGCCACCTGGTGCGGGTTCTCGGAGCACCCGGATGGCCCTATCTTTGAACTGCGCAAAAGTCAAATCGGGGTTCGGTAGAGCCATGAGGCGCAGCTGGGTTCTGTGGGCGCTGGACAGCAGACCTTCTATGAACTGGTCAGTCAACAGTTTATCGGTGTCCTGCACGCTGCCAGGGTCAGCTTGTTTAGTTGCTCCCAGAGCTTCTTGCAGGTTCAAGTCATAGTCTCTGATACTATCTTGGGCTCGCTGTTACAACCATAGAACCGCATTTTGATTTCTGCTGAGGTACGGGTATCAAAGGTACTCCACAGCCGGGTCAGAATGCCCTTTACTGTCCTTTTCTCTTCATCTGACCATGATTTCACTTCCCGCTGGGCTGTACCGGTTAACTGCCCCGTCAGAATGCTCACTTTCTGTTCTTCTGTCAGGGGATAAACTTTAAATAAACTGTGCAGTCTTTCCTTAAAGTCAGTTAATGTATGGGATTCCCCTGAGTATTGGGGCAGCCAGGCTGCTCCGGGGATGTAGGGCATGGAGAACGGCTGCAGCCACGCTGGTGGTAGAGGGGGCCTCTGCTTCCGACATCTTCCTCCCCCCTAGTTAACCGTGGCCTACCTTCCGTTGATCCTCTTACATAGGCCGTGGCTCCGCTGGTGCTGCTCCGGGCGAGGATCTTGCGTCGCGTCCTGGTGACGTCAGCGTCGCTCTCTCTCCTTCCAGGACCTTGCGCAGCGTCGGTGAGTAGGGCGGGGCTTTAGGTCTCACGCGGTTTGGACGTCCACGCCCCTCTCCTTCCCGCGCGGCGTCCCGAAGATGGCTGAAGATGGCGGGAAACGGCTCCGAATGGCGGGAAACTTCCTTTTGAGGTACGTGTACAATCTTTTTCAGGCGCGCAATACACGTTTGTGGCGGGTTGGTCACAATCCTGCCGACTACGCCAAAGCTGCCCGTGGGGCACCCGGAACCGGGCTTCAGTGCAATGTTGGGGGTAGTAGTGGCAACCCGATCCTGTGGCTCAGGGTGGTCAGACCAAATGCTGTGGCAGTCTATTTGTAGGGTTTTGAATGTCCGACTACGCCACCCGTGGATTGCGGTCAGGGATGACCGCCGCTGCATGGCAGACCGCTGAGGCTGATGTTGGTATGCAGCACAGGGATAGGATAACTCCCCACGGGAAGAGTGTAGCCTCAGGGTAGTGTAATAGGATGCTGGGGGTGATGGTGCAGGCCGCAATAATAAGGGTTCAGAGTCCGCTTCAAACAGTCCAGGGTCTTTATTGTAGTTAGTACTAATGACCCAACAGGAGTACAGGGTAGGAATGGGCCTGGGTGTCTGAGAGCATTCGGGGAGCTCCACTGATCATGGTGAGTGGGTAGGCCTACCGTTCTCTGTCTGCCCTTGCTGACTATCCCCCTTTTCGTGGTGTGATAGCCCACGTACCTGAGCTGGCCTTGTACTTCGCCTGTATGGCTTGCGACTCGGGCCTTAGGTACCTGTAGCTTCTCCGTGCTGTACCGGTCCCTCTGTGTGGCGGAGCCTCCAGGCTTCTCAGGCCAAGGGACCTAAAATCCCTCTCAGGTCGGTTATCTGCTGCCGGGCTTGCAACCCTGACAGCCTCGGACCCCAGTGTCCGGTTGTGTAGTTCTCTCTCAGGCAGGACCGGCTCTCGTCGCCTCTGTCCCTGGCTTGCTGTTCCTCCTCTGCCTCCCGGACTCCTCAGCTGCTGCTGACCTGTCCCTTTTCTCTGGGAACCCTTCTGGATGCTTCAGAAGTGGGTCCTGGTCTCCCTAACCCTGCCCTCAGTTCCAGCTTTTATAGGGGCAGCCTGCTCCCCCTACTGGCCTGGGACAGGAGGTGCTGCATGCTAATGGTCCCTGACCAGTTAACCTCCCTCCTGCTCTCAGACACAGCCTTTAATATTTGTGGCATCCAGGCCTGGGGTGACACACATCATGTAGGCCCGTCCGCACTCTAAGCCTCATATATAACATTTACCGCACTCTCAGCCTCCTATAGTCTATACTTCATATAGGAGGATGAGTGTGTGGCGCCCCTGAGGGTTCAGTCGCCACAGAGGTACTTGCACCTCAACTAGAGGTGTGGTGTCTCCCTTCTCTCAGGTAAGGAGGGAGTGCTGCCCGGAACCCCAGCACCCACATTCAACACTACACTGCTCCAGGCTGGCTGGAAGGGCAAGATGCAATGTGTTTTCTGCTGAGCTCTGTCCCTGGCTGGAGTGGGGGGAATCCAAAGTTAGGGGAAACCAGTAGTGGGTGTGGGTGGAGTAAGTACAGTAGTTAGGGGGAGCACTTGGAGAAGTAGGTATATAATGGGAAGCCATCTTAGGGTGGCAGGTCAGTTAGTGAGAGGACAGTTCAGAAGAACAGTCTGGGAGCAGAGTCTCTTTAGGAGCTCTGCTCCACAAGTATGGCCTAGTCCTAGAGGCCCAGGAGGGGAGCAGGGAGTAGGCTCCAATCTGTTGAAGGGATCCTAGGGGGTATCGCGAGTGCAGGATGGCACCCGTACGCCCCGAATCTGTCAGAAGACAGAGGGATCGTAGGCCGCTAGAAGGGGACCGGCCCCTCGTCCAGCTGTGTTACTCTAAGTCTCGGCTAGGAAAACCGGAGGCTTTTGGCTTGTATAGTCAGTTGCCGAAGCCTCATTCTAATCCCCATGAGGGTCAAGCAGGTCTGGGAGTGGGGAAGCGCAGGGCAGAAGGGAGAAAGACCCAGCGTGAAGACGGTCTAGCTAGAAACACGAGAAAGTGGAGTTCTGTCAGGTACTCCTAACCTGCTGAGGAAGAACTGAACCCCTTCCTGGTAAACACAGCGCGACGTGGGAGGCTAGCACCCGTACAGTGCATCAGTGGAACTGTCATAAGAACTGTGAGTAAAAACTCGGATGACTGCACTGTACTGCCTCCGTCAATTCTTTCATCTGCGCCAGCTCTCCGTCCCGGCACTACAACGCCCAGCGCAACTTACACTTTCTACACTGCCCTGGAGCTAGCTCTACCTGTGGAGAGCCACACCATCCCTGCTGACGAACACCAGCTCCAGAGGACTGCTCCACAGCGGCGGCTCCCTTTAGCCGCAATCCACAGGTGGCGTCACGAACTTTACAAATCCCCTATAAATTAAAACACCCCTTTTCACTGACTACACTGGGTCACGGACCGGGCCAGCCACCGTGATGTTCCCCAAACCGGCATCCATAGGCCCGGCTGCCGAGTACCCCACGGCCCTGGGGGCGCGTCAAGCGTGTTATATACAACATGTAGGCCCGTCCGCACTCTAAGCCTCATATATAACATTTACCGCACTCTCAGCCTCCTATAGTCTATACTTTATATAGGAGGCCGAGTGAGTTATATACATCATGTAGGCCCGTCCTCACTCTAAGCCTCATATATAACATTTACCTCACTCTCAGCCTCCTATAGTATATACTTTATATAGGAGGCCGAGTGCATTGTATACATCATGTATACCCGTCCGCACTCTAAGCCTCATATATGACCATATACTGCACTCTCAGCTTCCTATAGTCTATACTTTATATAGAAGGCTGAGTGTGTTGTATACATCATGTAGACCCGCCGCCCGCACTCTAGGCCTCATATATAACGTATACTGCACTCTCAGCCTCCTATAGTCTATACATTATATAGGAGGCTGAGTGTGTTGTATACATCATATAGACCCGCTGCCCGCACTCTAGTCCTCATATATGACGTATACTGCACTCTCAGCCTCCTATAGTCTATACTTTATATAGGAGGCTGAGTGTGTTGTATACATCATATAGACCCGCCGCCCGCACTCTAGGCCTCATATATGACGTATACCACACTCTCAGCCTCCTATAGTCTATACTTTATATAGGAGGCTGAGTGTTTGTATAGATCATATAGACCCGCCGCCCGCACTCTAGGCCTCATATATGACGAATACCGCACTCTCAGCCTCCTATAGTATATACTTTATATGGGAGGCTGAGTGTGTTGTATACATCATATAGACCCGCCGCCCACACTCTAGGTCTCATATATGACGTATACTGCACTCTCAGCCTCCTATAGTCTATACTTTATATAGGAGGCCGAGTGAGTTATATACATCATGTAGGCCCGTCCTCACTCTAAGCCTCATATATAACATTTACCTCACTCTCAGCCTCCTATAGTATATACTTTATATAGGAGGCCGAGTGCGTTGTATACATCATGTAGGCCCGTCCGCACTCTAAGCCTCATATATGACGTATACCGCACTCTCAGCCTCCTATAGTCTATACTTTATATAGGAGGCTGAGGGTGTTGTATACATCATGTAGACCCGCCGCCCGCACTCTAGGCCTCATATATGACGTATACCGCACTCTCAGCCTCCTATATTCTGTACTTTATATAGGAGGCTGAGTGCATTGTATACATCATGTAGACCCGTCGCCCGCACTCTAGGCCTCATATATGACGTATACCGCACTCTCAGCCTCCTATAGTCTATACTTTATATAGGAGGCCGAGTGCGTTATATACATCATGTAGGCCCTTCCGCACTCTAACCTCATATATAACATTTACCGCACTCTCAGCCTCCTATAATCTACACCGCGTGCAGAATTATTAGGCAAATGAGTATTTTGATCACATGATACTTTTTACACATGTTGTCCTACTCCAAGCTGCATAGGCTTGAGAGCCAACTACCAATTAAGTAAATCTGGTGATGTGCATCTCTGTAATGAGGAGATGTGTTGACTATTGACATCAACACCCTATATAAGGAGTGCATAATTATTAGGCAACTTCCTTTCCTTTGGCAAAATGGGTCAGAAGAGAGATTTGACGGGCTCTGAAAAGTCCAAAATTGTTTGATGTCTTGCAGAGGGATGCAGCAGTCTTGAAATTTCCAAACTTTTGAAGCGTGATCACTAGAGATGAGCGTTGTTCTACTCGAACTGTTCGCCAATCTCAAATTCGAGCTGTTTTGGGCGGTGTTCGAGCCGGTCGGCGAACACGAACAATTTGAGAAAAATTCGGCTGTTCAAGGTTATGTTCGATAACTGTTCGTGCACCAAAATCATAACTGGATTTTTTCTCAGTAATGATGAAAATTAATGTTAATACGCAGTTTGAGTGTACAGCGGGGCGGGGGGAGGGGCAGGGGATGGATCTCTGCAGGAACAATGAAGATCTCCATTTTTTTTTCTCTTTCCCGCATTTGCAGTGGGGAGGTGCAATCTGTCAGCCTATCAGCAGCGCACACACGGAGGGAAGTGCTTTTTTTCACACAAGCAAGGGCATGTGTGATTGGCAGTGTATGTCACATGTCCTTGCCCTATAAGACCAAGCCATTTTCCCCGTCGCCACCATTTTCTCACTGCTGCAGCTGCGTGTTAGACGGCACCGCTGTTGCTGTGTGCGCTATACCTTGTTAATTTCAAGCCAATTTTCGCATAAATATACAGATAGCTTGGGAGTAGGGAATAGTTGTGATTGCAGTCCTTTTAAGGACTAGGTTACAGCATTTCCTACGACTTTTATCAAGCAGGTCTGTGCTCTTAAATAGATAGATTGTGGGAGTAAAGACTAATTGTAATTGGAGTCCTTTTCAGGACTAGGTTACATGAGTTCCTATCAGTTTTTGCCAGGCAGGTCTGTGCCAGTGCTGTGCAAGTTTTTTTCACAGCATTTGGCTGAATCTAGCAAAGCTAATCCTTTTTGGCCTATTGCAGAGTGTGTTAGTCAGTGGAGTAGCCTATCTGTGTTGCAAGATATACCACCTGTGTATAGAATACCAATTTTTTTACTGCACCTAGTGAAGTAAAATCTTTTGGGCATAGCATCATTCTATTAGTCCATCTATACTGACCTCCATCAGGTTGCAAACTGAATATAATTTTTTTCTGCATCTAGCTCTGAAAAAATATTTGGGCTTCTAGCAGTGTGTGGGACTTGGTCTATTAGTCCATCTATACTGACCTCCATCAGGTTGCAAATTAAAAATAATTTTTTTCTTCATTTAGCTCTGAAAAAATATTTGGGCTTCTAGCAGTGTGTGGGACTTGTTCTATTAGTCCTTCTATACTGACCTCCAGCAGGTTGCAAATTGAATATAATTTTTTTCTGCATCTAGCTCTGAAAAAATATTTGGGCTTCTAGCGGTGTGTGGGACTTGGTCTATTAGTCCATCTATACTGACCTCCATCAGGTTGCAAATTAAAAATAATTTTTTTCTGCATCTAGCTCTGAAAAAAATATTTGGGCTTCTAGCAGTGTGTGGGACTTGGTCTATTAGTCCATCTATACTGACCTCCATCAGGTTGCAAATTAAAAATAATTTTTTTCTTCATTTAGCTCTGAAAAAATATTTGGGCTTCTAGCAGTGTGTGGGACTTGTTCTATTAGTCCTTCTATACTGACCTCCAGCAGGTTGCAAATTGAATATAATTTTTTTCTGCATCTAGCTCTGAAAAAATATTTGGGCTTCTAGCGGTGTGTGGGACTTGGTCTATTAGTCCATCTATACTGACCTCCATCAGGTTGCAAATTAAAAATAATTTTTTTCTGCATCTAGCTCTGAAAAAATATTTGGGCTTCTAGCAGTGTGTGGGACTTGGTCTATTAGTCCATCTATACTGACCTCCATCAGGTTGCAAATTGAATAAAAAAATTTTCTGCATCTAGCTCTGAAAAAATATTTGGGCTTCTAGCGGTGTGTGGGACTTGGTCTATTAGTCCATCTATACTGACCTCCATCAGGTTGCAAATTAAAAATAATTTTTTTCTGCATCTAGCTCTGAAAAAATATTTGGGCTTCTAGCAGTGTGTGGGACTTGGTCTATTAGTCCATCTATACTGACCTCCATCAGGTTGCAAATTGAATAAAAAAATTTTCTGCATCTAGCTCTGAAAAAATATTTGGGCTTCTAGCAGTGTGTGGGACTTGGTCTATTAGTCCATCTATACTGACCTCCATCAGGTTGCAAATTAAAAATAATTTTTTTCTTCATTTAGCTCTGAAAAAATATTTGGGCTTCTAGCAGTGTGTGGGACTTGTTCTATTAGTCCTTCTATACTGACCTCCAGCAGGTTGCAAATTGAATATAATTTTTTTCTGCATCTAGCTCTGAAAAAATATTTGGGCTTCTAGCGGTGTGTGGGACTTGGTCTATTAGTCCATCTATACTGACCTCCATCAGGTTGCAAATTAAAAATAATTTTTTTCTGCATCTAGCTCTGAAAAAATATTTGGGCTTCTAGCAGTGTGTGGGACTTGGTCTATTAGTCCATCTATACTGACCTCCATCAGGTTGCAAATTAAAAATAATTTTTTTCTTCATTTAGCTCTGAAAAAATATTTGGGCTTCTAGCAGTGTGTGGGACTTGTTCTATTAGTCCTTCTATACTGACCTCCAGCAGGTTGCAAATTGAATATAATTTTTTTCTGCATCTAGCTCTGAAAAAATATTTGGGCTTCTAGCGGTGTGTGGGACTTGGTCTATTAGTCCATCTATACTGACCTCCATCAGGTTGCAAATTAAAAATAATTTTTTTCTGCATCTAACCCAGCCAATAGTTTTGGCCTAATACAACAGTTTGGCCACTCAGCTCTGCTCGGTTACCATCCATTGTTTTTTTGTGCAAACAACTCCAGAGTTGTGAATTAGTTAACCACCAAAATGAGTGGAAAAAGGCCTGCTGCTGGTGGAAAGGGGAATAGGCGTGTTGGGAAGGGGAAAAAAGGTTGTGTCCGTGGGGTAGGTGCAGAAGAAAGACCATCTTCCAGCCAAACTAAAATGTCTACTTCTTTTAGCGGACAATGTGATAAGATCCCTTTCTTACGGCCACGCCAATCGCTACAAATTCCAGATGAGGCACAAAAACAGCAGGTGCTTCAACGGATATCAAGTGCTCCTTTAAGTGGGCTCTCCTCCACATCAACTTCAACATCACAAATACTCCAGTCCTCAAAGGTGTCACCCAAATCGCACTTGCTTCCTCACAGCTCCCAAATCTCCAGCTGCCCGTCTGAGTATGAGGTAGAACAGATGGTTGAGTCTGCAGAGCTGTTTACTCATACTATAGCCTGGGAATCAGAGGTCGACTCCAGCGCTTCTGTGAATCCAGACGAGGAAATGATCTGCACTGATGCCCAGAATCTTTATGAGTCGGATCCAGGACCAGACGCAGAAGGTTCTGACCATAATGTAGACCCTCATTCCCAAACTGTAACTCCTGTTGGTGGAGACAATGAGGAAGACGATGATAAGACTCAAATACCTGATTGGAGCGACAACTTTAGTTTTTTGTCAGGGCAGGAACAGGTTGGCTCTGAGGACGACGGGTGTGATAACGCACAGGGTGATGATGATGAGGTCGGAGATCCCACTTACTGTCAACCCACAGTCAGCCAAGAGATGAGGTCAGCAGAGGAGGTGGAGGAAGATGCTAGTGACGACGAGGTCAGGTTGCGCCTTCCTGGACAGAGACGTAGTACTGGAAGCACGTCAACAACTGCATCCTCAAACACAACTCTGCCTCTCACCACAAGTCGTGGTGGCTCTTCAGGTCGCATGGGTGCTAAGCCTTGCATAGCCTGGGCATTTTTTCAGATCGATAAAGATGACCCAACTCGTGTTATCTGTAACATTTGTCAGCAAAAGCTAAGTAGAGGCCAAAAAATACATAGTTTGAGTACTTCATGCATGAACCGGCACATGGACATGAAGCATAAGTTGCAGTGGGAAGCTCAGTGTGCTACAATGCGGCCTAGCCGGCCGGGCCAACCACCGTCTGCCATATCTTGTGCATCCGCGGCCTCTTCATCCTCTGTGACTGGGGGGACAGCAGTCACACCTGTTTTGGGGCGCAGACCTGCCACCTCTTTACCCGCAACAGCCAGCGTGATTGGCAGGTCATCATTTTCTTTGGAGGTGGTAACACCAGCTGGTCTTGAGCGCTGTCCGACATCGATAGCACCACCTTTGGATCAAGGCAACCTAACATGTCCGCCTGCATCTTCCTCACAGACCGGCAGTTTGCCGGGGACACCCTTATCAACCCCGTCTAAGCACAATAGCCAGCCCTCGGTCCCTCAGATGTGGACAAGTAAAAGACCATTTCCTCCTAGCCATGAGAAAGCTAAGAGGTTGAATTTCACCATCTGCAAGCTCTTGGCTACAGAAATGCTGCCTTTCCGCCTGGTGGACACAGAGGATTTTCGAGACCTTATGTCCGTCGCAGTGCCCCAGTACCAGATGCCCAGTCGGCACTACTTCTCAAAGAAAGGTGTGCCTGCGCTCCACCAGCATGTCGCACACAACATCACCGCTTCTTTGAGAAACTCTGTGTGTGACAGGGTGCATTTCACCACAGACACTTGGACAAGTAGGCATGGACAGGGGCGTTACATGTCGCTGACTGGGCACTGGGTAACTATGGTGACAGCAGGACAAGGGGCTGCTGTCCAAGTCTTGCCGTCCCCACGAGTTGTGCGTCAATCCTCTTTATGTCAAAGTTCCTCCACTGCTTCTGCCTCCTCAACCTCCTCTCGGTCTTCCACCTGCACCCAAAGCCTGTCTGGTCATGCCACAAGCTTTCTAACTGCGCAGAAAGGATCCTGCACACCTCCTTACTATGCTGGCAGTAGGGCTCAACGTCATCAGGCGGTTTTTACATTGAAATGTCTGGGAAATGTGAGTCACACAGCTGAGGAGTTGTGGTCAGCTCTGGAGAACCAATTTCATGAATGGTTGTCTCCACTGGACCTGAAACCAGGGAAGGCCGTGTGCGACAATGCTGCAAACCTGGGTGCGGCCCTTCGCCGGGGCAATGTCACACACGTGCCTTGTATGGCTCACGTGTTGAACCTGGTTGTCCAGCAATTTTTAGCCCACTATCCCAGACTAGATGGCCTTCTGCAGAGGGCACGGTCGCTGTGTGCTCACTTCCGCCGTTCGCATCCCGCAGCTCAGCGACTTACATCTCTACAGAAGTCGTTGGGCCTGCCACTTCACCGGCTAAAATGCGATGTGCCTACCCGGTGGAATTCAACTCTGCACATGTTGCAGCGACTGTGGCAGCACCGACAAGCCCTGGTGCAATACGTTCTGACGTATAGCCTGGGCCAACGAGATTCAGAGGTGGGGCAAATCACGCTGGAGGAGTGGTCTCAGATCAGGGACCTATGCACCCTTCTGCACAGTTTTGAAATGGCGACGAAGATGTTTAGTGCTGACGATGCCATTATCAGCATGACTATTCCGGTGATTTACATGCTGGAGCACATGTTAAACAGAATTCGGAGTCAGGTGGTGGCACAAGAGGAGGTGGAGGAAGTAGAGGAGGAGGAGTTGTATGCGGAAGGGCTAACATCTGCAAGGTCCAGACGGTCGGCAGCACCAAGGCGGCAGGCATGTGAGGGTGGGGGAGATGATTTTACCAGTGCGCATGGTAGCAGCCAAACTAGTGAGGAAGGTGCAGGAGCCCAGGAAGAAGTGGAGGACGAACTGATGGAAGACTCATCAGAGGGAGACCTTGATCACATTTCTGTTGTGCGAGGTTGGGGGGAGAGGACAGAGGAAGGAAGCATGATTGTTACCTCGCCACCAACACAACAGGGACTTGGTGCTCCTGGATGCGCAACACACATGAGTGCCTTCTTGCTGCACTACCTGCAACATGACCCTCGAATTGTGAGAATTAGAAATAATCCTGACTACTGGGTTGCCACACTGTTAGATCCCCGGTACAAAAGTAAATTTGCAGAAATTATTCCTGCCATAGAAAGGGATGCACGCATGCAGGAGTATCAGCAGAGACTGTTGCAGAATCTTACATGTGCTTTTCCACAAAATACCAGTGGTGCACGTAGTGAATCTCACAGTTCCAACTTGCCAACCGTGGGACCGTCAAGTGTTCAGCACTCAAACCGTAACAGAACCACAGTATCTGCTGGTAACATCAATTTTGCGGAATCATTTCACCACTTTTTTAGCCCATCCTTTGCAAGGCCACAGGAGACAAGAAGTCTGACACATAGTCAACGCCTAGAGACGATGGTACAGGAGTATCTCCAAGTAAACATTGAAGCCACGACTGTGTCACTGGACCCTTGCTCTTTTTGGGCTTCCAATCTGGATAAATGGCCGGAGCTAGCCACTTACGCCTTGGAGATCTTGTCATGCCCCGCAGCCAGCGTTCTGTCTGAACGTGTGTTCAGCGCTGCTGGTGGTGTGCTGACAGATAAGCGCACGCGGCTCTCCACTGATAATGTAGACAGACTCACGTTCATAAAGATGAACAAATCATGGATCCGAAATGACTTTTCTACCCCTGTGTCATCCTGGGGACAGTAAAAGCTTGATGATTGGTTAAAATCACCCTACCAAACGTTTTAAGCTTTCAAATTACTAATCATGTTTATCTGTATCTTGACTGGAAAATAATTTGGGCTTTGTAGCAGTGTGCAGCACTGATCCTATTAGGCCATCTATAATAAGGTCCACCAGATTTAAAATTAAAAATAATTTTTAGCTGCATCTAGCCCGGAAAATAATTTTGGGGCTCCGAGATGCGCAAGACACATAAGTGCCTTCTTGCTGCACTACCTGCAGCATGACCCTCATATTGTCAGAATTCGAAGTAATCATGACTACTGGGTTGCCACACTCTTAGATCCCCCAAACTTTTCGATCAACCTTTTCATTTTAATAAAGACCAAAAAAATGGTCATTTTTGAAATTATAAGCATTAGCAGGTTGTTAGAAACTGAAATCAAACAGTTTTCAACTCAAAACTTTATTCTAGGTGATGTTACATTTTCACATAGGACCCCTTGTTCGAAAGGAGCTTCTGAACTCTCTCGTCCATTGAATTTGTCAGGTTTTGGATGGTTTCTGCTTCAATTGTTTTGCATGAGGACAGAATACCCTCCCAGAGCTGTTGCTTAGATGTGAACTGCCTCCCGCCATCATAGACACTCCTTTTAATGATGCTCCAAAGGTTCTGAATGGGGTAGAGGTCAGGGGAGCATGGGGGTCACACCATAAGTTTGTCCCCTTTTATGCCCATATCAGCCAGAGATGCAGATGTTTTATGTGCAGCATGAGATGGTGCATTATCATGCAGAAAAATGATCTTGCTGTGAAATACACGGTTCTTCTTCTTGAACCATGGCAGGAAGTGCTGTTTGAGAAAATCCACATACATTATGGAGTTCATCTTTAGCGCCTTCAGGGATCCTAAAGGGGCCGACAATCTCTCTCCCCATGATTCCAGCCCAAAACATTACTCCACCTCCTCCTTGTTGGCGCTGTAGCCGTGTTTGCGTGGGGTGTCCATCAACCAGCCATCCTCCACTCCATTCATCTGGACCATCGAGCGCTGCACGGCACTCATCCGTGAACAAAACAGTTTTGAAATCAGTCTTCATGTAATGTTTGGCCCACTGGAGCCGTTTCTGCTTGTGTGAAGTGGATAGAGGAGGTCGACAGGATGGCGTATGCACAGCTGCAAACCTCTGAAGGACCCTGCATCTTGTTGTTCGGGGGACGTTGGAGGCACAAGCAGCTTCAAAAACTTGTCTGCTGCTATGACAAGGCTTTTTTGCCGCTGCTCTTTCAACCTGACGTAATTGCCTGTAGGAAAGAGTCCTCAATTTGCCCTTATCAGCACGAACACGTGTGTACTGTGAATCAGCTACATACTTCTTGATTGCCAAGACACTTCATCCTGATCATCGCACAATGTTGATTGTAGTCATGCCTTGACCTAAACACTCCACAATTTGTTGCTTCTCAGCAGCCAACACATCCTTTTTCTTTCCCATTTTGGCAGAAAATGTAGGCTGCTTAATAATGTGAGAGAGCCTTCTTAAGTAGTCTTGCCTTTCATTGGACACACCTGCCAAACTAATTAGCACAGGTGTCTGCAATTGCTTACAGTGATATAAAGAGCCCTGACACACATCACCATCAATGAGTTTAACTGACAAACAAACAAATTCTTCCCTTATCACTCCTAAACACTTTTTGCATAATAATTTGGAACGCGGTGTACATGTGCTTTTCCACAAAACACCAGTGGTTCACGTAGTGAATCTTACAGTTCTAACTTGCCAACCGTGGTCTGTATGGAATTGTTCAATAAAGGGCCCAAAATTAAGATAACATAGATGGGAGAGGTCTCTATGAATAGGAATTCCTAAGTATTTGATACCCTGTGAGGGCCAGGCAAAGGGAAAGTTGGACTGGATGGAATCCTATATGGATTTAGGGAGGGAGACATCGAGGGCCTCAGACTTCGCTGCATTGATTTTAAAATTTTACCATGTAACAAAGTGATCTATTTCAGCCATAACAGCAGGGATGGATATATGTGATTGAGTGATATATACTAGGACATCATCAGCAAATAGAGACCACTTGTACTCGGTGCCTCCCACCTCAATCCACCTAATATTGGGGTTATGGCGAATTGATGAGAGCAGGTGCTCCGTCACTAGGATGTATAAGAGAGGGGACAGAGGACATCCCTGCCTTGTCCCATTGGTGATTGTGAAAGGTGATGAAAATGTTCTGACGCACCCCCTGGGCCTTGGGACACCCGGAGCCGGACCCTTTTTGGTGGATGCTGGTGGTTGTAGTCTTCGTGGCGGCGATCCGGTTCCGTGGCTCAGGGCGGTCAAACCAGTGGCGGAACTATTTATGTGGTTTTGATGTTTAAATGTCCGACTACGCCACCCGTGGATTGCGGTCAGAGTGAACCGCCGCTACAGGGCAGACCGCTAAGGCTGGTGTTGTGGGTGCAGCAGAGCGTAGCATAACTCCCCACGGGAGGAGTATAGCTTCAGGGCAGTGTATGCGGAGGATGGGGGTGATGGTGCAGGGCAGCAGCAGTAACGACACGGAGTCAGTGATGCAGTTCAGGGCCTTTACTCACAGTTCTTATTATCCAGACCACGTCTGCAGGTAACGGCTGCCCACGTCGTACTGTGCTCACCAGGTGAGGGGCTCAGACAACTCCCAGATAACTTTGGAGCGCTTCACAGGACCCCCTTTGTGTGTCCTTTGTCTGGCCTTTCTTACCAACACTTCTGTCCGGCTGCCTCGGGCCTCCTCTTGGTAAACTTGGCGCCAGTTTCCCTGACCCTATGTGGTGCCTTCCTAGCGGGTGGAGCAAGGGGCTGCGCCACATAAAATGTCAGAGCCTCCGGTTTCTAGCTGAGGGTCGTTTCCTGCCTCCACTAGTTCGGGGACCGGTCTCCCCCTTTGGCCTGACCCCTCCACGCAGGTGGATTCGGGCGTGCGGTGGCGACTCGCCCGTCCGCACCCCTGGGATCCCTTCATTCCTCGTTCCTGGAGCCTTCTCCGCTCCTCTTCCTTCCTTCTCCCTCTTGCAGGCCTGGGCCTCTGTTACTAGGCCCGCCTCCGGAGCAGAGCTCATGCAGAGCCCCTGCTCCCTGCCACTTCTGCTCAGACTTCTCTGCACTGAACTAAGATGGTGCCCACCTTTTATACTCCCTTCTCAATGCACCCAGGAACTGCTTCCTCCCTGCTCCTGCACTGCAGGGTTCCCCTTCCTCAGTGTTCCCTCCCCCCACTCCAGCCAGGGACAGGGACTGTCGTGCCCATCTCAGGGGCATATTGGTCGCCCTGCCCCACGGCAATGTGGTGTAATGCATGCAGGTGTCGGGTCCTGATCCACACTCCATCCTTATCTGAGAGTGAGATATCACACCTCTGGGTGAGGTGCAATACGTCTGTAGCAACCGAGCCCTGGGTGCTACAGTTCCATTTATCTTCAGCCTAGGTGACGTATTGTGATACAGGGCCGTGATTTTGGCTATAAAAGGGTCCCCTAGACCCCTACCCCAAGCTTTTTAAGAGAATCATATATGGCGTGCCAGGAGACTCTATGGAATGCTTTCTCAGCATCCAACGAGAGTATCTACTTACAAATTTTTAACTGCATCTAGCCCAGGAAATACTTTGTGCCTAGTAGCAGTGTCTGCTAGTCAGCGGATTATCCCGGCTGTTAAGCAAGCTACACCACCTGTAGTTTGGACACTTAATTTTTTCAAAGGAAATGCTTCGGGACCACGGGATACTCAGTGAAGAGCATCAGGAGGCACCCCAAGGCATAGGGGCTGGGACTGGCACTAGGATGCCTTGCGGTGGACAGCCGAGCTCGATCCTTATAAAAGCTTTTTAACTGCAGCAGCTTTAGTGGACGCTACTGGAGCTGGAATTACGCGGCTGCTGGCATGAGACTTGCCCTCCAATAGATCCTTGTAAATGGATTTAAAGTGTATTCATTCAAATTAGAGGGACAATTTAAATTAAAAAGCTTAGAGCTGCCTCCACCACAGGGGGGCTCTCTCGACCCACCAGCGGACAGGCACCAGTATTGGGAGAGGGGGGCTGGCCGTCAGGGTTCACCGTGGCTCTGGCACAAACCCGGCGACACGGAGGTGGCACGGGCAGGAGCGGACTGGCCGTGTCGGCTTCTCACTTTTTGGATTTTAGAAGGGCATGACATGCCTATATCTGTGTCTCCCCCTCCTTTTACTCCTCCACCTCTTTTCTTTTCGCATGACTATATGTACTTGTCACTTTTCCATGTGTTAGTTGTGTCTTCTGAGCAGTTTGTCAGCTTTTGGACACCTTTGAAGGTGTTTTCTATGTGTTTCTATGTGTTTTTGTTTGCCTGCCATTGGTTTTAACGGTGTTCGAAGGTGTTCGACGAACAGTTCGACGAACAGTTCGGCGAACACACGGGTGTTCGACGAACCGAACCGAACTCGAACACTACGGGGGTGGCTCAACACTAGTGATCACCAAACAATCAAGTATTTGATGGCAAATAGCCAACAGGGTCGTAAGAAGCGTGTTGGCCAAAAAAGGCGCAAAATAACTGTCCATGAATTGAGGAAAATCAAGCGTGAAGCTGCCAAGATGCCATTCGCCACCAGTTTTGCCATATTTCAGAGCTGCAACATTACTGGAGTATCAAAAAGCACAAGGTGTGCGATACTCAGGGACATGGCCAAGGTAAGGAAGGCTGAAAAACGACCACCTTTGAACAAGAAACATAAGATAAAACGTCAAGAATGGGTCAAGAAATATCTTAAGACTCATTTTTCAAAAGTTTTATGGACTGATGAAATGAGAGAGACTCTTGATGGGCCAGATGGATCGGCCAGAGGCTGGATCAGTAAAGGGCAGAGAGCTCCACTCCGACTCAGACACCAGCAAGGTGGAGGCGGGGTATTGGTATGGGCTGGTATCATCAAAGGTGAACTTGTGGGACCTTTTAGGGTTGAGGATGGAGTGAATCTCATCTCCCAGACCTACTGCCAGTTTCTGGAAGACAACTTCTTCAAGCAATAGTAAGTAAGAAGTCGATATCGTTCAAGAAAAACATGATTTTCATGCAGGACAATGCACCATCACATGCATCCAACTACTTCACAGCGTGGCTGGCCAGTAAAGATCTAAAAGAAGAAAAAATAATGACATGGCCGCCTTGTTCACCTGATCTGAACCCCATAGAGAACCTGTGGTCCATCATAAAATGTGAGATCTACAGGGAGGGAAAACAGTACACCTCTCGGAACAGTGTCTGGGAGGCTGTGGTGACTGCTGCACTCAATGTTGATCGAAAACAGATCAAGCAACTGACAGAATCTATAAATGGAAGGCTGTTGAGTGTCATCATAAAGAAAGGTGGCTATATTGATCACTAATTTTTTTGTTTTTTGTTTTTGCATGTCAGAAATGTTTATTTCTAAATTTTGTGCACTGATATTGGTTTACCTGGTGAAAATAAACAAGTGAGATGGGATTATATTTGGTTTTTATTAAGTTGCTTAATAATTCTGCACAGTAATAGTTACTTGTACAAACAGATATCCTCCTAAGATAGCCAAATCTAAAAAAAAAAACCACTCCAACTTCCAAAAATATTAAGCTTGGATATTTATGAGTCTTTTCGGTTGATTGAGAACATAGTTGTTGATCAATAATAAAAATAATCCTCTAAAATACAACTTGCCTAATAATTCTGCACACAGTGTATACTTCATATAGGAGGCTGAGTGTGTGGCGCCCTTGAGGGTTCAGTCGCCACAGAGGTACTGCACCTCAACCAGAGGTGTGGTGTCTCCCTTCTCTCAGGTAAGGAGGGAGTGCTGCCCGGAACCCCAGCACCCACATTCAACACTACACCGCTCCATGCCAGCTGGAAGGACAAAATGCAATGTGTTTTCTGCTGAGCTCTGTCCCTGGCTGGAGTGGGGGGAACCCAAAGGTAGGGGGAACCAGTACTGGGTGTGGGTGGAGGAAGAAGTTAGGGGGAGCACATGGAGAAGTAGGTATATAAAGGGAAGTCATCTTAGGGTGGCAGATCAGTTAGTGAGAGGACAGTTCAGAAGAACAGTCTGGGAGCAGAGTCTCTTTAGGAGCTCGGCTCCACGAGTATGGCCTAGTCCTAGAGGCCCAGGAGGGGAGCAGGGAGTAGGCTCCGATCTGTTGAAGGGATCCTAGGGGGTGCAGGACAGCACCCATACGCCCCGAATCTGTCAGAAGACAGAGGGATCGTAGGCCACAAGAAGGGGACCGGCCCCTGGTCCAGCCGTGTTACTCTAAGTCTCGGCTGGGAAAACCGGAGGCTTCTGGCTTGTATAGTCAGTTGCCGAAGCCTCATTCTAATCCCCGTGAGGGTCAAGCAGGTCTGGGAACTCCAACGAAACAGGAGGGACTTCAAAGCACCCGAGCAGGATTCAGAGTGGGGAAGCGCAGGGCAGGAGGGAGAAAGACCCAACGTGAAGACAGTCTAGCTAGGAACACAAGAAAGTGGGTTTCTGTCAGGTACTCCTAACTGCCTGAGGAAGAACTGAACCCCTTCCTGGTGAACGCAGCGCGACGTGGGAGGCTAGCACCCGTACAGTGCACCAGTGGAACTGTCATAAGAGCTGTGAGTAAAAACTCGGATGACTGCACTGTACTGCCTCCGTCCAATCTTTCATCTGCGCCAGCTCTCCCTCCCGGCACTACAACGCCCAGCGCAACTTACACTTTCTACACTGCCCTGGAGCTAGCTCTACCTGTGGAGAGCCACACCATCCCTGCTGCCGAACACCATCTCCAGAGGACTGCTTCACAGCGGCGGCTCCCTTTAGCCGCAATCCACAGGTGGCGTCACGAACTTTACAAATCCCCTATAAATTAAAACCCCCCTTTTCACTGACCGCCCTGGGTCACGGAACAGGCCAGCCACCGTGATATTCCCCAAACCGGCATCCATAGGCCCGGCTGCCGAGTACCCCACGGCCCTGGGGGCGCGTCAAGCGTGTTATATACAACATATAGGCCCGTCCACACTCTAAGCCTCATATGTAACATTTACCACACTCTCAGCCTCCTATAATCTATACTTTATATAGGAGGCCGAGTGCGTTATATACATCATGTAGGCCCGTCCGCACTCTAAGCCTCATATATAACATTTACCGCACTCTCAGCCTCCTATAGTATATACTTTATATAGAAGGCCGAGTGCGTTGTATACATCATGTAGTCCCGTCCGCACTCTAAGCCTCATATATGATGTATACCGCACTCTCAGCCTCCTATAGTATATACTTTATATAGGAGGCCGAGTGCATTGTATACATCATGTAGACCCGTCCACACTCTAAGCCTCATATATGACGTATACTGCACTCTCAGCTTCCTATAGTCTATACTTTATATAGAAGGCTAAGTGTGTTGGATACATCATGTAGACCCGCCGTCCGCACTCTAGGCCTCATACATGACATATACCGCACTCTCAGCCTCCTATAGTATATACTTTATATAGAAGGCCGAGTGCATTGTATACATCATGTAGTCCCGTCCGCACTCTAAGCCTCATATATGATGTATACCGCACTCTCAGCCTCCTATAGTATATACTTTATATAGGAGGCCGAGTGCATTGTATACATCATGTAGACCCGTCCACACTCTAAGCCTCATATATGACGTATACTGCACTCTCAGCTTCCTATAGTCTATACTTTATATAGAAGGCTGAGTGTGTTGGATACATCATGTAGACCCGCCGTCCGCACTCTAGGCCTCATACATGACATATACCGCACTCTCAGCCTCCTATAGTCTATACTTTATATAAGAGGCTGAGTGTGTTGTATACATCATATAGACCCGCCGTCCGCACTCTAGGCCTCATATATGAAATATACCGCACGCTCAGCCTCCTATAGTATATACTTTATATAGGAGGCTGAGTGTGTTGTATAAATCATATAGACCTGCCGCCCGCACTCTAGGCCTCATATATGACGTATACTGCACTCTCAGCTTCCTATAGTCTATACTTTATATAGGAGGCTGAGTGTGTTGTATAGATCATATAGACCCCCACCCGCACTCTAGGCCTCATATATGACGTATACCGCTCTCTCAGCCTCCTATAGTCTATACTTTATATAGGAGGCTGAGTGTGTTGTATACATCATATAGACCCGCCGTCCACACTCTAAGCCTTATATATGACGTATACCGCACTCTCAGCCTCCTATAGTTTATACTTTATATATGAGGCTGAGTGTGTTGTATACATCATGTAGACCCACCGCCCGCACTCTAGGCCTCATATATGACGTATACCGCACTCTCAGCCTCCTATAGTATATACTTTATATAGGAGGCTGATTGTGTTGCATACATCATATAGACCCGCCGCCTGCACCGTAGGCCTCTTATTTGATGTATACTGCACTCTCAGCCTCCTATAGTCTATACTTTGTATAGAAGGCTGAGTGTGTTGAATACATCATATAGGCCCGCCGCCCGCACTCTAGGCCTCATATATGACGTATACTGCACTCTCAGCCTCCTGTATTCTATACTTTATATAGGAGGCTGAGTGTGTTGTATACATCATATAGACCCGCTGCCCGCACTCTAGGCCTCATATATGACGTATACCGCACTCTCAGCCTCCTATAGTCTGTACTTTATATAGGAGGCTGAGTGTGTTGTATAGATCATACAGACCTGCCGCCCGCACTCTATGCCTCATATATGACGTATACCGCACTCTCAGCCTCCTATAGTCTATACTTTATATAGGAGGCTGAGTGTGTTGTATACATCTTGTAGACCCGCCGCCCGGACTCTAGGCCTCATATATGACATATACTGCACTGTCAGCCTCCTATAGTCTATACTTTATATAGAAAGCCGAGTGCATTGTATACATAATATAGACCCGCCGCCCGCACTCTAAGCCTTATATATGACGTATACCGCACTCTCAGCCTCCTATAGTCCAAACTTTATATAGGATGCTGAGTGTGTTCTATACATCATGTAGACCCGCCGCCCGCACTCTAGGCCTCATATGTGACATATACCGCACTCTCAGCCTCCTATAGTCTATACTTTATATAGGAGGCTGAGTGTGTTGTATACATCATATAGACCCGCCGCCCGCACTCTAGGCCTCATATATGACGTATACTGCACTCTCAGCCTCCTATAGTCTAAACTTTATATAGGAGACTGAATGCCTTGTATACATCATGTAGACCTGCCGCCCGCACTCTAGGCCTCATATATGACGTATACTGCACTCTCAGCTTCCTAAAGTCTATACTTTATATAGGAGGCTGAGTGTGTTGTATACTTCATGTAGACCCGCCGCCCGCACTCTAGGCCTCATATATGTCGTATACCGCACTCTCAGCCTCCTATACTCTATACTTTATATAGGAGGCTGAGTATGTTGTATACATCATGTAGACCCGCCGCCCGCACTCTAGGCCTCATATATGACGTATACCACACTCTCAGCCTCCTATAGTCTATACTTTATATAGGAGGCTGAGTGTTTGTATAGATCATATAGACCCGCCGCCCGCACTCTAGGCCTCATATATGACGTATACTGCACTCTCAGCCTCCTATAGTATATACTTCATATGGGAGGCTGAGTGTGTTGTATACATCATATAGACCCGCCGCCCGCACTCTAGGCCTCATATATGACGTATACTGCACTCTCAGCCTCCTATAGTCTATACTTTATATAGGAGGCTGAGTGTGTTGTATACATCATATAGACCCGCCGCCCGCACTCTAGGCCTCATATATGTCATATACCGCACTCTTGGCCTCCTATATGACATATACAGACTGTGTATGTCATATGAGAGGCCAAGACGGTGATCTATATTTCATATAAGAGGCCTAGAGTGCAATGCATAATGTATAAATGATATTATTGTTTGTTGGCCAATGCTGGATGGGAACAGTCACTCAGAAAACTGCACTTGAAAAGCAGGGAGAGCTGTAGCCTAGGCCTGCCTGCAACCTTGTTTCCAGCCTTGGTTAGAGTCAAGCGCAGAGTGCGGGTCACCACATACCCGGAGCTGCCCTTACAAGGCCGTGAGCAGGAGAGAAGAGGGTGGTGCGCCGGTGCCGGTGTCCACATACCCAGCCTGGAGCCGGTGTTACAACAAGGCCGAGAGCAGAAGAGAAGAAAGTGGCGCGCAGATGCCGCCGCCAGTGTTACAACTTACAAGGCCAAAAGCAGGAGCCGGGACAGGAGAGCAAGGTCGGTGTCAGAAGCCAGCCTGGGAGCAGGGAGAGCAGAGAGCATCATCGGCTTGTCACCTGACACCACACCACTGCCAGGTAGCATTACAGGCAGCTGAGGCAGAGCGAAAGCAGAGAGCGGTGCGTATCACCGCCCACAAAGAACAGCAACTTGCGTCCTCCTCCTATCCAGATCATGTAAGTATGCGCGTCACTGCAGCGGGCCTACTGTCACCGCTGAATGTAATGTGCACGTGACGCTACATCTTCGGTCGTGCTTTTAAAAGGCCCGCACTTATAAAGGGCCCCTGTAACTAATTCTCTCACTCTCTCATCGGGGCCCACCGGGGATTTCCCCAATATCCCGCCAGGCCGGTCCGACCCTGAATATTGCCATAAATAAAATACATATTAAAGGGAATCTGTCACCCCCCCTGGGACTTTTCAGACCTCTACTATGGGCATACAGGTTATAGAAAAGTAAATCTATACATACCTGTATGGCCCATAGTAGAGGTCTGATTGCAGAGAAAAGTTTTTTATTCAATTCTGTTTTGCACAGGCTTGGTGTCCGGGGGACGCCAAGAAATCCCCGTCTATCTCTTTTTTATTGCCCTAAATCCCCGCCTATATGCTTAGTTATCATATTCCCACCTCCCCTGCACGTCGCACGCCCCGGGCATGCGCAAAGCGCCTCTCACATAAAGCGCGCTTTGCTTCATCCCCGCCCCGTCTGTGTGCTCTGCGCCACACAGTTCTACTGCGCAGGCGCTGGGAAGTGACAGTGACTCCCCGGGGCATGCACAATAGAACCGTGCAGCGCAGTGCATGGAGAGACGGGTCCGGGAGGAAGCAAAGCACCCTATGTGAGCAGCGCTTTGCGCATGCCCGGGAAGTCAGGGAGTGCAGTGCACGTAACAGGGCCCTGTGACATGCAGGGGAGGGGGGAATATGATAACTAAGCATATAGGCGGGGATTTAGGGCAATAAAAAAGAGATAGACAGGGATTTCTTGGCGTCCCCCGGACACCAAACCTGTGCAAAACAGAACTGAATAAAAAACTTTTCTCTGCAATCAGACCTCTACTATGGGTCATACAGGTATGTATAGACTTACTTTTCTATAACCTGTATGCCCATAGTAGAGGTCTGAAAAGTCCCAGGGGGGTGACAGATTCCCTTTAATGATAATATCTATAGTGACAAATACAGAAAAACAATATGAAATGGAAAATAATTTAATACAATAAAAATATAATATAATTAATGCATTGAATATCATAAAGTGTGTCATTTATAAATGCAGATATATATGATTTCCATTCAGGTATATATGTGGCCCCCATTCTGGTATATATGATCCTCATCATGGTATATATGGCCCCCCTTCCTGGTATACAGTGGGGAAAATAAGTAATTGATGCACTGCAGATTTTGCAAGTTTTCCCACCTACAAAGAAGGGAGAGGACTGTAATTTTATCGTAGGTACACTTCACTGAGAGACAAAATCTGAAAATAAAAACCAGTAAATCACAATGTATGATCTCGCATCATTGGGTAAGGATGATTCTGAGAAAGGTCAGGAATCAGCCGAGAACTGCACAGGAGGACCTGGTCAATGACCTGAAGAGAGCTGGGACCACAGTCTCAAACATTACCATTAGCAACACACTGCACCATCATGGATTAAAATTAGATTATCATCAAAAATTGATGCAAAAGGAGCACAGACCAAGTATTGAGGGCATTTACTGAACATACATTTCAGTAGGCCAACATTTCGGATTTAAAAACATTTTTCAAGCTGTTGTTATAAAGTATTCTAATTTACTGAGATAATGACTTCTGTGTTTTCATTGGCTGTAAGCCATAATCATCAACATTAACAGAAATAAACACTTGAAATAGATCACTCAGTTTGCAATGACTCTATGTAATATATGAGTTTCACTTTTTGTATTGAACTGAAATAAATTAATTTTTTGATGATATTCTAATTTACTGAGATGCACCTGTATATGAAAATAAGTGAGTATAGGGGGTCTCACATAAATTGAAACTAGAATAAATGGTGGAAGGTGTAAAAACCAAACAGGACACAGTAGAGCAACATTGTGCAGTGATATACAGGATGGGCCATTTATATGGATACACCTAAAGTAAATGGGAATGTTTGGTGATATCAACTTCTTTTTTGTGGCACATTAGTATATGGGAGGGGGGAAACTTTTCCAGATGGGTGGTGACCATGGCGGCCATTTTGAAGTCAGACATTTTGGATTCAACTTTATTTTTTTCAATGGGAAGAGAGTGTTATGGGTCCGGGTGGTGGAACCTCTATGCTTCGGTGCAAGGAGGGACCAAAGGGTCGTGACTAAGTGCCTACTCGGCCTGACCAAGGTCGCACGGTGGCTCAATCGACTCCGTGAACCAGTGAGGGACCGGGCAGGTGGACCAGGTGCCACTCTGGGACCGACCTTGTGTGAGAGCAGGTGACTTCCACGGGTCAGAAAGCAAGAACTGACCGGTACAGTGGATGATCATGGCAGGAAGGCTGACGGGTGGTCCGGGTAGCTAAGCAGGCTGGTTCGGCAGGTGGCCAGATGGGTGCTCTGTGTAGGCAGGCTGGCGGGCACGGCAGGTTACAGGCAGGTGCTCCAGGTAAGCTGGCTGGCGGGCACAACAGATAACATTTTGGAGGAGGTGCCTTATATAGGGGCAGTCCTCTGGCCATTGGCCGGGGACTCTATAGGATGGCGCGTGCGGCCCCTTTAAGAGCGAGGGCGCGCTCGCACGCACGTCCTAAGCACAGAGCCTGGGAAGCTGTGCACGGTGCGTGCCACAGGAGCAGGAGGACGCCGGACCTGGACCGCGGCGGTGAGGGGAACGGCGTCCCTGCCCGGGAGGAGGCAGAGACGCCTATGCTACAGTACCCCCCCCTTTACGCCCCCTCTTCTTTAGGCCCGCAAGAAATTTTTTAAGAAGATGAGGGGCATGAATGTTCTCCCTGGGTTCCCAAGACCTCTCCTCAGGGCCAAACCCCTTCCAATCCACAAGAATGAAAGTCTTTCCTCTTACCCTCTTGGTGGCCAAAATGTTTTCTACCTCAAAGACGTCCTCAGCAGAGACTGGAGCTGGAACGGTACCTGGATCGTCAGAGAAAAAATTAAGGACAACAGGTTTGAGGAGAGATACATGAAAGGAGTTGGGAATCCTTAAGGTGACTGGGAGTTTCAGCTTGCAAGCCACGGGCTTGATTTGGTTCAGAACCTTGAATGGACCGATGAACCGCGGACCCAACTTATAAGAAGGTATCTTGAGACGAACATATTTGGAGGAGAGCCAGACCTTGTCTCCCGGACGGAATAGAGGCAGATCCAGACGTCTCTTATCAGCATGTTTCTTCATCCGCTCGGAGGACTGAAGAAGTGCAGATCTAGTGTCTTCCCAAATAGCTGAAAATTCGCTGACCAGAGACTCCGCGGCAGGATTGTCCACTGAAGAGGAGACGGGAAACGGAATCCGGGGATGTTGACCGTAGATTTAGAGGAAGACTCGCTCTCATGGTTATTATAAAAGAACTTGGCCCAGGGCAGGAGCTCAACCCAATCGTTATGGTGAGCGTTGACAAAGTGCCGAAGAAAGCTGGTAAGGACCTAGTTGATACATTCCACTTGACCATTGGACTGAGGATGCTAAGCAGAGGAGAAATCCAAGGAGACATCCAGCAGCTTACACGTAGCTTTCCAGAAGCGCGAAGTGAACTGAACCCCGCGATCAGACACAATGTGGAGGGGTAGGCCTGGAGACGAAAAATGTGATGGATGAAGTCCTTAGCCAGCACAGATGCAGATGGAAGACCAGGCAGAGGGATGAAGTGGGCCATTTTAGAAAAGCGGTCAGCGACCACCCAAATGACCGTACAACCGGCAGAAACAGGGAGTTCCATAATGAAGTCCATTGCAATGTGTTGCCATGGAGTGGAAGGCACGGGAAGAGGAAGAAGATGGCCGGATGGAAGGTGCCTGGGAACCTTGTTACGGGCACAGGAGGAACAAGCCGCGAAGTCCGCAATATCCTTGAGCAGGGAAAGCCACCAGTAATGTCGGGCGATGAGCAGAAAGATCGTCCTCTGGCCAACATGACCGACTAGTTTGGATGACTAGCCCCAGAGTAGAACCTTCTTACGAACTGGAACCGCTACAAAGGTCTTACCGGGTGGAAGATGAGACAGGTCAAACGGAGCCACAGTCATTACTTTGGAGGGGTTGATAATATGTAGAGGCTCCTCCTCTTGGTCAGAAGACAAGAATGAGTGGGATAGAGCGTCAGCTTTAATGTTCTTGTCCGCCGGGCGGTAATGCAGAGTGAAGCAGAATCTGGCAAAGAATAGAGACCACCTGTTCTGACGCGGATTTAATCTTTGGGCGTTCTGCAAATAAGCGAGGTTTTTGTGGTCAGTGTAGATGACCACCTGGTGCAGAGCAACCCTCCAGCGCTAATTTGATGGCCAGCAGCTCACGATCTATGGAGTAATTGCGCTCAGATGAGGAGAAGAGCTTGGAGAAGAAGCCACAGGTTACCATTCTCCCGGACGAGGATTTCTGGGTGAGCATCGCTCCGGCTCCGGAGGAGGATGCATCAACCTCCAGGAAGAACTGCTTGTTGCAATCCTGGCGGTGTAGCACAGGAGCGGAGGAGAAGGCTTGTTTTAGGGAGACGAAGGCCTCCTCCGCTTCGGAAGTCCATTCCCTGGGATTTGCTCCTTTACGGGTGAGCGCGGAGATAGGAGCAGTTTGGGAGGAGAAATGAGGAATGAAGAGGCGGTAATAATTTGTGAAGCCCAGGAATCGCTGAATCACTTTCAACCCCTCCGGTCGGGGCCACTTTAAGACGGCAGAGACCTTCTCGGGATCCATCCGCAGACCAGTCTCGGAGATAATATAGCCCAGGAATGGTAGAGAGGTCTGCTCAAAGAGGCATTTCTCGAATTTAGCGTATAGGCGATTCTGCCGGAGCATTAGTGGAACCTGACGGACATCCCTCCGGTGTGAGGGCAGATCCGGAGAGAGGACCAAGATATCGTCCAGGTACACCACCATGCAAGAATACAGGAGATCACGGAAGATGTCGTTAACCAGCTCCTGGATGATGGCTGGAGCATTACAGAGACCAAAGGGCATTACGCGGTATTTGTAGTGACCATCCCGGATGTTGAAAATCGTCTTCCACTCGTCTCCCTGGTGGATCCGGACTAAATTGTATGCCCCACAATGATCAAGCTTGGTGAAGATCTTTACGCCTTTAAGGCGGTTGAACAGCTCCGAGATGAGAGGCAGGGGGTACTTATTTTTGATGGTAATCTGGTTAAGACCCCTGTAATCGATACAGAGACGTAGAGAGCCGTCTTTCTTCTTGACTAAGAAGAATCCTGCTCCAGCCGAAGAGGTGGATTTCTGGATAAATCCCCTAGCAAGATTCTCCTCTATGTATTCAGACATAATCCGGGTCTCAGCCAGCGACAAGGGGTAGATACGCCCGCGGGGAGGAGAAGCACCAGGTACCAGGTTGATGGGGCAATCATGCCTCCTATGAGGTGGTAGAGTCTCTGCTTCCTTTTTGTCGAAGACGTCAGCATAGGACCAGTAGGGTGCCGGCAGACCAGGTAGATTAGCCAGAGTAGACGGGGGTCGAGCTGGACGAACCGGATCCAAGCAGGACTCATGGCATTTCACCAGATCTCCAATTCAGGATGGGCTCATGTCTTTGTAACCAGGGAAGACTAAGCAAGAGGGGGTGAGAGAGACTGGACAGCACATGAAAGGAGATCTTCTCTGAGTGCAGCATTCCCACCTGAAGGGTTACAGGCTCTGTGACGAGTAATATGGTCTCCAGAAGAAGCCTCCCATCCACGGAGGCAACCGCCAACGGTTCAGCCAGACGTACAGTAGGAATCTGATACCGCTCCACAACAGCCTGTTGAATGAAATTCCCAGCGGCTCCGGAATCCAGATGGGCAATCTCGAAGAAGCGGGTCTCACCACTGGAAACAGAAAAGGACAGAGTCAAGTACAGAGAGGATTTACACTTGCCTAGGATGACCTCTCCAAGCGGTCCTAGACACTGGAGTTTCCCGGCCTCACCGGGCAGGATTGGTCAGATGCTCTTTACTGCCACAGTAGAAGCAACTCACCTCGGCACGGCGCATCTCCTGGCGAGACTTGACCATCTTGGTTTGGTCAATTTGCATGGGCTCAGGCGAACATGCCCGGGGAAATGCTGGTTGAGAGGCAGGCTTTTGGAATACATGAGCGAGAGGCGGAAATCTTCTCTTCCGGGTAGTCTCCTTTGCACGTTCCTGAAAACGGATGTCAATCCGGGTAGTTAATGATACCAGGTCGTCCAGGGTGGAAGGGATGTCACGACCGGCTAGCTCATCCTTGATCCGACCGGAAAGACCTCCCCAGAAGGTGGACACCAGGGCCTCGTTGTTCCAGGCAAGCTCGGATGCGAGAGTTTGGAAACGTAAAACTCTAAAATGTTTAAAACCTCTATGATTTCATCGCTTGTCACTGAAGATGCGCTCTCAGCAGGTCATTGTGACCTGACTTACAGCCTGCACGGTCGCATCTTGGCACCATTCAGGTTGTAAATCAGTGATCGTAGATGTTGATTACGGTGTGGGGCAGTTTGTCGGACAAGTGAGTATTATGGTTGTTTTTTATATTACAGGTGACTTGGGCTTCAGGGCATAATGTGTAAGGTGAGTATAAGTGTTTTTTTTAATTTTATTCTTCATTTTACACTCGTTGTTGACGGGGCTGCCTACAACTCTTAACATTGTCTCTTGCTCGCGCTGATCTCAGCGCAAGCAGGGGACAATGATGAGAGCCCCTTCCAGCAGCGGCCGCTGCTGGGGATCAGCGCGAACTGTACCGCTGATTCCCAGGCGCCGGTACGTGTCACGCAGATGATGCACAGTTGTCATCCGTGTGTCATCAGTTTGCAGAACGCATTTTGTGAGTGCTGCGCAAAAATACCTGACAAGTCTGCGGCTTTTTTTATACGGACTGTCACGGGTGTGTTGCCACGAAGATCGTCACGATTACACAGCCTGACTTCTCGCAGCTGACTTTTTGGTGCTTTGTGTTTTTCGGCAGTGAGGGAGTTAATTCTCTCTCTCTCTGTGCTAGACGAGGTCAGCCTCGCCCAGCTGCAATCAATGCTGCTGTAGTGAGACTCCTTCAAATGCCTGCTGGTCTGTTAGGGAAGTGTCGGTGAAAGCATTTCATACAGACTTACAGAGCGGATCGTGGTATTTGGAGTTTCTGAGATAAGTGTATTTGGAGTGTATTTTCCCTTCCTCGCTTTATCATTTTTCTCCTTTCCCGTTGGTGTTCCCTCTGTTGTAGTTGTGTAGTTTTTGTATGCAAGGTGGTTTTGGTTTTTCCCTTGTACTGTCTCGTTCGTCTAAGTACTGTGTGTGGGCATATTATTACTTGTCCCCTTTTGTTGTGATCGGGGTCCTTCTCAGGACTAGATTACTTAGGTGCAGGGATCCTCAGGAGGTAGGGGTTACGCTGGCGGCCTGGACCTCTGTACCTTTAACAGTACCTCCAGGTTGAGGGATTAGTCAGGGCCCCAGCTTAGGGTCAGCTTAGGCCCCCTACCTCCAGTATACAGAGACAGCGTGACATTTTCACCGATCCACTTAGTTTTTCTCCAGCTACCATGGATCCAGTAGCCGGTCTAGCTCGACAGTTGCAGAGTTTGTCCATGGAGCTGGCGGACGTTAGGTCCAAGGTTTTGTGTCCTCAGGAGCAAGCCGGACCAGAACCTAAAGTAGCTCTCCCTGACAGGTTCACTGGGGGGCGGGACAAGTTTTTTGTTTTCCGGGAGGCATGCAAGTTGTACTTTCGGCTGCGGCCTCGGTCATCGGGGAGTGAAGATCAAAGGGTGGGAATTGTCATCTCGCTCCTACAAGGGGACCCTCAATCTTGGGCGTTCTCTCTTCCCCCGGGCTCCCCGGCTCTTCAGTCAGTGGATAGGTTTTTCGCTGCTCTGGGACTCGTGTATGATGACCCAGATCGGATCTCCCTTGCTGAGTCTAATTTACGTAGGATCCAGCAGGGAGATCGTCCGGCGGAGGAATTCTGTTCGGAGTTCCGTAGGTGGGCCACGGACACCCAGTGGAATGACCCGGCTCTTAGGAGCCAGTTTTGTCAAGGTTTATCCGACAAATTACAGGATGTGTTGGCACAGTATGACTCTCCCGTGTCACTGGAAGCCGCTATGGCCCTTGCTATTCGCGTTGACAGACGGCTTCGGGAGAGGTGCGGGGCAACTCCGCCCCCTGTGATGACTCCACCTTCTACAAGGTCCCCTCATATGGTGGTTCCCCTGGTCAGTCCAGAGGAGCCTATGCAATCAGGAGGGACATCATTTCGGGGGAGGGGACCGGTGGTGCGCCATAAGACAGGAACGTGTTTCTTCTGCGGGAGAAAGGGACATTTTATTGGGGGGTGTCCGTCCCGTCCCTTGCAGAGTGAAGAGTCGTCGGAAAACTGTTGATCCCAGGTTGTGCGGTGGACGGCAATCTGGGAGTAGGTATTTCGTCCCTAGGTTCGTCTCAGTTTCTCGTACCGGCGGAGGTGGTGGTGGGTACGAGAACTGAGAGGATATCTGTTCTTCTGGATAGTGGGGCCGGGGCTAATCTGGTTGATGCTCGGTTTGCCCGGGTTCAAGGTATGCGATTGAGTGAGTTGGCTAAACCCATCCCCATATTCTCGATCGATGCCAGGCCTCTCGGTCAGGGAAGTTTTTTGCAAGCTGTGCATGACGTAAAACTTCAAGTGGGGGCGATACATAAAGAACTGTTGTCTTGCTACGTGTTGGAGGGTCTTCCCACTCCTATAGTGTTGGGCCTTCCTTGGTTAACTAAGCATAACCCGGTTATTAATTGGCAAACCAGAGAGATAAGCCAATGGAGTAAATTCTGTAATAAAAACTGCATGAACACGGTCATCGGTGCGGTTACTCCTTGGGTCTTACCTCCATTTCTGGCGGACTTTGAGGATGTATTCTCTGAGAAAGGGTGTCAGGAACTACCTCCTCATCGCGAGTATGACTGTTCTGTAAAACTGCTCCCTGAGGCCAAGTTACCTAAAGCTAGGTTGTATAACCTTTCTGGTCCTGAGAGGCAGGCCATGAAGGATTATATTTCAGAAAGTCTGGCTAAGGGGCATATTAGACCTTCATCTTCACCGGTGGCTGCGGGGTTCTTCTTTATTAAGAAGAAAGATGGAGGCCTACGCCCTTGCCTGGATTTCCGTGAACTTAATCGGATTACGGTCCGAGATCCGTATCCGCTCCCACTTATTCCCGATCTCTTTAATCAGATCGTGGGCGCCAAATGGTTCTCTAAGTTGGATCTCAGGGGGGCGTACAATCTGATTAGGATGAAGGAGGGGGATGAGTGGAAGACGGCGTTTAACACTCCGGAGGGGCATTATGAGAACCTTGTCATGCCATTCGGTCTGACTAATGCCCCGGCGGTGTTCCAACACTTTGTTAATGACATTTTTCGCCGCCTGGTGGGACAGTTTGTTGTCATATATCTGGATGATATCTTAATTTACTCGCCGGATCTGGTGTCTCATCAGGAGCACGTTAGGCAGGTGTTACAGATCTTGCGGGATAATAAACTGTATGCCAAATGGGAAAAGTGTGTGTTCGCCGTACAGGAACTCCAGTTTTTAGGCTTCCTGGTTTCAGCGTCCGGTTTTCGTATGGACCCTGGGAAAGTGCGGGCAGTTCTTGAGTGGGATCGGCCAGAGAATCTTAAGGCACTACAACGTTTCTTGGGGTTTGCTAATTATTACCGGAAGTTTATTCGTAATTTCTCGTCCATGGTTAAGCCTCTCACAGACATGACTAAAAAGGGGACGGATTTTTCTAGGTGGTCTGACAAGGCTTGTCAAGCATTCTCCTCCTTGAAAAAATGTTTTGCCTCGGCACCCATACTCATTCAACCTGATGCGTCACAGCCATTCATTGTAGAGGTAGACGCTTCCGAGGTAGGGGTGGGAGCAGTATTGTCACAAGGTTCGTCCCCTGGTAAGTGGTATCCGTGCGCCTTTTTCTCTAAAAAATTGTCGTCCGCTGAGAGTAATTACGATGTCGGCAATAGGGAACTCTTGGCCATTAAGTTAGCTTTTGAGGAGTGGCGCCATTTTTTGGAGGGGGCAGTCCATCCGGTCACCGTCATCACCGATCACAAGAACCTGCTATATCTGGAGTCCGCGAAACGTCTGAATCCCAGACAAGCTAGGTGGTCATTGTTTTTTACCAGGTTTAATTTTGTCGTTACATATCGTCCTGGGTCAAAAAATGTAAAGGCGGATGCCTTATCTCGTAGTTTCCCTGGGGCCGGGAATACGGACGACCCGATTCCTATCCTTCAGGAGGGGGTGGTGGTTTCGGCAGTATGCTCTGAGCTTGAGGAGGAGGTATTGGAGGCTCAGGGGGACGCCCCTGTTGGACCTCCGGGGAGACTGTTTGTTCCAGATCAGTTGCGACAAAAGGTGATCGAGGCACACCATAACTCAGTTTTTGCAGGACACCCGGGGAGTAGAGCAACTGTGGATCTCCTCTCACGTCGGTTTTGGTGGCCTAACTTACATAAGGAGGTGGTAACTTTTGTCGCATCCTGTGGGGTTTGTGCGCGCTCTAAGACCTCACATACCCGTCCGTCTGGGGCCCTCTTACCTTTGAAAATCCCGGAGCGTCCTTGGACTCATCTGTCTATGAACTTTATTACGGACCTCCCTCAGTCTTCGGGTAAAACAGTCATACTCGTTGTAGTGGACAGGTTCAGCAAGATGGCACATTTTATCGCTCTTCCGGCTCTCCCTAATGCTAAAACTCTTGCGCAGGTGTTCATTGGAGAGATTGTGAGGCTTCACGGGGTACCCTCCGAGGTGGTGTCTGATCGGGGGTCTCAGTTTGTGTCCAAGTTCTGGAAGGCGTTTTGTGCACGGCGGGGGATGCATTTGTCGTTCTCATCGGCTTTTCATCCTCAGACCAATGGTCAGACGGAACGTATGAACCAGAGCTTGGAGACATATCTCCGGTGTTTTGTGTCAGAGAACCAGGAGGACTGGGCTTCTTTCTTACCTCTGGCAGAGTTTGCTCTTAATAATAGGCGGTGCGAGTCCACTGGTAAGTCCCCGTTTTTTGGGGCATATGGTTTTCACCCCCAGTTTTGTTCTTTCAGTAGGGGGGGCTCTTCGGGGGTTCCTGAGGAGGAACGTTTTTCCTCATCACTCGCTTCAGTATGGAGAGGGGTGCTGAAGAATCTGAATACTATGGGGAACCGATACAAACGTATGGCTGATTCGAGGAGAGTGTCTGGTCCGGACCTAAGTGTGAACGATCGGGTATGGTTGTCTACCAGGAATATAAAACTTAAGGTTCCCTCCTGGAAACTGGGTCCCAGGTTCATCGGGCCGTACAGAATCAGTTCTATTATTAATCCGGTGGCATTCCGTCTTGACCTCCCCCCTACGTTTAAAATTCACAACGTGTTCCACAGATCGTTGCTTAAGAGGTATGTGGCGCCGGTGGTGGTCAATGGTAACTTGGAGTTCCAGGTATCGAGGGTCATCGATTCACGCTTTAATCGCCGGTCCCTTCAGTACCTGGTTCATTGGAAAGGGTATGGTCCTGAGGAGAGGATGTGGGTTCCTGCGTCGGATATTAACGCAGACCGATTAGTTCGGGCCTTCCACACGACTCACCCGGATAAACCTGGCCCTGAGGGTCCGGAGGCCCCTCGTAGAAGGGGGGGTACTGTCACGGGTGTGTTGCCACGAAGATCGTCACGATTACACAGCCTGACTTCTCGCAGCTGACTTTTTGGTGCTTTGTGTTTTTCGGCAGTGAGGGAGTTAATTCTCTCTCTCTCTGTGCTAGACGAGGTCAGCCTCGCCCAGCTGCAATCAATGCTGCTGTAGTGAGACTCCTTCAAATGCCTGCTGGTCTGTTAGGGAAGTGTCGGTGAAAGCATTTCATACAGACTTACAGAGCGGATCGTGGTATTTGGAGTTTCTGAGATAAGTGTATTTGGAGTGTATTTTCCCTTCCTCGCTTTATCATTTTTCTCCTTTCCCGTTGGTGTTCCCTCTGTTGTAGTTGTGTAGTTTTTGTATGCAAGGTGGTTTTGGTTTTTCCCTTGTACTGTCTCGTTCGTCTAAGTACTGTGTGTGGGCATATTATTACTTGTCCCCTTTTGTTGTGATCGGGGTCCTTCTCAGGACTAGATTACTTAGGTGCAGGGATCCTCAGGAGGTAGGGGTTACGCTGGCGGCCTGGACCTCTGTACCTTTAACAGTACCTCCAGGTTGAGGGATTAGTCAGGGCCCCAGCTTAGGGTCAGCTTAGGCCCCCTACCTCCAGTATACAGAGACAGCGTGACACGGACTCAAGGTCCGTGTGAGCAACCTGACATGTGTGTACACCCATTGAATACAATAGGTGTGTGTATGTCATACATATTTGCGGTCCTTTAAAAACGGGCCTCATATGGACATAGAAAATGGATGTGAGAAGGGGGCCTGAAGCAGTATACCTAGATCCAGGGGTTTCCACCTTACCCTCATTCAGTATTGTCTCCTCAACCACCCCCACAACACTGTTACATCCAGCTTCAAGCATCCCCTATGACTATAAGTATCCTATCTCCAGCTTACAATACTTAAATTATCTCTAAACCCCCAAGGCCAGTATATGAGCATCCAGATCTGCTCTTTTGTACTGGGCTAATCATAGAAGTCACCATCTGGAGATCTGCTCCTCATAGCTGTTTGCTAGGCTTGGTGCTAATGCATTGGGCTGGCAGACGGTCGTGAGACACATTTCATGAGTCCGCAAGCCACATGTGTGCCCTCGAGCCACAGGTTGGGACACCTGCTGTAAAGAGAAAAAAATCCAAAAGCCAGAATTGTAATTTTTCGGCTACAGCAACTCTGTAAAAAAATGCAATAAGCGATCAAAACGTGATATCTACCCCAAATGGCATCAATAAACACGTCAGCTCGCCATGCAAAAATCAAGCTCTCAAACAGCAATATTGACGGAAAAATGAAACTGTAACAGGTCTTGGAAAATGGGGACATAATCACATGTTTTTATGAATTTCCAATTTCTTTTTCTTTGAATAAAAAAAATATGCCGGTTGGGATTTGCTGAAAAGTATACAAATAGGGCAACACAAAAAATCAATACACCAGATGTGGACTTCTTATAAGGCTGGTTATTAGTGATGAGCGCGCGTGCTTGTTTAACCCTGTTTGTTAGGCAATCCCTGCATGTGCTGCAGCTATCTAACAGCCGTGACACATGCAGCCGCGGCAGATCAAACATAGATGCCAAGCACGCCGCAAATACTCGGCGAGCACCCGAGGGTGCTCAATTAATAGGTTAAACGAGCACGCTCGCTCATCAGTACTGGTTATCTATTAAGATACTTATGCTCATTTGCTTATTCTGTTTGGTGTCTTGATTTTTTGTGTTTCCCTATTGATATATTTTCCCTGACGACTCCTGATCATTTCTGCATATACTTATAGGGTCAGGGACTTAATAATTGATGCACACTTTGATGTATAACATCTTTGTCTTTTCAAACATGGGCAGTGAATTGCTGTGTATTTTGTTATATTGACACACATCCAGGATTTTGTGATTACTACTACCTGTGCTGCACTTTAGATTAGGGGTGTAATAGGGTCCTATATATCATATCCTGTCAATATATTATATATTTATTGTGGACCCTTATATATATTGGCTGTTAAATGTGTAATTGGATATACACATTATAATATATGTTTTTGTGAGTTTTTAACCTAATCATTAAAAGTTCTATTTTAGGGGTGTATTTTTTGGTGGTTATTGAATAACGGCCATAACTGGTGTAAAATGCTGGGATCAGATGAGTAATCAATAGGTTTTCTTCAGAAAGTGAACTAAGTCCGCACCTCTGACTTCATGGCGCAGGGGAATACAGATTTGTGCGTTGATCCTGTATATTGTACTTATGTGATTGGGCACTCAGATATTGTGTTCTCTCTTATATTCATTTACTCAGCACTTTTCTAGTCTTATGTTATGGTCTCACTTTGTAACTTTTTATTGGTGACTCTGGAATATGACATTCTCACATGTTTAAACATATTTCTAATCTCTGCCCAGGAGCCATCGATGTCCGGATCTACAGCCTCTGATAGCGCGATGGAGCCGCAGGCCGATGCCGAGAGCTACGTGTCCATGATTTCTGACCTGCTGGACAGCTTTATAGATGGTGTCAGTGCCAGGCTCTTTCATCTATTAGATACAGTATGTTTGATTTCATCCACAAAAACAGATGATTTTCATCTCCATTTTCATCCGTATGGCATTTACATGACCGAATACCATTTCCTATGTTAAAGAATTGTTTGTATCCATAAAAATCTTACACTATTCAGATGATCCGTATTGGATCCAATTTTTTTGCGCACACATAGACTTACATAGGCAAGTCTCATCTGACCTACAGAAGAAACTAACGCATGCTAAGATGTGTTTTTGCATGCAGATTCGGTCCATGAAAAACAAAAAAACCCATGCTCCTATCAACTAATTGAACTGCATTGGTCCTCGTGCCGTCCGTGTGATGTCAGTTATTTCATGGACAGCACTCAGACCGAAAATAAAATTGTGTGAACTTGGCCTTACGTTCAAAGGCGGAGACTGTTTTGCCAGAGTGCTCTGCTAGTTTTGCTGTCAAAATGGCAGAAACTCTGTAGATCGGAGCAAGTCCTTAAAAGGGTTGTCCGGTACTTTTAAAAAAAATGCCAGTGTGTTTTAATGATAAATACAAGCTTCTTTCTAAGTACCTTGTGCTGCTGATGCTGCCTGTGGGCGGCGCTATCGGTGGCCGCTCACAGGCAGCACGTGACACAGGCAGTGTGAGGACCATGAGTGGAGGCAGATCTGCTGTGTTCAAGTCAGTTAGTCAGCGGAAATATCACATATTTGGTCAGTTAATGAGAGTTAAATCATTATAGTTCACCGAGGTCACTCTGCTCCGTGAGACATGTACACAAAGAAATATTCAGAAAAAGTAAAACTGTATGACTAGCGTATTAAGCAACTGACTAAAAGGGCACAAAATCATAGATATTTGTGTGTCTACAATTTTTGTTAAATGAAGCATAAAACTGCATCAAAACTAGAATATCGAAAAAACACAAATACACAGAGAAAAACCCCAATAATACAGTGCAGATCTGAGAGTGCACTAACATTTTACCTATACAATTTGTAATTTTCCTCTTTTCTTCTATTAGGATCAGGATGCGGTGGGTATGACGATGATGACAGGGTAAGAGCCTCATTGCCACCATAGTCTATATAAGTGCTCCCTTACCTATGGCCCTGCAGGCATCTCTAAGCTAGAAGTCCTAGTATGCAATAATATGAGGAATTTATTAAATGACTGAATCAAAGGGGTTGTTCAGCCCTGATGTAATTTTCGACAGAATACAAGCAGTATGTAATGTTCTACTGATAGGACCACTTGTATGAAAATTGCATACTTTTGGTCACATGGCAACTGCTGGAACCGACAGGCGAAAGCCGAATCCTGACAGTGTGTTAGGATACAATGCTTTATGAAAATTCCACCAAGGCTACACAACTCCTTTATGATATTAAAAAAAATAAATACAAACTAATTCTTATCTGTTGTATTGCAGATCATCTACATGAAGCTGGATGATGGCATCAGGATCCCAGAGGATGAGGTAAGTGATGGTGGTGTTTGGCCAGCGTTTATCTTCATACTGAACTGAAAGGACATGATTTACATTAGCATCATGTAGAGGAAGAAAACTGGAATTGTCATTCTGTTTGGTTATAGTAGTTATATACAGATCCCCATCACTTATCACCCCCATCTTTCAGCCAATGCACTTTTTAGCTTCTCTGATTATTACACATAGGGAACGGCTCCAGGTCACATGCCCTGATTGCCTTTGCACCTGTGTTTTTGTCTAGCTTTGTGTGTTTAGCGCCTTTTTGTTTATACCTATTTAATTATTTTATTTGCGCCTTTTTTTAAGTTTATTCTTTATGTGCTTGCCTGGTTGTTTTTATTTTGTTTTCCGTTTTGTGGGCAAAGTCTAGTAATTCCAGATGTTTTATTCTGATTCATCAATTGAAACCATTTTAAAATTTGACACCACTTTACTCCAGTCCAACCCTGCTGTATTTTTCAATAAGCCACTATTGGGGGCAATTTTTGCAATTTTTGGTGCCAAAATTTACCAAACATAGTTCAAGACAGAGAAAGACCATTTTTTACTTAATGCCAAATTCATAAACCTGGTGCACCGTTTTGTCAGCACCCGGCGCACCTCGGTAAGTGCCGGGGCCCTGAGCAGGTGGAGGGGACCATTCGCCGTTGGGCACCCCGGCACTCTATGGGACCCATGAGCGGAGGAGAGTAGTGTCAGCGCCCACTCCCCCCCAACTTGCTCAGGGCCCCGGCAGCCAGTGAAACAATACTTACCTCTCCCCGTGCCTCCGCAGCAGCTCCGGTGTCTTCCGCGTCCTCTGACTGTGACATCTCAGGTCAGAGGGCGCAGTGATGTCTTTACACCGCGCTCTCTCCTGAGCCGTCACAGCGCAGAGCGGGAAGACGTTGGCGATGCTGGAGCCCAGAGCAGCGGCAGCAGGTAAAGAGTGAGGTGAGTATTTGATTTTTCTTTTTTTAATGTATGGGGGCATGGGGCATTATAAGGAAGGGGGGAAAGGTGACATCCTGCATGGGGCATTATAAGGGGGGAAAGTGACATACTGCATGGGGCATTATAAGGGAGGGGGGGTGTGATATCCTGCATGGTGCATTATAAGGGAGAGGAGGTGTGTGTGACATCCTGCATGGGGCATTATAAGGGGGGAAGGGACATCCTGCGTGGGGCATTATAAGGGAGGGGAGGTGTGTGTGACATCCTGCATGGGGAATTATAAGGGGGGAAGTGACATCCTGAATGGGGCATTATAAAGGGGGGGTGACATCCTGCATAGGGCATTATAAAGGGGGGGTGTGACATCCTGCATGGGGCATTATAAGGGAGGGTGACATCCTGCGTGGGGCATTATAAGGGGGGGAGTTTATCCTGCATGGGGCATTATAAGGGAGGGTGACAGCCTGCATGGGTCATTATAAGGGGGGAAAGTGACATACTGCATGGGGCATTATAAGGAAGGGGGGGAGAGGTGACATCCTGCATGGGGTATTAAAAGGGGGGGAAGTGACATCCTGCATGGGGCATTAAAAGGGGGGGAATTGACATCCTGCATGGGGCATTATAAGGGAGGTGGGGTGTGACATACTGCATGGGGCGTTAAAAGGGGGGACGTGACATCCTCCATGGGGCATTAAAAGGGGGGGAGTGACATCCTGCATGGGGCATTATATGGGGGGTTGACATCCTGCATAGGGCATTAAAAGGGGGGAAGTGACATCCTGCATGGGGCATTTTAAGGGGGGGTGACATCCTGCATGGAGTGTTATATGGGGGCCAGTATTCTGTATGGAGCATTATATGGGGGCCAGTATTCTGTATGGAGCATTATATGGGGGCCAATATCCTGCATGGAGCGTTATAAGGGGGTCAGTATTCTCTATGGAGCGTTATATGGGGGCCAGTATCCTGTATGGAGCATTTTATGGGGGCCAGTATTCTGTATGGAGCGTTATATGGGGACCAGTATCCTGTATGGAGCATTTTATGAGGGCCAGTATTCTGTATGGAGCGATTCGCCGGTTTCTGAGCTATTGAGCTATTGTGGAATTTACAATAGATATCGATCATGTAATGTAAGAAGTGAAATCTTTGGCATTGTGCTATATATATATTTCTCTGCGGTATCTATGCATCATGAATTGTGGTATGTGTTAAAGGGGCCCACTGAGACTCTTTTGCCAAGAGCCCACAAAAACCTGGAGCCGGCCCTGCTTTGTAGCTCACACATCCCCAAAACATCATCGATCCACCTGACTGGATGAAAGATGCAAGAGTCTGTCTAGATCCCAGAAACTCACTCAGCTTTTATGCACACACATTGATTACAAGCAAACAGGTCACAGGTGAGGATGTTACCTTTAGCAGCCATTCAAACCCATTTGTGTCAAATTATGTGCATGTTATCAGGCCAAAATCACCTGGGTATGTGAACTTTTGATCAGGGTCATTTGGATGCCTTTGGTTGTCATTAAGATTTAAAAAGAGAAAACACAGTAGTTTGACAATAAATGTTCAGTCCTGTTTTTTTTCTGTATTGTGGTTTGGAGAGGCAAGGTCTCCAGACTGGGAGAGCTTCAGCTCAAGACAGAGCTGAAGGCTTGAACTACAACTTGTGTGGGCAAATCCCATACTCATATGGACTCTGCTATCGTTTATTCTTTTGTTTTGTCGTTTTGCCAGTAAGGCCGTGTTTAGTTTGCTGGAGTGCAGAGCTTTATGCCATTTAATAAAGCCTGCAGAGAAAACTGAGTCTACTTCCAGAAGCGGACGAGCGAGTCGTCTAGGACCTGCGGTCTTGTGACCGCGGGCAGGAAGAGGGATATCGGCGGCAGGGCGCCGCAGCCAGTGCCTGCACATGGGACCCGGCGGCCAGCACTGGATTCTGCAGGGGGCAAGGCGCAGCCCCCACTATGCTCCTCCATAACCCATACCATGGGCCTGTCTCTGCCTCCACCTCCCGGCCACTAACAATCACAGCCCGCCCCATTCCCCGGCAGAGCCCCCTACAATGTGAAGCACTCCTCATGCTATCCCCACCTCACCCTGCAGTTTGCACAGGATCCTGTTGCCCCTTTGCTGGCCAATTTGCCTGCTAGTCATATGCAGGTCATGGCAGCCCTCACAATGACCCCCCCGCTAGCCCCAATCTACCCCCTAGACTCACCCAGGGCCTGCCTAGCGCATTTATCACCAGGGATGCCTCCTCAGCGTCAGGAACTCCAGGAAGGACAACACCGTGCGACCAGGGAGGACGACTGGACGCGGGATGTCCGGCCGGTGTGGCGGGAACGCCCACGCGGCCCCGTGAGTATGACTCTTTGTCGTGTCCGTTTACACCCATACTAATGTCGGAGGGCACGGAGCACAGTCAGAGGGCAGGAGAGGTAGATCAGGTAGTAAGGGTAGGGGGGAACCCGGAAGGGGCAGGTATGCAGAACATGCTGACTATCCTAAAAATTGCATAGCCTCTCTGGAGGCGCACAACCTGCCACCAGCTACAGCGTCAGCCTGGGTCCCATTGGGTGATGAGGTGGTGCGGAGCGAAGGGGTAGGGCAGGGAGAGGGGGATCAGCAGCCAGCGGCGACAAGTATGTCACCGGTAGCAGAGCAGACTACGAAAGGGAAAGGGGATAAGATTCACCTGGATGATATGGGGCGAAGTTTACGTCTGCTACGAGGGTTCCCTGGGGGCACACTTAAAGAAGGAGGTAAAAGAGCAAATTTGAAGGGATGAGTACGTCGAAATTTTTTCCCTACTGCTGAGAAATTTAATTTAGACAAAAATAAGAACCACGATAATAGAAAGGAGGATGAAAAGAAATGGAAGTGGCGATTAATCCCACAAACATTCTCGAATTGGTTGCAGGCTTTCTCTATCCTAGCAAGTATCATAGGCGAGAGGGCACGGGAGAACTGCTCGGCACTATTTTGCTACCAAGACGCTATTGGGGAAGCGTATAGAGTGAATGGTGGGCAAACATGGCTGAGATACGACAAACAATTTAGTCAAAGAAAGGCAGAAAAAGAAAGCGAGGTTCGGGCAGCCCTTTCCAAGCAGGGCCGGGTCATCCGGCCACCACGGAAGTAGAGGAAGAGATAGGGGAGAAGGGGGGCAAGCGAGCGGGCAGAGGTCAGGATTATGCTGGTAGTTCAATGAGAGCCAGTGCAAATTCGCCGCCAACTGTAAATACAGGCATGCTTGCTCCTTCTGTAATGGGTCATCACACCGGGCAGATAAATGTTTTAAAAAAGGAAGATGAGGGGGCCACTACCAGCTATTCCCAAAGGGGTGACGCCAGTGAAACTAACAGAAATGCTTACCTTCCGAAATAGGTTCCCAGACAGGAAAATAGCAGAGCTGCTGGCGGCAGGTTTTGAGGTGTGCTTTCAGATCCCCTCCATCACAGTCGAGGTCTCTGTTACCAATAGGATCCTAAAATCAGCCTACCAGTACCCGGTGGTAATGGCGGAAAAGGTAAAAAAGGAGGTTTCGTTTGGAAGAATGGCAGAGCCATTCAAGGAGTTAACATGAAAAAATGTTGTGGTGTCCCCACTCGGGGTTGTCCCCAAAAAAGAACCCAATAAACCAATAAATTTAAATTAATACACCATCTATCGTACCCAAGGTGTAGTTCAGTGAACGACGGTATCGCCGAAGAATTAAGTTCGGTGGTTTATACCTCCTTTGACAAAGCGCTCAAGTGGGTCAAAAAATTAGGGAAGGGTACGCTGATGGCCAAAACAGATATTGAAGGGGCGTTTAGGCTACTGCCGGTACACCCGGATAGTGTTCGATTACTAGGTTGCTTTGGGGAAGGAGCATACTATATAGATCGCTGGTTGCTAGTGTTGAGCATTCCGATACTGAAATATCGGGTATCGGCCTATATTCGCGGTATCGGAATTCCGATACTTAATTCCGATACTTTTGCAATATCGTATACCGGAATCGGAAGTTCCCATAATGCAATGAGCCATTTTCATTTTAATCAGCCAATGAGGATCCTAAGAAGTGTGGGCACATCCTGTTAGGCATGTAGGCATCTTAACTAATGGCATGGCTGTGATTGGCTGCTGAAATGATGTCATGATGCACTATAAAAGCCGCCGCCGCCATTTTGAGCTCACTCTGCTGTGAATTCAGTTAGGGATAGGACGCTGTTGTTCTGAGGGACAGTTTTAGCTACCTATTTGGTCTATTCTGCTTTACCCAAGCTACTTTATAAATCGCTGTGCCTTGCAGTGCTAGTGCACAGTTCTCTGTGCTGTTCACTGCTTTCTGCAAGGTCTCTGTGTGTGAGTGCAGCTCACCCTGTAGTGTGTGCTTCAACCACGTCTGGTTGTAGTGCACTCAGTGTGTGTCACTGCCTCATACATTGTCCTTTTTTGCCAATTCATAATTTTTCCTGATATCTCCTATTAGTGTGGTGGTTCCATCCGTATTCAGCTAAATTGGTTCCAAACACACTATATAGGAGTAGATAGAGAAATTTTTTTGGTCTTGCAGCGCTAGTGCATAGTGCTCTGCATCTGTACTGTTCACCGCTGTCTGCAAGGTCTGGTGTGTGAGTGCAGCTCACCCTGTAGTGTGTGCTTCAACCACGTCTGGTTGTAGTGCACTCAGTGTGTGTCACTGCCTCATACATTGTCCTTTTTTGCCAATTCATAATTTTTCCTCATTTCTCCTATTAGTGTGGTGGTTCCATCCGTATTCAGCTAAATTGGTTCCAAACACACTTTATAGGAGTAGTTAGAGGAGCCTCTCTGCAGCATTGGGCCCTGCAGCCCCAGCCAGATTAGTATTAGCCTATTTTTTGCAGCCTCATCTATTGCATTGTAGGTTACCTTCCTACATTGTAATAGCTACAAAAAGTTTGTGATACTATCGTTATTACATCTTTAGGCACATACAGTGTCTTTTTGTGACAAAAAAACCTAAATAAAGTTCACCAAACACTCCACTTTACAGTTGTGTAGGCCACATTAGCTCATATTAAAGTCTAGTCCACACTTTATAAAATTAGTGTTTCTTATACCTGTTAGCAGCTGTTCAGGAATAAGCACACTAAGCCCTTAGTACTTTTCTGCCTATCTTTATCAGTCTACCAAGATGAAGAAGGCAGGGAGTAAGGCATGTGGTCGTGGGCGTGGGCGTGGGCGTGGAGTTTCTGCAGGGAGAGGACGTGAGGATTCTGTGCCTGCAGGGAGAGGACGTGGGGATTCTGTGCCTGCTGCCGGCACCAGTGACTCAGCATCCCCCAGTTTTACCAGGGAACAGTCCTTTATGTGCAGCTTTGTGGGAGCTAACCGTACCCCACTGCTGCGCGAGGACCAAATTGAAGCCGTTGTCGGATTAGTTCCAGATCCTCTCAGGTCCTGAGCACTGAAGAGCACCCATCTGTCTCTTCACCACCTGCCAAATTGCCCAGGCAGTCAGAGAGCCCTGGACAGGAGCCATCTCTACTTCTGTTCTCTGAATCTCTTGGCTTGGAAAGAGGGGGCCAGCCAAGCAGAATTCGAGAATTTGAAGAAGAGGTAGTATGCAGTGATGCGCAACCGTTTTGTCTCTCTGAATCTGAAGAGGCGGGTGGGCCAGTGCCTATGGTCAGCAGCACACCTCAGTACGCATCTGATGATGAGACTCAGGTGCCACTTTCTGGTGTGTACTGTGCTGTCGAGACTACTCAGGAGAAGCAGTTGTTTGAAGAGGGTGGTGTAGATGATGAGGTCCTTGACCCATCATGGCGTGAGGGACAGGAAGGTGGTGGGAGCAGCTCTGAGGAAGAGATTCCCCGAACAGCCCAAAAAGGAGGGAGAGGGAGGGGGCAGACTTGGTTGCCTGTAGCCTCCACTTCGGCACCCATTAGGAGCATGGCTCTTCCAAAATCCAAAGCGGGCGCTCCCAAGACTTGCAGTGCCTGGTCCTTTTTTGACACAGTTGCAGATGACATTTGCTTTGTCAAATGCAAGCTGTGTAATCTGAAGGTGAAAAGAGGGAAAAGTGTCAGCAACCTCAATACCACAAATATGTGGAAACATGTGCGGACCAAGCACATGGTGGAGTTACAAAAACACACTGAAGACCTAGGCCAACCTACAGCGCCACCTACCACCTCTTCAACTCGTGTTGTAGCCTCTTCCTCCAGCTCACACACAGCTGGTTCGGCTTCCTCACAGGATCGCCATGGAAGAATCTCTGGCACTGTTGTACAGAGACACAGTGTAATTCCACCCACAGCACCACTTTCCCAGTCATCCTCACACTCCCAGGCCAGTCTGCAGCCATCGTTAGCACAGGCATGGGAGAAAAGGCGCCCATACTCGGCAAACCACCCCCGAGCACAGGCTCTGAATGCTGGCATTGCTAAACTACTGGCCCTTGAAATGCTATCATTCAGGCTGGTGGAGACTGACACATTCCGTAACTTTATGGCATTGGCAGTCCCACAATACAACGTGCCCAGCCGATTTTATTTCAGCAGGCAAGCAGTCCCTGCCTTGCAACATCATGTGGAGGGAAAAATTAAACATGCGCTACAAAACGCCGTCAGTAGCAAGGTCCACCTGACCACCGATGCGTGGACCAGTAAGCATGGACAGAGACGATACCTTTCCCTCACTGCCCATTGGGTAAATGTTGTGGAGCCAGGTACAGATCTTGAGTGTGGCGCTGTACGTGTTCTGCCAACTCCAAGGATTACAGGAATCCAGTCTGTACACATTGACTCCTCCTCATACTCCAGTTCCTCTGAATCAGCGCTGCAGGAGCCGTCACGGTCTACCTCCACATCGACCCGTGAACGGTTATCTGTTATGGTGACCAATATGAGCACAGCCGTGGCCAAACGTCAACAGGCCGTATTAAAATTAATTTCTTTGGGGAATCGAAGCCACACAGCGCAGGAGCTCTGGAATGCCATCAAGCAGCAGAGCGACGTGTGGTTTGTGCCAGCGAATCTCCAGCCAGGCATGGTAGTGTGTGACAATGGCCGAAATCTGGTGGCAGCTCTGGGCCTAGGCAACCTCACTCACATCCCATGTCTGGCACATATGCTCAACTTGGTCGTGCAGAGTTTTTTGAGGGACTATCCGGATCTTGATGCACTGCTTCACAAGGTCCGCATAGAGTGCGCTCACTTGCGGCGTTCCAGCAATGCAAGATCACGCATTGCAGCTCTGCAGCGCCGATTACGTCTTCCGGAACATCGCATCATATGTGACCTACCCACCAGGTGGAATTCAACGTTACATATGTTGGAGAGGTTGTGTGAGCAGCAGGCAGCAGTAATGGAGTACCCGCTGCAGCAGGCGCAAACAAGTCGCAGTGCGCGCCGTTCACACTTCACCACCACTGAGTGGGCCTCTATGAAGGACATTTGCCACGTTTTGCATGCCTTCGATTATTCCACGCGGATGGTGAGTGCAGATGATGCACTAGTCAGCATGACTATCCCCCATATCTGCCTGCTTGAAAAAACACTGCAAGCACTAAGGGACGAGGTTTTGGAAGAGGTGGAGGATGAGGAGTCACAAATGCCATCTGCTTCTCTACAGTTTGCGCAACGTGGTTCCTCACAAAGGCCTAGGCAGGGGACACTCTGTGAGGAGGATGAGGAGGAGTCAATGGATGAGGAAGACATCTGTCCAGAGGAGGGAGGTACACAATGCTCTAGTAGTCAGTATCTAGAGCGAGGGTGGGGTGATGCAGAGCAGGCAGAGATCACGCCTCAAGCAGGGGACAGCGTTTCTTGGCCAGTTGGCAGTCTGCAGCACTGTCACGCTGTCTCTGTATACTGGAGGTAGGGGGCCTAAGCTGACCCTAAGCTGGGGCCCTGACTAATCCCTCAACCTGGAGGTACTGTTAAAGGTACAGAGGTCCAGGCCGCCAACGTAACCCCTACCTCCTGAGGATCCCTGCACCTAAGTAATCTAGTCCTGAGAAGGACCCCGATCACAACAAAAGGGGACAAGTAATAATATGCCCACACACAGTACTTAGACGAACGAGACAGTACAAGGGAAAAACCAAAACCACCTTGCATACAAAAACTACACAACTACAACAGAGGGAACACCAACGGGAAAGGAGATAAATGATAAAGCGAGGAAGGGAAAAAACACTCCAAATACACTTATCTCTGAAACTCCAAAAACCACGATCCGCTCTGTTAGTCTGCATGAAATGCTTTCACCGACACTTCCCTAACAGACCAGCAGGCATTTGAAGGAGTCTCACTACAGCAGCATTGATTGCAGCTGGGCGAGGCTGGACCTCGTCTAGCACAGAGAGAGAGAGAATTAACTCCCTCACTGCCGAAAAACACAAAGCACCAAAAAGTCAGCTGCGAGAAGTCAGGCTGTGTAATCGTGACGATCTTCGTGACGACACACCCGTGACAGTACCCCCCCTTCTACGAGGGGCCTCCGGACCCTCAGGGCCAGGTTTATCCGGGTGAGTCGTGTGGAAGGCCCGAACTAATCGGTCTGCGTTAATATCCGATGCAGGAACCCACATCCTCTCCTCAGGACCATACCCTTTCCAATGAACCAGGTACTGAAGGGACCGGCGATTAAAGCGTGAATCGATGACCCTCGATACCTGGAACTCCAAGTTACCCTTGACCACCACTGGAGGGGGAGGTAAAGGTGACGGTACCACCGGCGCCACATACCTCTTAAGCAACGATCTGTGGAACACGTTGTGAATTTTAAACGTAGGGGGGAGGTCAAGACGGAATGCCACCGGATTAATAATAGAACTGATTCTGTACAGCCCGATGGACCTGGGACCCAGTTTCCAGGAGGGAACCTTAAGTTTTATATTCCTGGTAGACAACCATACCCGATCGTTCACACTTAGGTCCGGACCAGACACTCTCCTCCTATCAGCCATACGTTTGTATCGGTTCCCCATAGTATTCAGATTCTTCAGCACCCCTCTCCATACTGAAGCGAGTGATGAGGAAAATCGTTCCTCCTCAGGAACCCCCGAAGAGCCCCCCCTACTGAAAGAACAAAACTGGGGGTGAAAACCATATGCCCCAAAAAACGGGGACTTACCAGTGGACTCGCTCCGCCTATTATTAAGAGCAAACTCTGCCAGAGGTAAGAAAGAAGCCCAGTCCTCCTGGTTCTCTGACACAAAACACCGGAGATATGTCTCCAAGCTCTGGTTCATACGTTCCGTCTGACCATTGGTCTGAGGATGAAAAGCCGCTGAGAACGACAAATGCATCCCCCGCCGTGCACAAAACGCCTTCCAGAACTTGGACACAAACTGAGACCCCCGATCAGACACCACATCAGAGGGTACCCCGTGAAGCCTCACAATCTCCCCAATGAACACCTGCGCAAGAGTTTTAGCATTAGGGAGAGCCGGAAGAGCGATAAAATGTGCCATCTTGCTGAACCTGTCCACTACAACGAGTATGACCGTTTTACCCGAAGATGGAGGGAGGTCCGTAATAAAGTCCATAGACAGATGAGTCCAAGGACGCTCCGGGATCTTCAAAGGTAAGAGGGCCCCAGACGGACGGGTATGTGAGGTCTTAGAGCGCGCACAAACCCCACAGGACGCGACAAAAGTTACCACCTCCTTATGTAAGTTAGGCCACCAAAACCGACGCGAGAGGAGATCCACAGTTGCTCTACTCCCCGAGTGTCCTGCAAAAACTGAGTTATGGTGTGCCTCGATCACCTTTTGTCGCAACTGATCTGGAACAAACAGTCTCCCCGGAGGTCCAACAGGGGCGTCCCCCTGAGCCTCCAATACCTCCTCCTCCAGCTCAGAGCATACTGCCGAAACCACCACCCCCTCCTGAAGGATAGGAACCGGGTCGTCCGTATTCCCGGCCCCAGGGAAACTACGAGATAAGGCATCCGCCTTTACATTTTTTGACCCAGGACGATATGTAACGACAAAATTAAACCTGGTAAAAAACAATGACCACCTAGCTTGTCTGGGATTCAGACGTTTCGCGGACTCCAGATATAGCAGGTTCTTGTGATCGGTGATGACGGTGACCGGATGGACTGCCCCCTCCAAAAAATGGCGCCACTCCTCAAAAGCTAACTTAATGGCCAAGAGTTCCCTATTGCCGACATCGTAATTCCTCTCAGCGGACGACAATTTTTTAGAGAAAAAGGCGCATGGATGCCACTTACCAGGGGACGAACCTTGTGACAATACTGCTCCCACCCCTACCTCGGAAGCGTCTACCTCTACAATGAATGGCTGTGACGCATCAGGTTGAATGAGTATGGGTGCCGAGGCAAAACATTTTTTCAAGGAGGAGAATGCTTGACAAGTCTTGTCAGACCACCTAGAAAAATCCGTCCCCTTTTTAGTCATGTCTGTGAGAGGCTTAACTATGGACGAGAAATTACGAATGAACTTCCGGTAATAATTAGCAAACCCCAAGAAACGTTGTAGTGCCTTAAGATTCTCTGGCCGATCCCACTCAAGAACTGCCCGCACTTTCCCAGGGTCCATACGAAAACCGGACGCTGAAACCAGGAAGCCTAAAAACTGGAGTTCCTGTACGGCGAACACACACTTTTCCCATTTGGCATACAATTTATTATCCCGCAAGATCTGTAACACCTGCCTAACGTGCTCCTGATGAGACACCAGATCCGGCGAGTAAATTAAGATATCATCCAGATATATGACAACAAACTGTCCCACCAGGCGGCGAAAAATGTCATTAACAAAGTGTTGGAACACCGCCGGGGCATTAGTCAGACCGAATGGCATGACAAGGTTCTCATAATGCCCCTCCGGAGTGTTAAACGCCGTCTTCCACTCATCCCCCTCCTTCATCCTAATCAGATTGTACGCCCCCCTGAGATCCAACTTAGAGAACCATTTGGCGCCCACGATCTGATTAAAGAGATCGGGAATAAGTGGGAGCGGATACGGATCTCGGACCGCAATCCGATTAAGTTCACGGAAATCCAGGCAAGGGCGTAGGCCTCCATCTTTCTTCTTAACAAAGAAGAACCCCGCAGCCACCGGTGAAGATGAAGGTCTAATATGCCCCTTAGCCAGACTTTCTGAAATATAATCCTTCATGGCCTGCCTCTCAGGACCAGAAAGGTTATACAACCTAGCTTTAGGTAACTTGGCCTCAGGGAGCAGTTTTACAGAACAGTCATACTCGCGATGAGGAGGTAGTTCCTGACACCCTTTCTCAGAGAATACATCCTCAAAGTCCGCCAGAAATGGAGGTAAGACCCAAGGAGTAACCGCACCGATGACCGTGTTCATGCAGTTTTTATTACAGAATTTACTCCATTGGCTTATCTCTCTGGTTTGCCAATTAATAACCGGGTTATGCTTAGTTAACCAAGGAAGGCCCAACACTATAGGAGTGGGAAGACCCTCCAACACGTAGCAAGACAACAGTTCTTTATGTATCACCCCCACTTGAAGTTTTACGTCATGAACAGCTTGCAAAAAACTTCCCTGACCGAGAGGCTTGGCATCGATCGAGAATATGGGGATGGGTTTAGCCAACTCACTCAATCGCATACCTTGAACCCGGGCAAACCGAGCATCAACCAGATTAGCCCCGGCCCCACTATCCAGAAGAACAGATATCCTCTCAGTTCTCGTACCCACCACCACCTCCGCCGGTACGAGAAACTGAGACGAACCTAGGGACGAAATACCTACTCCCAGATTGCCGTCCACCACACAACCTGGGATCAACAGTTTTCCGACGACTCTTCACTCTGCAAGGGACGGGATGGACACCCACCAATAAAATGTCCCTTTCTCCCGCAGAAGAAACACCTTCCTGTCTTATGGCGCACCACCGGTCCCCTCCCCCGAAATGATGTCCCTCCTAATTGCATAGGCTCCTCTGGACTGACCAGGGGAACCACCATATGAGGGGACCTTGTAGGAGGTGGAGTCATCACAGGGGGTAGAGTTATCCCGCACCTCTCCCGAAGCCGTCTGTCAACGCGAATAGCAAGGGCCATAACGGCTTCCAGTGACGCGGGAGAGTCATACTGTGCCAACACATCCTGTAATTTGTCAGATAAACCTTGACAAAACTGGCTCCTAAGAGCCGGGTCATTCCACTGGGTGTCCGTGGCCCACCTACGGAACTCCGAACAGAATTCCTCCGCCGGACGATCTCCCTGCTGGATCCTACGTAACTTAGACTCAGCAAGGGAGATCCGATCTGGGTCATCATATACGAGTCCCAGAGCAGCGAAAAACCTATCCACTGACTGGAGAGTCGGGGAGCCCGGGGGAAGAGAGAACGCCCAAGATTGTGGGTCCCCTTGTAGGAGCGAGATGACAATTCCCACCCTTTGTTCTTCACTCCCCAATGACCGAGGCCGCAGCCGAAAGTACAACTTGCATGCCTCCCGGAAAACATAAAACTTGTCCCGCCCCCCAGTGAACCTGTCAGGGAGAGCTACTTTAGGTTCTGGTCCGGCTTGCTCCTGAGGATACAAAACCTTGGACCTAACGTCCGCCAGCTCCATGGACAAACTCTGCAACTGCCGAGCTAGACCGGCTACTGGATCCATGGTAGCTGGAGAAAAACTAAGGGGTCGGTGAAAATGTCACGCTGTCTCTGTATACTGGAGGTAGGGGGCCTAAGCTGACCCTAAGCTGGGGCCCTGACTAATCCCTCAACCTGGAGGTACTGTTAAAGGTACAGAGGTCCAGGCCGCCAACGTAACCCCTACCTCCTGAGGATCCCTGCACCTAAGTAATCTAGTCCTGAGAAGGACCCCGATCACAACAAAAGGGGACAAGTAATAATATGCCCACACACAGTACTTAGACGAACGAGACAGTACAAGGGAAAAACCAAAACCACCTTGCATACAAAAACTACACAACTACAACAGAGGGAACACCAACGGGAAAGGAGATAAATGATAAAGCGAGGAAGGGAAAAAACACTCCAAATACACTTATCTCTGAAACTCCAAAAACCACGATCCGCTCAGTTAGTCTGCATGAAATGCTTTCACCGACACTTCCCTAACAGACCAGCAGGCATTTGAAGGAGTCTCACTACAGCAGCATTGATTGCAGCTGGGCGAGGCTGGACCTCGTCTAGCACAGAGAGAGAGAGAATTAACTCCCTCACTGCCGAAAAACACAAAGCACCAAAAAGTCAGCTGCGAGAAGTCAGGCTGTGTAATCGTGACGATCTTCGTGGCGACACACCCGTGACAAGCACATGGTTGATTTCATGCTGCAGTGCCTGAGAAACGACCGCCGCATCGCCCACATTCTCAACACGGCTGATTATTGGGTGTCCACCCTCCTAGATCCTCGCTACCGGGACAACTTACAAAGCCTCATAACACCGTTGAACCAGGAGCGTAAAATGCGGGAGTACCAAGTCGCACTGGTGCATTCCATCATGTTCTCCATTCCAACCGAGAGCAGTGCTGCTAGTGCTTTACAAAGCAGCTCAGTGCGTCGAGGCAGTGGAGGAAGCTCTGCACAAAGAGGGAGCAGAAGCAGCGCCTCAGCACAAGGCAAGACCAGTAAGGCCGAAATGTGGCAAAGTTTTGTGTCCCCGCCGCCACAAATGTCTACACCATCACAGACGGCTCCAGTCAGCAGGAGGCAACGTTTCCGTCAGATGGTGACAGACTACATGTCTTGCCCTCTTTGTGTACTCCCAGACGGCTCTTCTCCCTTCAAGTTTTGGGTCTGTAAGCTGGATACATGGCCAGAGCTTAGTCAGTATGCATTGGAGGTACTAGCTTGCCCTGCTGCTAGTGTATTATCGGAACGCGTCTTTAGTGCCGCAGGTGGTGTACTAACAGACCGTCGCATGCGACTATCCTCCGATAACGTTGACCGGCTTACTTTTCTCAAAATGAACAAGGCCTGGATCTCTCATGAATTTGCCAGTCCTCTTCCAGAATAAATAATTAGTTGGCAACAGTATCCAGGTCTCCTGTTCTGTTCATGTTTCTACCACCTGAACTGTAATCCCTGAGCTCCAACACCGCCAGTTGGCGCTTGGAAGTGCCGTCTGCACAGTCAACACTTGCTGCCGTGTTATTGGGGTTCAGTAACGTCAGCTGTTCCCCTGCTGTGCGGACGGCAATTTCTCCTGCTCTGTCCACATCCACTGTACTACTGATTTAAAACCTCCTCCAAATACACCTCTGGCTCCTCTGTTTTCAGTATTATCCCTGAGCTCCAACACCGCCAGTTGGCGCTCGGAAGTGCCGTCTGAACAGTCAACACTTGCTGCCATGTTATAGGGGTTCAGTAACGTCAGCTGTTCCCCTGCTGTGCGGACGGCAATTTCTCCTGCTCTGTCCACATTCTCACTACTACAAATTTTAAAGTTGCTCCAATTACACCTCTGGCTCCTCTGTTTTCAGTATTATCCCTGAGCTCCAACACCGCCAGTTGGCGCTTGGAAGTGCCGTCTGCACAGTCAACACTTGCTGCCATGTTATAGGGGTTCAGTAACGTCAGCTGTTCCCCTGCTGTGCGGACGGCAATTTCTCCTGCTCTGTCCACATTCTCACTACTACAGATTTTAAAGTTGCTCCAATTACACCTCTGGCTCCTCTGTTTTCAGTATTATCCCTGAGCTCCAACACCGCCAGTTGGCGCTCGGAAGTGCCGTCTGCACAGTCAACACTTGCTGCCGTGTTATTGGGGTTCAGTAACGTCAGCTGTTCCCCTGCTGTGCGGACGGCAATTTCTCCTGCTCTGTCCACATTCTCACTACTACAGATTTTAAAGTTGCTCCAATTACACCTCTGGCTCCTCTGTTTTCAGTATTATCCCTGAGCTCCAACACCGCCAGTTGGCGCTCGGAAGTGCCGTCTGCACAGTCAACACTTGCTGCCGTGTCATTGGGGTTCAGTAACGTCAGCTGTTCCCCTGCTGTGCGGACGGCAATTTCTCCTGCTCTGTCCACATTCTCACTACTACAGATTTTAAAGTTGCTCCAATTACACCTCTGGCTCCTCTGTTTTCAGTATTATCCCTGAGCTCCAACACCGCCAGTTGGCGCTCGGAAGTGCCGTCTGCACAGTCAACACTTGCTGCCGTGTTATTGAGGTTCAGTAACGTCAGCTGTTCCCCTGCTGTGCGGACGGCAATTTCTCCTGCTCTGTCCACATTCTCACTACTACAGATTTTAAAGTTGCTCCAATTACACCTCTGGCTCCTCTGTTTTTAGTATTTACCCTGGGCTCCAATACCGCTAGTTGCTGCTCAGAAGTGCCGTCTGCACAGTCAACGCTTGCTCCAGTGTTATTGGGGTTCAGTAACGTCAGCTGTTCCCCTGCTGTGTGTCCGGCAAATTCTCCTGCTTTGTCCACATCCACTTTACTACTGATTTAAAACTTGCTCCAATTACACCTCTGGCTCCACTCTGTTTTTAGTATTTACCCTGGGTTCCAGCACCGCCAGCTGGTTCTCGGCAGTGCCTTTGGATTAGGTGCCTCCTTCTCGGTATCCAAGTTCCACCAACGTCTGCTGGTCCTTGGTAGTGCTTTCTGGCACAGGTACCTCCTGCTTAGTAACCGAGTTCCAGTACCGTCAGCTGGTCTTCGGCAGTTCCATTGGCTCTTGTACCTTCTGCTACCCATCCGGGTTCCAGTACCGTCAGCTGGTCCTCGGTAGTTCCATTTGCTCTTGTACCTTCTACTACCCATCCGGGTTCCAGTACCGTCAGCTGGTTCTCGGCAGTGCCTTTGGATTAGGTGCCTCCTTCTCGGTATCCAAGTTCCACCAACGTCTGCTGGTCCTTGGTAGTGCTTTCTGGCACAGGTACCTCCTGCTTAGTAACCGAGTTCCAGTACCGTCAGCTGGTCTTCGGCAGTTCCATTGGCTCTTGTACCTTCTGCTACCCATCCGGGTTCCAGTACCGTCAGCTGGTCCTCGGTAGTTCCATTTGCTCTTGTACCTTCTACTACCCATCCGGGTTCCAGTACCGTCAGCTGGTTCTCGGCAGTGCCTTTGGATTAGGTGCCTCCTTCTCGGTATCCAAGTTCCACCAACGTCTGCTGGTCCTTGGTAGTGCTTTCTGGCACAGGTACCTCCTGCTTAGTAACCGAGTTCCAGTACCGTCAGCTGGTCTTCGGCAGTTCCATTGGCTCTTGTACCTTCTGCTACCCATCCGGGTTCCAGTACCGTCAGCTGGTCCTCGGTAGTTCCATTTGCTCTTGTACCTTCTACTACCCATCCGGGTTCCAGTACCGTCAGCTGGTTCTCGGCAGTGACTTTGGCATGGGTACTCCCTCCTGCCCAGCCTGGTTCCAGCACGCCAGCTGTTTCCGGGTAGTGTCAACGTCACTTTGCCTCCAATGCGTTGTCCTGTCGTACTGCGGTCGGGTTAGCCGACTCTATGGTGCCTGCAGTTTAGGTGACTCCTATGTGGGCTGCGGGATCTGGCAATGAAGGCTGGTTCCATAGTGCCAATAGGACAAGCACCCCCTGTAGGACTGTGGGTTTTGGTAACTGCGGCCGGCTCGCGGCCTTGAACTTTTTTTTACATGGGTACCTTCTGCTACCCATCCGGGTTCCAGTACCGTCAGCTGGTTCTCGGCAGTGCCTTTGGATTAGGTGCCTCCTTCTCGGTATCCAAGTTCCATCAACGTCTGCTGGTCCTTGGTAGTGCTTTCTGGCACAGGTACCTCCTGCTTAGTAACCGAGTTCCAGTACCGTCAGCTGGTCTTCGGCAGTTCCATTGGCTCTTGTACCTTCTGCTACCCATCCGGGTTCCAGTACCGTCAGCTGGTTATCGGCAGTGACTTTGGCATGGGTACTCCCTCCTGCCCAGCCTGGTTCCAGCACGCCAGCTGTTTCCGGGTAGTGTCAACGTCACTTTGCCTCCAATGCGTTGTCCTGTCGTGTTGCGGTCGGGTTAGCCGACTCTATGGTGCCTGCAGTTTAGGTGACTCCTATGTGGGCTGCGGGATCTGGCAATGAAGGCTGGTTCCATAGTGCCAATAGGACAAGCACCCCCTGTAGGACTGTGGGTTGTGGTAACTGCGGCCGGTTCGCGGCTTTGAATTTTTTTTTACATGGGTACCTTCTGCTACCCATCAGGGTTCCAGTACCGTCAGCTGGTTCTCGGCAGTGCCTTTGGATTAGGTGCCTCCTTCTCGGTATCCAAGTTCCACCAATGTCTGCTGGTCCTTGGTAGTGCTTTCTGGCACAGGTACCTCCTGCTTAGTAACCGAGTTCCAGTACCGTCAGCTGGTCTTCGGCAGTTCCATTGGCTCTTGTACCTTCTGCTACCCATCCGGGTTCCAGTACCGTCAGCTGGTCCTCGGTAGTTCCATTTGCTCTTGTACCTTCTACTACCCATCCGGGTTCCAGTACCGTCAACTGGTTCTCGACAGTGCCTTTGGATTAGGTGCCTCCTTCTCTGTATCCAAGTTCCACCAACGTCTGCTGGTCCTTGGTAGTGCTTTCTGGCACAGGTACCTCCTGCTTAGTAACCGAGTTCCAGTACCGTCAGCTGGTCTTCGGCAGTTCCATTGGCTCTTGTACCTTCTGCTACCCATCCGGGTTCCAGTACCGTCAGCTGGTCCTCGGTAGTTCCATTTGCTCTTGTACCTTCTACTACCCATCCGGGTTCCAGTACCGTCAGCTGGTTCTCGGCAGTGACTTTGGCATGGGTACTCCCTCCTGCCCAGCCTGGTTCCAGCACGCCAGCTGTTTCCGGGTAGTGTCAACGTCACTTTGCCTCCAATGCGTTGTCCTGTCGTATTGCGGTCGGGTTAGCCGACTCTATGGTGCCTGCAGTTTAGGTGACTCCTATGTGGGCTGCGGGATCTGGCAATGAAGGCTGGTTCCATAGTGCCAATAGGACAAGCACCCCCTGTAGGACTGTGGGTTTTGGTAACTGCGGCCGGCTCGCGGCCTTGAACTTTTTTTTACATGGGTACCTTCTGCTACCCATCCGGGTTCCAGTAACGTCAGCTGGTTCTCGGCAGTGCCTTTGGATTAGGTGCCTCCTTCTCGGTATCCAAGTTCCATCAACGTCTGCTGGTCCTTGGTAGTGCTTTCTGGCACAGGTACCTCCTGCTTAGTAACCGAGTTCCAGTACCGTCAGCTGGTCTTCGGCAGTTCCATTGGCTCTTGTACCTTCTGCTACCCATCCGGGTTCCAGTACCGTCAGCTGGTTATCGGCAGTGACTTTGGCATGGGTACTCCCTCCTGCCCAGCCTGGTTCCAGCACGCCAGCTGTTTCCGGGTAGTGTCAACGTCACTTTGCCTCCAATGCGTTGTCCTGTCGTGTTGCGGTCGGGTTAGCCGACTCTATGGTGCCTGCAGTTTAGGTGACTCCTATGTGGGCTGCGGGATCTGGCAATGAAGGCTGGTTCCATAGTGCCAATAGGACAAGCACCCCCTGTAGGACTGTGGGTTGTGGTAACTGCGGCCGGTTCGCGGCCTTGAATTTTTTTTTACATGGGTACCTTCTGCTACCCATCCGGGTTCCAGTACCGTCAGCTGGTTCTCGGCAGTGCCTTTGGATTAGGTGCCTCCTTCTCAGTATCCAAGTTCCACCAATGTCTGCTGGTCCTTGGTAGTGCTTTCTGGCACAGGTACCTCCTGCTTAGTAACCGAGTTCCAGTACCGTCAGCTGGTCTTCGGCAGTTCCATTGGCTCTTGTACCTTCTGCTACCCATCCGGGTTCCAGTACCGTCAGCTGGTCCTCGGTAGTTCCATTTGCTCTTGTACCTTCTACTACCCATCCGGGTTCCAGTACCGTCAACTGGTTCTCGACAGTGCCTTTGGATTAGGTGCCTCCTTCTCGGTATCCAAGTTCCACCAACGTCTGCTGGTCCTTGGTAGTGCTTTCTGGCACAGGTACCTCCTGCTTAGTAACCGAGTTCCAGTACCGTCAGCTGGTCTTCGGCAGTTTCATTGGCTCTTGTACCTTCTGCTACCCATCCGGGTTCCAGTACCGTCAGCTGGTCCTCGGTAGTTCCTCAGCTTTCTTGTACCTTCTGCTACATTTCCAAGTTCAAGCTTTTTGAAATGGTTCTTGGTAATCACTCTAGATCTCCCTGACGAGGACCCTGAAGACGAGGACCCTGAAGACCAACCCTAAGAAGACGAGGACCCCGAAGACGACGACCCTGAAGACGAGGACCCTGAAGACCACCCCGAAGAAGACGAGGGCCCTGAAGACCACCCCGAAGAAGACGAGGTCCCTGAAGACCACCCCGAAGAAGACGAGGACCCCGAAGATGAGGACCCAGAAGACCAACCCGAAGAAGACGAGGACCCCGAAGACGAGGACCCCCGAAGACGACGACCCTGAAGACCACCCCGAAGAAGACCAAGAAGATGACCCTGAAGAAGTTGACCAAGAGGACAAAGAAGAGAAGACAAGCACCAAGATACAGAAGAACAAGAGACAGAAAACCAAGAAGCAGAAATACAAGAAGCTGCAGAACAAAAAGCGGAAGAACATTAAGCATAAGACTAAAAATCAGAGCAAAAGATAATATCTAAATTATAAGCAGAAGATGACTAAGCAGTGTATGGGGGTGAGTCCGTTCCTCCTCGTGATGCCCCTGGAAAAGACCTGCTGCTGCAGGCCAAACTGAACGCGGACAAATCCTGTTGTAAATCTTTTGTGACGGGCAGAACGAAAGGTGTAATGTCCAACCTTTTATAGATAACAACTAGAGGAATGCCTGCCACAAATAAGAATATGATGAAGAAGAAGAAGATGAAGAAGATGAAAAAGTAGAATATGATGAATGTAAAAAAAAAGAATAATACGAAGAAGGTGAAGAAGAAGAAGATGAAGAAGGTGAAGAAGAAGTGGATGAAAAAGATGCTGAGGATGATGAAGGAGAAAGTGTGGGAGAAGTAAAAAAGAAGGTGAAGAGCATGGAAGTAGTGAAACATAAATATCTGACAAAATATAAAAATACTTAACATAGTCAATATTTCCGTAACTCAGAACGTCTTAAAAAAAAAAATTAATTCCTGCTATTCCATTTGATAGGGCTAAACCTCTATGCCTTTATTGTCTCCCCCACCTCCCCCAATACATTCTACATTATTCTTAGTTGTTTTCCTTCATGTAGAATTAACCTACAAGGAAAGAAAGGGTTTATTTTCATTCCGATATTTCTGTCCCATTGACTTGCATTGGTTTCCGGTATCGGAATCGGCGATATCCGATACTTTTTCGGTATCGGTCCGATCCAATCCGATCCGATATTTCCCGATATCGGAAGGTATCGCTCAACACTAGCCAAGAATAAAGCTGCTCAAAGAAAAAGGAAGGATATAAATAACCTACGCGTTACGCCAAGTGATTATGGCTTCATCAGGGGTATGAACATCAACTCAGACATGAACTTGCTTTCTTGTAATTTCCTTCTGTGTTCTTTTCCCAATAGGCTTAAGCAGGTGGCGCCCAAACTACAAGTGAAGAACATAGGAAAAGTTAGAACCAGATATACATTCATATATACACTGGGAAAATCGTGAAGGATCAGTCAACGATTCAATTAGTTAAAACACTTCTACCCAATAAGGGTATGTGCCCACGATGCAGAAATGAAGCAGAAAATTTCTGCAGCGTTTCTGCATCTCCCTTGCCAGAAAAAATGCATGCAGATCGTGCATTTGACTCGCCCCCTGGGCCGAGGGACACCCGGAACCGGGCTTCTGGGGGTTGTAGTCTCCGTGGCGGTGACCCGGGCCCGTGGCTCAGTGTGGTCAGGCCAATGGCGGTCTTTTGTGGGGGCTTTTATGGGATAATGTCCGACTACGCCACCCGTGGATTGCGGTCAGTGCGAACCGCCGCTGCAAGGCAGACCGCTGGGGCTGATGGTGTATGCAGCTGAGGTAGTGTGACTCCCGACGGGAAGAGTGAAGCCCCAGGGCAGTGTAGTAGACGGTGGGGGTTATGGTGCACGGGCGTCCCAGTACCAGTAGTGCTGCATACGGTGAGAAAGCACAGAGACAAGGCGTTGCAGTTCAAGCTTTTTACTCACAGTTCTCATCCAGTTCATTTGTGCACAGGTAGGACCGCCCGAGCCGTGCTGCTTCCACCAGGCAGGGGGCTCGGTCAACCCCCAGGTAATTCCAGAGTGTGGCACAGGACTCCCTTCTATCCTTTCGTCAGCCGTGCCCCACCAATGACACTACTTTTGTCCAGCTGCCTCTGATCTTCTCCTGGGAGGGCTGGGTACCCACTTCCCTGACCCTATGTGGTGTGCCTTTCTAGTAGGTGTAGTAAGGGGTCGCACCACTAAATGATTGCGACCACCGGTTCTTGGTTAAGGATTAGTCGCCTCCACCAACTTGGGATCCGGTACCCTGTTCTGCCAACCCGTCACCTGTAATCTCCTGGGTCCTTAGGTTTCCTTCTGCCTTCGTGTCTCTGGGCCTCTCTTGGTGTTCTGTTCCTTCTTACTTTCCTTTCTGTTCCTTTCTGTTTCTGTCCTTTCTTCTGGCTCTGGCCTTCACTCTAGGCCTGCCTCGTGGAGCTGGGCCCAGACTGAGCCACAGCTCCCTGTCAGCCCTCCTGGTTGAACTCCTTTTCTCTTCTCCTCCTGACTGAACTGACTCTACTCGACTAAGATGAAGACACCTTATATACCTCCCTCTCTGTGTATGAGCCCAGGTGACTTCCAACCAATGGGCTCCTACCTATGCCCAGAAACCATCCCCCCCTGCTCCTACATCACTGGGTGTGCTTCCCCCTCCCCACTCCAGCCAGGGACATGATTTGTCGTGCCTGCATTACTGTACTAATGGGAGCACCGTTGAGCTGTCCCTCGGAAATGGGGTGTGTGTGATGCATGCAGCTAACCGAGCCCCGATAGCATCACTTGGAAAGTGCTTGACAACTAGGTCACACTATATAAATCCATGCAAACAGCATGGATTTATATAGTGTGACTGTAAAAAATAAAGCTATACTTACCGATCCCCTGCCGCATGTGCTGCCGCGTGTGTTGTCGCGGTCCTTCCGGGTTGCCGGCATATCGCGAGACAGCCTGCGGTCACATGATCGCGACGTCATCTCAGGTCCTGGAAGATAAGCGCTGCCGGCCGGCCCGCGAGAAGGTAAATATAAACTTTATTTATTATTTTATTCTTTTTTTCACAGGTACAATGGTACCCAGGTCTGGATGAGAGTCTTCTCTCCTCCAGAACTGGGTACCATCCGCACATAGAAACGCATATAATCCACATGTACAAACGTATAGACACGGATTATATGCGTCTCAATGCAAGTCAATGGCGGCAATTCCGCTGCGCTTCCGCAAAATTAATGAACATGCTGCGGATTTTTGAGCGCCGCAGAAACGCTGCGGAATAATCCGCAGCATGTGCATTGACATTGCGGAATGCCATTGAGGACCATGTGGTGCAGATTACCAAGCGTTTTTAATGAGTTTCCACTGCGGAAATTCCGCAGTGGAAACGCATGAAAAACGCATCGTGGGCACGCAGCCGAAAGGTCTAGATTTTAGAGTATGTGGGTTGCCTTAAAAGGGTTATATAGCATCTATAAGAACTATGTTTTTTTTACTATGTAGTATCAACAGTGTAAAAAATTGGTTTCGATGACGAATGCTTCAGCAAAGGCACATGCTTGACAGCTGCTCCATTCATTCCCTAGGTAGCTGCTCGGCTTTTTCCGGTAGACTCCCAGCGGTCATGCATCTGACCTGCGGCACATATTTTGTAACAGGGATAAAAGTTCTCCATTGGGGATAAAAATTCCCCGTTCTGCCAATTGGTGCATGTTGCATCTTTGTGGACTTAAAGATATATTTTGTGCATTTTGGTTTCATTAAATATATTGCACCATTTGGCTTTTACAGACTATTTGTTTCCCTGCACATTCAACTTTGATGTGGTCAGTGGTCTTAAACCAGCTGAGATGATGTCAGAAAAAGACATAAAAAAAGGTACTCTCCTTCTCTTGTTATAACAGTTCTCTCCTATTGAACTGTTATAATAAGCTCACTGATGGATTCTTAGACAGTGCAAGATAGAGACTACAAAAGGCAAACGGTGCAAAATTTTTAATCAAATCCAATTCCAAAAAATTATTTTTAGCTAAAAATGCATGCATTTAAGTATTTAAAAAAATTGTCTTTATTGATGGACAACCCCTATAGAGCAATTAGGGTCTATATCTGTAGCTAGTGCCGCCAACATTAGGAACCATATTTCAAATAAATGGGGTTGTCCGTGCTTTTATACTTTCTTATCACTGGTCAGTAATAGACCATGTTATACAGTCAAGGACCATGTTATACAGTTGACTTAGTCTTATGGCCACGTCACACGATAGATAATTGCTGCCAAGTATATAATGTTAAAAGGGGTTATCTAGGACTATTACATTTTTTTAACTATTGACCTAAGAACTAACAGGTAGGTAGTTGCTAACTACCAGTCTGTTGTGCCCTGCACAGATCTCTGCTGACACAGAGCGGTCACAGCAATTCAGCGGCTTCTGCTAATATCATGTCTACAGAGCAGCGGCTTCTCTTCTGCTCTGGTCTCTTGATGGATCGTGACTGCTGACGTCATGCTGATTGGCAGCCGACTCACAAGTTGCCTAACGTCGGTAGCCACGCCCCATCAACAGAGCAGCCTGGAAGAAGAAGAGCTGCTCTGTTGACTTGGAGCAGCTGAATCGCCGGCGACAGTGGTCGGTGACCTCTCCGAGCCGGCACCGGATACAACAGGCAGGTAGTTGCCACTGTTAGTAACAACCTGCCTGTTAGTTTTTAGGCTTATAGTAAAAAGATAAAATAGTCCTGGATAAACCGTTTAAAGATCCAGCAACAAACCTTCCATTCACGATCTTTCATAAGCCTGATTTTTGGTTGGTCAGTCATGTAAGATTTACAAACAGTACCATTGGGGCTTCAGGACTGGAGAACGGAGACTCCTCATGAGATCTATTTTCTTTATTGACAGCGTCATCACCATTTCTGTGCGCAAACTTCTGCTTCAAGGCTTTGGCTATAATGGCTGCAGGGTCTGTGGGATCATTAAGTGAACATCTCTTCTTGTCTTTCCTGGTTGAGGGTTTCCCACCAGGGGATCTAAAGTGAAAAAGCAGTGAAAATAAACATCACTGCCATTCTGTAACAGACGGGCTGACAGGCTATAACTTAGCTCTTCATACAAACCACTTTTCGTTCATTGCTGCTATGTCTAATAAGATTTTTTTTTACAGACTTTTTCTAAAAAAATGAATCAATCACCTGCTATCCATTTTCTGAAAAGACTTGTCTAAGATCCTATTAGTGGGGCTAATACAGCATATTTATGATTAGGGACAGACTACTCTGAAATGTTAAACCTAATATAATTATTGAAATCATGTTTGCATAAGTTAATTTTAACTTTGCAAGTTATCACCTATCTGTGAAGCCCAGCTGTGCTTGGTATCACAGACCCAGGAGGGTGTATTGAAGGATTCCTCCACAAGAGGCCCCCATAACCATTCACACATCTCCACCTTCCACCTCAGACCACCAGAGGGAGCTCCTTAGGGAGATATATAAGGGAAGGTGGAGCCAGGCAGCAGTTAGTCTAGACTGGAGACAACAGAAAGCAAACCTGTTGTGAGAGTTCCTGCAGTGCAAAAGCCTGAGAGAGGTCAGTCTGCAGTGGAGCACGTTCTAGACTCACGTGTAGCTCAGTGAGGTGAGCTTTAGGTGTGCCGGCGCCATAAGATCGGTGAAACGCGGCACGCTGCCGTTAGTGTGAGTAGCCTATTGAGGGTCCGAGTAGGCCGAAGGCGAAGAGTAGAGAGTTAGTTCATAGGGGGCAGAGGAGCTTAACTAGCTCACCCCGAAGAAGAAGTAGTTACCGGACACCGGGTCCGAAGCTTGCCAGGATCTCCACGACCCAGTAAGATAAACTGGAATCCCTGGAGAACTACAGGTCCCAGGAGCGCTAAAGTGCTGATATGTACCAGAGCCAGGAGACACATAGGCCCCGTAGGTTGGGAGCGTGCACTCCAAGAGAAGGCCCTACCACAAGGTCAGCCAGCGCAGGACAGAGACAAAGTTAGGCCTAGCTCCAGGCAGGTCAGAAACTTACTACGCAGAAGCCAGAACCAGGAGGCCCAAAACCTGCTCATTGGGGAGGATCCGGACATACACCCTTCACCCTACAGTGCTCCGGGGAGTGCCTGAAATTCCACCAGTAAAAGGTACTGAAGTGACTATTGTGTCCGTCCCTGTTCTTGATCTGGCCCGGCGGAGTCTCTTTGTCCTGCATCCCCGTTCCTATACTGCCCTGAGGCCCAGCTCTACCTGTGGGGAGCTATACCATCAAGCTGCCTTATCACCAGCCTCAGTGGACTGCGCAGCGCTGGTGATCCTCACCAGAAGCCACAGGTGGCGTCACGAACTCTTTCTTTTACAAGACCAACCCTTTTAAAAGAGAGGCTCAGAGTACGGGCCCGGGAGCCGACCACCGCGACATCCCTAAAGGCCCGGGTACCGAGTCATCCCCATTCCCCTGGGCTAGTCATCTCTTTCCTGGCGTCGCAAACAGGATCACGTGCCCACTGCAACGACACCGTGTTTTGCCCGTTGCCACCGGGTACTGTGCGCCTTTATTTTGAACTGTGTACGAAAAGTTGTGGTGAAGATAGCCGCCATTGTTGGGCCGTTGAGCGAGAAGAAGGGCGTAACCGCGGGAAAATAAGGGGCGTACCTGCAAAAGAGCACGAAGTCCCGGACACACCCCACGCCTTGATGTCAAATCAGGAAGCGCCAGGTCCTGTACGGAGCGTCGCTGAACGCTCTGACGTAGGATGCAAGCGACGCAAGGTCCTGAAGACAACCGTCACCTGCGGAGCTGCGGCCTACCGGAAGAAAAACCAGAAGGTAGGCCACGGTTAACTAGGGGGGCGCTAAGATGTCCGTCGAACAGCAGAACGCCGACCTACCGGTCAACGTCCCCGATAATGGGCAGGCCGAAGCCGCCGCTCCACCAGCAGCGCCTGTAACACCTGTTATTCCTATGACTTTACCGTACATTCCTGGAGAAAAGTGGCTCCGCCAGTACAACGGCAAACCAGATACCCTGTCTGGATTTAAGCGGAAGATATGTGGTATTTTGGACATGTACTCTATGACCGGCAAACAAAGAGCTGCCGTTGTATTAGGACAGCTGACCGGTGCTGCAGAGCGGGAAGTGGAAACATGGTCGGCCGCAGACCGGGGATAGTGTCCGCAATATTCCAAAAACTACATACTGTCTTTGAGGACCTTACTGAGGCGGACCTCCGGATGAGGTTCTACAGCTGCTCCCAACAACCAGAGGACTATGTTCGTGACTACGCCTGGCATCTTCAAGGGGCCCTGCGGGCTCTGAACCAGGTTAGTCCGACCAGCTTTGAGAATGAGAACAAAATGCTGAAGGAACAGTTTGTCCGGGGACTGAAGTCTCCAGAGGAGAGCAGGACTGTGCGTTGGTGGTCCCTGGATCATCCAGATGCCACCTTTGACAATCTAAAGGACATGGCTATAAAAGGACTACAGCCCCTGGAGACAAATGCCATCCAATGTTACCAGGGTGGGGCAACCCCAGAGCCTGCAACGCCCACCTTTTCTCCAGTGACTGCTGAAGCTAAGGTTCCAACAACGTCCCCTAAAGACCTGGACAGTCTGCGCTCAGAGGTGCGTCAGTTGAGTAAAACCCTGACCACCGTGCTGAGTGCCCTGCAGCTGCGGACGGAGCCTGAGGGAGGAGGGAAGATCCTGCTAGCTGATAGCCCTGAGGATGTCCCCTGGATGCGGAGGAGGAGGAGGCCAACACCACCCTCGCCGAGGACCAGTGACCAACGCCGTCCACCAAGGGAACCGATCTGTTACCGATGCCATAAGACAGGACACATCGCCCTGAATTGTCCCTTAAACGAGAAAACCCTGGGTCCGAAGGCCGCCACCCAGGAGTAGACTCACCAGGTCCATCAGACTGGTACAACAGGTTCGTCGGAGGAAGACCTTTCCTGTCCATTGTATTGGACGGGATCCCGATGCATGCCCTGCTGGACACAGGATCTCAGGTAACCATCATACCTGAAGTCCTCTACAAGAGGTACTGGTCCATGGACGATCTGCGTCCGCCAGCTCCAAATTTGTCTGTATATGCATCAAATGGACTCCCCCTTAACCTACTCGGGGTTAAGAATGTGACTGTAAGGTGGGGAGAGTGGAGCTGAAGGACCAGGGACTTATTGTAGTGGAGACTAACCCTGATGACAGCAACCCATATATGGTACTAGGCACTAATGTTGTTGGTAACTGTTTGGGAGAGGTTGTGTTCTTGCTCCAAGAGATCGCTGACACTGCCAGACCGAGACAGAGGAGGGCGCTGCAGAGAGAAATCCGCGTCTTGATGTATCAACAGCAAGTACAATTAACAGATGGTGAAATCGGTAACGTGAGGGTAACAGACCCTATACCCATTGTTGTTCCCCCAATGAGTGAAATGCTCATCTGGTGTAGAGCTGCCATAGGTCTTAGAGGACAGAGCTACCAGGCGGTAGTAGAACCCCTTTGCTCTGAGCACAGACCCACGCTCTTAACCGCCAGGGGGGTGGTAGATGTACGTAATGGGAGGGTGCCTGTCCGTCTTCTTAACCTAGGGGAAGATGAGGTCAAACTGCCACGTTATGCCACTGTTGCTAAACTACATGCTGTCAACAACAACTGTATCCATGTGGCGGAGTCCTTAACTTCACCAGAAGAAGTGGAAGATAATGACCCTGCAACCCAGGTGGAGGATTGGTGTCAACAGCTCCATGTTGGGACAGACACCACTCCTGCCCATCAAAAACAGGGTGTACACCGGGTGGTTCAAGAATACTCGCAGGTGTTCAGTAAACATCCACTTGACTTTGGGAGGGTTAAGGGGGTTCAACATCATATCTCCACAGGCAACCATTCCCCAATTAAAGAACGTTATAGGCCTATACCCCCAGCTCACTACCAGAAGGCAAAAGAAATGCTGCATGACATGAGGAAGGCGGGAGTAATTAGGGATAGTTGTAGTCCCTGGGCGGCTCCCCTAGTGCTGGTTAGGAAAAAGGATGGGAGCATGAGAATGTGTGTAGATTACCGTCAAGTAAATCGCATTACACATAAAGATGCATACCCTTTACCACGCATAGAAGAGTCCCTAGCTGCCTTAAAGTCTGCAAATTACTTTTCTACCCTTGACCTCACTAGTGGTTACTGGCAGGTCGCTGTGGCTGAGGAGAATCGGGAGAAGACAGCCTTCACCACCCCGATGGGACTCTGCGAGTTCAACAGCATGCCGTTTTGACTCTAAAATGCCCCCGGAACGTTCCAGAGACTGATGGAGTGCTGCCTGGGACACCGCATCTTCGAGACTGTGTTACTTTACCTGGATGACGTAATTGTGTACTCCAGAACGTACGAGGACCACCTGAAACACCTGGCAGAGGTATTTGAGTCACTGTCCCGGTACGGGATGAAGTTGAAGCCCTCAAAGTGCCACCTGCTCAAGAGAAAGGTACAGTACCTGGGGCACATTGTCAGTCCGGAAGGGGTAGCACCAGACCCGGAGAAAGTTACTGCCATCCAGAAGTGGCCGGAGCCGAAGAACCTCAAGGAGGTGCGTCAGTTCTTGGGACTAGTCGGATACTACCGGAGGTTTGTAAAGGACTACACTAAGAAGGCAGCTCCTCTGCAAGACCTCCTGGTAGGGCAGTCCCCCAAAAGCAAAAACCCTCCATTCCACTGGGGTAAAGAACAGGCTGAATCATTTCAAGAGATGAAGGAGATCCTGACAGGTGATGAGATCCTAGCCTACGCTGACTACAGCCAAACATTCCTGCTGTATACAGATGCCAGCAATGAAGGCCTGGGCACTGTCTTAAGTCAGAAGCAGAATGGCCAGGAGAAAGTCATCGCGTATGCAAGCAGGAAGCTCCGCCCGACCGAGAGGAACCCAGAGAACTATAGCAGCTTCAAGTTGGAGTTCCTGGCCTTGGTCTGGGCCATCACAGAAAAGTTCAAGCACTACCTAGCCTCCAGCAAGTTTACTGCCTACACTGACAATACCCCCTTAACTCATCTTCAAACAGCCAAGCTGGGAGCCATGGAATAGCGATGGATGGCTCGGCTGTCAAACTACCAATTCACCATAAAGTACCGGGCGGGCCGCAAGAACGCCAACGCCGATGCCCTGTCCAGGATGCCTCACCAGTCAGACACAGAAGAAGAAGTGGATGACCTGGAAGAGGTTGAACTACCTGCCTTCCACCGGAATGGGATGGCCCACGAGCTACGAGCCTCCAGGAAGCAACGCGGTAAGACGTTAAACCCTTTGCCTCACCACAGCTGGAAAGAGACCCAGGACAGCGACCCGGTTGTCAGCCGTATCAAGGAGCTGATAACCCAAGAAGGTTCCTCCCTGGAGAAGGATGCGGCTCTCCAAGCAAAGCAGCTGTGGAATGAGAGAAGCCGGCTGTTTATCTACCGTGAGAAGTTGTGCCGGAGGTACGTCAATCCCAAAACCCTCGAGATGGTGTGGCAGATAGTGGTCCCCAAGACGGACATCCAGATGGTGTTGGAGACCTACCACGATCAGGCGGGGCACTTTGGCTAGAAAAAGCTAGAGACCCTGTTGAAGTGTCGATTCTACTGGGTGGGGATGCGCAGCTTCATTGAGAGGTGGTGCAGAGACTGTGGACCCTGTAGCCTCAGAAGAAAAGACTACAGCAGCCAGAAGGCACCCCTGCAACCCATCAAGACGACTCGCCCTCTGGAGATCGTGGCCCTGGACCATGTCAAGTTGTCACCCAGTCGGTCAGGATACTCCTATGCCCTGACCATGGTGGATCACTACTCCAGGGTCCTGGTGGTCTCCCCTATCAAAGACCTGACAGCAGAGACAGCAGCTAAGACGTTCCAAGCGTACTTCTGCAGGTCCCATGGATAGCCTGGACAGGTACTGACTGACCAAGGCACGGCCTTTGAGGCTGAATTGTTCAAAGAGTTCTGCCATCTGTACGGGTATAAAAAGATCAGGACTACACCGTACCACCCCCAAACTAACGGTCTCTGTGAAAAGATGAATAACATCATCATCGATCTACTGAAGACCATACCACTAGAAGAGAGAAGCCAGTGGCCAGACCTACTACCTGACCTAGTGGATCTGTATAATCACATACCAGTAAGTTCCACCAATTGCACTCCGGCATATCTCATGCGTGCAAGACCAGGGAAGTTGCCCATGGACCTGAAGCTTGGTGTGGTAGAACCTGAAGCTGATGTGACCACTGAGGACTGGGACACGACCAGACAGGAGCAGTACAGGAGAGTCCAAGCCTGTGTCGAAGACAGTCTCACTCGGGTGAGGGATAAACAAGAGGCACAATACAACAGAAGTGCACCAGCAGAACCCTTCACACCAGGAGAAGTGGTATTGAAAAGGAAGCGGAGGAAACACAAGCTTGATGACCAGTGGGAGAGAGAACCCTACACTGTGTTGAATTCAAGGTTTGACAACAGGAAGACGTGTTTGATCAGCAAAGATGGAGGAAGAACAACTGCGACAATATCTAGGGACCACCTGAAGTTGTGTCTACATCTACTAAAGACTCAGGAAGAAGTGTCTTTCACAACCCAGGAAGAACCTAAAGAAACAGTGATACACACTGACCTTGGAGACTTCCCAGCGGATTGGCCTCAAATAGGAGGTGCAGTAATCATTCCAGTACTCCAATTCTATGAACAGCCAGAAAACCCTCCACAGCAAGTTGAACCTGTAAGTGCTGCAGAAGAGCCAGCTCAAGAAGTATCCCCGGATGAAGGATCCCCGGCAGGAGCGGAGCAAGAGGGCCCAGCCAATGGTAGACTTGCCAGTCCAAGAGAGAGGTTAAGGCAATTTTACAACATGGTTACATGTAAAACTGGTAGGGTAACTGAGGATACAGATACTGACACTCCACTAACCACAGCACTATGCAGATCAGTACGCAGCACAAGAGGTAAACCTCCTGCTAGGTACACTGAGTAAAGTAGCAAAATTTCAGAGAATGTAGATAGTTACCCCTGGGGTATTGAGTATTAAATTGTAATGTATTGCGTAACTGTTTGTTTTCATGCATGCTTATCAATTTGTGCTTTTTCCTATTAATTCTTTATTTGCATAATGAACTGCATGGCTGAGGACTGTGTGCAGCCCAAAAACTCTTATTGTATATAATTGCGCTCCCTGGAGTGCCCCTTTCAGGTGACCTCAGAAGGAAAACCTATCTGGAGTGGCTCTTTTGGAGGTCCAACTCGGATCTTCATGCCCTGCAGCCACCCCAGGGCCTGCGTAGAGAGTTTAGGACAGGTCCCTCAAAACTACCAAAGTACTCTACCTTGTGAGATGGACATCCTGTATGGGAACCTCACCATAGGAGACTTGGATTCTGAGGACACTCTGTATTTGTATTGTTTCTGCAACGTTTAAGATCCGTGCCTCCCATAAAGGGAAGAGTGTTCTAGTATTGCTTATGTTTCCTATTGTTACTGTTGTTATAAAATGTACTTCAGCCCGGGAGTGCTGAGTTTAACTAGGGGGGAATGTGAAGCCCAGCTGTGCTTGGTATCACAGACCCAGGAGGGTGTACTGAAGGATTCCTCCACAAGAGGCCCCCATAACCATTCACACATCTCCAACTTCCACCTCAGACCACCAGAGGGAGCTCCTTAGGGAGATATATAAGGGAAGGTGGAGCCAGGCAGCAGTTAGTCTAGACTGGAGACGACAGAAAGCAAACCTGTTGTGAGAGTTCCTGCAGTGCAAAAGCCTGAGAGAGGTCAGTCTGCAGTGGAGCACGTTCTAGACTCACGTGTAGCTCAGTGAGGTGAGCTGTAGGTGTGTCGGCGCCATAAGATCGGTGAAACGCGGCACGCTGCCGTTAGTGTGAGTAGCCTATTGAGGGTCCGAGTAGGCCGAAGGCGAAGAGTAGAGAGTTAGTTCATAGGGGGCAGAGGAGCTTAACTAGCTCACCCCGAAGAAGAAGTAGTTACCGAAGCTTGCCGGGATCTCCACGACCCAGTAAGATAAACTGGAATCCCTGGAGAACTACAGGTCCCAGGATCGCTAAAGTGCTGATACGTACCAGAGCCAGGAGACACATAGGCCCCGTAGGTCGTGAGCGTGCTCTCCAAGAGAAGGCCCTACCACAAGGTCAGCCAGCGCAGGACAGAGGCAAAGTTAGGCCTAGCTCCAGGCAGGTCAGAAACTTACTACGCAGAAGCCAGAACCAGGAGGCCCAAAACCTGCTCATTGGGGAGGATCTGGACATACAACCTTCACCCTACAGTGCTCCTGGGAGTGCCTGAAATTCCACCAGTAAAAGGTACTGAAGTGACTATTGTGTCCATCCCTGTTCTTGATCTGGCCCGGCGGAGTCTCTTTGTCCTGCATCCCCGTTCCTATACTGCCCTGAGGCCCAGCTCTACCTGTGGGGAGCTATACCATCAAGCTGCCTTATCACCTGCCTCAGTGGACTGCGCAGCACTGGTGATCCTCACCAGAAGCCACAGGTGGCGTCACAAACTCTTTCTTTTACAACACCAACCCTTTTAAAAGAGAGGCCCAGAGTACGGGCCCGGGAGCCGACCACCGTGACATCCCTAAAGGCCAGGCTAAAGGCCCGGGTACCGAGTCATCCCCATTCCCCTGGGCTAGTCATATCCACAGGATAAGCCTGCTGATCGCAGGAGGTCCGCATGGAAGACCCCCACCATGAATGGGGCTTGGAAGAGACACATTATATTTGAGCCTTCTCAAGCATTCACGCCACTGCTACATTCATTATATGTGGGACTTCCAGAGAAGGGTACAGCATTGTTAACCCCATTCATGACCTTGCAATTTTCTGTTTTTGCCCTTTCATTTTTTTCTACTCTTATTCCCAGAGCCAAGTTTTTTATTTTTTGTCAATATACAGTACAGACCAAAAGATTGACACACCTTCTCATTTAAAGATTTTTCTGTTTTTTCATGACTATGAAAATTGTACATTCACACTGAAGGCATCAAAACTATGAATTAACACATGTGAAATTATATACCTAACAAAAAAGTGTGAACCAACTGAAAATATGTCTTATATTCTAGGTTCTTCAAAGTAGCCACCTTTTGCTTTGATGACTGCTCTGCAAACTCTTGGCATTCTCTTGATGAGCTTCAAGAGGTAGTCACCGTCAATGGTTTTCACTTCACAGGTGTGCCCTGTCAGGTTTAATCAGTGGGATTTCTTGCCTTATAAATGGGGTTGGGACCATCAGTTGTGTTGTGAAGAAGTCTGGTGGATACATAGCTGATAGTCCTACTGAATAGACTGTTAGAATTTTTATTATGGCAAGAAAAAAGCAGCTAAGTAAAGAAAAACGAGTGGCCATCATTACTTTAAGAAATGAAGGTCAGTCAGTCCGAAAAATTGGGCAAACTTTGAAAGTGTCCCCAAGTGCAGTTGCAAAAACCATCAATCGCTACAAAGAAACTGGCTCGCAAAAAAGAAGCAAGACAAAAATATATCTCATACCCTACCATAATTATATATAAATGTAAAGCAAAATTGCATAATAAATATAGGGTACTTAGTGAACTATTTTTGATCAAAAAAAGTATACAAGCCGTCCCACCAGCGGCAAGGTGACCCTAAATTGGGACGGTACCTATACTGCCTATATTAAAAACCTTACTGTATATCAAAGTTGAAGTAATGCATATAAAAGGGTAGACAAATAGGACCGGGTCCCAACTCCAGACCACCTAGGCCCGTGGTAAGCTACATATATACCAATCAGCTCAACAAAGGGCATGCCACACCCTTAAATTGCACAGAATGCAAACAAGTCAAAAAACCAGACAATGTGAACTGAGGTCTAAGATGGCAGACATACAAGAAACAGAGGCATGTTCACACTAGCAAAAAAGAAGCAAGACAAAAATATATCTCATACCCTACCATAATTATATATAAATGTAAAGCAAAATTGCATAATAAATATAGGGTACTTAGTGAACTATTTTTGATCAAAAAAAGTATACAAGCCGTCCCACCAGCGGCAAGGTGACCCTAAATTGGGACGGTACCTATACTGCCTATATTAAAAACCTTACTGTATATCAAAGTTGAAGTAATGCATCTAAAAGGGTAGACAAATAGGACCGGGTCCCAACTCCAGACCACCTAGGCCCGCGGTAAGCTACATATATACCAATCAGCTCAACAAAGGGCATGCCACACCCTTAAATTGCACAGAATGCAAACAAGTCAAAAAACCAGACAATGTGAACTGAGGTCTAAGATGGCAGACATACAAGAAACAGAGGCATGTTCACACTAGCAAAAAAGAAGCAAGACAAAAATATATCTCATACCCTACCATAATTATATATAAATGTAAAGCAAAATTGCATAATAAATATAGGGTACTTAGTGAACTATTTTTGATCAAAAAAAGTATACAAGCCGTCCCACCAGCGGCAAGGTGACCCTAAATTGGGACGGTACCTATACTGCCTATATTAAAAACCTTACTGTATATCAAAGTTGAAGTAATGCATATAAAAGGGTAGACAAATAGGACCGGGTCCCAACTCCAGACCACCTAGGCCCGTGGTAAGCTACATATATACCAATCAGCTCAACAAAGGGCATGCCACACCCTTAAATTGCACAGAATGCAAACAAGTCAAAAAACCAGACAATGTGAACTGAGGTCTAAGATGGCAGACATACAAGAAACAGAGGCATGTTCACACTAGCAAAAAAGAAGCAAGACAAAAATATATCTCATACCCTACCATAATTATATATAAATGTAAAGCAAAATTGCATAATAAATATAGGGTACTTAGTGAACTATTTTTGATCAAAAAAAGTATACAAGCCGTCCCACCAGCGGCAAGGTGACCCTAAATTGGGACGGTACCTATACTGCCTATATTAAAAACCTTACTGTATATCAAAGTTGAAGTAATGCATATAAAAGGGTAGACAAATAGGACCGGGTCCCAACTCCAGACCACCTAGGCCCGTGGTAAGCTACATATATACCAATCAGCTCAACAAAGGGCATGCCACACCCTTAAATTGCACAGAATGCAAACAAGTCAAAAAACCAGACAATGTGAACTGAGGTCTAAGATGGCAGACATACAAGAAACAGAGGCATGTTCACACTAGCAAAAAAGAAGCAAGACAAAAATATATCTCATACCCTACCATAATTATATATAAATGTAAAGCAAAATTGCATAATAAATATAGGGTACTTAGTGAACTATTTTTGATCAAAAAAAGTATACAAGCCGTCCCACCAGCGGCAAGGTGACCCTAAATTGGGACGGTACCTATACTGCCTATATTAAAAACTTTACTGTATATCAAAGTTGAAGTAATGCATATAAAAGGGTAGACAAATAGGACCGGGTCCCAACTCCAGACCACCTAGGCCCGTGGTAAGCTACATATATACCAATCAGCTCAACAAAGGGCATGCCACACCCTTAAATTGCACAGAATGCAAACAAGTCAAAAAACCAGACAATGTGAACTGAGGTCTAAGATGGCAGACATACAAGAAACAGAGGCATGTTCACACTAGCAAAAAAGAAGCAAGACAAAAATATATCTCATACCCTACCATAATTATATATAAATGTAAAGCAAAATTGCATAATAAATATAGGGTACTTAGTGAACTATTTTTGATCAAAAAAAGTATACAAGCCGTCCCACCAGCGGCAAGGTGACCCTAAATTGGGACGGTACCTATACTGCCTATATTAAAAACCTTGCCGCAAGGTTCTTTTTTGCTAATGTGAACATGCCTCTGTTTCTTGTATGTCTGCCATCTTAGACCTCAGTTCACATTGTCTGGTTTTTTGACTTGTTTGCATTCTGTGCAATTTAAGGGTGTGGCATGCCCTTTGTTGAGCTGATTGGTATATATGTAGCTTACCACGGGCCTAGGTGGTCTGGAGTTGGGACCCGGTCCTATTTGTCTACCCTTTTATATGCATTACTTCAACTTTGATATACAGTAAGGTTTTTAATATAGGCAGTATAGGTACCGTCCCAATTTAGGGTCACCTTGCCGCTGGTGGGACGGCTTGTATACTTTTTTTGATCAAAAATAGTTCACTAAGTACCCTATATTTATTATGCAATTTTGCTTTACATTTATATATAATTATGGTAGGGTATGAGATATATTTTTGTCTTGCTTCTTTTTTGCTAGTGTGAACATGCCTCTGTTTCTTGTATGTCTGCCATCTTAGACCTCAGTTCACATTGTCTGGTTTTTTGACTTGTTTGCATTCTGTGCAATTTAAGGGTGTGGCATGCCCTTTGTTGAGCTGATTGGTATATATGTAGCTTACCACGGGCCTAGGTGGTCTGGAGTTGGGACCCGGTCCTATTTGTCTACCCTTTTATATGCATTACTTCAACTTTGATATACAGTAAGGTTTTTAATATAGGCAGTATAGGTACCGTCCCAATTTAGGGTCACCTTGCCGCTGGTGGGACGGCTTGTATACTTTTTTTGATCAAAAATAGTTCACTAAGTACCCTATATTTATTATGCAATTTTGCTTTACATTTATATATAATTATGGTAGGGTATGAGATATATTTTTGTCTTGCTTCTTTTTTGCTAGTGTGAACATGCCTCTGTTTCTTGTATGTCTGCCATCTTAGACCTCAGTTCACATTGTCTGGTTTTTTGACTTGTTTGCATTCTGTGCAATTTAAGGGTGTGGCATGCCCTTTGTTGAGCTGATTGGTATATATGTAGCTTACCACGGGCCTAGGTGGTCTGGAGTTGGGACCCGGTCCTATTTGTCTACCCTTTTATATGCATTACTTCAACTTTGATATACAGTAAGGTTTTTAATATAGGCAGTATAGGTACCGTCCCAATTTAGGGTCACCTTGCCGCTGGTGGGACGGCTTGTATACTTTTTTTGATCAAAAATAGTTCACTAAGTACCCTATATTTATTATGCAATTTTGCTTTACATTTATATATAATTATGGTAGGGTATGAGATATATTTTTGTCTTGCTTCTTTTTTGCTAGTGTGAACATGCCTCTGTTTCTTGTATGTCTGCCATCTTAGACCTCAGTTCACATTGTCTGGTTTTTTGACTTGTTTGCATTCTGTGCAATTTAAGGGTGTGGCATGCCCTTTGTTGAGCTGATTGGTATATATGTAGCTTACCACGGGCCTAGGTGGTCTGGAGTTGGGACCCGGTCCTATTTGTCTACCCTTTTATATGCATTACTTCAACTTTGATATACAGTAAGGTTTTTAATATAGGCAGTATAGGTACCGTCCCAATTTAGGGTCACCTTGCCGCTGGTGGGACGGCTTGTATACTTTTTTTGATCAAAAATAGTTCACTAAGTACCCTATATTTATTATGCAATTTTGCTTTACATTTATATATAATTATGGTAGGGTATGAGATATATTTTTGTCTTGCTTCTTTTTTGCTAGTGTGAACATGCCTCTGTTTCTTGTATGTCTGCCATCTTAGACCTCAGTTCACATTGTCTGGTTTTTTGACTTGTTTGCATTCTGTGCAATTTAAGGGTGTGGCATGCCCTTTGTTGAGCTGATTGGTATATATGTAGCTTACCACGGGCCTAGGTGGTCTGGAGTTGGGACCCGGTCCTATTTGTCTACCCTTTTATATGCATTACTTCAACTTTGATATACAGTAAGGTTTTTAATATAGGCAGTATAGGTACCGTCCCAATTTAGGGTCACCTTGCCGCTGGTGGGACGGCTTGTATACTTTTTTTGATCAAAAATAGTTCACTAAGTACCCTATATTTATTATGCAATTTTGCTTTACATTTATATATAATTATGGTAGGGTATGAGATATATTTTTGTCTTGCTTCTTTTTTGCTAGTGTGAACATGCCTCTGTTTCTTGTATGTCTGCCATCTTAGACCTCAGTTCACATTGTCTGGTTTAAAGAAACTGGCTCGCATGAGGACTTCCCCAGGAAAGGAAGACCAAGAGTCACCTCTGCTTCTGAGGATAAGTTTATCCGAGTCACCAGCCTCAGAAATCACAGGTTAACAGCAGCTCAGATTAGAGACCCGGTCAATGCCACACAGAGTTCTAGCAGCAGACACTTCTCTTCAACAACTGTTAAGAGGAGACTTTGGGCAGCAGGCCTTCATGGTAAAATAGCTGCTAGGAAATCACTGCTAAGGACAGGCAACAAGCAGAAGAGACTTGTTTGGGCTAAAGAACACAAGGAATGGACATTAGACCAGTGGAAATCTGAGCTTTGGTCTGATGAGTCCAAATTTGAGATCTTTGGTTCCAACCACCGTGTTTTTGTGCGACGCAGAAAAGGTGAAAGAATGGACTCTACATGCCTGGTTCCCACCGTGAAGCATGGATGAGGAGGTGTGATGGTGTGGGGGTGCTTTGCTGGTGACACTGTTGGGGATTTATTCAAAATTGAAGGCATACTGAACAAGCATGGCTATCACAGCATCTTACAGCGGCATGCTATTCCATCTGGTTTGCGTTTAGTTGGACCATCATTTATTTTTCAACATGACGATGAACCCAAACACACCTCCAGGCTGTGTAAGGGCTATTTGACCAAGAAGGAGAGTGATGGGGTGCTACACCAGATGACCTGGCCTCCACAGTCACCAGACTTGAACCCAATCAAGATGGTTTGGGGTGAGCTGGACCGCAGAGTGAAGGCAAAAGGGCCAACAAGTGCTAATCATCTCTGGGAATTCCTTCAAGATTGTTGGAAGACCATTTCCGGTGACTACCTCTTGAAGCTCATCAAGAGAATGCCAAGAGTGTGCAAAGCAGTTATCAAAGCAAAAGGTGGCTACTTTGAAAAACCTAGAATATAAGACATATTTTCAGTTGTTTCACACTTTTTTGTTAAGTATATAATTCCACATGTGTTAATTCATAGTTTTGATGTCTTCAGTGTGAATGTACAATTTTCATAGTCATGAAAATACAGAAAAATCTTTAAATGAGAAGGTGTGTCCAAACTTTTGGTCTGTACGGTACCTTTTTTTTTTGCGGGACAAGTTGTTCTTTTGATTGACATCATTTATTTTACCATATCGTGTACTGGAAAACGGGAAAAAAATTCCAAGTGCGGTGAAATTGCAAAAAAGTGCATTTCCACAATTGTAATTTTTTTTTTTTATTTACCATGTTCACTAAATGCTAAAGCTGACCAGCCATTATGATTCCCAGGTCAGTACGAGTTCATAGATACCAAACATGTATTGGTTCTTTTATATGTGAGTGGTGAAAAAAAAAATCAGAAGTTTGTAAAAAAAAAATTAAAAAAAATCGCTTATGTCGCCATTTTCCGAGATCCGTAGCATCTCCATTTTTCGGGTCTAGGGCCAGGTTAGGGCTTATTTTTTGCGCCCTCAGCGGACGTTTTTATTTATATAATTTTGAGGTAGATACAATGTTTTGATCGCCTGTTATGTTTGCGGAGGCAAAAAAAGAAAAACATAATTCTGGAGTTTAGATTTTTTTTGTCGTTACGCCGTTTACCGATCTGATTAATTTACTTTATATTTTGATAGATCGGAGATTTCTGAATACAGCGATACCAAATATGCGTATATTTTTTTAATGGTTTTATTTTCAATAGGGCAAAAGGGCGTGATTTAAACCTTTATGTTTTTTAAAACTTTTTTTACTTTTTACTGGCAGCAATAGTCCTCTTAGGAGACTTGAAGCTGCAATCATCTGATTACCTGTGCTACACATAGCAGGGCTTCAGCACTGCTATGTATAGCAGAAATCACAATCTCCTATGAATGCCGGCCACAGGGGATCTACAATGACAGCCAGGGGTCTTCTGCAGACCCCCGGCTGTCATGACAACACATTGGCACCCCGCAATCACATGACAGGGACGCCTATGGGTGTGTCTTGTGACGAGCTTCTGGCAGGTGTGTATTAAATGCCACTGCTAGTGATTGACAGCGGTATTTAACTGGTTAACAGCTGCGGGTGGATCTCGGATCCGACTGCGGCTGTTAAAGGCACATGACAGCTCATGAGATCAGCAGTCATGTGCAGGGAAAGATGCAGGCTCAGTGACAGATTTTTTTTTTTTTTACAGTTTTCTCCTTCATTCTATTTCACGCATGTCTGTAATAAAAAATATATATTTAAAGAAAATCTATAAAATGACCTTTCGACCGCCCGAAGCTTGATGGAATTCATGCCTTTTAACACATCCATCATACTGGGGAGCTGATCCACACTGCCTTTCTCTGAAGCCTCACTTTCCGTCGGGCTGCATTTGTGAGAAGCTTTACGTTCTCTTATAATATCAAGTGCAGATTTTAGTTGGGAAGATGGGACTGGGGGTGGTGGAGGAGGAGGAGGAGGAGGAGGAGGGGGCAGCGGAGCTACTGGGGTTGTAAATTGCAAAAACTGTGCGGAAAGTGGTGGAGAAGCTGAAGATGGGGGTGAGAGGGCATTACCTGGGCAGCTAAATGAGCACATTGATTCTGTATCTGAGAAACAAAAACGAGATCAAATCATACCAAATACATAGCAAAAGCTTGACCTGTTTAACCCATTAAGTGATTTATAAGGATTACAAAAACAATGGCTTACAAGACTGTGCGGCTTGTGACGGTTGTAGGGCAACAATGGCAGCAATCTGTACTCTCTGCTGCAGCAGCTCATCTTCCAAAGCTGAAAGGCATGATCGTCTGCAGGAAGGAGACTCTTTTCACACACTCTCCTGGCCAACATCATAGTCAGAAATCCTGAGTCTGAATTATTCGGGTCCATTGACTTGTTGGATGGAAGATCGTGTCTGATGTTACTAAAGGGAATCTGTCACCAGGTTTATGCTACCTCATCTGAGAGCAGCATGATGTGGGGGCCGAGACCCCGAATCCAGTGATGTTACTGGGCTCCTTGCTGTAGTTTTGATAAATCATTGTGACGCGCCCCCTGGGCCATGTTGTGCTGCGTTGCGCATGCGGGGGATACCCGGAGCCGGATCTGACAGGGGTAGTAGTCCTCGTGGCGGTGACCCGGTCCGTGCCCAGGGTGGTCAAACTAAGAGGCAGTGCTCGGCATTAAGATGTTATAGAGTTCGACTACGCCACCCGTTGATTGCAGCTATGAAGCCGCCGCTGCAGGGCAGACCGCTGAGGCCGGTGGTGTGGTTGTGCAGCGTGGATGGTATAACCCCCAACGGGAGAGGTATAGCCTCAGGGCAGCTGGTGAAGCAGGGAATGATGATAGTGGTAGTGGTGTGACAAGGAAGCTCAGAGACGTGCATTGCAGTTTTCACAGCTTTACTCACAGTTGGTATTCAGATCACTTCGGCCAAGAGTGACCACCCGAGCCGTGCTGCGTCCACCAGGTGCGGGACTCGGCCAACTCCCAGGCAGTTCCAGAGCGTGGTCCTGAGCTCCCCTCTCTTCCTTCCTACTGGCCGTCCCCACCAGGGATCCACCTTTGTCCAGCTCCCTCGAGCCTTCTGGTGGTGAAACCTTTCCCGGCTTCCCTGACCCTATACGTGGTATGCCTTCCTGGTGGATATGGCGAGGGGTCGCGCCAAAACTTGTCCACGACCTCCGGTTCCTGGCTGAGGATAATTGGCCTCCACCAGTTTGGGATCCGGTACCCTGTTCTGCCAACCCTTCACCCGTTAACTCGTGGGATCTCAGGGTTCCCTCTTCTCTTGCATCTCTGGGCCTCTCCTGGTGTTTCTGTTCCTCCTTCTTCTCCTTTCTCTCTCTCTCTGCTTCAGGCCTCCTCTCCAGGCCTGGCTCTGGAGCTGGGCCCAGACTGAGCCACAGCTCCCTGTCAGCCCTCTCTGGCTGAGCTCCTCTCTGCACAGAGCAGACCAAAAAGACCTTGTCCTAAGATGGTGCCCACCTTATATACTCCCTCTGACACCTGAGCCCAGGTGACAAGCACCCAATGGGCTCCTACCTATGCCCAGAGTCCCTCCCCTATCTGCTCCTACACCACTAGGATGTTCCTCCCCCCTCCCCACTCCAGCCGGGGACAGAAGCTGTCGTACCTGCACATCTATCTGGTGGGAGTACCGTTGGTCTGTCCCCCGGAAATGGGGTGAGTGTGGTGCATGCAGCTAACTGAGCCCAGTTCCACACTCCATCCTTACCCGGGAGTGGAATACCACACCTCTGGATCGAGGTGCAATACCCCTGTAGCAGCCGAGTCCTCGGGGTGCTACAATTGTGTTATCTGCTGCAGCTCTGCTAGTCCTCTCAATGATCAGCTCCTGCTATGCAGTCCTTAATATTCATGAGCTCAGGCTAACCATGTCCCTCTCCACTGTCAGCGTTGTCTATGTGACGCGCCCCCTGGGACATATTCCTTGTGAGGGGAATACCCGGCACCGGATCAGATGGGGGTTGTAGTCTCCGAGCGGCTGTGACCCGGCCCGTGCCCAGGGTGTCAAACTCAGGGTTATGTGACAGTCCTACAGATGTTGTAATGTTCTTCATGTCGACTACGCCACCCGTTGTGTTGCGGTCACTGTGGCCGCCGCTGCAGCAGGGTCCGCTGAGGCTGATTGTGTGGTGCAGCTTGGTAGGATAACCCCCAACGGGAGGGGTATAGCCTCAGGGGGACAGGTGTAGAGGATGGGGGTTGTGGTGGTGCAGTGCAGACGGCAATTGAAGACAGAGTCGGGTTATGCAGTTTAGGGTATTTTACTCACTGCTGCTGTTCCTGGTCACTCCAGCTTCAAGTGACCACCCGAGCCGTGCTGCGTCCACCAGGTCCTGGATCCAGCCAACCCCCAAGCAAGTCCGGAGCGTGGCCCTGAGCTCTCCCTCTGTCCTTTCTTCCGCCGTCCCCACTAGTGATCCACCTAGGTCCAGCTCCCTCGGGCCTTCTGTTGGGCAACCCTTGGCCTTAGGTTCCCTGACCCTCCATGTGGTATGCCTTCAGGGTGGATGTAGTGGGTGGCCGTGGCAGATGCTGCCCACAGCCTCCGGTCTCTGGCTAGGGATGTGTTTTCTGCCCCCACCAGTTTGGGTTCCGGTACCCTTGTGCTGACTCCTCACCCGGTGCTCTAATTTGGGTTCTTGGGTCCCTTCTGTTTTCCCCCTCTGGGTCCTTCTTCACTGCTCCTCTCTCTCTTTCTTTCTTCAGGGCTGCTCTTCCTTCAGCTGTTCCTCTCTGCCGACTTGTTCTCTGTCACTCACTGACAGGCTCCTCTACAACTGACCCTGATTCTAGTTGGTGCCCTCCTTATATAGCCCTCTATGTGTGAGCTCAGGTGACCAGCACCCAATGAGCTCCTAGCTCTACCCAGACTGCTCCCCCTATCTGCCCCTACACTACAGGGATATACCAACCCCCTCCCACTCCAGCCAGGGACAGACACGGTCGTACCTGCACATTTCTAAGTGGGAGTACCGTCGGCCTGCCCCCCGGAAATGGGATGTATGTAGTGCATGCAGTCTAACTGAGCTCAGTCCCACACTCCATCCTTACCCGGGAGTGGAATATCACACCTCTGGCTGAGGTGCAATACTCCTGTAGCAGCCGGATCCTCAGGGTGCTACATTCCCCCCTGGTAAATCACAGCACGTCCTCGGGCTGTAAGACACAAAACACCAAAACATACTTTTTTTTTTTTTTCAATATAACCATATAAAATACTATATAAATATATATATATAAATTTTTTCATATAAACAACGTTATAACATTCTCGTCGTCTCTTTCCTTCTTCTTCCTCTGGCCACCGTGCAACTCATGACCAGGTAAAGTGCGACAGTTCTTTGTTTAAGATGGTTTCTCATAAAACCAGTAGGGGGCGCCTTAGGAAGCGCAACTATTTACAGGGAATTTGGCCGTTCTCAGTCCCCGGCCAGGTAAAGGGAAAGGGGTGGCTGCTCACAGTCCTCAGCCTGGTTTGGATAGGGGGCACACGGGTTAAACTGTTCACTGGTCCCAACGGGGACTAAACTACACAGCAGCCACGGTTACTTGGGTACCCCGACGGGTAACTATTTACAGTCTTTCGTACTACCGCTCTCAATCGTAGTACCTCCTAGCCTTGAACCCATCCGGGTCTTCTGGCTCTTCCTCCCTACACCGCAACTCCTCCTCCGTCAGGCGGTGTACGTGGAGGGCGTACGGTCCCTTGGCACACTTGTGCCGGGTGAACGTGACCTCGTCACCGACGTAAAGGTCACGGCCTTTGTGACCCTCCGGCAAGTGGGACTCGACGTCCCGTCGGGTAACGAAGACGTCCCCCATGGTGTTGCGGTCCTTTATGAAGCCCCACCCATGCTGCGCGTTGAACTTTATGACCGTCCCGATGGTACGGGGACGATCCGCTGCACGGGGGTCCCTCCTGGTCTGGCTCTTTTGCTCCGCGCTTCGGGTCTGGGCCCATTGCTCTCTGACCCGCCTCTCCTCCCGCTCCTTGGCGAATTGAGCGAGCTGCTGACGGCAGATTTCGTTGCGCTCTTCTGCGGCCGCCCGGCTCTTTTCGGTGAACCCCATTAAATCATCTCCCTTGGGGTCCCACGCAAATTGAGCCTCTTCCAGGGGAGGCGAGACCCGAGTCACGGGCTGTGGAGCCGGAATCAGGGGCTCACACAAGGGACCTAGTTTCTTTTGCCGCTCCAGCTCCAAGAATTCTTCGGGCCAGATGAAAGGCCGCCCGTCCGGCCATGTGTGCTGGCTGAAGGGGTCCTCTCCCAGATGTGTCACCCTTGGTTTCACGGGTGCAGGCGCGATGGTGGGAGCGCCCAGGTTACCCAGGCCTTGCGGCCAGGCCGGGGGCATCTGGAAGGTTATGGGCACCGTTAGCACGGCGGCGCCCTGGGCTACCTGGCCTTGCGACCAGGCCGGAGGCTCCGCGGATGTAGATGGCGCTGTTTGTGACGCGGCGCCCTGAAACGCTAGGCCTTGCGACCAGGCCGGGGACTCCGCGGAGGTAGATGGCGCTGTTGGTGACGCGGCGCCCTGAAACGCTAGGCCTTGCGACCAGGCCGGGGGCTCTTCCTGCTTCGTCACGCTCCGGGTCACGACGCGTGACGTCACAGGGGTCGCGACGGCGGCTTCCGGTCGGGGCCTAGTCGGTGGCGGTGTCATGGCGGTCTCGGGCACGGCAGGGGGACCTTCGGGCTCTGCGACGGGGAGCTGGGGCAGGTAAGCGGTCTTCCGGTATGGGGTATAGGCGTCCCCCTTACCTGCTGCCATGCGTCTTGCTCCCTCCTCTGCGCCGTCTCCGGCCTTGGGTCCTCCCGCGCCATCCTTGGAGGCGGTCGGCTTCTTCTTCCAGGGCAGCGTGCTCTGCGGACGGGTCTTAGTTGGCTGGGCCATCTCCCGGCTCCACTCCGCCAGGATTTCACGCTGCACCCGGGCCATCCTCCTTGCGAGACTCTCCAGGGCATTTTGTGCGCACTCCCGGTCTCGGGGGAGCTGCGCCAGGATCTCCGCTAAGCCTAGCGGGGTGGTGGACTCTAACAGGCTCCTGACCATCGGGTCGGTGCTGCACTGTTCTTCTCCTGGCAGGCTCCTGGCCAGCGGGCCGGTGCTGCTCTGCTCTCCTCCTTCTTCCTTTTGCAGGCTCCTGGCCATCGGGCCGGTGCTGCTCTGCCGCCGCTCCATTCCCGGGTCAACTCTTCCTCTACTCGACTCCGGGTGCTCTCTCTCCATACTCCTTAACTCCGGGTGTGCTTGCTCCAGACTGCTCCAGGCGACACCCATCGTTGCTCTTTTGTTTGGTCTCCTCCTACTTCGAGGGCGGTCCCGGGGCAACTCGGTGACTGTCAGCTCCAGGGGCAGTTCTTTCACGCTGACAGACACCTCTAGCATCACAGTCTCTGTTGGTGGGGGCGGTTTCCACCTTTGGCGCCATTTTCGGTCCCGGCCCACGATGGGAAGTGTCCTCCTGCCCTCCTTTGGCACGCCCATAATGGCGTCCGCTGCTCTTCCAAGGCGGGAAAAAGCTGGAATTGGCGGGAACTGTCTCCCAGTGGCGGGAAACTCGGCAGATGGCGGGAACAAGTTGGAAATGGCGGACAACCGGCGGGAAACGACTGGTGATGGAGTCCGATGGCGTGGACCCTCCGGAACCGGCAGGAAACTTCTCTTTGAGGTAACGGTGTTCTTTCCCTCAGGCACGCAGTACCCGGTTGTTGCGGGCACGTAATCCTGCCGACTACGCCAAAGTTGACGCGCCCCCTGGGACATATTCCTTGTGAGGGGAATACCCGGCACCGGATCAGATGGGGGTTGTAGTCTCCGAGCGGCTGTGACCCGGCCCGTGCCCAGGGTGTCAAACTCAGGGTTATGTGACAGTCCTACAGATGTTGTAATGTTCTTCATGTCGACTACGCCACCCGTTGTGTTGCGGTCACTGTGGCCGCCGCTGCAGCAGGGTCCGCTGAGGCTGATTGTGTGGTGCAGCTTGGTAGGATAACCCCCAACGGGAGGGGTATAGCCTCAGGGGGACAGGTGTAGAGGATGGGGGTTGTGGTGGTGCAGTGCAGACGGCAATTGAAGACAGAGTCGGGTTATGCAGTTTAGGGTATTTTACTCACTGCTGCTGTTCCTGGTCACTCCAGCTTCAAGTGACCACCCGAGCCGTGCTGCGTCCACCAGGTCCTGGATCCAGCCAACCCCCAAGCAAGTCCGGAGCGTGGCCCTGAGCTCTCCCTCTGTCCTTTCTTCCGCCGTCCCCACTAGTGATCCACCTAGGTCCAGCTCCCTCGGGCCTTCTGTTGGGCAACCCTTGGCCTTAGGTTCCCTGACCCTCCATGTGGTATGCCTTCAGGGTGGATGTAGTGGGTGGCCGTGGCAGATGCTGCCCACAGCCTCCGGTCTCTGGCTAGGGATGTGTTTTCTGCCCCCACCAGTTTGGGTTCCGGTACCCTTGTGCTGACTCCTCACCCGGTGCTCTAATTTGGGTTCTTGGGTCCCTTCTGTTTTCCCCCTCTGGGTCCTTCTTCACTGCTCCTCTCTCTCTTTCTTTCTTCAGGGCTGCTCTTCCTTCAGCTGTTCCTCTCTGCCGACTTGTTCTCTGTCACTCACTGACAGGCTCCTCTACAACTGACCCTGATTCTAGTTGGTGCCCTCCTTATATAGCCCTCTATGTGTGAGCTCAGGTGACCAGCACCCAATGAGCTCCTAGCTCTACCCAGACTGCTCCCCCTATCTGCCCCTACACTACAGGGATATACCAACCCCCTCCCACTCCAGCCAGGGACAGACACGGTCGTACCTGCACATTTCTAAGTGGGAGTACCGTCGGCCTGCCCCCCGGAAATGGGATGTATGTAGTGCATGCAGTCTAACTGAGCTCAGTCCCACACTCCATCCTTACCCGGGAGTGGAATATCACACCTCTGGCTGAGGTGCAATACTCCTGTAGCAGCCGGATCCTCAGGGTGCTACATATGCACAGTGTAGACAGAAAGCTGTAAATCAGTGGTGCAGGCAGGGCTGTGGAGTCGGTAAGCCAAACCTCCGACTCCTCAATTTCCATGACACCGACTCCAACTCTGACTCCAACACCCTCATACATGGCTCATGTTTAAGAGATAAATTTACTGTAGCACAGATTCATCTCAGCTAAAAGTCTAGACCCTTAGATCAAGAATAGGACAGACATTTATAGGACATTTCATAACTTTCCCAAATCCTTATGAAATAATATTCTCCACAAACTGCATTGAACTACTACACCCAATTTGTTATATATTTTAGGAGTCGGAGTCGGTCCATTTTATCACGACTCCGACTCCACAGCTCTGGGTGCAGGTGGGGTTAGACTGAGCTCATACAATATGGGAGAAGACAATCAGAGCTCACCAGAAGTAAGAAGTATCTTGGTATATTTATTTGTCTTATTAGTCACACCAAACGAAGCAGCACAATAACAGGAAATGGTCGGCACCTGCATGCACCCACGCTCTCCTGTAACAGGTCAGCTGCTATTTTTTAGCCAACAAAAATACCAAGACCCTTATGGTGAGTGTCATCTTTCTTCTCCCATATTGTATTACTGGGCCATTTACTATTGTCACTGAGCATCATCTATGTAATTACCTGACAGAGGCCATAATGATAATTGATCAGTGTCATATATACTCAAGCCGTTACAGTAGTAGCCTAACCAGTGTCTACACATACTTACATATATATATTGTAAGGCAGTGCTAGTCATCACGCTGGGGGACCCTAGCTTCACCGGGTCAATTAAAGCACACATGCAACGTTTTCCAGTAACATGAAATCCAGCAGTTTATTACACTTCATAACTGCTTATCACACAGTCCATCTCAGTGGCTCACTGGCATGTTTACACACATAACATCCAAGAGCCTTTCAAGTGGCAGACAGGCCCACTTGGCTCCAGTTACAGCCTTCAGCCAAGTAACTATATCAATGTCCATATAATGCACCACTTTTACCTTTTGCCGGGTCTAGCGGTTTCCATCAGATTTGTTCTGCCACAGCTGTGGCTTTACGGCTTCCCAGATGGGGGTCTCCAGCCCTCTTACCTTCCAAGGCTACTGGCATCTCTTTGCACACACAAGGAAACCAGCCTCTGCCTTTCAGGACTCTTGTCTTCCAAGCCTCTTGCCCTCCAAGGCTACTGGCATCTCTTATACACAAGGATCCTGCCTTTGCCTTTCAGGCTTCACCCGGCTTCACTAGGCCTCACACTCTAATGGTGTCCCACACACGGGGAACAGGCCTCATGCCTTTCACACCCTGTTTCAAAAGCACCAAGATTTATATATCCTCCAGTGCACACAGGTCCTGTGCTGATGTCACAATCATGTGATCAGTCCTTCTGTGTGCACAGGACCTGTGATGATGTCACAGTCATGTGATCAGTCACCTGAGGGAGAGGTACATGGTCAGCCAGAACACACCCTGGACCATTACAGTAATGCCGCAAGCCGCTGCATTACATATCCCCCCTCTGTTCAAACTTGTGGGGTTGAACACATAATATACACAATCACATTATAACCCACAGTTCACACAGAGACCAAGTACTTGACAATTGCGCTGCTCAGCCCCTGGAACACTAATCATCAACATTAGCCCATTCCTTAGGGACCTACCTTCTGTCATTGTCACTGCCTTCGTCAAGTCAAATTTCTGGGTCGTAACCTTGTCAGACCTCCCCCGCTCCCAATGGTCAGTCGTAACCTTGTCAGACCTCCCCCCGCTCCCAGCGGTCAGTCGTAACCTTGTCAGACCTTCCCCACTCCCAGCGGTCGGTCGTAACCTTGTCAGACCTCCCCCGCTCCCAGCGGTCAATACAGCAGTGTGACTCACATACCCTGGTATCTAAGGTCCGGTTCGACTCCCTACTGTCCCGTACTCTATTGGGTCGTTTGTATGGGCCACTCAGACCTGAGTTACTGGAAGTCTCACTACCTCTAAACCCACGCCCACTATCCTCAGGACATCTTGGAAAGTCTCTAACTTCTACTGTAGCCGTTCTATTATTTGAAGGGTCCTTTCTCTGTCTGGTCTCACAATTTCTAGACGGCTGCCATCTTCTGCTGCTCAGGCGATTCTGTCTTTCCACTCGCAGTCTAGCGAGATTCAACTGTTCTACCTCTCGCAGGTAGGTCACTCGGTACTCCAACAGTATGCGAATATATAAAAGACTTTCTTCTGTTCCTACAGCGGAGAATGACACCATGCCGTCTTCATCTGGTACCGAGTCCTGTCGATCACGTGGACTGCTTACTTTCATCACACCGGACTTCTTTACCATCATCTGCATGGCTCGGCCATTTCCCACAATGAGCTTTCTTACCAGAGCATGAGGCACCCGGATGACCTCTTCATGCAGACTTTGAGCTTTACTCATAAGCTCCAGTTGTCTAATGGCTTGTTTCGTCTTCAACCGGACAAACCGCTTTGTGCGAATACATCGCCAGTGCATGTTACTTAGGATAGCCACCCTCTTCATTGTGACTTCGGTTGTGGACAGGACCAACAGCTGTTTAGCTTCTGAGGTCGAGTATACCTTACAGGCTCCCATGGCCTTCTTAAACTCTTCATGCACGGACTCACTGGTGCATTCTTCTCTCAAATCCTCGGGTACATCTATGAGGCACTTGTACCGAGACATTTCTGTTTCACCAGTGGTTTTCAGTCGATCAACCGGCTCAGGTTTCAGGGGGAACTGACTTTCAGCTTCTTCACCCTGTATGCTTCCCCTGAGCTGACTCACAGCTACAAATTCAAGAATTTTCGTCTTGACCTCTTCTTCCTCTAGCTCAGCCACTCGCCTCTCTGCAACCAATCTCTGAAGCTCTTCCGGCTTCAACTGCTCCTTTATCAGCAGAATTTTCTCAGAGCTCTCTGTCTCCAATGCGCCCACTCGGCTCTCGACAGCCAGTCTCTCAAGCTTCTCTTGCTTCCAATGGGCTTGTAGCAACTCCTTGAGTTCCTTGATCTTGGCTCTCACATCCACCGAATCACCCAAGCTCGCATTATCTGAAGAGGCATTTGCTTCATACCTCCCTTCTTCGATGGACTCCTCCATCTTTTTCCGCTCAGCTTCCATCTTGCTGATTCTTTCCTTAAGGCACGTCTCTGCCCTCTGGAGATTATCAGAGAACGTCTGCAGCTCCTTCACCTGAGCTACCAGACCTAGGGTCTTTCTGCGGAGATCATCATTTTCATCACGGGTGTCCTGTAGAGTGGTCTCAACCACTTGGCGCATGTGCTCTGCATCAGCCTTATCCTCCTCTAGTTTTTTCTTAACCTTGAGGAGATCCTCATAGTCTCTCTTAATTTGTTGCAGTTCCTTACTGAGTTCACTACACTCCTTCTTGGATTCACACAGCTTCTGGTTGAACTGTTCGCGCAGTCGTTCTAGGTTTTGATCACGTCCAGAAACTTCATCCTGCAGCGCCTCTTTTAGGGCAGACAGCTCCCTATCCTTCTGGTGTAGACCCTAATCCAGCTTTTGCTTCACTTGCCTCAGCTCTAACCATACCAGGGAGAAGCGATCTTTCACCTCTCACAACTCATCTTCACACTCCGCTTTGTCAAGCTCCAATTGAGAAACCTCCTCTTTATTTCTCTGAAACCTTTCTTTCCATTTGTTGATTTCCTCGCGGCTTTCTTCCAGTTCTCGCTGCAAGTTCCTTACAACCTTGTTTATTTTCTGCTGTTCAGACTCCAGGCTCAGCTGGTCTGAGGACACGTTCTCCAGGTTTTCCCTTCGTTGCAGCATGTCACGCTGACACTGCTGCCTGATAGGCTCCAGCTCTTGGTCATGACTGGCCGCCTCCTCTTTCAGGGCTGTCGGATCCTGATCCTTCTGTCTCAGTACTGTATCGGAGGTTGCTACTGGCAACGTCACCTCCTCTTCTTCTAAAAGAGGATCCAAACTCGGAATAAAGGCACACAGCCTTGCATTTTCTTTATTTGCCCTTTCAGCAAAATCTACAGGAGCAACTTTTTTGTGGCCTTTGTGCCATCGACGACGAGAGTGGGACTCTCTCCCCTCATCTAGCCCCTCCTGACTGAACTCTCTTTCTACTTTCATAGTGTCACCGTCAGTTGTGGGGTCTGTGTCACTCCCCATGGAGTTGTGGGCCAACAAGTCACCTCCCACCTTGACGTCAACCCCTTCTACTGAAGCTACCCCGTTATCAATGGTTAAATTGTCATTTTTAGGCGGTACCAACCCACAACCAGTAACAAATTTTAGTTTTCTATACTCCATGCTCTTTTGAAAATCCGCCCCTTTTTGAAACTCCCCCCCTTTTTGGACACCCACACCTGTAGGGGGATTTTTACAAAAAAAATCAGCAATAGTCTTAGGACCCAATTCACAACATCTCTTACCACCTCCCCGGGCACTCTGAGACAATAATGGCGCCCCAGAAGAACTCACATAATGGTCCGTTGTCGCCTTTCTGTAAAGGGCCAACAGCTCCTGCCCTTCCTGCACCATGACCTGCTGTCGTTTCTCAAATGCCTGCGGCTGCGATTTTAACAGGCACTTTAATTGCTCAATAGCTTCAGTCTCATTTGCTGCTCCCTTCACAGCCATCTTTATCTGTTCCTGCATTGCTTCAGGACACTCCATTTCGCTCCAAACCATTTGCAGACGGTCATCTAACCCCTTCTCCATTCCGTCTAGAGGTACTGAACCATTCATGGTCATCACGGTACACTGTTCACACTAGACACTTCACACTGCTCTCCCCGGAAAATTTTCATGGTCCTGCTGAGCCACAGCAAACCAGGTTTGAGTGCGAGGACAATTTTTGTAACCCTGCCGAGTTACAGCCAGATGCTTTAATCTTCGTGACCCCGCCCAGCCACAGCAAACCAGGTTTGAGTGCGAGGACAATTTTTGTAACCCCGCTGAATTACAACAAGATGCTTTAATCTTCGTGACCCAGCCGAGCCACAACAAGATGCTTGTATCCACACTCGTCGTCCTGTGCCGTTACCCCTAGCAACCGGGCTGCAGTTGCCCCTAGCAACCGGGCTGCAGTTGCCGCATTCTCCAACCACATGTAAGGCAGCGCTAGTCATCACGCTGGGGGACACTCGCTTCAGCGGGTCAATTAAAGCACATATGCAACGTTTTCCAGTAACATGAAATCCAGCAGTTTATTACACTTCATAACTGCTTATCACACAGTCCATCTCAGTGGCTCACCGGCATGTTTACACACATAACAACCAAGAGCCTTTCAAGTGGCAGCCAGGTCCACTTGGCTCCAGTTACAGCCTTCAGCAAAGTAACTATATTAATGTCCATATAACGCACCGCTTTTACCTTTTGCCGGGTCTAGCAGATTCCATCAGATTTGTTCTGCCACAGCTGTGGCTTTAAGGCTTCCCAAGCCCTGATCTCAATACTATGGAAAATTTATGGGCAAAGCTGAAAAGGCAGGTGCAGGCAAAGCGACCTACAAACCTTGATCAGTTACACCAGTTTTGTCAGGAGCAGTGATGAGTGAGCATGCTCGCTACTGCTCGGTGCTCGCCCGAGCATCTCGGCAGTTTTGTCTGCTGTTGCTGTTAGATATTTCTAGAAATAGGCCCAGGTCTCAGGGGCCAGGAATAATTTTTTGGGGCATCTTAATCCTCATTATTTGCTTAAAAAGCAATCCAGAGAACACCGTTGTTCTGCGCCATTTGCGTGTTGGCACTGCAGAATACAGCCAGTTCCTTTCCATATTACAGCGCTAAAAATCCAGCTATTTAAAACTGTGGTTTGTCCGTCACACGGATCACATATAATTGTGCTGACAATACTGCCATTTCTGGCCTCCATTAAAATTTTGTTTCAGTGTGTCAGGGAAGAAATTGACAACAGTTTGCTGTTCAAAATAGTTAACTACATGCCAGGTATTTAAAACTGTGTTTTCTCCGTCACACGGATCACATATACGTTTTCAGACAATACTGCCATTTCTGGCCTCCATTAAAAATTTGTTTCAGTCTGTCAGTGAAGCAATTTACAACAGTTTGCTGTTAAAAATAGTTACCTACAGGCCAGGTATTTAAAACTGTGGTTTCTCCGTCACACGGATTACATAAAACTTCGCTCCAAATTCAGCCATTTGTAGTGAGTGTGGAAGTGTGGCGCCCCTGAGGGTTCAGTCGCCACAGCGGTACTGCACTTCACCCAGAGGTATGGCATCTCCTTCTCTCAGGTAAGGATGGAGTGCTGCCCGGGACCCTAACACCTGCACCCAACACTACACTACTCCAGACCATCTGGAAGGGCAATATGCACTGCTTTCTGCTGCCCCTGGCTGGAGTGGGGGGGACCAAACTGATGGGGAACCATGTAGTGGGTGTGGGTGGAGGACGCAGATCAGGGGAGCACTTGAAGAAGAGGCATATATATATAGGGAAGCCATATTTTTAGAGAGTTGAACGAAGAGAGAGGGAGTGTGAGGACGTCGGGAGCGGAGGCTTTTCAGGAGCTCCACTCGGGAGGCAGGTCTGGCCTGTCATGGCCAAGACTGAGAGAGGAGTGGGAGCAAGAGAGAAAGGCTCCAGGAGCAAAAGGGGTCCCACTGGGTACGGTGAGTGCCGGACCGTCACCCGTATGCCCGAATCTGCCAGGCGGTAGAGGGATCAGGCCACAAGAAGGAAACCGGTCCCTGGGCTAGCCAAGTTACTTTAAGTCTCAGCTAGAAAACCGGAGGCTTCTGCACTTTCAAGGTGCAGTTGCCACATCCGCACCTAAGCCACCGAAAAGGGCATCAAGTAAGGTCCGGGAACTTCAAGTTGCCAGAGGGATCCCAAGGTACCTGATCGGTACTTTGTGTGGCGGGGAACAGGGCAGGAGGGAGAGACCCAGCACGGGAAGTCGGCTAAGAAAGGAACATACAGAAAGGGGTCCCATTAAGTGCCCTTGAGATACTTGAGGGAGTGCTGGACCCCTGCCTGGTGAACGCAGCGCGACGTGGGAGGCTGTCACCTGTACAGGCAACCTGAGGAACTTGATAACTGTGAGTAAACTCGGACGACTGCACCCCACTGTCTCAATCAGTTATTGCTGCTATGTTATCACTCCTGCACTACAACGCCCAGCATTACCATCTGCACCTACACTGCCGTGGAGCTGAGCTCTGCCTGTGGAGAGCCGCACCAACCCAGCTGCCCTAACATCTGCTCCAGAGGTCTGCAGCAGCGCTGGTACTCATTACCAGGAACCACAAGTGACGTCACGAGACCAAACTATTATTCATCCCTTCAAGCAACAACCCCCTTTTTAAAGAGTGACTCCAGTGTACGGGCCTGTGTGTCGACTGCCGTGACATCCCAAGAAGGTAAAGGCCCGGGTACCGAGTCCCCCATATCCCCCTGGGTGAGTCAGAAGATATTGTCCTCCATTTAAAATGGACAAGGCACTTGGCAAGGGACAGGGAACTGGACATGATGGTGATGATGCATGCAGACGCTGAAGCCGAGGCCGTGGGCAAACTGAAATTGTGCCACAACAAACACCCACATCTTCTCGCCTGACCTTCTCGTCCCAATTCTTAGGGGACCGCAGCACACCACTATTGAACCAAGAGCAGTGTCAAAAGGTTGTTTGTTGGATAGCGGATAATGCTTCCAGTCACTTTGCCACCACCACCACCACCCTGTCTTCCACACGGCCAACTCTCAGTAGCCGTGAGTCTGGACTGCATATTCCTCACCCTAATCCTCCTTCCTCCCACCATGCCGAGTGCCCAGAGACAACTGATCCCACACTTGGAGACTCCGAAGAGCTGTTCACTTTTCCATTTAAAGATTCGGGCCTCTCGCCCGGTCCACTTGAAGCAGGGCAAGAGGAGATCGGATGTAGCGATGCCCAAATGTTTGAGCAGCCATGGGGATGGTGGGAAAGTGTCGCAAGAGGTGGATGATGATGAGACACAACTGACAGAAAGTTAAGAAGAAGACCAGGGTGCAGAAGTGGAACACGAGGTGGTGGATGATATAGTAACTGACCCTAGCTGGTAGGAGGACATGCAGAGCGAGGACAGCAGCACACAGGGGGAGGGAGGCAGAGCACCCCAACAGGCAGGAAGAAGCAGTGTGGTGGCCACAGACAGAGGCAGGCAACCGTGCCCCGTAACACCAACACGAAGGAAGTTGCCAGTACAACTGTTAGGTCTTCCTGAGTCTGGTTGTTTTTTAAACACTCTGCCGATAACTCCAAAAAGGCCATTTGCACCACCTGCCAGGCCAGCATCAGCAGGGGTAGCAAAACTAGTAAGCCTATCTGCCTAACATATAATACATGGTCAGCAAATCCCTATAGTAGAAGTAAAACCAAAAAGATCTATTTTGGAGAGAGAAATTCGAATGTGAAAGAGAAAAGATTTTTTTCCCCCCTATACAGGTAATGATTTTAGTCTACTTATAAGTACTCTCCAAACAGACACACATGAGGGATTTAAATGATAAATATATACTGTACTTTATTGAAAAAATATTAATATCATAAAAATTACAATAGTGAAGGACAAAATGAGGGCAACAAGGGAAGGTGGGAGAAGACAGCTAGAGAGTAGTGGAGTAGGGTGGATAATGTAGCAAAGAGACTAACACCCCAAAATGTAAATATGCTGCCAATGGATGAAAATCCTAACACTGACCATATCTGGTGATAATGGTTACAAATCCTATGAGGGAAGCTGAGAAAATATCTAGCATAAGACTGATAGCCCTGTATATAAAATACATACAGGTAGATACCAGAGCGGTTACATGCAATCAAATGAGCAATAAATCATAATAGTTACGCTATGAAATGTACGTGTCAGTAAATCATGAATACAGGCATTAAGCTTCCATTACCTTGAGTCATGTCAATGGGATCTAAGGCAGCGTGGGAGAGAATGCTGGGGGTGTAAAGCAGCCTCGACGCGCGTTTTTCCCGGAAGTGGCTTCGTCAGGAGGCGTGGTTATCATGAGGAGAGGGGACACCTTATGTACCAGAATGTACCAATCGGAATTCGGTACGTTGTAATGTCCCGCCCCTGGCGATGACGCGGACGCCCGCGCGTCACACGCGGCCAGGAAGGGGCTGGAGTACCTCCCACATTACACAGCAACGCGGCCCGTCGGAGACGCCGCCGGGACGGAGGCATATGCACACAGAGACAGGTGTGTTAAGGTTCAGAGGGCGCATCAGAAAGCCTGAATGAGCAGGCAACAGGCTGTGGGAGGCTCAGCACCACGCAAACACACAGAGTGGCCACCTCACTGCGTCGCAAAGTGCTGGGCGTCCATCAGCGCTAAAGCAACAGTCATGAGCAGCCCTGAATGGTAGGGGGGGGCATATTAATATCTCTGTATAGGGGGGAAAAAAATCTTTTCTCCTTAACATTCAAATTTCTCTCTCCAAAATAGATCTTTTTGGTTTTGTAGCATAACTAGAAGCCTGACCATCACCAGCATGTTCAGGCACATGGCAGCAAAGCACCCCACTAAGTGAACTGAACACCAGGGTCTAGAAACAGTGTCTGCAGGTGACACCACTGCTTCTTCCGCTGTTGTGCATGCACCCCAATCCCCTCTCCATGGCGCATGCCAAGATGCCTCCTGCCCTGCACCTGTCGTTGCACACTCTCAAGTAGCAGCATCAGGAAGCACGTCGACGTCCTTGTTCAAGCACAGCATTCAGTAGTCCATACCCCAGTGCTTGGAACGTAAGCGCAAATATGCAGCCAATGCCCCACAGGCCACACTAGTAAATTCCAACATTTCACGACTGCTTGCGCTTGAAATGTTGCCTTTTAGGCTCGTGGAGATGGAAGCATTCCGCAACCTGATGGCGGCAGCCATTCCTCGGTACTCGGTGCCCAATCGCCACTATTTCTCCCGGTGTGCTGTCCCCGCATTACACAAGCACGTGTCCCAAAACATTAGCCGTGCCTTCAACAACGCAGTTACTGGGAAAGTCCACCTAACCACAGACACGTGGACAAGTGCTTGTGGGCAGGAACGGTATATCTCGCTGATGGCACACTGGGTAAACATAGTGGAAGCCGGGACGCAGTCGGATCTTGGAATTTAACACGTCCTCCCGACGTCAAGGATCGCGGGCCCTAGATCAATCAGGGTTGCCCCAACAGTCTACAGCTCCTGCACCTCCTCCTCTTCAGCCTCCATCTCTGAAATGACTACATCAGTCACAAGCTGGAAGCACTGCAGCACTGCCTCGGCCAAGCGGCAACAGGCTGTGCCAAAGCTAATATGCGTAGGTGACAAACCCCACAATGCTGAAGAGTTGTGGACAGCTCTGAAAGAGCAGGCAGATCTGTGGCTCACACCACTGAACCTACAGCCAAGCATGGTCTTGTGACAATGGCCGGAACCTGATGGCGCTCTGAGGCGAGGCGAGCTCACACACGTACCATGCCTGGCCCATGTGCTTAATCTCGTGGTTCAGCGATTTCTCAAATCCTACCCGGAGCTGCCGGATCTGCTTGTCAAAATACGCCACCTGTGTGCCCATTTTAGAAAGTCAGCTACAGCTTCCGCTGCACTTGACGTGCTTCAGCAGCGTTTGCAGCTTCCGGCTCACAGACTGCTGTGTGATGTCCCCACGCATTGGAACTCAACACTGCAGATGTTGGGAAGGATTTGTGAGCAGAAGAGGGCAGATATTGAGTACCAGCATCAACAAGGCCATCGGTATTCAGTTCAGACTCCACACATAAGACCTCAGGAGTGGACATGGATGTCAGACATATGTACCATCCTCCAAAACTTTGAGAACTTCACCAAGATGGTGAGCGGCGATGACGCCATAATTAGTGTAACATACCTGGTGGTGGGCTTGCATGCTGCACCATCTCTCACTGTGCAAGATCGCAAACTCAATCTTCAGTCCAGTCTGCTAGCCTGGCTTCTATTCATGCTGTCTGTTTGTCTCTGTTCTGACTGCTTAGGGCGGCGGCCCGGTTACTTCCTGTTTCTTGTAGCTGCTGTGGGCACACCCCTAATGCGTCCTCAGCCTATTGCTGTCTGTCACTGGATATTTAAACCAGCTTCACCTGGAAGCTGGTGCCTGAGCAACTCTATCATTCAGTGTGCTCCTTGACTCTGAATGTGCCAGGTCCTGTTCTGTTTCTCTTGCCTGTCTGTCTGCCTTCCTGGAGGCTGTATTTCCAGGCCTGTCTGAACACGCTCCTAGCCTGTTCGTCCCGCCTTCTAGGGGCCGCATACCTAGATCTGTTATCTGTGTTTTCTTGCCTGTCTGTCCGCCTTCCTGGAGGCTGTATTTCCAGGCCAGTCTGAACTCGCTCCTATCCTGTTCGTTCCGCCTTTTCTGGGGGCCGCATACCCAGACTCGCTCCTGTATCTCGCTGCAGTGTCAGTTCCTGTCTGAACACTCAGTTCCTGTCTAAACACTCTCCTAGCCTGTTACCTGTCTTTATGTTCATACCTTCCCTTTTTCTGCAGAGTCTGAACCTGCACCTAACTCTTACTCATTGTCGCTGTACTTCCGTTTGTGAGTTTAGAGTACACTCGCTACTTCATTGCAAGTATCTTGTGTGTATCTGGTTCTGCCTTTCTCTTCCAGTCTGTTCCGTGTGAACAGTGCCCTGTCTGCTCTGCTCTGCCTTTGCTCACCGCTCCAGCGGTTTATCTCTGCTGTGCCTTGTTCACCGCTCCGGTGGTTCCTGCCCGCTCTGCCTTGCTCACCGCTCCGGCGGTTCCTGCCTGCTCTGCCTTGCTCACCGCTCCGGTGATTCCTGCCTGCTCCGTCTTGTTTACCGCTCCGGCGGTTCCTGCCTGCTCTGCCTTGCTCACTGCTCCAGCGGTTCCTGCCTGCTCTGCCTTGCTCACCGCTCCGGCGGTTCCTGCCTGCTCTGCCTTGCTCACCGCTCTGGCGGTTTCTGCCCGCTCTGTCTTGCTCCCCGCTCCAGCGGTTTCTGCCCGCTCTGTCTTGCTCACCGCTCCGGCGGTTTCTGCCCACTCTGCCTTGCTCACCGCTCCGGCGGTTCCTGCCTGCTCTGCCTTGCTCACCGCTCCGGCGGTTCCTGCCTGCTCCGTCTTGTTTACCGCTCCGGCGGTTCCTGCCTGCTCTGCCTTGCTCACTGCTCCAGCGGTTCCTGCCTGCTCTGCCTTGCTCACCGCTCCGGCGGTTCCTGCCTGCTCTGCCTTGCTCACCGCTCTGGCGGTTTCTGCCCGCTCTGTCTTGCTCCCCGCTCCAGCGGTTTCTGCCCGCTCTGTCTTGCTCACCGCTCCGGCGGTTTCTCCCTGCTCTGTCTTGCTCACCACTCTGGCAGTTTCTCCTTGCTCTGTCTTGCTCACCGCTCCGGCGGTTCCTGCCTGCTCTGCCTTGCTCACCACTCAGGCGGCTCCTGTCTGCTCCGCCTTGCTCACTGCTTCGGCGGTACCTCTCTGCTCCGCCTTGCCCACCTCTCCGGCGGTTCCTCTCTGCTCTGCTTGTCTACCGCATCTTCAGTTCTGTTCCTGAATCCCAGTCTGTACTGGACCCTATCCAGCCTGTGCTCCAACCTGCTAGTACCTCCCCGTCTGTACGCCAGCTGTACTTGTCAGTACCCTCCTGTCTGCATACCAGCCGTGCCTGCCAGTATCCTCCTGTCTGCACTCCAGCAGTGCCTGCCAATACCCACCTGTCTGTATGCCAGCCTAACCTGCCTGTTCCTGTATTCCCCGGTGTGGGCGTAAACAGCCGTGTCAGGGGTCTGACCTGGAGTCACGCCTGGTCCCTCTTCTCGGTTCCTCTCTGGCGCATGGCATCGTAGCCGTCGTGCGACCTTGGTCGGATCGGGTTGATACTTAGTTACGCCCCTCCAGGCACTCTCCGGTTCATGGCACAGTGGAATCACTAAATCACGCACACGCCAGTCAGCCCGGGCGTGTGCATAACAATTAGCATCACCATCCCGCTTCTCTGTCTTCTGAAACGCTCTTTTCTCACAATCAAAGAGGATGCATTGCAGGTGGAGCACGATGAGATGAAGCAAGGAACCATACAGGGTGATTACACACAGCCAAGCCTCAACTCATCCCAATGTGGATTGGGTGACAATGAGGAAGAGGAGGAGGAACAACAGGAGCTAGTTTCATGAGCTATAGACGGTACTACCTGCATAACTGTCATCCCATCTGTTCAGTGTGGATGGCCAGAGGACAGAGAGGAGGAGGAAGAGGAGAGCATGGTCAGTCATCCTCTTGCCTGTTAGCAGTCTGGCACGTATGGCTAAGTTTATGTTACGCTGCCTTTCCCATGACCCTCGCGTTTTCAAAATTTTGGGCGACAGTCATTACTTGTTGGTGACACTTCTAGACCCACGCTACAAGGAGAACTTTATATCTCTTATTTCTGAAGCTGACTGGTCTACAAAAATGGGGCAGTACCAGAAGGCCCTTGCTGCGGAACTATTAAAAAAATTCCCATCTGAAAACGCTGGTGGCAGAGGTCACAGTTCGTTGGACAACCAAGGAGTACAGGCAAGAGAAACACAACTTCAATCCAGCAGAGGCAGGGGAACACTGTCAAAGTTCTGGGAGAATTTTCTCAGCCCCTCCCATCGCACAGGCCCTGAGGCGCGGGGTACTCTCACAAGGAGTGCAAAGTTTGGGAAGATGCTGAGGGAGTACCTTGCCGACCGTACCAACTTCCTCCGTGATTCCTCTGTGCCTTATAATTATTGGGTATCCAAGCTGGATACGTGGAATGAACTGGCTCTCTATGCCTTGGAGGTCCTGGCCTGCCCTGCTGCCAGCGTTTTATCAGAGCGGGTTTTTAGTGCCGCTGGTGGAATTATAACTGATAAGTGCATCCGCCTGTCAACTGAAAATGCTGACAGGCTGACTCTTATAAAAATGAACAAGGGTTGGATTGGGCAAGACTTCTCAATGATAGCAGCGTAACATAAACTCAAATCCAGTGTCTTTTTTTGGGAGGTGTATTCCCATGCACCTCTTCACACCCACACATGGGTATACGCTTCCTGATTTTGTCTATTTGCTCTTGTCCTCCTCCTTCTCCTCATCCTCATCCTCCACCACCATATCACCAGGTAATTTTTTTAAAGGGTGTTTATGATGCATGTAGTTTTTATACAGTATGTTCATGTATACCCCCTAGGGGTAAATGTTTGTCAGCCCATACACTTAGGGCATGGGCATTACAAGTATAGGAGGCCCGCTCCTTTCTAATGAGGACATTTTTTATGAGGCCCTCCTCCATGTGTCTTCCAAGGGGTATTGGAGTGCCTCCTAGTTTTTAGCAGCCCTTGCATTCACTGCATAGGCAAACACAATGGGAGGCCCACTTTCTAATAATGGGAACATTTTTTTTCAAGAGGCCCACCTCTACGTCTCTTCCAAGGGGCATTGGAGTGCCTCCAAATTTTTGGTAACCCTTGCATTCACTACATAGGCAAACATAATGGGAGACCTACTTCCTAATAATGGGAACATTGTTTTCAGGAGGCCCTCTGACCTCCACGTCTCTTCCAAGGGGCATTGGAGTGCCTCCAAATTTTTGGCAACCCTTGCTTTCACTGCATAGGCAAACACAATGGGAGACCTACTTCCTAATAATGGGAACATTGTTTTCAGGAGGTCCTCCTCTAAGTCTCTTCAAGGGGGTATTGGGGTGCGTCCAAATTTTGGGCAGCCCTGCCACTCACTGCATACGCAATAACAGTATAAGAGACCCACTCTTTAGTAATGGGAACAATAAAACATAGCCGGCTGATGGCTCTCTAAGAATAATGAGGGCCGACTGCTGGCCCTTTAAGAATAGTAAAGGCCGCCTGATGGCCCTATAAAATAGGCTTTGTGACTTTCAGAGTCCCTCCTTCATAAATGAAACACGATGTGTCTGATCATGTCTCACACACCACATGGCCAGATAAGGTTGTAAAATGTTAAAATGACATTTCCTGGTGAATGCATTTGCCACGGTTGAAAGCAATGCAAAAGTGCAAAAACGCATCAAAAACGCTAAGTGTGAACATAGCCCAAGGTGTGGAGGAGTATTTTTGTTTTTGGCTATTCATTTTTCTTTATATACAATACAAGTCATTACAATGGAAAGCATGTTCCTTAACATATTTCCCAGGAAAATCCATTTTGGTTTCGTTTTTGTATGTTTTATTGTGAGTCTGTAAAAGTGGTGTAATACCTCTGATAACGTTGGTGACAGCAGTGACCTGGGAGTCAGAAATGCTTCCAGGGGTCTTCCGCATGCTGTTCCCATGTCATTTGAGCACTGTTCCCATCGATTTGGGCAATTTTTAGGCCCTCTGCAGACTGCCGGGGGGAGGCGCCTGAAAAATGCTCGAGTTTCCCATAGACTTACATTGGGCTCGTTGCTGTGGTCGAGCACCCGAGTATTCCAATGTGCTCGACCCGAGCAACGAGCACCCGAGCATTTTAGTGCTCGCCCATCACTAGTCAGGAGGAATGGGCCCAAATTCCGACCAACTATTGTGAGGAGCTTGTGGAAAGATATCCCAAATGTTTGACCCAAGTCATTCAGTTTAAGGGTAATGGTACCAAATTTTAATGAAATGTATGTAAACTTTTGATTTTGCAGCAAGTAGTAAAAATGCCTTAAAACATTCTCTCTCTCTCATTATTCTGTCATTTGGCAAATATTAAAAATTATGGTAATCCTAATGGACCTAAAATGGGAAAGGTTTATTCTGATTTCATGTCAGATATTGAGAAAAACATGCATATGTGTCTTTTTATATAGTGTATGTGTAAGGGGGAAGACTGGGGTGTAAGTACTTTCAGAGCAAGGGATCCGGAACTGCCGGGGCCGTACCTCGTGTTGCAGGGGGAAGACAGACTGCAAGCAGAGGAGTCATGTGACAGGGAAGCTGGGGGTGTGTCGAGAAAGAGAGCTGGGAGGTCTGGTGACAGAGGGACTCCTGGTGTGACGAGAGAGAGGGAGAGACGAGGACGTTTGCGTGGGAAAGCAGAGCTGAGTCCTGCGGAGCAGAGCAGTGTGAGAGGGTCCAGGCTCCTGGCTACAGGACTTGGAGCAAGGGATCCGAGTGCAGTGGACCGGAGGAGTCAATCTAACTGTAGGGAGAAGAGACGCAGGGTCCGTGGAGCTGAGCACGTGAGGTGCCGTGTTATGGACTATGGGCTCAGCGGGTAAAACCGGAGACCGCCCGCTGCCGCTAGAAGACGGAGCATTGTTTGGGCGGGGACGCCTGAAGACAGCGTCACCAGCACCAGCTGGCAACTGCCTTGTAGAGGATACAAGTCAGCTAAATGAAAAAACTGTCGTTTGTTACTGGTTTGACTCTGCTACATCTAGTTAAACTGTAAACTGTCAGTTACAGACTAATATCTGCTATTTCCCCATATTTTCCCCTGTTACTCCTTTTTATTCTTGATGCTTATGAGTGGCTTGCACCGTGCAGTGAACTCTCTGTATTTACTTTCACGCAGTCTTCTCTTTATGGTAGATTTGGATATTGATACGCCTACCTCCTGGAGAGTGTTGTTCACTTGGTTGGCTATTGTGAAGGGGTTTCTCTTCACCATGGAGATTATTCTGCGATCATCCACCACTGTTGTCTTCCGTGGGCGCCCAGGTCTTTTTGCATTGATGAGTTCACCAGTGCTTTCTTTCTTTCTCAGGATGTACCAAACTGTAGATTTTGCCACTCCTAATATTGTAGCAATTTCTCGGATGGGTTTTTTCTGTTTTTGCAGCTTAAGGATGGCTTGTTTCACCTGCATGGAGAGCTCCTTTGACCACATGTTTACGTCACAGCAAAACCTTCCAAATGCAAGCACCACACCTCAAATCAACTCCAGGCCTTTTATCTGCTTAATTGAGAATGACATAACGAAGGGATTGCCCACACCTGTCCATGAAATAGCCTTGGAGTCAATTGTCCAATTACTTTTGGTCCCTTTAAAAACAGGGTGGCACATGTTAAGGAGCTGAAACGCCTAAACTTTTCATCCAATTTTAATGTGGATACCCTCAAATGAAAGCTGAAAGTCTGAACTTCAACTGTATCTGAATTGCTTTGATTAAAATTCATTGTGGTAATGTCTAGAACCAAAATTAGAAAAATGTTGTCTCTGTCCAAATATATATGGACCTAACTGTATATTCAGGTATTTAAGTGCTTTATACAGCTTCAATTTTCCAAAGACTTCAAGCGGTTAACAGAAGTGGGCTCACCATTCTTCAGGCATTTTCAGTTATTGAATGAAGTTAAAAAGAAATAGCCAGAAAATCTCAGTAAAAAAAAATGTTAGTGGCCAAAAACATCTAATAAGCAATCAGGAAGTGACCAAAAGACTCTAAATACAGTTCAGGGAAAAAAAGTCAGCGTGCCCTTGAGCATCTTCCTTCTGACAAACTTGATAATGTCGCCCGCCTCGAAAAGACATCATATGCACATATCCTAATGGTGGTTTTGATCCTCTATTTTGTATGTTACTAGATATACAGTGGGGGAAATGAGTATTTGATACACTGTCAATTTTGCAAGTTTTCCCACCTACAAAAAATGGAGAGGCCTGTAATTTTTATCGCAGGTACACTTCACCTGTGAGACAAAGAATCTAAAAAAAATCCAGAAAATCACATTGTATGATTTTTACATAAATAAATTGGATTTTATTGCATGAAATAAGTATTTGATTACCTACCAACCAACAAGAATTCTGGCTCTCACAGACCGGTTAGTTTTTATTTAAGAAGCCCTCCTACTCTGCACTCATTACCTGTATTAATTGCATGTGTTTGAACTCATTACCTGTATAAAAGACACCTATCCACACACTCAATCAATTACACTCCAATCTCTCCACCATGGCAAAGACCAAAGAGCTGTCTAAGGACACCAGGGACAAAATTGTAGACCTACAAAAGGCTGGGATGGGCTACAGGACAATAAGCAAGCAGCTTGTTGAGAAGGCAACAATTGTTGGCTCAATTATTAGAAAATGTCAGAAACATAAGATGGCTGTCAATCTTCCTCAGTCTGGGGCTCCATGCAAGATCTCACCTCATGGGTAAGGATGATACTGAAAAAGGTTAGGAATCAGCCCAGAACTACACGGGAGGACCTGGTCAATGAACTGAAGAGAGCTTGGACCAAAGTCTCCAACATTACCGTTAGTAACACACTACGCCATCATAGATTAAAATCCTGCAGGGCATGAAAGGTCCCCCTGCTCACACAGGCACATGTCCAAGCCCGTTTGAAGTTCGCTAATGACCTTGTGGATGATCCAGAGGAGGCATTGGAGAAGGTCATGTGGTCAGATGAGACCAAAATAGAACTTTTTAGTATCAACTCCATTCGCCGTGTTTGGGGAAGAAGAAGGATGAGTAGAATCCCAGGAACACCGGCCCAACCGTGAAGCATGGTGGGGGAAACATCCTACTTTGAGGGTGCTTTTCTGCAAAGAGGACAGGATAACTGCACTGTATTGAAGGGAGGATGGATGGGGTCATTATTGCGAGATTTTGGCCAACAACGTCCTTCCCTCAGTAAGAGCATTGAAGATGTAATTGCTGTGTCGGGGTAAAAGAGAATATATATTTTTGTAACTTTTATACTTTTGTAACTTTTATACGCTTTTTTGCTAATGTACTAACCACCATTTTGTGTCTTATAACAATAAGCTTTCCTTGCTACGTATTACTTAAATCGAAACTTAAACTAAGACAGTTCCAGTGTTGCCAAGACTTATTTCAGAGAAACGAAACAAGATTATAAGCTGACGGCTGCAATATCTGCCCAGAGAATGAGATAAGGAGATGTGGACCAATCAGGAGTGGCCAGACACTGGACTTTCATGGCTTACCCCGCCCCGGACAACCCCTTTTCCCTCCCCATTATGTAGTGTATTTAGGTTTGTGTATGTAGGAATAAACACAGAACATTGCTGAGAGCGTTGTCTGTAGTAGTCTTTTGAGCGTGCTCTGAGTTTGAACCAGCTTGTTGTCTGACTCATTCTTTGAATGGTTGACCCATGCTCATAGCCTTAATTTGGAGTGACTGGAGGACGAGTGGAATGTCATCATGACCCCCACAAATGGCGCTCAACGTGCGGCGTGGCTAGCGGTACGCCGCCCTCCCGGACCCATATTGCTGACTTCCCTGGTGGTGACCGCGGTGGCTGAATTTGAGGCCTGATCAACCTCCATCGAACATGGTAAGTTGAGATATATATAATATATGTGTTTCACTTGCCTGTGTGTCAGCCGCAGCGGTTTCTGTGGGGCTGTCAGGTTGGATCTGGGTGGGTGACCGGTCGAGTGGTGAGACCTCAGGCGTCCCGCACCACGTCCTGAACCAGCAAGTGTTAAAACGAGTGACGTCGCATGCCTGCGCGTGCTCGTGTGAACACCACCTCCTCCTCCCCCGGTCACTGTACTTTTCTTAGATAGCTGCCTCCCGTGACTGATAATCGAGGTTTCAAAGCATTCCTGAATTGTAGTGTAAGGGAGAAAGAATCTGTGACGAATTGAGGTGTACTCTTCGTCTTATACAGAGAAACCTCATAAGGAGGTGTTCTGCTGTCAGAATCTGTGACGAATTGAGGTGTACTCTTCGTCTTATACAGAGAAACCTCATAAGGAGGTGTTCTGCTGTCAGGGTCCATGACGGATTGAGGTGTACTCTTCGTCTTATACAGAGAAACCTCATAAGGAGGTGTTCTGCTGTCAGGATCTGTGACGAATTGAGGTGTACTCTTCGTCTTATACAGAGAAACCTCATAAGGAGGTGTTCTGCTGTCAGGATCTGTGACGAATTGAGGTGTACTCTTCGTCTTATACAGAGAAACCTCATAAGGAGGGGTTCTGCTGTCAGGATCTGTGACGAATTGAGGTGTACTCTTCGTCTTATACAGAGAAACCTCATAAGGAGGGGTTCTGCTGTCAGTCAGGGTGCCGTGGTGAGTCGTACTGTAAAGTCGCCATTCAAGGTTAGGAAAAAGGGATAGATGAGGGGTCTCTCTGTCTTATCAGTGTATTGAGGAGTACTCTACACTGACGGGTGGCGACCTGTCGGCTGCACCAGTGATCTGAGTCGCGACAGATCATTGCATTCTATAAGAAAATGTTGCGTATATTCAAATTTGAAAGATCTCGTAAGTTGCGGAATGCTGCTGTGGGAGTTAAGCCAATTAGTGGAGTTACGGGAAGGCAAGAAGGCAAGAAGAATGTTAGGAATTTGTATAACATGATAAGCTTATCCAGTACAGGCAGGCTTTAGTTTTCAGTGTAGAAAGAATGTGTTACACAGAAATTGGGAAAGCTGGGTGAGGACTTCTGCACCAGGCTCAGACACATCTTAGAGTAGATGGTGCAGGGGGGAACAGAGAATGCCGAGCCTTTGTTCGGATACATGAAAGCTGCAGAATGTGATTTGTTATGTGACCCTAAATTGGCCGTAACCCCGTTGATGCCTGTCACTACACCTTTCCCTGCCCCCAAGAACAATCCCACCCCCACTCCCCCCTCCTTCCTCCAACGGCCATCTTACTACACCTTTCCCTGCCCCCAAGAACAATCCCACTTCCACTCTAACTCCTCCCTCCCACGGCCATCTTGCTACACCTCTTACTTGTTGTGGGAGGCCCGGAAAGCCCCAATCCGGCCTATATCCACTACTAGATCCGTCCGGTGCATATTACCAGCCACCAGCACAGGTGGAAAAGCCCGCAGTCCCAGAGCACCCATCTGAAGTTAATGTGACACCCTCTGCTCCAGTCCACGATGCTGAGACGCTTCCCCTGTTTCCTATGGGAGTCACCCACAACCCTGGGGATATCCTCCTCAACTCCCCAGAATTTCAGGCCAGACTGCTCTCCCTCCGCCAACATACTGTTACTCAAGACGATACGGAGCCAAATGAGGCATGGGCTCAAGATACTCCAGCCCCCCCTCCTTTACCCCATACGTCTCCTATGGCATCCTCCACCCCACATTCATTGCCCATACTCCGACCCTTGCTCCAAGCAACTGCTGAAAGAGCACCACCCCCCCAGCCCCTCAGAAGTCTGGGACCCCTGCCGCTCCCGAAACCTAGTAGACCCATCAGGACGCCCCGTCACTCTGTCAATAGGCTATGGTGACATCCTTACACATCGGGTGGGGGCCATAATCAACCCTGCAAACACCCGTATGAGCCATGTTGGAGGATTGGCTCGTAAAATTGCCCTTGCTGCTGGTTCTACTCTGGCTGCAGAATGCCAGGCTCACTTAGCCGAAAACGGAGAGCTTTCAAAAGGCCATGGATTCCACAAAAGCAGGATCTCTTAGTACGTATGAATCCGGCCTAGAATACATGAAACAGTTAAAAACCTGGGCTCAGGATCGCTTGTCAGATCAAGCTGGGTCTGTACAAGATGTTCAACAAGACCCTGATGAATCTGTGGAAAGATATGCTGCAAGACTCAGCATGCATTTTGAGGATCTCGGATACAGTCCTCACGTCAAGACGCAGGCCGCCCTGTTGGTTCAGGCCCTAGTAGATGGCCTACAAGACGCTCTCAGAGATGAAGTCCTGAGAGTACGGCCCGAGATTCGTTCTTCTTCTTTCAACGACTCGGTGGACATCGTTAAAGCTTTCCAAAAATCAATGCTAAAAATGGAAAAGGATACTAAGCCAAAGAAGAAAACCGCTCCTGCCATGGTATATCAAGCTCAAGAAAGCTACCCACCTCCTGGCAACCAACATGGAATCAAGTGGGTAATGGTTAAAGGCACAGGTGATGATACTCCTCCCACATATAGAAAACAAGACAGAAGAGATGACAAGGGACCATCTAGAAACAGAAGACAATCTCGTGATTCTGGAGGACGAATGTTGTGTTGGGAGTGTGGTAGCCTTGACCACATCCTCAGAGACTGTCCAACCCGCAGACAGTACCATGACCGGTCGTTCCGTGACGGTCCACACAACCAGGGACCTTCCCGTGAACCATCTCATCCACGCCAATGACAGCTCGGTCAACCAGTGTCCACTTTCCCGGCTACGCATCTCACGGCCGCCTGTGGGACTGTCACTTTACAGGTGGACCATCAACCACTGGAGTTCCTGGTGGACACTGGGGCGGCCACATCTGTCATTTCCTCTGCACAGCTCCCTCCTTCTGTATCCCTATCGCCGGATACCCTCACCTGTGTTGGGGTGGAAGGCCAACATATTTCCTCTCCACTCACAGTCCCTGTGTCTGCAGGACCGTTCACCGGAGTACTCACAAGATTCTTGGTCTCTGAAACTTGCCCTGTCAACCTGTTGGGAGCCAATCTCTTAGAGCGGATGAAGGCAACAATTACCTTCGGAAACCATGGTATGGAGCTTCTTTTGCGGGACCCTCATTCCGAACAAGGGACTGAAGACCGCTGTGTTCTTAAAGCCTTCCCTCTCATGATGATGACCATACAACCTCACACTTTTCTTGATACCTCACAGTTCCCTCACTCTCTGTGGTCCAGTGGGCCGGAGGACGTCGGCCTCCTGCAGGTTCCCCCGGTCCGAGTACACCTCAAGCCTGGACACAGGTACCCACGGTTGCCACAATACCCCCTCAAGGCTGCACAAGAACAAAGCTTGGGTACCCAAATCGTTTCCCTCCTGGAATCAGGAGTCCTTGTCAGATGTGTATCTCCATGCAATACACCCCTCTTTCCTGTAAAAAAGAAAACCGCTCCGGGAAAGCCTCCAAGATACCGGTTGGTTCAGGATCTCAGAGCCGTCAATGCAGCTACCATTTTAGAAACTCCAGTGGTACCCAACCCAAACACCCTCTTGTCTCAGCTGCCTCCAACGGCCACCTTGTTTACGGAGTTAGATCTGGCCAACGCCTTCTTCAGTATACCCTTACATGAAGATTCGTGGTTTCTTTCTGCCTTCACCTTTCAAGGAGCACAGCTTACATGGACCAGGACTCCGCAGAGCCCAGAACTCTCCTAACCAATTCACTCATTCTATGAAGTCTATTCTGGAGCCATGGGTTCAAGAGAACCCTCAGGTCACCCTTCTACAGTATGTGGATGATCTTTTACTCTGTGGCACTGAAGCAAATTTGCCAGAGATGTCAGACTGTCTCAAGGATGAAGGCTCAGTTTGGCTTCATGCTGAAGATCCACGTGTTTCTCTTCAACACAGACTATATTTTGACAGCCTTAAACAGGCTGTTTTCTCTGCCCCGGCCTTGGGCTTACCAGACTATACTCAGCCATTTCACCTTTTTGTCTCGGAATCGGAAGGTCATGCCTCTGGAGTTCTAGCACAACGCTATGATCATAAGTATTGGCCTTTGGGCTACTACTCAGCCCGCCTGGACCCTGTCGCCCGAACTGCCCCCACGTGCCTTAAGGCGGTCCACGCTGCTCACATCCTCCTTGACAAATCAGCTGATATCGTCCTTGGACATGATCTAGTTATACAGGCCGGTCATGATCTCTCAGCTGTTCTGCAACAAACATCTCCGAAACATCTAACCAACCAAAGACACCTGCGGCTGCAGTGTTCCCTATTGTTGCCCTCCAATATAACATTTACCAGATGTCTGACTATCAATCCTGCCACTTTGCTTCCACCTTCTAGGGGGGAAGGTGAAGAGGGTGAAGGTCCATTGGTGGAACCTCATGATTGTATAAAAATTTTGCAGGAAGAGACTTCTGCTCCAGAGAATATGGTGGCACATCCGCTCGCAGACCCTGCCTTGCACCTATGGACTGATGGATCCCGTTTCGCAGACCCTCAAGGGAAGTTCCACACGGGATATGCTGTCACAACAGACCTAACAGTCCTCAAGGCTGAAGCTCTACCACCATACATGTCTGCACAAGAAGCTGAACTTGTGGCTCTCACAGAGGTCTGCCACCTGGCAGCAGGAACAAAGGCGAATATATATATACCGATTCCAGGTATGGACATGGAATTTGCAATGATTCTGGACTCTTGTGGAAGTCTAGAGGATTCATCACAGCTGCAGGTACACCAGTGAAACATGTCTCATGGATTAAGGCCCTAATGAAGGCCCTGGAGCTACCCATTCAGGTTGCTGTTATCAAGGTCAAGGCCCATGGAAGACTAGATTCCAGGGAAGCCAGGGGCAACCACCTAGCTGACCAAGCAGCCAAGACTGCAGCAGTGGAGAATGTGTCATCAAAGTGGCAGGAAAAGGAAGAAGAGATGGGGGAGACCCTGCAAACCGTAGCTGTGGCGCTCACTAGAGCAAGAGCCAAAGAACAGCCGGCGGAAGATCATACAAGTCCAGCGGAGACACGAGTGGAATCCAGGGGGGTCAGGATGCCTGAAGAAAAATTGTGTGAGGAACAAAGGAAGACCCCCACTGAAGAAGTCAAGCAATGGAAAGCGGCAGGAGCTGTGCTGGCAGGTCGCAAAGATTCAAAGGTCAACTCGACTCTTTACCAAGTGGATGGGAAGCCTTGCTTGCCTAGACGCATGTACTCAGCTGTGGCAGCATGGGCTCACGGGCCTACACACAGAGGAAAGAATCAAGCCTTGGCATGTATCAAGAAACTGTACTTTGCACCCGGAATCTCTTCCACTGTGACTGCATACTCAAAATCCTGCTCTGTCTGCGCTACCTGCAACCCAACGTGTACGGCACGGGTCCCTCTCCAACACCTGGCTAAACCAGACTACCCTTGGCAGAGAATACAAGTCGACCATATCCAAATGCCTAAAGCAGGAAAATAGGAGTACGTTTTGGTAGCCGTGGATATGTTCTCAGCCTGGCCCGAGGCCTACCCGGTTGTCAACATGACTGCTAAAGTCACAGCCAAGAAACTGATCACCGAAATTGCCTGCAGATTTGGAGTTCCCCAAGTCATAGAATCGGATCAAGGACCAGCTTTCACAGCAAATATCTACGAAGAACTCTGGAACATGTTGGGAACAGATTTGGGCCTCCACACTCCATACCATCCTGCCAGTTCAGGCAAAGTGGAAAGGATGAATTCCACACTCAAGACCCAGCTCTTGAAAATGACCTAAGATCATCCCCTCCCCTGGCCCGACCTACTCCCCATAGTATTGTATCATATCACACACACTCCTCAGGCCAAACATGGGCTGACTCCCTATAAAATTTTGTTTGGGACCCCACACAAGATAGGAGAGATTAGGCCCCAAGAGTTGTCTGAAACACATGATAGAGTGGTAAAATTTGTGATTGCCTTGTCTAGAGAATTGACTAACACCCGCTCTCCAGTATCTGCCTCTCTCCCAGAATCTATAGGTGATGCAGTACATGATTTCATCCCAGGCGATCTAGTGTATGTGAAGAAGTTTGTCCGGAAAGACTGCCTCCAGCCGCGGTTCGAGGGACCGTACACTGTGCTTCTCACCACCCCGACGGCTCTGAAGCTTGAGGGCAAGAGCACCTGGATTCACGCCTCCCACTGCAAGAGAGACAGAACGAGTCTATAAAAGATGACTACCTTCTTCTATATCCTTTCCATATGCTTACTGTCTGTCCCAGGGTGGACAGCTACCACACAGGGGTAGATACCTCCTTTTTCTCAGGTTGGTTGGGAGGGCTCAAGGGATTCCTCCAACAAGTTTGTCTAGTAATGGGAGGTCTACTAGTATTGGGCCTGGTGGTCCTGTGCTGCATAGTCCCCTTATACAGGAAAAATATAACCAATGCTGTCCCAACCTCCGGGACCTTTCTGAATCAAGAGAAGATATGGAGAAATACACTCCTTTGAACAAGCCTGACCAGCCCCCCCATGACAAAGTTCAATTGAGAGATTTAGTTTAGGGACAGTTGGGAGAACTCCATGTGTCATCCAGGATAGGGCTCGATTGTCTGGGGGCGTCCCATAAGGGGGCAGCTTCTAAGATGATTGGGTGAAGAAATCCACCTCCCCTCTCCCCACACATGGACAGTCTCAAAGGCCCCGAAGCAAGGGAAAGCTTAGTGTTTAGGGGGGAATGTCGGGGTAAAAGAGAATATATATTTTTGTAACTTTTATACTTTTGTAACTTTTATACGCTTTTTTGCTAATGTACTAACCACCATTTTGTGTCTTATAACAATAAGCTTTCCTTGCTACGTATTACTTAAATCGAAACTTAAACTAAAACAGTTCCAGTGTTGCCAAGACTTATTTCAGAGAAACGAAACAAGATTATAAGCTGACGGCTGCAATATCTGCCCAGAGACTGAGATAAGGAGATGTGGACCAATCAGGAGTGGCCAGACACTGGACTTTCATGGCTTACCCCGCCCCGGACAACCCCTTTTCCCTCCCCATTATGTAGTGTATTTAGGTTTGTGTATGTAGGAATAAACACAGAACATTGCTGAGAACATTGTCTGTAGTAGTCTTTTGAGCGTGCTCTGAGTTTGAACCAGCTTGTTGTCTGACTCATTCTTTGAATGGTTGACCCATGCTCATAGCCTTAATTTGGAGTGACTGGAGGACGAGTGGAATGTCATCACGACCCCCACAGCTGTACCTGTACCAAATATTAAGTTCTGCTTTTCTATTGTATCAAATACTTATTTCATGCAATAAAAAGCAAATTAATTATGTAAAAATCATACAATGTGATTTTCTGGATTTTTTTTAGATTCAATCTCTCACAGTTGAAGTGTACCTGCGATAAAAATTACAGACCTCTCCATTCTTTTTAGGTAGGAAAACTTGCAAAATCATCAGTGTATCAAATACTTATTTTCCCCACTGTATACAATGTTAATAATTTTCACAGTATAAAACTACATATTTTGTTACAAAAAATTTCCCAGTCCTGAGGAGGCTGTTATTCAATGAGGTAGTGCAGATCTGAGGTTTTTTTTCTGAGCTGTATTCAGAGTGAGCAAAAAATTGCAGCATGATGTGATTTCACTTCAAAATCGGATGGGTGCAAGAAAAAATATTGGATGCCATTCAGACCATTAGAGTGGCATCGGATTTTTACGGATACACTGCAATTCTGTAACATAGCAAGCTGTAAATGGTCCTGTAAAAGATTAAAATCTTCTGAGTAAAAAAATGGATTGTATACGGACTGCACATGGATGACAAGTGAGGAAAAAATTAAACCATTTTTCTGGATGAAAATCGGACTGATTTTTTTATATGCTTGTGTGACCCCAGCCTAACAGGCTGAGTCAGTGAGAAACTGAAAGGTCTCACTGCAGAGATCAAAGTATCAATTATACATGTCCCACAGTGAAAAAAATAAAAAAAGTTAAATAAAGCATGTTAAAAAGTTTTTAAAAAATAACAAAAGAAACGCTGACAAATCACAAAAAGCCAATTCACCACTAAAAATGCAGCCTTTGTAATAAAGCAAAAATAAACAAAAGATGTAAACATAAATCTATAAAACTGTCAAGTTTTTTATTCTGTGTGGCGAACGCCGTAAAAAAAAACAAAAAAACATGCCAAAATTGTTGCTTTTTCATCATACTGACACACAAAAGATTGAATTAAAAGCGATCAAAAACTCATATATAAAAAAAATATGGTATAAATGAAAATGTCAAATAGTCCCTAAAAAAGCAATCCCTAATATGGCTCATTTGGCAAAAAAATAAAAAAATGACAGCTCTCAGAATATGATGATGCAAAAATAAATTATTTTTTGTCAAATTTAGTTTTTAGTGTGTAAAACTAGCGAAGCGAAGCATAAAAAAAATGATATACATCTGGTATCACTGTAATCATACCGACCCGACAAACAAATCTGTCTTATCACTTTTACTGCACAGTGAACCATGCAAAAAAATATCTAAAGACAATAACTGAATTGTTGGTTTTTGTTCATTCTGTGTCTGAAAAGTCTGATTAAAAAGCGATCAAAAATTACTATGTGCCCCAAAATGGTACCAAAAAAATCTGCAATTCGTCATGCAAAAAATAAGTCTTCATAAAACTGTTTGCCAAAAAATAAAAAAGTTATAGCTCTCAGAATAAGGAGAAGAAAAAAAACATTTTTTAATAAAAAACATATTTACTGTGTGACAGCAGCAAAACATAAAAAACTATATATATCTGGTATCACTGTAATCGCACCGACCAAAAGAATTAAGCTGCCTTATCACTTATCGGATAGTGAACGGTGCAAAAATAAAAATATGAACTGTTCTTGTACTGCTGTCTATTTGTTCATTGTACCTCCCAAAAATCGAAATAAGACTCAGGTCACATTTATCTTGCGTTCTGCGCTGAGCACTTATGTCGGAGTTTCCATGTAAGTCCCAAAAAAAGGCAATTCAGATAAAACCCCTGAAGGAACTACTCACTTATGAGCAGGGTCGGACTGGAGTTCCTCGGGCCCAGAGGGGAGATTGATTCCACAGGGCCCACCCTACTGCTACTCTACATAGACATTTTACTGCTTCATACTTAGGCCTCATGCACATATACAACACACAATACAGTGTGTAAAACAGCGTGTGTGCCACCTAATGAATTCGGCACATATTTCAGCTTACAAGTGCCACCATCTGCCGCATGATGTTGTAATGAGTGATTCACTACTAAAATTTAAGAAGGGCATGGATGCCTTTCTTGATAAGTATAATATTACAGGTTATATATACTAGATTCCTTGATAGGGCGTTGATCCAGGGAACTAGTCTGATTGTCGTATGGGGTCAGGAAGGAATTTTTTCCCCCAATGTGGAGCTTAGTGTTTGCCACATGGGTTTTTTTTTTTGCCTTCCTCTGGATCAACATGTTAGACTATGGGTTGAACCAGATGGACGTAATCTTCTTTCAACCTTAAAAACGATGTTACTATGTTACTATCTCACAAAAAATGCCCTACAGTCAGGAACCGGCTGAAAATGCCATTTTGTCCGGCAAAAAGCAAGTTACCAAACAGCTTCATCAGGAAAAAGCATAAAAAAGTTATAGCTCTCAGAATAGAGTGATGCAAAAACAATTATTTTTTCTATAAAATAGTGTTTATTGTGGGGGTTCAATGTGCTTACCACACATCTAGATAAATTCCTTGAGGGGCCTAGTTTACAAAATAGAGTCACTGATAGGGGTTTTTTCACTGTTTAGGCACATCAGGGGCTTTCCAAATGCAACATGGCGTCCACTCTCGATTCCAGCCATTTTTGAGTTCAAAAAGTCAAACGGAGCTCTTTACCTTCCGAACCCTGCCATGTGCCCATAGAGTAGTCTTCCCCCACATATGGGGTATCGGCAGGGCCAGCATCAGCACTTGGGCAAGCGGGGGTGCTCACTCACCGTCAGGGACCCTGGTGCACTATGGGGCCAGTGAGTCGGGGGAGCATGGTGCCAGCGCTCGCGAGTGAGCCCCCATGCTTTGTTCAGTGCTCTGGCACTTATACTTACCTCATCTCAATCCTCTGCAGCTCCGGTATCTTCCGTGTCTTCTGACACTGTGATGTGTCAGGGTCAGAGGGCGCAATGACGTCAGTACACCGCGACCTCTGCTCTGACAGTGCAGAGAGCCAGAAGACACTGAGGAGTCCTGACCTGCCATGAAAGGTGAGTATTTATTTATTTTTTTAAATCTATGGAGCATTATATGGAGCCCATTCTCTATGGAGCATTATATGGGGCCCATTCTCTATGGAGCATTATATGGACCCATTCTCTATGGAGCATTGTATGGGGCCCATTCTCTATGGAGCATTATATGGGACCCATTCTCTATGGAGCATTATATGAGGCCCATACTGTTTGGAGTTTTATATGCGGCCCATTCTATATGGAACATTATATGAGGCCCATTCTCTATGGAGCATTATATGGGGCCCATTCTCTATGGAGCATTATACGGGGCCCATTCTCTATGGAACATTATATGGGACCCATTCTCTATGGAGCATTATATAGGGCCCATTGGGTTCAGGGGGGGGGGACTTCTGAGTGGGCCCCTAACCATATAACCCTGATTACAAATATGGTGATGCACCCTAATAGTGGAAGTAGGAGAACTTCAGCAGATGACCACGCTGTTGCTAACAGAAATCTTTATACAATGATTAACACTGATATTACCGCCATACTGTGTTGACCATATAGTAGTAGATACCAGTATTGCAGAGCCTATAAGAGATTACAGTACAGGTATATATATTGGTGGCCAAAAGTATTGGCACCCCTGCAATTCTGTCAGATAATACTCAGTTTCTTGCTGAAAATGACTGCAGTCACAAATTATTTGGTATTATTATCTTCATTTAATTTGTCTTCTATGAAAAAACACAAAAAGAATTGTCCTAAAGCCAAATTGGATATAATTCCACACCAAACCTAAAAAAGGGGGTGGACAAAAGTATTGGCACTGTTTAAAAAATCATGTGATGCTTCTCTAATTCGTGTAATTAACAGCCCCTGTAACTTACCTGTGGCACCTAACAGGAGTTGACAATAACTAAATCATACTTGCAGCCAGTTAACATGGATTAAAGTTGACTCAACCTCTGTCCTGTGTCATTGTGTGTACCACATTGAGCATGGAGAAAAGAAAGAAGACCAAACAACTGTCTGAGGACTTGAGAAACCAAATTGTGAGGAAGCATGAGCAATCTCAAGGCTACAAGTCCATCTCCAAAGACCTGAATGTTCCTGTGTCTTCCGTGCGCAGTGTCATCAAGAAGCTTAAAGCCCATGGCACTGTGGCTTACCTCCCTAGATGTGGACGGAAAAGAAAAATTGACGAGAGATTTCAACGCAAGATTGTGCGGATGGTGGATAAAGAACCTCGACTAACATCTAAACAAGTTCAAGCTGCCCTGCAGTCCGAGGGTACAACAGTGTCAACCCGTACTATCCGTCGGCGTCTGAATGAAAAGGGACTGTATGGTAGAATACCCAGGAAGACCCCACTGCTTACCCCGAGACATAAAAAAGCCAGGCTGGAGTTTGCCAAAACTTACCTGAGAAAGCCTAAAATGTTTTGGAAGAATGTTCTCTGGTCAGATGAGACAAAAGTCGAGCTTTTTGGGAAAAAGCATCAACATAGAGTGTACAGGAAAAAAAAAGAGGCATTCAAAGAAAAGAACACGGTCCCTACAGTCAAACATGGCGGAGGTTCCCTGATGTTTTGAGGTTGCTTTTCTGCGTCTGGCACTGGACTGCTTGACCGTGTGCATGGCATGAAGTCTGAAGACTACCAACAAATTTTGCAGCATAAGTGTGAGAAAGCTGGGTCTCCCTCAGAGGTCATGGGTCTTCCAGCGGAACAATGACCGAAAACACACTTCCAAAAGCACTATAAAATGGTTTGAGAGAAAGCACTGGAGACTTCTAAGGTGGCCAGCAATGAGTCCAGACCTGAATCCCATAGAACACCTGTGGAGAGATCTCAAAATGGCAGTTTGGAGAAGGCATCCTTCAAATATCAGGGACCTGGAGCACTTTGCCAAAGAAGAATGGTCTACAATTCCAGCAGAGCATTGTAAGAAACTCATTCATGGTTACCGGAAGCGGTTGTTCGCAGTTATTTTGGCTAAAGGTTGTGCAACCAAGTATTAGGCTGAGGGTACCAATACTTTTGTCTGGCTCATTTTTGGAGTTTTGTGTGAAATGATCAATGATTTGATTTTTGCTTCATTCTCGTTTGTGTTTTTTTCCTTGCAAGCAAATTAAATGAAGATAATAATACCAAAGAATTTGTGATTGCAATCATTTTCAAGAAGAAACTGAGTATTATCTGACAGAATTGCAGGGGTGCCCATACTTTTAGCCACCACTGTATAGTACCTTATAGGTGACGTCCTTTCTGCTGGAGTCATTCACTTTTCCCGTCTTTTCCTTCTGTCCCTGACCGATACGACAACTTCTCCAGGACTCATCTGCAGAGATCACAACAAAGACACATTTGACTTCTCACATTTCAGGCACCAACCCCATCTATTCCAACCTGCACAAACCCCTCATCCTGCTGATACCCCAATGCTGAGCCGCTGCTGCTGTATGTGTCCCTATTACTGATCCTCTTAGTATCCAAATAATAATGCCCACCACTGTGCCCCCTCATAATAATGCTAATACTGTGCCTCTTACAAAGTAAAATCCCCCCTTTGTGCTCTCTTGATGGTAAAAATACCCCTTTAAAATATTAGTGCCCTGTGCAAGTGCCCTAGAAAACAGTGCCCACATTTTGCCCCTAAAAGTAATAATGCCCCAGGTGCACCGTTGACAGCCACAATACTGTAAGTGCCCCTATAACAATAATGATTCTTAACCCCTTTACGACATAGGGCGTATTAGTACGTATCTGTGCCCTGGGACTTACGGACCAGATACGTATTTATACGCCCTGGCGATTTCGCCCACACACAGGCTGTGCAGGCGCGATCGACGCCGGGTGTCAGCTGATTGTCACAGCTGATACCCAGTGCTATGTGCAGGGAGTGGTCCCGCACCACTCCTGGCACATTAACCCCCGCAATGCTGCGATCGAAGTCGATCGCAGCATTGCGGTGGCAAGGGGAGGTGATCGGAATACTCACCTCGTCTTCCGGCCTCCAGCGCTGTCTGCCGTGGCTTCCAGGATGTTGCCATGACGACCCAATGTCGTCATGACAACATCGGGGTCACCAGATAGCAGGAAGATTTTTTGGACATGCGCAGTGCATCTTCAAACTATCTTCTCCCTGTCCAGCGCTGACAGCCTGCATGGCACAGGGATGGTGCTCCATTCCTGTGCCATGCAGGTGATCAGAGAAAAAAAAAGTGAAAGTCCCATAGTGGGACAAAGTAAAAAAGTAAAAAAAGTGTCATAAAGTGAAAAAAGAAATAAAAAAAAAAAATTGTAAAAATATAAAAAAAAAATAAAAAAAATAATCCACCAAAAATAAAAATATAATGTACCCATCAATAAATATTATTATAAAAAAAAAAACAATAAACGTACACATATTTGGTATCACCGCGTCCGGAACAACCTGACCTATAAAACTGTCCCACTAGTTAACCCCTTCAGTGAACACGGTAAAAAAATAAAAAATAAAAAACGAAGCAAAAAACAATGCTTTATCACCATACCACCAAACAAAAAATGGAATAACACGCGATCACAAAGACAAATATAAATAAAAATGGTACAGCTGAAAAGGGCATCTCGTCCCGCAAAAAAGAAGCTGCCATACAGGTCCATCAGCTGAAAAATAAAAAAGTTATAGCTCTCAGAATAAAGCGATGCTAAAAAATAATTTTTTCGATAAAATTGCTTTTATTATGTAAAAGTGCAAAACATAGAAAAACGATATAAATGTGGTACCGCTGTAAACGTACTAACCTGAAGAATAAACCTGCCTTATCAATTTTACCACACGCGGAACAGAATAAAAAAAAAAAAAAAAAAACAATTCCTGAATTGTTAGTTTTTGTTTATTCTGCCTCCCAAAAATCGGAATAGAAAGCGATAAAAAAATGTCACGTGCCTGAAAATGGCACCAACAACAGCGTCAACTCATCCCGCAAAAAACAAGCCGTCAAATGACTCTGTCTGCCAAAATCTGGAAAAATTATAGCTCTCTTTTATGGTGCATTAAAACCGTCTTGTTAAGATACTGTGACCTTCACGTCTCTTCCACAGGGCATTGATATTGTTTTTTTATTCCACTGTAACCTCCACCACTCTTCCAAGGGGCATTAAAACCGTCTTGTTAAGCTACTGTGACCTGAACGTCTCTTCCATGGGGCATTGATATTGTCTTTTTATTCCACTGCTACATCCACAACTCTACCAAGGGGCATTGATGTTGTCTTTTTATTCCATTGCGACCTCCACCACTCTTCCAAGGGGCATAAAAACCGTCTTGTTAAGCTACTGTGACCTCCACGTCTCTTTCACGGGGCATTGATATTGTTTATTTATTTCACTGTAACCTCCACCACTCATCCAAGGGGCATTAAAAAGCATCTTGTTAAGGTATTGTCACCTCATCCTCTCTTCCGAGGGGCATTAAAACCATCTTGTTAAACCACTCTGAACTCCACAGCTTTTCCAAGGGGCATTAAAACCGTCTTGTTAAGCTACTGTGATCTCCATCTCTCTTCCAAGGGGCATTAAAACCGTCTTGTTAAGCTACTGTGACCTCCACGTATCTTCCATGAGGCATTGATATTGTCTTTTTATTCCGATGCTACCTCCTCCACTCTTCCAAGGGGCATTAAATCCATCTTTTTAAGGTACTGTGACTTCCACGTCTCCTCCATGGGGCGTTGATATTGTCTTTTTATTCCACTGCGACCTCCACCACTCTTCCAAGGGGCATTGATATTGTCGTTTTATTCCACTGCAACCTCCACCACTCTTCCAAGGGGCGTTAAAACCATCTTGTTAAGCTTCTGTGACCTCCACGTCTCTTTCACGGGGCATTGATATTTTCTATTTATTCCACTGTAACCTCCACCACTCTTCTAAGGGGCATTAAAACCATCTTGTTAAGTTACTGTGATCTCCACCTCTCTACCAAGGGGCTTTAAAACGTCTTGTTAAACCACTCTGAACTCCACAAATCTTCCAAACGGCATTAAAACCTTTTCGTAAAGCTACTGCGACCTCCATGTCTCTTCCACGGGGCTTTGATATTGTCTTTTTATACCACTGCTACCTCCCCCACCTTTACAAGGGGCATTAAAACGGTCTTGTTAAGCGACTGTGACCTCCACGTTTATTCCATGCTGTATTGATATTGTCTTTTTAGTCCACTGCGACCTCCACCACTCTTTCAAGGGGCATTAAAACCATCTTCTTAAGCTACTGTTACCTCCACGTCTCATCCAAGGGGAATTAAAACTGTTTTGTAAAACCCCTCTGAACACCACAGCTCATTCAAGGGGCATTAAAACTGTCTTGTTAAGCTACTGTGACCTCCACGTCTCTTCCACGGGGCATTGATATTGTCTTTTTATTCCACTGCGACGTCCACCACTCTTCCAAGGAGCATTAAAAGCGTCTTGTTAAGCTACTGTGACCTCCACGTCTCATCCAAGGGGCATTTAAACCGTCTTGTAATACCCCTCTGAACTCCACAGCTCTTCCAAGGGGCATTAAATCTGTCTTGCTAAGCTACTGTGACCTCCACGTCTCTTCCACGGGGTATTAATATTGTCTTTTTATTCCACTGCGACCTCCACCACTCTTCCACAGGGCATTGATATTGTCTTTTTATTCCACTGCGATGTCCACCACTCTTCCAAGGGGCATTATAACGGCATTGTTAAGCTACTGTAACCTCCACGTCTCTTCCACGGAGCATTGATATTATCTTTTTATTCCACTGCGACCTCCACCACTCTTCCAAGGAGCATTAAAACCATCTTGTTAAGCTACTCTGACCTCCACGTCGATTCCACGGGGCATTGATATTGTCTTTTTATTACACTGTAAACTACACCTTTCTTCCAAGGGGCATTAAAACAATCTTGTTAACCTACTGTGACCTCCACGTCTCTTCCTAGAGGCATTAAAAACGTCTTGTTATACCTCTCTGAACTCCACAGCTCTTCCAAGGGGCATTAGAACCGTCTTGTTAAGCTACTGTGACCTCCACGTCTCTTCCACGTGGCATTGATATTGTCTTTTTATTCTAGTGCGACCCCCACCACTCTTCCAAGGGGTATTAAAACCGTCTTGCTAAGTTACTTTGATCTCCACATATCTTCCACGGGGCATTGATATTGTCTTTTTATTCCACTGCGACATTCACCACTCTACCAAGGGGCATTGATATTGTTTTTTTTATTCCATTGCGACGTCCACCATTCTACCAAGGGGCATTAAAACCGTATTGTTAAGCTCCTGTGACCTCCTCGTCTCTTCCACGGGGCATTGATATTGTCTTTTTATTCCACTATAACTTCCACCCCTGTTCCAAGGTGCATTAAATCCATATTGTTAAGCAACTGTGATCTCCACATCTCTTCCAAGGGGCATTAAAATTGTCTTGTTAAACCACTCGAATCGCCACAGCTCCTCCAAGGGGCATTAAAATCTCTAGTTAAGCTACTGTGACCTCCACGTCTCTTCCACGGGGCATTGATATTGTCTATTTATTCCACTGTAAACTCCACCTTTCTTCCAAGGGGCATTAAAACCGTCTTGTTAAGCTACTGTGACCTCCACGTCTCTGCCAAGAGGTATTAAAAACATCTTGTTAAACCTCTCTGAACTCCACAGCTTTTCCAACGGGCATTAGAACCATCTTGTTAAGCTACTGTGACCTCGACATCTCTTCCATGGGACATTGATATTGTCTTTTTATTCCACTGCGACATTCAACACTCTACCAAGGGGCATTGATATTGTTTTTTTTATTCCATTGTGACGTCCACCATTCTACCAAGGGGAATTAAAACCGTCCTGTTAAGCTCCTGTGACCTCCACGTCTCTTCCACGGGACATTGATATTGTCTTTTTATTCCACTGTAACCTCCACCACTCTTCCAAGGGGCATTAAATACATCTTGTTAAGCAACTGTGATCTCCACGTCTCTTCCAAGGGGCATTAAAATTGTCTTGTTAAACCACTCGAATCTCCACAGCTCTTCCAAGGGGCATTAAAATCTCTAGTTAAGCTACTGTGACCTCCACGTCTCTTCCAAGGTGCATTGATATTGTCTTTTTATTCCACTGCGACCTCCACCACTCTTCCAAGGGGCATTAAATCCATCTTGTTAAGCTACTTTGACTTTCACGTCTCCTCCACGGGGCATTGATATTGTTTATTTATTCCATTGCGACCTCCATCACTCTTCAAAGGGGCATTGATATTGTCTTTTTATTCCACTGCGACATCCACCACTCTTCTAAGGGGCATTAAAACCATTTTGTTAAGCTACTGTGACCTCCACATCTTTTCCAAGGGGCATTGATATTGTTTTTTTATTCCACTGTAAACTCCACCTTTCTTCCAAGGGGCATTAAAACCGTCTTGTTAAGCTACTGTGACCTCCACGTCTCTTCCACGTGGCATTAATATTGTCTTTTTATTCCAGTGCGACCCCAACCACTCTTCCAAGGGGTATTAAAACCGTCTTGTTAAGCTACTGTGACATCGACATCTCTTCCACGAGGCATTGATATTGTCTTTTTATTCCACTGCGACATCCACCACTCTAGCAAAGGGCATTGATATTGTCTTTTTATTCCATTGCAACGTCCACCATTTTACCAAGGGGCATTAAAACAGTCTTGTTAAGCTGCTGTGACCTCCACGTCTCTTCCACGGGGCATTGATATTGTCATTTTATTCCTCTGTAACCTCCACCACTCTTCCAAGGGGCATTAAATCCATCTTGTTAAGTTACTGTGACCTCCATGTCTCTTCCAAGGGGCATTAAAATCGTCTTGTTAAACCACTTGGAACTCCACAGCTCTTCCAAGGGGCATTAAAATCTCTTGTTAAGCTACTGTGACCTCCACGTCTCTTCCACGGGGCATTGATATTGTCTTTTTATTCTACTGCGACCTCCACCACTCTTCTACGGGACTTTAAATCCCTCTTGTTAATCTACTGTGACTTCCACGTCTCTTCCACGAGGCATTGATATTGTCTTTTTATTCCATTGCGACCTCCATCACTCTTACATGGTGCACTGATATTGTCTTTTTATTTCACTGCGACATCCACCACTTTTCCAAGGGCATTAAAACCATCTTGTTAAGCTACTGTGACCTCCACATCTCTTCCACGGGGCATAGATATTGTCTTTTTATTCCAGTGAGACCTCCACCATTCTTCCAAGGTGCATTAAATCCATATTGTTAAGCAACTGTGATCTCCACATCTCTTCCAAGGGGCATTAAAATTGTCTTGTTAAACCACTCGAATCGCCACAGCTCTTCCAAGGGGCATTAAAATCTCTAGTTAAGCTACTGTGACCTCCACGTCTCTTCCACGGGGCATTGATATTGTCTATTTATTCCACTGTAAACTCCACCTTTCTTCCAAGGGGCATTAAAACCGTCTTGTTAAGCTACTGTGACCTCCACGTCTCTGCCAAGAGGTATTAAAAACATCTTGTTAAACCTCTCTGAACTCCACAGCTTTTCCAACGGGCATTAGAACCATCTTGTTAAGCTACTGTGACCTCGACATCTCTTCCATGGGACATTGATATTGTCTTTTTATTCCACTGCGACATTCAACACTCTACCAAGGGGCATTGATATTGTTTTTTTTATTCCATTGTGACGTCCACCATTCTACCAAGGGGAATTAAAACCGTCCTGTTAAGCTCCTGTGACCTCCACGTCTCTTCCACGGGACATTGATATTGTCTTTTTATTCCACTGTAACCTCCACCACTCTTCCAAGGGGCATTAAATACATCTTGTTAAGCAACTGTGATCTCCACGTCTCTTCCAAGGGGCATTAAAATTGTCTTGTTAAACCACTCGAATCTCCACAGCTCTTCCAAGGGGCATTAAAATCTCTAGTTAAGCTACTGTGACCTCCACGTCTCTTCCAAGGTGCATTGATATTGTCTTTTTATTCCACTGCGACCTCCACCACTCTTCCAAGGGGCATTAAATCCATCTTGTTAAGCTACTTTGACTTTCACGTCTCCTCCACGGGGCATTGATATTGTTTATTTATTCCATTGCGACCTCCATCACTCTTCAAAGGGGCATTGATATTGTCTTTTTATTCCACTGCGACATCCACCACTCTTCTAAGGGGCATTAAAACCATTTTGTTAAGCTACTGTGACCTCCACATCTTTTCCAAGGGGCATTGATATTGTCTTTTTATTCCACTGTAAACTCCACCTTTCTTCCAAGGGGCATTAAAACCGTCTTGTTAAGCTACTGTGACCTCCACGTCTCTTCCATGTGGCATTGATATTGTCTTTTTATTCCAGTGCGACCCCAACCACTCTTCCAAGGGGTATTAAAACCGTCTTGTTAAGCTACTGTGACATCGACATCTCTTCCACGAGGCATTGATATTGTCTTTTTATTCCACTGCGACATCCACCACTCTAGCAATGGGCATTGATATTGTCTTTTTATTCCATTGCAACGTCCACCATTTTACCAAGGGGCATTAAAACAGTCTTGTTAAGCTGCTGTGACCTCCACGTCTCTTCCACGGGGCATTGATATTGTCTTTTTATTCCTCTGTAACCTCCACCACTCTTCCAAGGGGCATTAAATCCATCTTGTTAAGCTACTGTGACCTCCATGTCTCTTCCAAGGGGCATTAAAATCGTCTTGTTAAACCACTTGGAACTCCACAGCTCTTCCAAGGGGCATTAAAATCTCTTGTTAAGCTACTGTGACCTCCACGTCTCTTCCACGGGGCATTGATATTGTCTTTTTATTCTACTGCGACCTCCACCACTCTTCTACGGGACTTTAAATCCCTCTTGTTAATCTACTGTGACTTCCACGTCTCTTCCACGAGGTATTGATATTGTCTTTTTATTCCATTGCGACCTCCATCACTCTTACATGGTGCACTGATATTGTCTTTTTATTTCACTGCGACATCCACCACTTTTCCAAGGGCATTAAAACCATCTTGTTAAGCTACTGTGACCTCCACATCTCTTCCACGGGGCATAGATATTGTCTTTTTATTCCAGTGAGACCTCCACCATTCTTCCAAGTGGCATTAAAACGATCTTGTTAAGCTACTGTGACCTCCATGTCTCTTCCACGGGGCATTGATATTGTCAATTTATTCCACTGAAGACCTCCACCACTCTTTCACGAAGCATTGATATTGTCTTTTTTTTCCACTGCGACCTCCATCACTCTACCAAGGGGCATTAAAACTGTCTTTTTAAGCTACTGAGAAATCCACGTCTCTTCCCTGTGGCATTGATGTTGTCATTTTATTCCACTGTAACCTCCACCACTCTTCCAAGGGGCATTGAAACCATCTTTTAAAGCTACAGTGACCTCCACGTCTCTTCCATGAGGCATTGATATTGTCTTTTTATTCCACTGCGACCTCCACGACTCTTCCAATGGGTATTAAAACTGTCTTTTTAAGCTGCTTTGACCTCCTCGTCTATTTCACGGGGCATTAATATTGCCTTTTTATTCCACTGCGACTTCCACCATTCTTCCAAGGGGCATTAAAACCAACTTGTTAAGCTACTCTGACCTCCACTTCACTTCCACGTGGCATTGATATTGTCTTTTTATTCCACTGCAACCTCCACCACTCTTCCAAGGGGCATTGATATTGTCTTTTTATACCACTGCGACCTCCACCACTCTTCCAAGGGGCATTAAAAATGTCTCGTTAAGCTACTGTCACCTCCACGTCTCTTCCCTGTGGCTTTGATGTTGTCTTTTTATTCCACTGTAACCTCCACCACTCTTCCAAGGAGCATTAAAACTGTCTTGTTAAGCTACTGTTACCTCCACATCTCTTCCAAGGGGAATTAAAACCGTCTTGTTAAACCACTTTGAACTCCACAGCTCTTCCAAGGGGCATTAAAACCGTCTTGTTAAGATACTGTGCCCTCCACATATCTTCCACGGGGCATTGTTATTGTCTTTTTATTCCACTGCGACCTCCACCACTCTTCAAAGAGGCATAGATATTGTCTTTTTATGCAACTGCTACCTCCAAAATTCCTCCAAAGGCCGATAAAACCGTCTTGTTAAGCTACTATGACCTCCACGTCTTTTCCATGGGGCAAATATATTGTCCTTTTATTCCGCTGTAACCTCCACCACTTTTCCAAGGTGCATTAAAATGGTCTTCTTAAGCTACTGTGACCTCCACGTCTCTTCCAAAGGGCATTTAAACCATTTTGTTAAGCTACTGTGACCTCCACGTCTCTTCCAGGGGGCATTGATATTTTCTTTTTATTCCACTGCGACCTCCACCACTCTTCTAAAGGGCATTAAATCCATCTTGTTAAGCTACTGTTACCTCCACGTCTCTTCCACGGGGATTTGATATTGTCTTTTTATTCCACTGCTCCCTCCACCACTCTTCCAAGGGGCATTGTTATTGTCTTTTTATTAGACTGCGACATACACAACTCTTCCAAGGGACATTAAAGCCGTCTTATTAAGCTACTGTGACCTCCACATCTCTTCCACGGAGCATTGATATTGTCTTTTTATTTCACTGCGACCTCCACCACTCTTCTAATGTGCATTGATATTGTTTATTTATTCCAATGCGACCTCCACCACTCTTCTAAGGGGCATTAAAACCGTCCTGTTAAGCTACTGTGACCTCCACGTCTCTTCCACGGGACATTGATATTGTCTTTTTATTCCACTGTAAACTCCACATTTCATCCAAGGGGCTTTAAAACTGTCTTTTTAAGCTACTGTGACCTCCACGTCTCTTCCAAGAGGTATTAAAACTGTCTTGGTATACCTCTCTGAACTCCACAGCTCTCCCAAGGGGCATTAGAACCGTCTTGATAAGCTACTGTGATCTCCACGTTTCATTCACGTGGTAAAGATATTGTCTTTTTATTCCACTGCGACACCCACCACTCTACCAAGGGTATTAAAACCGTCTTGTTAAGCTACTGTGACCTCCACATCTCTTCCGTGGGGCATTGATATTGTCTTTTTATTCCACTAAGATATCCATCACTCTACAAAGAGGCATTGATAATGTCTTTTTATTCCACTGTAACCTCCACCACTCTTCCAAGGGGCATTAAATCCATCCTGTTAAGCTACTGTGACCTCCACGTCTCTTCCAAGGGGCATTAAAATCGTCTTGTTAAACCACTCTGAATTACACAGCTCTTCCAAGGGGCTTTAAAACCTTCTTGTTAAGCTACTGTGACCTCCACGTCTCTTCCACGGGGCATTGATATTGTCTTTTTATTCCACTGCGACCTCCACCACTCTTCCAAGGGGCTTTAAATCTGTCTTGTTAAACTATTGTGACTTCCATGTCTCCTCCACGGGACATTGATATTGTCTTTTTTTTCCACTGCGACTTCCAACACTCTACCAAGGGGAATTAAAACCGTCTTGTTAAGCTACTGTGACCTCTACGTCTCTTCCACGGGGGATTGATATTGTCTTTTTATTCCACAGTAAACTACACCTTTCTTCCAAGGGGCATTAAAACCATCTTGTTAACCTACTGTGACCACCACATCTCTTCCTAGATGTACTAAAAACGTCTTGTTAAACCTCTCTGAACTCCACAGCTCTTCCAAGGGGCATTAGAACCGTCTTGTTAAGCTACTGTGACCTCCACATGTCTTACACGGGGCATTAAGATTGTCTTTTTTATTCCACTGTGACATCCAACTCTACCAAGGGGCATTGATATTGTCTTTTCATTCCATTGCGACGTCCACCATTCTACCAAGGGGCATTAAAACCGTCTTGTTAAGCTACTGTGACCTCCACGTCTCTTCCACGGTGTATTGATTTTGTCTTTTTATTCCACTGTAACCTCCACCACTCTTCCAAGGGGCATTAAGTTCATCTTGATAAGCTACTGTGACCTCCATGTCTCTTCCAAGGGGCATTAAAATCGTCTTGTTAAACCACTCGGAACACCACAGTTCTTTCAAGGGGCATTAAAATTGTCTTGTTAAGCTACTGTGACCTCCACGACTCATCCAAGGGGCATTTAAACTGTCTTGTAAAACCCCTCTGAACTCCACAGCTCTTCCAAGGGGCATTATATCTGTCTTGCTAAGCAACTGTGACCTCCACGTCTCTTCCACGGGGTATTGATATTGTCTTTTTATTCCACTGAGACCTCCACGTCTCTACCACGGGGCATTGATATTTTCTTTTTATTCCACTGCCACCTCCACCACTCTAACACGGGGCATTGATATTGTCTTTTTATTCCACTACGATGTCCACTACTCTTCCAAGGAGCATTAAAACAGCATTGTTAAGCTACTGTGACCTCCACGTCTCTTCCACGGAGCATTGATATTATCTTTTTAATCCACTGCGACCTCCACCACTTTTCCAAGGGGCATTAAAACCGTCTTGTTAAGATACTGTGACCTCCACTTCTCTTAAAGGGGCATTAAAACCATCTTGTTAAACCTCTCTGAACTCCACAGCTCTTCCAAGGGGCATTAGAACCGTCTTGTTAAGCTACTGTGACCTCCACGTCTCTTTCACATGGCATTGATATTATCTTTTTATTCCAGTGCGACCACCACCACTCTTCCAAGGGGTATTAAAACCATCTTGTTAAGCTACTGTGACTTCCACATATCTCCCACGGGGCATTGATATTGTCTTTTCATTCCATTGCGACATCCACCACTCTACCAAGGGGCATTGATATTGTTTTTTTTATTCCATTGCGACGTCCACCATTCTACCAAGGGGCATTAAAACCGTCTTGTTAAGCTACTGTGATCTCCACGTCTCTTCCAAGGGGCATTAAAATTGTCTAGTTAAACCACTCGAATCTCCACAGCTCTTCCAAGGAGCATTAAAACCGTCTTGTTAGACCACTTTGGACTCCACAGCTCTTCCAGGGGTCATTAAAACCATCTTGTTAAGCTACTGTGACCTTCACGTCTCTTCCACGGGGCATTGATATTGTCTTTTTAGTCCACTGCGACCTCCACCACTCATCTAAGGGGCATTGATATTGACTCTTTATTCCACTGCGACCTCCACCACTTTTCCAAGGGGCATTAAAACCATCTTGTTAAGCTACTGTGACCTCCACGTCTCTTCTATGGGGTATTGATATTGTGTTTTTATTCCACTGCGACCTCCACCACTTTTCCATGGGGCAATAAAACCATCTTGTTAAGCTACTGTGATCTCCACATCTTTTCCAAGGGGTATTGATATTGTCTTTGTATTCCACTGCGACCTCCACTGCTCTTCCAAGGGGCATTAAAACCGTCTTGTAAAGCTACTGTGACCTCCACGTCCCTTCCACGGGGCATTGATATTGTCTTTTTATTCCACTTTAACCTCCACCACTCTACCAAGGGGCATTAAAACCATCTTGTTAAGCTACTGTGACCTCCACTGCTCTTCCAAGGGGCATGAACACAGTCTTGTTAAGCTACTGTGACCTCCACGTCTCTTCTGCGGGGTATTGATATTGTGTTTTTATTCCACTGTAACCTCCACCACTCGTCCAAGGGGCATTAAAACCATCTTGTTAAGCTACTGTGAACTCCACGTCTCTTCCAAGGGGCATTAAAACCGTCTTGTTGAACCACTCTGAACTCCACAGCTCTTCCAAGGGGCATAAAAACCGTCTAGTTAAGCTACTGTGAACTCCACGTCTCTTCCCCAGAGCATTGATATTGTCTTTTTATTCCACTGCGACCTCCACCACTCTTCCAAGGAGCATTAAAACCGTCTTGTTAAGCTACTGTGACCTCCACGTCTCTTCCACGGGCATTGATGTTGTCATTTTATTCCACTGTGACCTCCACCACTCTTCCACGGGGCATTGATATTGACGTTTTATTCCAATGCCACCTCCACCACACTTCCGAGGGGCATGAAAACCGTCTTGTTAAGCTGCTGTGAACTCCACCACTCCTCCACGGGGCATTGATATTGTCGATTTATTCCAATGCGACCTCCACCACACTTCCAAGGGGCAATAAAACCTTCTTTTTAAGCTACTGTGACCTCCACATCTCTTCCACGGGGCATTGATATTGTCATTTTTTTCCACTGCGACCTCCACCACTCTTCCACTGGGCATTGGTTTTGTCGTTTTGTTCCACTGCGACCTCCACCACACTTCCAAGGGGCAATAAAACCGTCTTGTTAAGCTACTGTGACCTCCACATCTCTTCCACGGGGCATTGATATTGTCATTTTATTCCACTGCGACCTCCACCACTCTTCCACGGGGAATTGATTTTGTCGTTTTATTCCACTGCGACCTCCACCACACTTCCAAGGGGCATGAAAACCGTCTTGTAAAGCTACTGTCACCTCCGAGTCTCTTCCAAGGGGCATTAAAACCGTCTTGTTAAACCACTCTGAACTCCACAGCTCTTCCAAGGGGCCTTAAAACCGTCTTGTTAAGCTACTGTGACCTCCACGTCTTTCCAAGGCTCATTGATATTGTCTTTTTATTCCACAGTAACCTCCACCACTTTTCCAAGGGGCATTAAAACCATCTTTTTAAGTTACTGTGACCTCCACGTCTCTTCTAAAGGGCATTAAAACCATCTTGCTAAAGCACTCTGAACTCCACAGATCTTCCAAGGGGCAATAAAACCGCATTGTTAAGCTACTGTGACCTCCACATCTCTTCCACGGGGCATTGCTATTGTCTTCTTATTCCATAGTGACCTCCACCACTCTTTCAAGGAGCATTAAAACCGTCTTGTTAAGCTAATGTGACCTCCACGTCTCTTCCACAGGGCATTGATTTTGTCTTTTTATTCCACTGCGACCTCCACCACTCTTCCAAGGGGCGTTAAAACCATCTTGTTAAGCTACTATGACCTCCACGCCTCTTTCACGGGGCATTGATATTGTCTTTTTATTCCACTGCGACCTCCACCAATCTTCCAAAGGGCATTGATATTGTCTTTTTATTCCACTGCGACCTCAACCATTCTTCCAAGGGGCATTAAAACCGTCTTGTTAAGCTACTGTGAGCTCCACGTCTCTTCTACGGTGCATTGATATTGTCGTTTTATTCCACTGTAACCTCCACCACTCTTCTAGTGGGCATTAAAACCGTCGTGTTAAGCTACTGTGACCTCCACGTCTCTTTCAACGGGCATTAAAACCGTCTTGTTAAACCACTCTGAACTCCACAGCTTTTCAAATGCGCATTAAAACCGTCTCGTTAAGTTACTGTGACCTCCACATCTCTTCCACGGGGAATTGATATTGTCATTTTATTCCACTGCGACCTCCACCACACTTCCAAGGGGCATTAAAACTGTCTTGTTAAGCTACTGTGACCTCACCGTCTCTTCCATGGGGCCTTGATATTGTCTTTTTATTCCACTGCGATGTCCACCATTCTTCCAAGGGGCATTAAAAGCGTCTTGTTAATCTACTGTGACCTCCACATCTCATCCAAGGGGCATTAAAACCGTCTTGTAAAACACCTCTGAACTCCACATATCTTCCAAGGGGCATTAAAACCGTCTTGTTAAGCTACTGTCACCTCCACGTCTCTTCCAAGGGGCATTGATATTGTCTTTTTATTCCACTGTGACCTCCACCACTCTTCCAAGGGGCATTAAAACGTTCTTGTTAAGCTACTGTGACCTTCACGTCTTTTAAACGGGGCATTGATAATGTCTTTTTATTCCACTGCGACCTCCACTACTCTTCCAAGGGGCATTAAATCCATCTTCTTAAGCTACTGTGACCTCCACGTCTCTTCCAAAGGGCATTAAAACTGACTTGTTGAACCACTCTGAACTCCATTGCTTTTCCAAGTGGCATTAAAACCGTCTTGTTAAACCAATCTGAACTCCACAGCTCTTCCAAGGGGCATTAAAACCGTCTTGTTAAGCTACTGTGATCTCCATCTCTCTCCCAAGGGGCTTTAAAACCATCTTGTTAAGCTTCTGTGACCTCCATGTCTCTTCCACGAGGCATTGATATTGTCTTTTTATTCCACTGCTACCTCCTCCACTCTTCCAAGGGGCATTAAATCCGTCTTTTTAAGGTACTGTGACTTCCACGTCTTCTCCATGGGGCATTGATATTGTCTTTTTATTACACTGCGACCTCCATCTCTCTTTCAAGGGGCATTGATATTGTCGTTTTATTTCACTGCGACTACCACCACTCTTCCAAGGGGCGTTAAAACCATCTTGTTAAGCTTTTGTGACCTCCACGTCTCTTTCACGGGGCATTGATATTTTCTATTTACTCCACTGTAAACTCCACCACTCTTTCAAGGGTAATTAAAACTATCTTGTTAAGTTACTGTGATCTCCACCTCTCTTCCAAGGGGCATTAAAACCGTCTTGTTAAACCATTCTGAACTCCACAGCTCTTCCAAACGTTATTAAAACCATTTCGTAAAGCTACTGTGACCTCCATGTCTTTTCCACGGTGCTTTGACATTGTCTTTTTATACCACTGCTACCTCCTCCACCCTCCCAAGGGGCATTAAAACCGTATTGTTAAGCTACTGTGACCTCCTCGTCTCTTTCATGCGGTATTGATATTGTCTTTTTATTCCACTGCGATCTCCACCACACTTCCATGGGGCATTAAAAACGTCTTGTTAAGCTACTGTGACCTACACGTCTCTTCCACGGGGCATTGATATTGTCTTTTTATACAACTATCACCTCCACTACTTTTCCAAGGTGCATTAAAACTGTCTTCATAAGCTACTGTTACCTCCACGTCTCATCCAAGGGGCATTAAAACTATGTTGTAAAACCCCTCTGAACTCCAGAACTCTTCCAAGGGACATTAAAACTGTCTTGTTAAGCTACTGTGACCTCTACTTCTCTTCCACGGGGCATTGACATTGTCTTTTTATTCCACTGCGACCTCCACCACTCTTTCAAGGGGCATGGATATTGTCGTTTTATTCCACTGCGACCTCCACCACTCTTCCAAGGGGCGTTAAAACCATCTTGTTAAGTTTTTGTGACCTCCACGTCTCTCTCATGGGGTATTGACATTTTCTATTTACTCCACTGTAACCTTCACCACTCTTCCAAGGGTCATTAAAACCATCTTGTTAAGTTACTGTGATCTCCACCTCTCTTCCAAGGGGCATTAAAACCATCTTGTTAAACCACTCTGAACTCCACAGCTCTTCCAAACGTTATTAAAACCGTTTCGTAAAGCTACTGTGACCTCCATGTCTCTTCCACGGTGCTTTGATATTGTCTTTTTATTCCACTGCGATCTCCACCACCCCTCCAAGGGGCATTAAAACCGTATTGTTAAGCTACTGTGACCTCCACGTCTCTTTCATGCGGTATTGATATTGTGTTTTTATTCCACTGCGACCTCCACCACTCTTCCAAGGGGCATTGATATTGCCTTTTTATTCCACTGCGATCTCCACCACACTTCCAAGGGGCATTAAAAACGTCTTGTTAAGCTACTGTGACCTACACGTCTCTTCCACGGGGCATTGATATTGTCTTTTTATACAACTATCACCTCCACTACTTTTCCAAGGTGCATTAAAACTGTCTTATTAAGCTACTGTGACCTCCACTTCTCTTCCACGGGGCATTGACATTGTCTTTTTATTCCACTGCGACGTCCACCACTCTTCCAAGGGTCAATAAAAGCGTCTTGTTAAGCTACTGTGACCTCCACGTCTCATCCAAGGGGCATTAAAACCGTTTTGTAAAACCCCTCTGAACTCCACAGCACTTCCAAGGGGCATTAAATGCGTCTTGCTAAGCTACTGTGACCTCCAGGTCTCTTCCACGGGGCATTGATATTTTTTATTTATTCCACTGTAACGTCCACCACTCTTCCAAGGGGCATTAAAACCATCTTGTTAAGTTACTGTGATCTCCACCTCTCTTCCAAGGGGCATTATAACCGTCTTGTTAAACCATTCTGAACTCCACAGCTCTTCCAAACTGCATTAAAACCATTTTGTAAAGCTACTGTGACCTCCATGTCTCTTCCACGGGGCTTTGATGCTGTCTGTTTATACCACTGCTGCCTCCTTCACCCTTCCAAGGGGCATTAAAACCTTCTTGTTAAGCTACTGTGACCTCCACGACTCTTCTGTGCGATATTGATATTGTCTTTTTTTTCCACTGCGACCTCCACCAATCTTCCAAGGGGCATTGATATTGCCTTTTTATTCCACTGCGACCTCCACCACACTTCCAAGGGGAATTAAAAACGTCTTGTTAAGCTACTCTGACCTACACATCTCTCCCGCGGAGCATTGATATTGTCTTTTTATTCCACTGTCACCTCCACTGCTTTTCCAATGGGCATTAAAACCGTCTTGTTAAGCTACTGTTACCTCCACATCTCATCCAAGAGGCATTAAAACTGTCTTGTAAAACCTCTCTGAACTCCACAGCTCTTCCAAGGGGCATTAAAACTGTCTTGTTAAGCTACTGTGACCTCCACGTCTCCTACACGGGGCATTGATATTGTCTTTTTATTCCACTGCGACGTCAACCACTCTTCCAAGGGGCATTAAAAGCGTCTTGTTAAGCTACTTTGACGTCCATGTTTCATCCAAGGGGCATTAAAATCATCTTGTAAAACCCCTCTGAACTCCACAGCTCTTCCAAGAGGCATTAAATCCGTCTTGTTAAGCTACTGTGACCTCCACGTCTCTTCCACGGGGCATTGATATTGTCTTTTTATTCCACTGCGGCCTCCACCACTCTTCCACGGGGCATTGGTATTGTCTTTTTATTCCACTGCGACCTCCAACACTCTTCCAAGGGGAATTGAAACCATCTTGTTAAACCACTCTGAACTCCACAGCTCTTCCGAGGGGCATTAAAATGGCATTGTTAAACTACTGTGACCTCCACGTCTCTTCCACGGAGCATTGATATTGTCTTTTTATTCCATAGCGACCTCCACCACCCTTCCAAGGGGCATTAAAACCGTCTTGTTAAACCACTCTGAACTCCACAGCTCTTCCAAGCGGCATTAAAACCGTCTTGTTAAGCTACTGTGACCTCCACGTCTTTCCACGGGGAATTGATATTGTCTTTTTATTCCACTGCGACCTCCACCACTCTTGAAAGCGGCATTAAAACCGTCTTGTTAAGCTACTGTGACCTCCACGTCTCTTCCGCGGGGCATTGATTTTGTCTTTTTATTCCACTGCGACCTCCATTACTCTTCCAAGGGGCATTGAAACCATCTTATTAAGGTACTGTGACCTCCACGTCTCTTCTACGGGGCATTGATATTGTTGTTTTATTCCACTGTAACCTCCACCACTCTTCTAAGGGGCATTAAAACCGTCGTGTTAAGCTACTGTGACCACCACGTCTCTTTCAACGTGCATTAAAACCGTCTTGTTAAACCACTCTGAACTCCACAGCTTTTCCAAGGGGCATTAAAACCGTCTTGTTAAGATACTGTAATCTCCACGTCTCTTCCACGGAGCTTTGATATTGTCTTTTTTTTCCACTGCAACCTCCACCACTCTTCAAAGGGGCATTAATAACGTCTCGTTAAGCTATTGTGACCTCCACGTCTCTTCCACGGGGCATTGATATTGTCTTTTTATTCCACTGCGACCTCCACCACACTTCCAAGGGGCATTAAAACTGTCTTATTAAGCTACTGTGACCTCACCGTCTCTTCCATGGAGCATTGATATTGTCTTTTTATTCCACTGCGATGTCCACCACTCTTCCAAGGGGCATTAAAAGCGTCTTGTTAATCTACTGTGACCTCCACACCTCTTCCAAGGGGCATTAAAACCGTCTTGTTAAGCTACTGTGACCTCCACGTCTCTTCCAAGGGGCATTGATATTGTCTTTTTATTCCACTGTGACCTCCACCACTCTTCCAAGGGTCATTAAAACCTTCTTGTTAAGCTACTGTGACCTCCACGTCTTTTAAACGGGACATTGATAATGTCTTTTTATTCTACTGTGACCTCCACTACTCTTCCAAGGGGCATTAAATTCATCTTCTTAAGCTACTGTGACCTCCACGTCTCTTCCAAAGGGCATTAAAACTGTCTTGTTGAACCACTCTGAACTCCACTGCTTTTCCAAGGGACATTAAAACCGTCTTGTTAAACCAATCTGAACTCCACAGCTCTTCCAAGGGGCATTAAAACCATCTTGTTAAGCTACTGTGATCTCCATCTCTCTCCCAAGGGGCTTTAAAACCATCTTGTTAAGCTATTGTGACCGCCATGTCTCTTCCACGAGGCATTGATATTGTCTCTTTATTCCACTGCTACCTCCTCCACTCTTCCAAGGGGCATTAAATCCGTCTTTTTAAGGTACTGTGACTTCCACGTGTCCTCCATGGGGAATTGATATTGTCTTTTTATTACACTTCGACCTCCACCATTCTTTCAAGGGGCATTGATATTGTCGTTTTATTCCACTGCGACCTCCACCACTCTTCCAAGGGGCATTAAAACCATCTTGTTAATCTTTTGTGACCTCCACGTCTCTTTCACGGGGCATTGACATTTTCTATTTACTCCACTGTAACCTCCACCACTCTTCCAAGGGTCATTAAAAGCGTCTTGTTAAGCTACTGTGACCTCCACGTCTCATCCAAGGGGCATTAAAACCGTCTTGTAAATCCCCTCTGAACTCCACAGCTCTTCCAAGGGGCATTAAATCCATCTTACTAAGCTACTGTGACCTCCACGTCTCTTCCACGGGGCATTGATATTGTCTTTTTTTTCCACTGTCACCTCCACTACTTTTCCAATGGGCATTAAAACCGTCTTGTTAAGCTACTTTGACCTCCACGTCTCATTCAAGGGGCATTAAAACCGACTTGTAAAACCACTCTGAACTCCACAGCTCTTCCAAGGGGCATTAAATCCGTCTTGTTAAGCTACTGTGACCTCCACGTCTCTTGCACTGGGCATTGATATTGTCTTTTTATTGCACTGTGACCTCCACCACTCTTCCACGGGGCATTGGTATTGTCTTTTTATTCCACTGCGACCTCCACCATTCTTCCAAGGGGCATAGAAACCATCTTGTTAAACCACTCTGAACTCCACAGCTCTTCCGAGGGGCATTAAAATGGCATTGTTAAACTACTGTGACCTCCACGTCTCTTCCACGGAGCATTGATATTGTCTTTTTATTCCACAGCGACCTCCACCACCCTTCCAAGGGGCTTTAAAACTGTCTTGTTAGACCACTTTGGACTCCACAGCTCTTCCAGGGAGCATTAAAACCATCTTGTTAATGTACTGTGACCTTCACGTCTCTTCCACGGGGCATTGATATTGTCTTTTTATTCCACTGAGACCATCACCACTCATCCAAGGGGCATTGATATTGTATTTTTATTCCACTGCGACCTCCACCACTCTTCCAAGGGGCATTGAAACCGTCTTGTTAAGCTACTGTGACCTCCACGTCTCATCAACGGGGCATTGATATTGTTTTTTTATTCCACTGTAACCTCCACCACTGGTCCAGGGGGCATTAAAACCGTCCTATTAAGCTACTGTGATCTCCACGTCTCTTCCAAGGGGTCATTGATATTGTATTTTTATTCCACTGCGACCTCCACCACTCTACCAAGGGGCATTAAAACCGTCTTGTTAAGCTACTATGACCTCAAGGTCTCTTCCACGGGCAAAGATATTGTCTTTTTATTCCACTGCGACCTCCACCACTCTTCCAAGGGGCAATAAAACCGTCTTGTTAAGCTACTGTGACCTCAACGTCTCTTCCACGGGGCATTGATATTGTCATTTTATGCCACTGCGACCTCCACCACTCTTCCACGGGGCATTGATATTGTCGATTTATTCCAATGCGAACTCCACCACACTTCCAAGGGGCATTAAAACCGTCTTGTTAAGCTACTGTGACCTCCACGTCTCTTCCACGGGGCATTGATATTGTCATTTTATTCCACTGCGATCTCCACCACTCTTTCACGGGGCAGTGATATTGTTGTTTTATTCCACTGCGACCTCCACCACACTTCCAAGGGGCATGAAAACTGTCTTGTTAAGCTACTGTGACCTCCACCACTCTTCCACTGTGCATTGGTTTTTTCGTTTTATTCCACTGTAACCTCCACCACTTTTCCAAGGGGCATTAAAACCGCATTTTAAGCTACTGTGTTCTCCACATCTCTTCCACGGGACATTAATATTTTCTTTTTATTCCATAGCGACCTCCACCACTCTGCCAAGGGGCATTAAAACCATCTTGTTAAGCTACTGTGACCTCCACAACTCTTCCACGGGGCATTGATATTGTCTTTTTATTTCACTGCGACCTCCACCAATCTTCCAAGGGGCATTGAAACCGTCTTGTTAAGCTACTGTGACCTCCACTTCTCTTCTATGGGGCATTGATATTGTGTTTTTATTCCACTGTAACATCCACCACTTGTCCAAGGGGCATTAAAACCGTCTTGTTAAGCTACTGTGATCTCCACGTCTCTTCCAAGGGGCATTGATATTGTCTTTTTAATCCACTGCGACCTCCACACTCTTCCAAGGGGCATGAAAACCGTCTTATTAAGCTGCTATGACCTCCAAGTCTCTTCCACTGGACATTGATAATGTCTTTTTTTTCCACTGCGACCTCCACCGATCTTCCAAGGGGCAATAAAACAGTCTTGTAAAGCTACTGTGACCTCCACGTCTCTTCCAGGGGGCATTGATATTGTCTTTTTATTCCACTGTAACCTCCACCACTCTTCTCACGGGCATTAAAACCGTCTTGTTAAGCTACTGTGACCTCCACGTCTCTTCCAAGGGGCATTAAAACCGTCTTGTTAAACCACTCTGAAATCCACATCTTTTCCAAGGGGCATTAAAACCGCATTGTTAAGCTACTGTGACCTCCACGTCTCTTCCCCTGGGCATTGATATTGTCTTTTTATTCCACAGCGACCTCCACCACTCTTCCAAGGGGCATTAAAACCGTCTTGTTAAGCTACTGTGACCTCCACGTCTTTTCCACGGGGCATTGATTTTGTCTTTTTATTCCACTGCGACCTCCACCACTCTTCCAAGGGGCATTGACGTTGACGTTTTATTCCACTGCAACCTCCACCACTCTTCCAAGGGGAATTAAAACGGTCTTCTTAAGCTACTGTGATCTCCACGTCTCTTCTACAGGGCATTGATATTGTGTTTTTATTCCACTGTAACCTCAACCACTCATCCAAGGGGTATTAAAACCGTCTTTTTAAGATACTGTAATCTCCACGTCTCTTCCAAGGGGCATTGATATTGTCTTTTTATTACACTGCGACCTCCACCTCTCTTCCAAGGGGCATTAAAACCGTCTTTTAAAGCTACTGTGACCTCCCCGTCTCTTCCAAGGGGCATTAAAACCATTTTACTAAACCACTCTGAACTCCACAGCTCTTCCGAGGGGCATTAAAACCGCATTGTTAAGCTACTGTGACCTCCACGTCTCTTCCCCTGGGCATTGATATTTTCTTTTTATTCCACAGAGACCTCCACCAGTCTTCCTAGGGGTATTAAAACTGTCTTGTTAAGCTACTGTGACCTCCACGTCTCTTCTACGGGGCATTGATATTGTCTTTTTATTCCACTGCGACCTCCACCTCTCTTCCAAGGGGCATGAAAACTGTCTTGTTAAGCTACTGTGACCTCCACCACTCTTCCACTGTGCATTGGTTTTTTCGTTTTATTCCACTGTAACCTCCACCACTTTTCCAAGGGGCATTAAAACCGCATTTTAAGCTACTGTGTTCTCCACATCTCTTCCACGGGGCATTAATATTTTCTTTTTATTCCATAGCGACCTCCACCACTCTGCCAAGGGGCATTAAAACCATCTTGTTAAGCTACTGTGACCTCCACAACTCTTCCACGGGGCATTGATATTGTCTTTTTATTTCACTGCGACCTCCACCAATCTTCCAAGGGGCATTGAAACCGTCTTGTTAAGCTACTGTGACCTCCACTTCTCTTCTATGGGGCATTGATATTGTGTTTTTATTCCACTGTAACATCCACCACTTGTCCAAGGGGCATTAAAAACGTCTTGTTAAGCTACTGTGATCTCCACGTCTCTTCCAAGGGGCATTGATATTGTCTTTTTAATCCACTGCGACCTCCACACTCTTCCAAGGGGCATGAAAACCGTCTTATTAAGCTGCTATGACCTCCAAGTCTCTTCCACTGGACATTGATAATGTCTTTTTTTTCCACTGCGACCTCCACCGATCTTCCAAGGGGCAATAAAACAGTCTTGTAAAGCTACTGTGACCTCCACGTCTCTTCCAGGGGGCATTGATATTGTCTTTTTATTCCACTGTAACCTCCACCACTCTTCTCACGGGCATTAAAACCGTCTTGTTAAGCTACTGTGACCTCCACGTCTCTTCCAAGGGGCATTAAAACCGTCTTGTTAAACCACTCTGAAATCCACATCTTTTCCAAGGGGCATTAAAACCGCATTGTTAAGCTACTGTGACCTCCACGTCTCTTCCCCTGGGCATTGATATTGTCTTTTTATTCCACAGCGACCTCCACCACTCTTCCAAGGGGCATTAAAACCGTCTTGTTAAGCTACTGTGACCTCCACGTCTTTTCCACGGGGCATTGATTTTGTCTTTTTATTCCACTGCGACCTCCACCACTCTTCCAAGGGGCATTGACGTTGACGTTTTATTCCACTGCAACCTCCACCACTCTTCCAAGGGGAATTAAAACGGTCTTCTTAAGCTACTGTGATCTCCACGTCTCTTCTACAGGGCATTGATATTGTGTTTTTATTCCACTGTAACCTCAACCACTCATCCAAGGGGTATTAAAACCGTCTTTTTAAGATACTGTAATCTCCACGTCTCTTCCAAGGGGCATTGATATTGTCTTTTTATTACACTGCGACCTCCACCTCTCTTCCAAGGGGCATTAAAACCGTCTTTTAAAGCTACTGTGACCTCCCCGTCTCTTCCAAGGGGCATTAAAACCATTTTACTAAACCACTCTGAACTCCACAGCTCTTCCGAGGGGCATTAAAACCGCATTGTTAAGCTACTGTGACCTCCACGTCTCTTCCCCTGGGAATTGATATTTTCTTTTTATTCCACAGAGACCTCCACCAGTCTTCCTAGGGGTATTAAAACTGTCTTGTTAAGCTACTGTGACCTCCACGTCTCTTCTACGGGGCATTGATATTGTCTTTTTATTCCACTGCGACCTCCACCTCTCTTCCAAGGGGCATGAAAACTGTCTTGTTAAGCTACTGTGACCTCCACCACTCTTCCACTGTGCATTGGTTTTTTCGTTTTATTCCACTGTAACCTCCACCACTTTTCCAAGGGGCATTAAAACCGCATTTTAAGCTACTGTGTTCTCCACATCTCTTCCACGGGGCATTAATATTTTCTTTTTATTCCATAGCGACCTCCACCACTCTGCCAAGGGGCATTAAAACCATCTTGTTAAGCTACTGTGACCTCCACAACTCTTCCACGGGGCATTGATATTGTCTTTTTATTTCACTGCGACCTCCACCAATCTTCCAAGGGGCATTGAAACCGTCTTGTTAAGCTACTGTGACCTCCACTTCTCTTCTATGGGGCATTGATATTGTGTTTTTATTCCACTGTAACATCCACCACTTGTCCAAGGGGCATTAAAACCGTCTTGTTAAGCTACTGTGATCTCCACGTCTCTTCCAAGGGGCATTGATATTGTCTTTTTAATCCACTGCGACCTCCACACTCTTCCAAGGGGCATGAAAACCGTCTTATTAAGCTGCTATGACCTCCAAGTCTCTTCCACTGGACATTGATAATGTCTTTTTTTTCCACTGCGACCTCCACCGATCTTCCAAGGGGCAATAAAACAGTCTTGTAAAGCTACTGTGACCTCCACGTCTCTTCCAGGGGGCATTGATATTGTCTTTTTATTCCACTGTAACCTCCACCACTCTTCTCACGGGCATTAAAACCGTCTTGTTAAGCTACTGTGACCTCCACGTCTCTTCCAAGGGGCATTAAAACCGTCTTGTTAAACCACTCTGAAATCCACATCTTTTCCAAGGGGCATTAAAACCGTCTTTTAAAGCTACTGTGACCTCCCCGTCTCTTCCAAGGGGCATTAAAACCATTTTACTAAACCACTCTGAACTCCACAGCTCTTCCGAGGGGCATTAAAACCGCATTGTTAAGCTACTGTGACCTCCACGTCTCTTCCCCTGGGCATTGATATTTTCTTTTTATTCCACAGAGACCTCCACCAGTCTTCCTAGGGGTATTAAAACCGTCTTGTTAAGCTACTGTGACCTCCACGTCTCTTCTACGGGGTATTGATATTGTCTTTTTATTCCACTGCGACCTCCACCTCTCTTCCAAGGGGCATAAAAACAGTCTTGTTAAGCTACTGTGATCTCCACGTCTCTTCCAAGGGGAATTGATATTGTCTTTTTATTCCACTACGAACTCCTCCGATGTGCGAAGGGGCATTAAAACCGTCTTGTTAATCTACTGGGACCTCCACGTCCCTTTCACGGGGCATTGATATTGTTTTTTTATTCCAATGTAACCTCCACCACTCTTCTAAGGGGCATTGAAACCGTCTTGTTAAGCTACTGTGACCTCCACGTCTTTTCCACGTGGCATTGATATTGTCTTTTTATTTCACTGTAACCTCCACCACTCTACCAAGGGGCATTAAAATTGTCTTGTTAAGCTACTGTCTCCTCCACGTCTCTTCCAAGGGGCATTAAAACAGTATTGTTAAACCACTCGGAACTCCACAGCTCTTCCAAGGGGCATTGATATTGTCTTTTTAGTCCAATGTAACCTCCACCACTCTTCTAAGGGGCATTAAAACCATCTTGTTAAGCTACTGTGACCTCCACGTCTTTTCCAAGTGGCTTTGATATTGTCTTTTTATTCCACTGCAACCTCCACCACTCTTTCAATGGGCATTGATATTGTCTTTTTATACCACTGTAACCTCCACCACTTTTCCAAGGGGCATTAAAACCGTCTTTTTAAGCTACTGTGACCTCCACGTCTCTTCCAAGGGGAAATTTATATTGTCTTTTTATTCCACTGCGACCTCCACACTCTTACAAGGGTCGTTAAAACCATATTCTTAAGCTGCTGTAACCTCCAACTCTCTTCCACTGGACATTGATATTGTCTTTTTATTCCACTGCGATCTCGATCGCTCTTCCAAGGGGCATTAAAGCCGTCTTGTAAAGCTACTGTGACCTCCACGTCTCTTCCACGGGGCATTGATATTGTCTTTTTATTCCACTGTAACCTCCCCTACTTTTCCAAGGGACATTAAAACCGTGTTGTTAAGCTACTGTGACCTCCACGTCTCTTCCAAGGAGCATTAAAACCGTGTTGTTGAACCACTCTGAACTCAACAGCTCTTCCAAGGGGCAATAAAACCCTCTTGTTAAGCTACTGTGATCTCCACATCTCTTCCACGGAGCATTGATATTGTCTTTTTTTTACAATGCGACCTCCACCCCTCTACCAAGGGGCATTAAAAGTGTCTTGTTAAGCTACTATGACCTCAACGTCTCTTCCACGGGCATTGATATTGTCTTTTTATTCCACTGCGACCTCCACCACTCTTCCAAGGGACATTAAAATGCCTTGTTAAGCTACTGTGACCTCCACGTCTCTTCCATGGGGCATTTATACTGCAATTTTAATCAACTGCGATCTCCACTACTCTTCCACGGGACATTGATATTGTCTTTTTATTCCACTGCTACCTACACCACTTTTCCCAGGGACATTTAATCTGTCTTGTTAAGCTACTTTGACCTCCACGTCTCTTCCACGTGGCATTGATATTGGCTTTTTATTCCACTGCGACCTCCACCACTCTTTCACGGGGCATTGATATTGTCGTTTTATTCCCTGCGACCTCCACCACTCTTCAAAGGGGCAATAAAACCATCATGTTAAGCTACTGTGACCTCCACGTCTCTTCCAAGGGGCATTGATATTGTCTTTGTTTTCCTCTGTGACCTCCACCACTCTTCCATGTTGCATTAAAACCGTCTTGTAAAGCTACTGTGATCTCCACGTCTCTTCCACAGGGCATTGATATTGTCTTTTTAATCCACTGTAACCTCCACCACTTTTCCAAGGGGCAATAAAACCGTCTTGTTAAGCAACTGTGACCTCCACGTCTCTTTCACGGGGCATTGATATTGTCATTTTATTCCACTGCGACCTCCACCACTCTTTCACGACGCATTGATATTGTCGTTTTATTCCACTGCGACCTCCACCACATTTCAAAGGGGCATTAAAAAAGTCTTGTTAAGCTACTGTGATCTCCACCACTCTTCCACGGGGCATTGATATTGTCTTTTTATTCCACTGCGACCTCCACCACACTTCCAAGGGGCAATAAAACCATCTTGTTAAGCTACTGTCACCTTCACGTCTCTTCCAAGGGGCATTAAAACCGTCTTATTAAACCACTCTGAACTCCACAGCTCTTCCAAGGGGCATTAAAACCGTCTTGTTAAGCTACTGTGACCTCCACGTCTTTTCCACTGGGCATTGATATTGTCTTTTTATTCCACTGCGACCTCAACCACTCTTCCAAGGGGCATTAAAACCGTCTTGTTAAGCTACTGTGACCTCCACGTCTCTTCTACTGGCATTGATATTGTGTTTTTATTCCACTGTAACTTCCACCACTCATCCAAGGAGCATTAAAACCATCTTGTTAAGCTGCTGTGATTTCCACGTCTCTTCCAAGGGGCATTGATATTCTCTTTTTATTCCACTGAGACCTCCACCACTGTTCCAAGGGGCATTAAAACTGTATTGTTAAGCTACTGTGACCTCCACGTCTTTTCCACGGGGTATTGATATTGTCTTTTTATTCCACTGTGACCTCCACCACTCTTCCAAGGGGCATTGATATTGTCTTTGTTTTCCACTGCGACCTCCACCTCTCTTCCAGGGGGCATTAAAACCGTCTTGTAAAGCTACTGTGATCTTCACGTCTCTTCCACGGGGCATTGATATTGTCTTTTTATTCCACTGCGACCTCCACCACACTTCCAAGGGGCAATAAAACCATCTTGTTAAGCTACTGTCACCTTCACGTCTCTTCCAAGGGGCATTAAAACCGTCTTATTAAACCACTCTGAACTCCACAGCTCTTCCAAGGGGCATTAAAACCGTCTTGTTAAGCTACTGTGACCTCCACGTCTTTTCCACTGGGCATTGATATTGTCTTTTTATTCCACTGCGACCTCAACCACTCTTCCAAGGGGCATTAAAACCGTCTTGTTAAGCTACTGTGACCTCCACGTCTCTTCTACTGGCATTGCTATTGTGTTTTTATTCCACTGTAACTTCCACCACTCATCCAAGGAGCATTAAAACCATCTTGTTAAGCTGCTGTGATTTCCACGTCTCTTCCAAGGGGCATTGATATTGTCTTTTTATTCCACTGAGACCTCCACCACTGTTCCACGGGGCATTAAAACTGTATTGTTAAGCTACTGTGACCTCCACGTCTTTTCCACGGGGTATTGATATTGTCTTTTTATTCCACTGTGACCTCCACCACTCTTCCAAGGGGCATTGATATTGTCTTTGTTTTCCACTGCGACCTCCAACTCTCTTCCAGGGGACATTAAAACCGTCTTGTAAAGCTACTGTGATCTTCACGTCTCTTCCACGGGGCATTGATATTGTCTTTTTATTCCACTGCGACCTCCACCACTGTTCCAAGGGGCTTTAAAACTGTATTGTTAAGCTACTGTGACCTCCACGTCTTTTCTACGGGGCATTGATATTGTATTTTTATTCCACTGTGACCTCCACCACTCTTCCAAGGGACATTGATATTGTCTTTTTATTAAACTGCGATCTCCACCACTCTTCCAAGGGGCATAAAAAACGTTTTGTTAAGCTACTGTGACCTCCACGTCTCTTCCACTGGGCATTGATATTGTCTTTTTATTCCACTGCGACCTCCACCACTTTACCCAGGGACATTTAATCTGTCTTGTTAAGCTACTGTGACCTCCCCGTCTCTTCCACGGGGCATTGATATTGTTTTTTTATTCGACTGCGACCTCCACCACTCTTCCAAGGGGCATTGATATTATTTTTTATTCCACTGCGTCCTCCACCACTCTTCCAAAGGGCATTAAATCTGTCTTGTTAAACGACTGTGACCTCCACGTCTCTTCCCATGGGCATTGTTATTGTCTTTTTAATAAACTGCGACCTCCACCACTCTTCCAAGGGGCATTGATTTTGTCTTTTAATTCCACTGCGACCTCCACCACTCTTCCAAGGGGTAATAAAACCATCATGTTAAGCTACTGTGACCTCCACGTCTCTTCCAAGTTCCATTGATATTGTCTCTGTATTCTACTGCGACCTCCACCACTCTTCCAAGGGGCATTAAAACAGTCTTGTAAAGCTAATGTGATCTCCACGTCTCTTCCACGGGGCATTGATATTACCTTTTTATTCCACTGTAACCTCCACCACTCTACCAAAGGGTATTAAAACCGTTTTGTTAAGATACTGTGACCTTCAAGTCTCTTCCCCGGGGCATTGATATTGTCATTTTATTCCACTGCGACCTCCACCACACTTCCAAGGGGCATTAAAACCGTCATGTTAAGCTACTGTGACCTCCACGTCTCTTCCAGGGGCATTGATATTGTCTTTTCATTCCACTGTAACCTCCACCACTCTACCAAGGGGCATTAAAATCTTCTTGGTAAGCTACTGTCACCTCCACGTCTCTTCCAAGTGGCATTAAAACTGTCTTGTTAAACCACTCTGAACTCCACAGCTCTTCCATTGGGCATTAAAACAGCCTTGTTAAGTTACTGTGACCTCCATGAATCTTCCACGAGCATTGATATATTTTTTTTATTCCACTGCAACCTCCATCACTCTTTCAAGTGGCATTTAAACCGTCTTGTTAAGCTACTGTTACCTACACTTCTCTTCTACGCGGCATTGATATTGTCTTTTTCTTCCACTGCGACCTCCACTACTCTTCCAAGTGTCATTGATATTATCTTTTTATTCCACTGAGACCTCCATCACACTTCCAAGGGGCATTAAAACCGTCTTGTTGAGATAATGTGACCTCCACGTCTCTTCCACGGGAAATTGATATTGTTATTTTATTCTACTGTAACCCCCACCTCCCTGACAAGGGGCATTAAAACAGTCTTGTTAAGCTACTTTGTCCTCCACGTCTCTTCCAAGGGGCATTAAAAAAAGTCTTGCTAAACCACTCTGAACTCCACAGCTGTTCCAAGGGGCATTAAAACCATCTTGTTAAGCTACTGTGACCTCCAAGTCTCTTCCACCGGGCATTGACTTTGTCTTTTTATTCCACTGCGACCTCCACCACTCCTCCAAGGGGCAATGATATTTTCTTTTTATTCCACTGCGACCTCCACCACTCTTCCAAGGGGCATTAAAACCATCTTGTTAAGCTACTGTGACCTCCACATCTCTTCCACGGGGCATTGATATTGTCTCTTTATTCCACTGCTACCTCCACCACTCTTCCATTGGGCATTAAAACCATCTTGTTAAGCTACTGTGACCTCCACGTATATTCCAAGGGGCATTGATATTGGGTTTTTATTCCACTGTAACTTCCACCACTCATCCAAGGGGCATTAAAACCGTCTTGTTAAGCTACTGTGACCTCCACGTCTCTACCACGTGGCATTGATATTGTCTTTTTATTCCACTGCGACCTCCACCAATCTTCCAAGGGATTTTTAATCTGTCTTGTTAAGCTACTGTGACCTCCACGTCTCATCCACGGGGCATTGATATTGTCTTTTTATTCCACTGCGAACTCCACCACTCTTTCAAGGGGCATTGATATTATCTTTTTATTCCACTGCAACCTCCACCACTCTTCCAAGGGGCAATAAAACCATCAAGTTAAGCTACTGTGACCTCCACGTCTCTTCCACGGGGTATTGATATTGTCTTATTATTCCACTGCGACCTCCACCACTCTTCCAAGGGGCATTTAAACCATCTTGTTAAGCTACTGTGACCTCCACGTCTCTTCCACGGGGCATTGGTGTTGTCTTTTTCTTCCACTGCGACCTCCACCACTCTTCCAAGGGGCATTGATATTGTCTTTTTATTCCACTGCATCCTCCACCTCTCTTCCAAGAGGCATTAAAACCATTTTTTAAGCTACTGTGACCTCCACGTCTCTTCCACAGGGCATTCATATTGTCTCTTTATTCTACTGTAACCTCCCCCAGTCTTCCAAGGAACATTGAAACCATCTTGTTAATCTACTGTCATCTCCACGTCTCTTCCAAGGGGCATTAAAACCATCTTGTTAAACGACTTTGGACTCCACAGTTCTTCCAAGGGGCATTAAAATCATCTTGTTAAGCTACTGTGAAATCCTCGTCTCTTCCACAGGAAATTTATATTGTCTTTTTATTCCACTACGACCTCCACCACTCTGCCAATGGGCATTGGTATTGTCTTTTTATTCCACTGCGACCTCCACACTCTTTCAAGGGGCATTAAAACCATCTTGTTACCCTGCTGTAACCTCCAAGTCTCTTCCAGTGGACATTGACATTGTCTTTTTATTCCACTGCAACATCCACCGCTCTTCCAAGGGGCATTAAAACCGTCTTGTAAAGCTACTGTGACCTCCACGTCTCTTCCATGGGGCATAGATATTGTAATTTTATTCCACTGCGACCTCCACTACTCTTCCACGGGGCATTGATATTGTCGTTTTATTCCACTACAACCTCCACCACACTTTCAAGGGGCATTAAAACCGTCTTGTTAAGCTACTTTGACCTCCACGTCACTTTCATGGGGCATTGATATTGTCATTTTATTCCACTGTGACCTCCTCCACTCTTTCACGGGGCATTGATATTGTCGTTTTATTCCACTGCGACCTCCACCACATTTCAAAGTGGCATTAAAGAACTCTTATTATGCTACTGTGACCTCCACCACTCTTCCACGGGGCATTGATATTGTCGTTTTAATCCACTGCAACCTCCACCACACTTCCAAGGAGCATTAAAACCATCTGGTTAAGCTACTGTGACCTCCACGTATATTCCACGGGCATTGATATTGGGTGTTTATTCCACTGTATCCTCCATCACTCCTCCAAGGGGCATTAAAACCATCTTGTTAAGCTACTGTGACCTCCACGTCTCTTCCACGGGGCATTGATATTGTCTTTTTATTCCACTGCGACCTCCACCAGTCTTCCAAGGGACATTTAATCTGTCTTGTTAAGCTACTGTGACCTCCACGTCTCTTCCACGGGGCATTGATATTGTCTTTTTATTCCACTGCGACCTTCACCACTCTTTCAAGGGGCATTGATATTATCTTTTTATTCCACTGCAACCTCCACCACTCTTCCAAGGGACAATAAAACCATCATGTTAAGCTACTGTGACCTCCATGTCTCTTCCACGGGGTATTGATATTGTCTTATTATTCCACTACAACCTCCACCACAGTTTCAAGGGGCATTAAAACTGTCTTGTTAAGCTACTGTGACCTCCACGTCTCTTTCACGGGGCATTGATATTGTCATTTTATTCCACTGTGACCTCCTCCACTCTTTCACGGGGCATTGATATTGTCGTTTTATTCCACTGCGACCTCCACCACATTTCAAAGTGGCATTAAAGAAGTCTTATTATGCTACTGTGACCTCCACCACTCTTCCACGGGGCATTGATATTGTCGTTTTATTCCACTGCAACCTCCACCACACTTCCAAGGAGCATTAAAAAAATCTTGTTAAGCTACTGTGACCTCCACGTCTCTTCCACGGGGCATTGGTGTTGTCTTTTTCCTCCACTGCGACGTCCACCACTCTTCCAAGGGGCATTGATATTGTCTTATTATTCCACTGCGACCTCCACCACTCTTCCAAAGGGCATTTAAACCATCTTGTTAAGCTACTGTGACCTCCACGTCTCTTCCACGGGGCATTGGTGTTGTCTTTTTCCTCCACTGCGACGTCCACCACTCTTCCAAGGGGCATTGATATTGTCTTTTTATTCCACTGCGACCTCCACCTCTCTTCCAAGGGGCATTAAACCATTTTGTTAAGCTACTGTGACCTCCATGTCTCTTCCACGGGGCATTCATATTGTCTTTTTATTCTACTGTAACCTCCTCGACCCTTCCAAGGAACATTAAAACCATCTTGGTAAGATACTGTCACCTCGATTTCTCTTCCAATAGGCATTAAAACCATCTTGTTAAACGACTTTGGACTCCACAGCTCTTCCAAGGGGCATTAAAACCATCTTGTTAAGCTACTGTGACCCCCACGTCTCTTCTACGCGGCATTGATATTGTGTTTTTATTCCACTGTAACCTCCACCACTCGTCCAATTGGCATTAAAACTGTCTTGTTAAGCTACTGTGACCACCACGTCTCTTCCACAGGAAATTTATATTGTCTTTTTATAACACTACGACCTCCACCACTCTTCCAAGGGTCATTGGTATTGTATTTTTATTCCACTGCAACCTCCACACTCTTACAAGGGGCATTAAAACCATCTTGTTAAGCTGCTGTATCCTCCAAGTCTCTTCCACTGGACATTGATATTGTCTTTTTATTCCACTACGACCTCCACCGCTCCTCCAAGGGGCATTAAAACCATCTTGTAAAGCTACTGTGACCTCCACTTTTCTTCCACGGGGCATTGATATTGCCTTTTTATTCCACTGTAACCTCCACCACTTTTCCAAGGGGCATTAAAACCGTCTTGTTAAGCTACTGTGACCTCCACGTCTCTTCCAAGGGGCATTAAAACCGTCTTGTTGAACCACTCTGAACTCCACAGCTATTCCAAGGGGCAATAAAACTGTCTTGTTAATCTACTGTGATCTCCAATTCTCTTCCACGGGCACTGATATTGTCTTTCTATTCCACTGCGACCTCCATCACTCTTCTTAGGGGCATTAAAACCGCATTGTTAAGCTACTGTGACCTCCACGTCTCTTTCATCGCGTATTGATATTGTAATTTTTTTCCTCTGCGACCTCCACTACTCTTCCACGGGGCATTGATATTGTACTACAACCTCCACCACACTTCCAAGGGGCATTAAAACCGTCTTGTTAAGCTACTGTGACCTCCACGTCTCTTTCACTGGGCATTGATATTGTCATTTTATTCCACTGTGACCTCCACCACTCTTCCACGGGGCATTGATATTGTCGTTTTATTCCACTGCAACCCCACCACACTTCCAAGGGGCAATAAAACCATCTTGTTAAGCTACTGTCAACTTTACGTCTCTTCCAAGGCACATTAAAACCGTCTTTTTAAACCACTTTGAACTCCACAGCTCTTCCAAGGGGCATTAAAACCGTCTTGTTAAGCTACTGTGAACTCCACATCTTTTCCACGGGGCATTGATATTGTCTTTTTATTCCACTGCGACCTCCACCACTATTCCAAGGGGCATTAAAACCGTCTTGATAAGCTACTGTGACCTCCACGTCTCTTCTACTGGCATTGATATTGTGTTTTTATTCCACTGTAACTTCCACCACTCGTCCAAGGGGCATTAAAACCATCTTGTTAAACTACTGTGATTTTCACGTCTCTTCCAAGGGGCATTGATGTTGTCTTTTTATTTCACTGCGACCTCCACCACTCTTCCATGGGGCATTAAAACTGTATTGTTAAGCTACTGTGACCTCCGCGTCTTTTCCACGGGGCATTGATATTGTCTTTTTATTCCACTGCGACCTCCACCACTCTTCCAAGGGGCATTGATATTATTTTTTATTCCACTGCGACCTCCACCACTTTTTCAAGGGGCATTAAATCTGTCTTGTTAAACGCCTGTGACCTCCACGTCTCTTCCACTGGGCATTGATATTGTCTTTTTAATAAACTGCGACCTCCACCATTCTTCCAAGGGGCAATAAAACCATCATGTTAAGCTACTGTGACCTCCACGTCTCTTCCAAGGGGCATTGATATTGTCTTTGTATTCCACTGCGACCTCCACCGCTCTTCCAAGGGGCATTAAAACCGTCTTGTAAACCTACTGTGATCTCCACGTCTCTTCCAAGGGGCATTAAAACCGTCTTGTTGAACCACTCTGAACTCCACAGCTCTTCCAAGGGGCATTAAAACCGTCTTGTTAAGCTACTGTGATCTCCACGTCTCTTCCACGGGGCATTGATATTGTCTTTTTATTCCACTGTAACCTCTACCAAGGGGCATTAAAACCTTCTTTTTAAGCTGTTGTGACCTCCACGTCTCTTCCAAGGGGCATTAAAACCGTTGTGATCTCCACGTCTCTTCCCTGGAGCATTGATATTGTCTTTTTATTCCACTGCGACCTTCACCACTCTTCCAAGGGGCATTACAACCGTCTTATTAAGCTACTATGACCTCAAGTTCTCTTCCACGGGCAATGATATTGTCTTTTTATTCCACTGCAACCTCCACCACTCTTCCAAGGGGCAATAAAACAGTCTTGTTAAGCTACTGTGACCTCCACGTCTCTTCCACGGGGCATTGATATTGTCATTTTATGCCACTGCGACCTCCACCACTCTTCCACGGGGCATTGATATTGTCGATTTATTCCACTGCGACCTCCACCACACTTCCATGGGGCATTAAAACCGTCTTGTTAAGCTACTGTGACCTCCACGTCTCTTCCACGGGGCATTGATATTGTCATTTTGTTCCACTGCGACCTCCACCACTCTTCCACGGGGCATTGATATTGTCGTTTTATTCCACTGCGACCTCCACCATACTTCCAAGGATCATGAAAACGGTCTTGTTAAGCTACTGTGACCTCCACCACTCTTCCATGGTGCATTGATTTTGTCGTTTTATTCCACTGCGACCTCCACCTCATTTTTAAGGTGCATTAAAACCGTCTTGTTAAGATACTGTGATCTCCACGTGTCTTCCCAGGTGCAATGATATTGTATTTTTATTCCACTGCGACCTCCACCACTCTTCTACGGGGCATTGATATTGTCGTTTTATTCCACTGCGACCTCCACCACACTTCCAAGGGGCATGAAAACTGTCTTGTTAAGTTACTGTAACCTCCACCACTCTTCCACGGTGCATTGATTTTGTCGTTTTATTCCACTGCGACCTCCACCACACTTTTAAGGGGCATTAAAACCGTCTTGCTAAGCTTCTGTCACCTCCACGTCTCCTCCACGGGGCATCGATGTTGTCTTTTTATTCCACTGCGACCTCCACCACCCTTCCAAGGGGCATTGATATTGTCCTTTTATTCCTCTGTAACCTCCACCACTTTTCCAAGGGGCATTAAAACCGTCTTTTTAAGCTACTGTGACCTCCACGTCTCTTCCAAAGGGCATTAAAACCATCTTGTTAAAGCACTCTGAACTCCACAGATCTTCCAAGGGGCATTAAAACCGCATTTTAAGCTACTGTGTCCTCCACATCTCTTCCACGGGGCATTAGTATTGTCTTTTTATTCCACAGCGACTTCCACCACTCTTCCAAGGGGCATTAAAACCATCTTGTTAAGCTCCTGTGACCTCCACGTCTCTTCCACGGGGCATTGATATTGTATTTTTATTCCACAGCGACCTCCACCACTCTTCCAATGGGCATTTAAACCGCATTGTTAAGCTACTGTATCCTCTACGTCTCTTCCACTGGTCATTTATATTTTCTTTTTATTCCACTGGGACCTCCACCACTGTTCCAATGGGCATTAAAACCGTCTTGTTAAGCTACTCTGACCTCCACGTCTCTTCCACGGGGCATTGATATTGTCTTTTTCTTCCACTGCGACTTCCACCACTCTTCCAAGGGGCATTGATATTGTCTTTTTATTCCACTACGACCTCCATCACACTTCCAATGGGCATTAAAACCGCATTGTTAAGCTACTGTGTCCTCCACGTCTCTTCCATTGGGCATTTATATTTTCTTTTTATTCCACTGCGACCTCCACGACTCTTCCAAGGGGCATTAAAACCATCTTGTTAAGCTACTCTGACCTCCACGTCTCTTCCACGGGGACATTGATATTGTCTTTTTATTCCACTGTAACCTCCATCACTCTTCCAAGGGGCATTAAAACCATCTTGTTAAGTTACTGTGACCTCCACGTCTATTCCAAGGGGCATTAAAACAGTCTTGTTAAGTTACTGTGTCCTCCATGTCTCTTCCACGGGCATTGGTATATTTTTTTTACTCACTGCAACCTCCACCACTCTTTCAATTGGCATTTAAACCATCTTGTTAAGCTACTGTGACCTACACTTCTCTTCTACGCCGCATTGATATTGTCTTTTTCTTCCACTGCGACTAGTGTTGAGCCACCCCCGTAGTGTTCGAGTTCGGTTCGGTTCGTCGAACACCCGTGTGTTCGCCCAACTGTTCGTCGAACTGTTTGTCGAACACCTATGAACACCATTAAAACCAATGGCAGGCAAACAAAAACACATAGAAACACATAGAAAACACCTTCAAAGGTGTCCAAAACCTGACAAACTGCTCAGAAGACACAACTAATACATGGAAAAGTGACAAGTACATATAGTCATGTGAAAAGAAAAGAGGTGGAGGAGTAAAAGGAGGCAGAGACACAGATATAGGCATGCCATGCCCTTCTAAAAGCAAAGAAGTGCGAAGCCGACCCGGCCAGTCCGTTCCTGCCCGTGCCACCTCCGTGTCGCTGGGTTCGTGCCAGAGCCGCGGTGGACCCTGACGGCCAGCCCCCCCCTCTCCCAATACTGGTGCCCGTCCGCTGGTGGGTCGAGCCCCCCCGCAGTGGGGGGGGGGGAGTAACATCTGCAGAAGAAAGTCCATCTTCCAGCCAAACTAAGATGTCGACTTTTTTTTGTGGACAATGTGATAAGATCCCTTTCTTACAGCCACGCCAATCGCTACAAATTCCAGATGAGGCACAAAAACAGCAGGTGCTTCAACGGATATCAAGTGCTCCTTCAAGTGGGCTCTCCTCCACCTCAACTTCAACATCACAAATACTCCAGTCCTCAGAGGTGTCACCCCAATCGCACTTGCTTCCTCACAGCTCCCAAGTCTCCAGCTGCCCTTCTGAGTATGGGGTAACACAGATGGTTGAGTCTGCACAGCTGTTTACTCATACTATAGCCTGAGAAACGGAGGTCTACTCCAGAGCTTCTGTTAATCCAGACGAGGAAATGATCTGCACTGATGCCCAGAATCTTTATAAGTCGGATCCAGGACCAGATGAAGAAGGTTCTGAGCATAATGTAGACCCTTGTTCCCAAACTGTAACTCCTGTTGGTGGAGACAATGAGGAAGATGATGATGAGACTCAAATACCTGATTGGAGCGACAACTTGACTTTTCGGTCAGGGCAGGAAGAGGTTGGCTCTGAGGACGATGGGTGTGAGAACACACAGGGTGATGATGACGAGGTTGGAGATCCCACTTACTGTCAACCCACAGTCAGCCAGTCGATGAGGTCAGCAGAGGAGGTGGAGGAGGATGTGACTAGCCCAGGGGATGGGGATGACTCAGTACCCGGGCCTTTGCCTGGCCTTGGGGATGTCGCGGTGGTCGGCTCCCTGGCCCGTACCCTGGGGTCACTCTTTAAAAGGGTGGATAATTGTTAATTTTATAAGAGTTCGTGACGCCACCTGTGGTATCTGGTGAGAAGCACCAGCGCTGCAGCAGTCCACTGAGTCCCGTAATAAGGCAGCTCAATGGTATAGCTCCCCACAGGTGGAGCTAGGTCTCAGGGCAGCGTATGCAGGGGGAATGCAGGACAGGCAAGACCCAGCTGGGTCAGACCAAGAACGGGAACGGACACGGTAGTCACTTCAGTACCTTTTACTGGTGGAAATTCAGGCACATCCCGGAGCACTGTAGGGTGAAGGGTGCATATCAGGATCCTCCCCAATGAGCGGGTGTAGGGCCTCCTGTTTCTTGCCTCTGCGTAGTAAGTTTCTGACCTGCCTGGAGCTAGGCCTAACTTTGTCTCTGTCCTGCACTGGCTGACCTTGTGGTAGGGCCTTCTCTTGGAGTTCACGCTCCCAGTATGCGAGGCCTAAGCGTCTCCTGGCTCTGTTACTTATCAGCACCTTAGCGATCTTGCGACTTGTAGTTCTCCAGGGAGTCCGGTTATGCCTTACTGGGTCATAGAGATCCCGGTAAGCTCGGATCCGGTGTCTGGTAAATGCTTCGGGGTGAGCTGGTTAAGCTCCTCTGCCCCTTATGTACTAACTCGCCACTCGCCTTCGGCCTACTTGGGCCCTCACTAGGCTATACACACTAACGGCAGCTTGCCGCGCTTCACCGATCTCATGGCGCCGGCACACCTTAAGCTCTATCTGGGCTCCCTGAATCTAGCTAGCAGGAGCCTCGTGCTCCACTGCTGAACTATTAACTGAGTTCTCTAGACTAGACTGAGCTCCACTGCAGACTGACCTCTCTTAGGCTTCTCTACTGCAGGAACTCTTCAGAGGAAATGAACTGCCTAGCTCCACCTTCCCTATTTATATCCCTAACGGGCTCCCTCTGTTGATCTGAGGTGGAAGGTGGAGATGTGTGAATGTTTATGGGGGCCTCTTGTGGAGGGTTCCATCAATGCACTCTTCTAGGATCTGTGATACCAAGCGCAGCGGGGCGTCACAGATGCTATTGACGATGAGGTTTGGTTGCGCCTTCCTGGACAGAGACGGGGTACTGGAAGCACGTCAACAACTGCATCCTCAACCACAACTCTGGCTCTGACCACAAGTCGTGGTGGCTCTTCAGGTCGCATGGGCTCTAAGCCTTGTATAGCCTGGGCATTTTTTCAGATCGATAAGGATGACCCAACTCGTGTTATCTGTAATATTTGTCACCAAAAGCTAAGTGGAGGCCAAAAAATCCATAGTTTGAGTACTTTATGCATGTACCGTCACATGGATATGAAGCATAAGTTGCAGTGGGAAGCTCACCGTGCTACAATGCGGCCTAGCGGGCCGGGCCAACCACTGTCTGCCCCATCTTGTGCATCCGCAGCCTCTTCATCCTCTGTGACTGGGGGGACAGCAGTCACACATGTTTTTGGACGCAGACCTGCCACCTCTTTACCCGCAACAGCCAGTGTGATTGGCAGGTCGTCAGTTCATTGAGAAGTGGAAACACCTGCTGGTGTTGAGCGCACTCCGACATCGAGAGCACCACCTTTGGATCAAGGCAACCTAACATGTCCGCCTGCATCTTCCTCAGAGACCGGCAGTTTGCCGGGGACACCCTTCTCAACCCCGTCTAAGCACAAAAGCCAGCCCTCGATCCCTCAGATGTGGACAAGTAAAAGACCATTTCCTCCTAGCCATGAGAAAGCTAAGAGGTTGAATTTTACCATCTGCAAGCTCTTGGCTACAGAAATGCTTCCTTTCCGCCTGGTGGACACAGAGGATTTTCGAGACCTTATGTCCATCGCAGTGCCCCAGTACCAGATGCCTAGTCGGCACTACTTCTCAAAGAAAGGTGTGCCTGCGTTCCACCAGCATGTCGCACACAACATCACCACTTCTTTGAGAAACTCTGTGTGTGACAGGGTGCATTTCACCACAGACACTTGGACGAGTAGGCATGGACAGGGGCGTTACATGTCGCTGACTGGGCACTGGGTAACTATGGTGACAGCAGAACAAGGGGCTGCTGTCCAAGTCTTGCCGTCCCCACGAGTTGTGCGTAAATCCTCTTTATCTCAAAGTTCCTCCACTGCTTCTGCCTCCTCAACCTCCTCTTGGTCCTCCACCTGCACCCAAAGCCTGTCTGGTCATGCCACAAGCTTTCTAACTGCGCAGAAGGGATCCTGCACACCAGGGGCGGACACAGACTGTAGTGGGCCCCTGTGCAAGAAATTTTTGGGGGGCCCCCCCTGCGCTTCATAAGGCAACAAAGTTATGTAAACATAACCCCCCCATGTGCAGCTCACCCCCCCGTGCATCTCCCATCCCCCCCGTGCATCTCTCATCCCCCCCATGTGCATCTCTCACCCCCCCCATGTGCATCTCTCACCCCCCCGTGTGCATCTCTCACCCCCCCGTGTGCATCTCTCACCCCCCCCGTGTGCATCTCTCACCCCCCCCGTGTGCATCTCTCACCCCCCCATGTGCATCTCTCACCCCCCCCCCGTGTGCATCTCTCACCCACCCACTCCTAGTTAATTAATTGTATTTAAAACAAATAAAACTTGTTATACTTACCCCCATGCGATCCCTGCAGAATCCTGGCGCTCGTCCACGTCGCTGCCACCACGTTCTCCTGACGTTCGGCCATGTGACGGTGCCACATGCATAGCCATCAGCTTTTGTTTTGGCCAAAAGATTTTTAAAGCCGCCACCACGATAAGGTAGACTCTTCTGGCCGGGCCCTACTCTAACCTATTAAAATTTTCTTAAAATATCCAATACTCTTTTTAGATATATTTTTATTTAGTTTTCTCTAAGGGAATGTGTCATATACATTTTTTTTTTAAAATGACCAATAATACCACATACAGGGAATACCGCCACACCATGACCAGACCACATATTACCACAACATAGTGACTGAATAATACCACACAGAAGGGGGAAAAACTGCCACACCATGACCAGACCACATATTACCACCACATTACTAATATTACCACCACATTACTAATATTACCATAAGTGTCATTATACACGGGAGCTCTATACATGGTATGTATAATGTAAGTGTCCAGGTAATCTAGTGATCACCAGTGACATTATACACAGGAGCCCGGTACATAGTATATAGTGTAAGTGTACATGTAATACAGTGATCACCAGTGACATTATACACAGGAGCTCTGTATATAGTGTCAGTGTACAGGTAATACAGTGATCACCAGTGACATTATACACAGGAGCTCTGTATATAGTGTCAGTGTACAGGTAATACAGTGATCACCAGTGACATTATACACAGGAGCTCTGTATATAGTGTACAGGTAATACAGCGATCACCAGTGACATTATACACAGGAGCTCTGTATATAGTGTATAGTGTACAGGTAATACAGTGATCACCAGTGACATTATACACAGGAGCTCTGTATATAGTGTCAGTGTACAGGTAATACAGTGATCACCAGTGACATTATACACAGGAGCTCTGTATATAGTCTACAGGTAATACAGGGATCACCAGTGACGTTATACACAGGAGCCCGGTACATAGTATATAGTGTAAGTGTACATGTAATACACTGACTCACTGGTGACGTCTCTAGGTGAAGTCCTTCAGCTACGCTTTTCTCCTTCATCCAGCACAGACCGCCATCACGTCTTCCAGCCAGGACTCGTCTCTGCATAAAATAACACAGTTATCTAGAGCACATTCCCCAACTTCTACATTACGCAGCTGAATACAGACGTGCATCCACCATCAATATATGGTTAGTCATTATGCAACCTACCATTCCAAATATAAATTGTAATCCACCACGGTGCCCCCATTAACTTTAAATAGGCACTTAATATATAATTTAATTAGAACCTCTACTCTTTCCGCCAATTTGTTACCAGTTACACTCCTGCATCCGCAACGCCCCCTACTCTATACTTCCTGCTCCCCGCATTCATTATTTACATGCACCCCCTGCCGCAATTCATTATATCATGTCCGTGCTCTCCCCACCCCATCATCATTTATCATTTACTGTCCCCCACCCCACATTCATTATGTGCAGCTCGTTATCCCCCTACTCCCAATTCCCCCATGTACAGCTAATTTTCTCCCAATTCCACCATGTGCAGCTCATTTTCTCCCAATTCCCCCATGTGCAGCTCTCATCCCCCCATGTGCAGCACTCACCCCTTCATGTGCACATCCCTCATCCCCCTCCCCCCCATGTGCCCCTCTCTCACCCCCCCCATGTGCCCCTCTCTCATCCCCCACATGTGCCCCTCTCTCATCCCCCCCATGTGCATCTCTCATCCCCCTCCACCACATGTGCATCTCCCATTCCCCCCACTCCTAGTAAATTGTATTTAAAAAAAAATAAAACTTGCTATACTTACCCCCATGCGATCCCTGCAGAATCCTGGCGCTCGTCCAAATCGCTGACACCAGGTTCTCCTGACTTCCGGTCATGTGACGGTGCCGTCACATGACCGGAAGTCAGGGGAATCATGAAAGCGCTGCCGCAGCAGCGCAGCGCTGAGATGTCCCGGACCCGGCTCTTAGCATGGGGCCGGGGGCCCCATGAGGAGAGAGACGCACAAGAGGGGGGCCCCCAAGGGGGCCCCTACTGGCTGGGCCCCATACTGGAGTCAGGGCAGTCATGCCCTGATGGCGGCCCTGCTGGAGGGGCCCCCTCTCCCTCGGGGCCCCCGTTCAATGAACCGGCTGCACGGGCGGTAGTTCCGCCCCTGCTGCACACCCCTTTACTATGCTGGCAGCAGGGCTCAACGTCATCAGGCGGTTTTTACTTTGAAATGTCTGGGAAATGTGAGTCACACAGCTGAGGAGTTGTGGACAGCTCTGGAGACCCAGTTTCATGAATGGTTGTCTCCACTGGACCTGCAACCAGGGAAGGCTGTGTGCGACAATGCTACAAACCTGGGTGCGGCCCTTCGCCGGGGCAATGTCACACACGTGCCTTGTATGGCTCACGTGTTGAACCTGGTTGTCCATCAATTTTTAGCCCACTATCCCGGACTAGATGGCCTTCTGCAGACAGCACGGTCGCTGTGTGCTCACTTCCGCCATTCGCATCCCGCAGCTCTACGACTTACATCTCTACAAAAGTCGTTGGGCCTGCCAGTTCACCGGCTGAAATGCGATGTGCCGACACGGTGGAATTCAACTCTGCACATGTTGCAGCGACTGTGGCAGCACCGACAAACCCTGGTGCAATACGTACTGACGTATAGCCTGGGCCAATGAGATCCAGAGGTGGGGCAAATCACGCTGCAGGAGTGGTCTCAGATCAGGGACCTATGAAGTTGACGCGCCCACTGGGCCATGGGATACCCGGAGCTGGGCCGGTAGACGCCGGGGGTTGTAGTCACTGTGGCGGTGACCCGGTCCGTGACCCAGGGCGGTCAATCCAAGGGTAATTTGTATATATGGGTTTTATAATGTCCGACTACGCCACCTCTGGAGTGCGGCAAATGGGGCCGCCGCTGCGGAACAGTCCTCTGAAGCTGGTGGTTTTGCAGCAATGGTATTATTACTCCCCACAGGAAGAGTGTAGCTTCAGGGCAGTGTGGGTGGATGATGGTGGTTGTAGTGCAGGGAGTCAGTAATGAACACAGAGTCCATGTGATGCAGTCCCAAGATCTTTACTCACAGTTGTTGCAGTCCAGATTACAGGTACCAGAGCAATCTCCCCCGTCGTGCTGTGCGTACTCAGTGAGGGGCTCAGTCCACCCCCAGATAGCTCTGGAGTACTTAGCAGGAGCCCCTTCTGTGTGTCCTTTCTCTGGCCTTCTCCCTGCACCTCACACCCAGTGACACTTCTATCCGGTATCCTCGGGCCTTGGCGGGCGACGTGTGTTCCGTCCCCTGGGTCCTATGTGGCTACCTTCTTAGTGAGACTGGTGTGGACTTTGGCCTGCAGTACATGAAATGCTGCAGCCTCCGGTTTCTAGTTGAGCCTTGCTGTTTCTCCGCTAGTTGAGGGACCGGTTCCCCTTATCTGGCCTGACCCCTCTACCTCCTGGTAGCAGCGGGAGTACGGGTGGCCTTCTGCACAGCCCATACCCCTAGGGTCCCTTTGGTTCCTGGAGCCTTCTTGCTCCCACTCCTCTCTTCTTTCCTTCAGTCCTGGGCCTCCCAGGCTAGGCCCGCCTCCGGAGCAGAGCTCATGCAGAGCCTCTGCTCCTGTCACTTTTCCTCCTCTGACTGGCTTGCTCTTTCTAAGATGGCTTCCTATTTATACTCTCCCTGTCATGTGCTCCCCTAAGCACCCACTACATAGGACCGTCCCAAAAGCTAGGGACCTGGGACTCTGCTCTCCCTTAGGAGTAATCTCGCCCTACCCCCACTGCGGGTATGTGTTGGATGCAGGTGTTAGGGTCCCGAGCCATACGCTTTCCTTACCTGAGGGTGAGATACCACACCTCTGGGTGAGATGCAGTAACTCTGTGGCGACTGAATCCTCAGGGGCGCCACACACCCTTTTGCACAGTTTTGAAATGGTGACGAAGATGTTTAGTGCTGACGACGATGCCATTATCAGCATGACTATTCCGGTGACTTACATGCTGGAGCACACATTAAACAGAATTCAGAGTCAGGTGGTGGGACAAGAGGAGGTGGAGGAAGTAGAGGAGGAGTCGTATGCGGAAGGGATAACATCTCCAAGGTCCAGACGGTCGGCAGCACTAAGGTGGCAGGCATGGGAGGGTGGGAGAGAGGGATTAACCAGGGCACATGGTAGCAGCCAAACTGTTGAGGAAGGTGCAGGAGCCGAGGAAGAAGTGGAGGACGAACTAGCGATGGGCATGGAAGACTCATCAGATGAGGGAGACCTTGATCACATTTCTGTTGTGCGAGGTTGGGTGGAGAGGGCAGAGGAAGGAAGCATGATTCTTACCTCGCTACCAACACAACAAGGACTTGGTTCTCCTGGATACGCAAGACACATGAGTGCCTTCTTGCTGCACTACCTGCAAAATGACCCTTGGATTGTCAGAATTCGAAGTAATCCTGACTACTGGGTTGCCACACTCTTAGATCCCAAAAGTAAATTTGCCGAAATAATTCCTGCCATAAAAAGGGATTTACGCATGCAGGAGTATCTGCAGACGCTGTTGCAGAATCTTACATGTGCTTTTCCACAAAACACCAGTGGTGCACGTAGTGAATCTCACAGTTCTAACTTGCCAACCGTTGGACTGTCGAGTCTTCATCACTCAAACTGTAACAGTAACACAGTATCTGCTGGTAACAGCAATTTTGTGGAATCGTTTCACCACTTTTTTAGACCATCCTTTGCAAGGACACAGGAGACAAGAAGTCTGACACATAGTCAATGCCTAGAGAGGATGGTACAGGAGTATCTCCAAGTAAACATTGAAGCCATGACTGTGTCACTGGACCCTTGCTCATTTTGGGATTCCAATCTGGAAAAATGGCCAGAGCTCGCCACTCACGCCTTGGAGACCTTGTCATGCCCCATAGCCAGCGTTCTCTCTGAGCGTGTGTTCAGTGCTGCTGGTGGTATGCTGACAGATAAGCGCACGCGGCTCTCCACTGATAATGTAGACAGACTCACGTTCATAAAGATGAACAAATCATGGATTCGCAAGGACTTTTCTACCCCTGTGTCATCCTGGGGAGACTAAAAGCTTGAGGATTTCGTAAAATCACCTCACCAACCGTTTTAAGCAACTGTGGGGCAATTGATGCCACTTAACCCTAGAACGCATGACCATAAAAATCTACACTTTCACGTACCTGGGACCTTTTAGGCCCGTGTGCAAATAACATGGAATAACTCAAAGTCAAATGACAAACAACTATATACATGAAGAATACCTAGAGTTTCAAAATTCTAACTAAAAGAATCTTGCAGAAAATAGAAAACAACTAACAGGGCGGGCCTGCGAGGCCCCAGGTATGCGTTCTAGGGTTAAGTGGTGTCTGTGCCACAATTTTGTGAAAAAATGGAGACTCTTTTTGGAGTCCCCTTGCTGTATCTTACGTGACGTTGTCATCGTCAATTCCAGGTGAGTTGGGTCGCTCCCCCCCCCTTTTAACTGTAAGAAACTACATACACTATGGCTTGGGGTAACACAGATGGTTGAGTCTGAAGAGCTGTTTACTCAGAGGTCTGCTCCAAAGCTTCAGTGTCTGCTAGTCAGCGTAGAATTTTTAACTGCATCTAGCCTAGGCAATACTTTGGGCGTAGTAGCCAAGCTGCGAAGCAAGCTGCACCGCCTGTGTATCTAATAAGAATTTTTAAATGCATCTAGCCTAGGCAGACTGTGGGGACCCCCAAACAAACCCAGACGCTCAGGCCCCCTACCACCACCCTTTCCTTGACAATACAATAATGTAATTCTTACAACTGGATGGGTGAGGATCGGTCACAGCTTTATTAACTCTTTATACTCATTCCATTAGAAAGGAATTTTATTTCTAAAATAATTCAGCTTGTTGCAGCATGCCCTGGGTCTCCACTCCAGCAAGTTGGCCAACAAGTGTAACTCTCCAACTTGTCCTTTCTATTTCCAGGCCACGGAGGATCCTGCGTACTCGTATGCAGGACTCTGACCCCCACCTATCACTCCTAACGCTTGTTCCACTCCGTCCTTTAGTCCTGACAGGAATATGTCCAGTCCAATATCCATTAAGTGAACACCATCGGGCCGTATGAGACCTGCTTTATCTACCTCCAGTTGTCGGTGTCGTATCACTACACTGTCTCTGTCTCTTCTAAATTTTGCCATCCGAATATTTATTACCCGCCTTGTCCGTTCGATGGCCGTGATGTCTTGCGCACCTTGCCATACCGCTATCGGCACAATCTCTGACCATACTATAGCTAGTTTTGTGAAAAATTCTCTGAAGCGCTCAGTGTCTACTTTCATTATTGCCATTAGTTATGCGCTCTTGTGATGACCTAGGTTGTTTCCCCGGGCCTGTATAACTAAGATGACCAGACCTCTTGCCTCTCTCCCTACCTTGATTACCTCCATTAGTACCTGTGGCCATAGCAGGCCTCTAATACCTCTCCAGTTGAAATATGTGTTATGAAACTCTAATTTCCTCCCGCCTGGGCGGACTTTCGCCGTTTTTTCTGCCAAATATATATACAAGTGGCCTATCACCCACACTGTTGGCTTAGCGTCACCTGTAAAAGAAACAAACCACGTTAGGATAACAAGTCCGGTCTTATGTATCTCGCCAAACACGTGGATCGCCATATCCCTATCCTCTGAACTTCCGTTTCTGACAGTCCTGCTCTTGCTGCTTCCGTGGCCGCGCCTATGCGGAATGAGTGTGTGCCATAATCTTTGGGGTAGTTCCCTGCCGATGTTATGCATTTATTAAATATAGCTTGAAACTGGTATTTTGATAATGGCGTTCCATCAATGTGTGATAGGAATAAATTACTTTGTGATCTGATGGTTATATATGTTTTTACTATTGTTACCCGACTCAGTGTACCGTTTGTGGGTTGTAGAAGTACCCAAGTACCCCTGCCCGCTGGAACCGTTTTCGATTGGCGTATGCGTAGACGTATTGCATTATTGGCTATGACTACGTCCTGGTGTAATAAGCCTCCACTGGTGGTAATTTTGGATTGAGGGACTAATTCGCTTATGCATAGCGCCCCGAAGAAGGCGATCACAAATGCAGTAGACAGTAGTGTTGCTTCAAATTGTGAGTGTCATGTTAATGGTGTTAGGGATATGATGTGAGAAATCAGTTTTAGTGACACGGGACGGGACGTCTACACTCCTGACTTGGCTGACGCCTTTTCCACCCTTTTATGGATTGTCTGATGATGAATCTTTGTCACATCTCCCCAATTCAGTAGTTGGAAGTGAAATGCTACTCCGGTCAGACACCGCTGCGCTGACGCCCCTGATATGCCCCTCATCATTAGCTGGTGGAGAAACTCTATGGTGACTTGTGATCTGGCTTGTTCACATTGGTCAACCCGTCTGCCTGCTACTAGTCGTGTCCACTCTTCCCATGCCTTACCGTATGCTTGCCACGTCGACGGGGCAACTGACGCTCTGATTAATGGCATCAACTATTAGCCACTAGATCCCATAGGGAGGGTGGGCAACTGCTGCCCAATGGGTGGGCGTTGGGGAAGAGCTCTGTGAAAATCTGCCAATTGAATTGTTATAAAGCATTAGCAGCAGCTTTACACCCCTCAGCATAGTGGCTAGCGTGGACCCATACATTGTATTTTAGGCACAGGAATGCTAGCCAGCGAAGTAGGCCTAGTACTGGGAGAGACGATGAGGCCATCTTATTAATGCAATGCTCTAGGCTGGTGTTTTTTGTTATGAAGCGTATATTTTTGTTAGCCAGGCGCGCCCCATATTTCTATTGCTACCACTATTGGGAAGAAAAATTATTTTCAGGGCTAGATGCAGCTAAAAATTATTATTAATTTCAAAGCTGGTGGAGGTCAGTATAGATGGCCTAATACAATGAGTACCACACACTGCTAGAAGCCGAAATATTTTTTCAGAGCTAGATGCAGAAAAAAATTATTTTTAATTTGCAACCTGGTGGAGGTTAGTATAGATGGACTAATAGACCAAGTCCCACACACTGCTAGAAGCCCAAATATTTTTTCAGAGCTAGATGCAGAAAAAAATTATTTTTAATTTGCAACCTGGTGGAGGTTAGTATAGATGGACTAATAGACCAAGTCCCACACACTGCTAGAAGCCAAAATATTTTTTCAGAGCTAGATGCAGAAAAAAATTATATTGAATTTGCACCCTGATGGAGGTCAGTATAGATGGACTAATTGTTATGATCTGCTACAAGCACTAAGGAAAGACAGGAGATCTGTCCCTACAATGGAACTAAGCTGGATCCCTACGATGTAACGGGGAACCTGATCCTGTGATCAGACCCGCTAAAGTCCTCGGCCAGTCTGAACGAAGATCTATAGATGTGAGGGAAGGGATCCCTACAAGAACTAGAGACTGGGAGAAAGATGGACACCTCCTAGCAGAAATTGTAGCAGAAATAGGACAAACAAACAACATAGAACATAGAGGTCCGAAGACCTAGCAAAACTGACAGAGAAAGGTAACAGAGTACCAAGCTAGCTCAAGAGTAGAAATTACAATGAAGTCCAGCAAGGCCAGGAGGGCGGAGCCGGATTAAATAGGCAAAAATGGTCATGTGACTAGCAAACTAAAAAAAAACTAACAGGAGAGTTCTAACAGTACCCCCTCTTCTAAGAGGATCCCCCGGATCCCCTAGGCCCGGGCTTATCAGGAAACCTCCTATGAAACGCTCTGACAAGTCTGGAAGCAGAAACATCATCCGCCCTCACCCATGAGTTATCCTCGGGTCCGAAACCCTTCCAAGCGACGAGATACTGCAAACTCCCTCTATACCATCTAGAATTTAGGATGCGGGAAATTTCATATTCCCCGTCCTCCACCACCGGAGGAACAGTGGCAGAAGCATCACCATCCGATACATCAGCTCTTTTCAACAGAGAAACATGAAATACCGGATTAATCTTCCAGGAGGTAGGAACCTCCAACCTAACAGCAGATTGGTTAACTATCTGAAGCACCTTAAAGGGCCCTACGAACTTGGGACCCAATTTTTTAGAAGGAATTCTCAATCGCAGATTCTTAGAGGACAACCAAACCATGTCACCAACAGCAAACAAAACCTCTTGCCATTTCCTATCAAAGTACCTCTTAGATTTTTTGTTAGCCTCCTGAAGATTACTATGCACATCCGTCCAAACTCTCTCCAAATCACCAGAAAAACTCTCCTCCTCAGGCACAGCCGATACCAATTTGGAGAATGACCCAAAAGACGGATGTCTCCCAGAACAACAAAAAAAAGGCGAACACCCAGCAGAAGAGGATGTATGGTTGTTAAGAGCAAATTCAGCAAGCGGAAGAAACTCAGACCACCCCTCTTAATTGTCTGCCACAAAACAACGCAAGAACTGCTCAACATCCTGGTTCTTCCTTTCTGTCTGGCCATTGGACTCAGGATGATATCCGGATGAAAACGACAAATGAACTCCCAACCTGTCACAAAAGGCACGCCAAAAACGAGCCACGAACTGAGGTCCCCTATCAGAAACAATGTCAGTAGGAACGCCATGTAGTCTGACAATTTCCTTGACAAAGGCCTTAGCGAGTGTCTTAGCGCAGGGCAGTTTGATGAAGGGAACCAAGTGACACATCTTGCTAAAACGGTCCATGACCACCCAGATGACAGTGAAACCCTCAGAGGGGGGAAGGTCAGTAATAAAGATCATAGCCAGATGTGTCCAAGGTGCACTAGGAACCTCCAGAGGGCAAAGCAGCCCCGCAGCAGGAGCATGCGAAGACTTAGATCTAGCACACACAGAACATTGACGCACCCACTTAATGACTTCCTTCTGCCATCCAGGCCACGAAAAACTGCGACCCACAAGTCTCTTGGTTTCAGAAATTCCTGGATGACCTGCCAACCGAGACTCATGACACTCAACAAACAAATCTCTCCTAAAGGTCTAGGCACAAACAACCTCCCATGGGGAGTGTTAGATGGGGCATTCTCCTGAGCTTTAAGAATCTCATCCTCCAAAACGGAGTCCAAAGCAGCAATCACAACACCTTCTTGTAAAATGCTCTCCTCCTCCTCCTCAGCACCGACCATGGGAGAAAAGCTGCGAGACAAAGCATCAGCTTTAACATTCTTGGTACCCGGGTTGTAAGTAATGGAAAAATTAAACCGCGAGAAAAAAAGTGCCCACCTAGCCTGACGGGCATTCAAGCGCTTGGCAGCATCAAGATAGATCAGATTTTTATGATCAGTGAAAACCTGAATGGGAAATTCAGCACCTTCCAAGAGATGACGCCAGTGTTCAAATGCGAGTTTAATCGCCAGCAATTCCCGATTACCAATATCGTAATTAAGTTCAGTCTCAGAAAATTTTTTTGAAAAAAAGGCACAGGGATGTACTCCATCCTTGTTTTCCTGAGACAACACCGCATCGACCCCCACAGAAGAAGCATCAACCTCAGCCAAAAACGGCTTAGTCAAATCAGGCTGCATAAGGATGGGAGCAGAGGTGAACCTCTCCTTTAGAAACACAAAAGCTTCAATGGCCTCAGAAGTCCACTGAACCGCATTAGCACCTTTCCTGGTGAGATCAGTCAGTGGTTTGACAATAATAGAAATTTTTTTTATGAATTTTCTGTAATAATTGGCGAAACCCAAAAACCTCTGTATCGATTTCAAACCAATAGGCCTAGGCCATTCCTGCACAGCTTGAACTTTAACCGGATTCATCTCAAAACCTTCACTGGAGATAATGTAGCCCAAAAAACTAATTCTCTGTACAGCGAACTCACATTTCTCTAGCTTAGCAAAAAGCGAATTGTCCATTAATAACTGTAAAACCTCACGTACGCTCTGCCAATGAGACTCCAGATCCGGCGAATAAATCAAAATGTCATCCAAATACACAACCACATTTTTGCTGATCAAAGGTCTAAGGATGTCATTAATAAGATTCTGAAAAAATGCTGGAGCATTGGTAAGACCAAAAGGCATAACCAGATTCTCAAAATGACCCACAGGAGTGTTAAAAGCAGTCTTCCAGTCATCACCCTCCTTCATGCGCAACAAATTGTATGCCCCCCGGAGATCAATTTTAGAGAACCACTTGGCCCCCACTAACTGGTTAAACAAATCAGGAATCAATGGCAGTGGGTAGGGATTGCGTACAGTAATTTTATTAATCTCACGAAAGTCCAGACAAGGAAGTAAACCGTCGTCCTTTTTTTTTAACAAAAAAAAATCCAACAGCCACAGGAGACTTGGAAGGCCTAATGTGACCGGTGGCCAAGCTTGTCTGTATGTATTCCTCCAAAGCCTTTCTCTCAGGAATAGTAAGATTAAATAAACGACTTTTAGGAAGAGTCGCTCCAGGGACAAATTCAATGGTACAATCATAGTCTCTATGGGGAGGCAAAATTTGCAATTCCTTCTCAGAAAAAACTTTCCAAAAATCCTGAATAGGTACAGGTAATTCCCCTTTATCCACAGCAGCAATGCGCCCGTTACAACACTTGTCATAACACTTAGGGCTCCAGGACTTAATTTCATTGGTAGACCAATCCAGTACAGGATTGTGCAATTTTAACCAGGGTAACCCCAACACTACTGGAGAAGGCAAATTATTTAATACTACCAAATCCAAATTCTCTTGGTGAATACCATTAATAGTGAGGGGAAATTCACAGACCTTGTGAGTAACACTCTTTAAGGGAGAGCCATCGACAGAAACCACAGCAATAGGGGATGACAAAGGTTTGGGTTTTAATTTAAGTTTTTCCAGGAATCCCCCATCAATCACATTCAGAGTAGAACCACAATCCACAAATACCCGAAATTCAATTAATTCTTCTTGAGCAGTGATAGTAGCAGAAAGAAGTACACCCTTAGTATTTAAACAGGCTATACGAGCGTAACTGACCTTTTTTTTTTTCTTTGTTCATACGAAGCACACAGTTCTTAATGAAATGATCAGATTTTCCGCAATAAAAGCACAAACCTTCAGAAAATCTGCGGTCTTTTTCCTGAGAGCGGGGTGACATCGCCCCAATCTCCATCGGCTCACCAATGTCAGTACAGACCCTCTCAAGACTCGGAGCTGACATGGCAGAGGATTTACTCTTATTAACCCTAGCACGCAGTCTCCTGTCCACCCGTATAGCTAATTGCATTGCCTCCTGCAAGTTTCCAGGTGAAGGATAAGCAATCAGCAGATCCTTAACCCTTTCACCTAGCCCCGCAAGAAATGAGCTTTTCAAAGCTGAATCGTTCCACTCCACCTGAGCAGACCACCGACGGAAGTGAGTACAATAATTTTCCACATTACCTGATCCCTGTCTCAAACGTCTTAATTCAGACTCAGCAGATGAGACACGATCAGGATCATCATACAACAACCCCAAAGCAGAAAAAAAACTATCCACTGATCTAAAGCACGGATCACTAAGTTGGATAGAAAAGGCCCATCCCTGAGGTTCTTTGCGCAAAAGTGACATTATGAACCCTATGCGCTGTGATTCATCACCAGAGGATCTGGGTCTTAAACGAAAATACAATAAACAAGCATTTTTAAAGTAAAAAAATCTTGTTGTTCACCAAAAAATAGATCAGGCAGACGTACCTTTGGCTCTACAAAATGTGCTCCAAGGCAGCTACTCATGTGTTGTTGGAGCTCGGCCACCTCCAGAGAGAGTCCCTGCAGGCGTTGAGCCAAATCCTGAACCGAGACCATGATGGAAACTGGGGGCCTTTCCTTAGAGAAATTTTTTTGGGCTGGACTTACTGTTATGATCTGCTACAAGCACTAAGGAAAGACAGGAGATCTGTCCCTACAATAGAACTAAGCTGGATCCCTACGATGTAACGGGGAACCTGATCCTGCGATCAGACCCGCTAAAGTCCTCGGCTAGTCTGAACCAAGACCTATAGATGTGAGGGAAGGGATCCCTACAAGAACTAGGGACTGGGAGAAAGATGGACACCTCCTAGCAGAAATTGTAGCAGAAATAGGACAAACAAACAACATAGAACATAGAGGTCCGAAGACCTAGCAAAACTGACAGAGAAAGGTAACAGAGTACCAAGCTAGCTCAAGAGTAGAAATTACAATGAAGTCCAGCAAGGCCAGGAGGGTGGAGCCGGATTAAATAGGCAAAAATGGTCATGTCACCAGCAAACTAGAAAAAACCTAACAGGAGAGTTCTAACACTAATAGAACAAGTCCCACACACTGCTAGAATCTGAAATATTTTTTCAGAGCTAGATGCAGAAAAAAATTATATTGAATTTGCACCCTGATGGAGGTCAGTATAGATGGACTAATAGACTAAGTCCCACACACTGCTAGATGCCGAAATATTTTTTCAAAGCTAGATGCAGAAAAAAATTATATTGAATTTGCACCCTGATGGAGGTCAGTATAGATGGACTAATAGACCAAGTCCCACACACTGCTAGAAGCCCAAATATTTTTTCAGAGCTAGATGCAGATAAAAATTATATTTAATTTGCAAGCTGGTGGAGGTCAGTATAGATGGACTAATAGACCAAGTCCCACAAACTGCTAGAAGCCCAAATATTTTTTCAGAGCTAGATGCAGATAAAAATTATATTCAATTTGCAACCTGATGGAGGTCAGTATAGATGGACTAATAGAACAACTCCCACACACTGCTAGAAGCCCAAATATTTTTTCAGAGCTAGATGCAGAAAAAAATTATATTGAATTTGCAACCTGATGGAGGTCAGTATAGATGGACTAATAGACTAAGTCCCACACACTGCTAGAAGCCCAAATATTTTTTCAGAGCTAGATGCAGATAAAAAATATTTTTAATTTGCAACCTGGTGGAGGTTAGTAAAGATGGACTAATAGACCAAGTCCCACACAGTGCTAGAAGCCCAAATATTTTTTCAGAGCTAGATGCAGAAAAAAATTATATTGAATTTGCAACCTGGTGGAGGTTAGTATAGATGGACTAATAGAATGATGCTATGCCCAAAAGGTTTTACTTCACTAGGTGCATTAAAAAAATTGGTATTCTATACACAGGTGGTGTAGCTTGCAACACAGATAGGCTACTCCACTGACTAACACACTCTGCAATAGGCCAGAAAGGATTTGCTTTGCTAGATTTAGCAAAATGCTGTGAAAAAAACTTGCACAGTACTGGCACACACCTGACTGGCAAAAACTGATAGGAACTGATGTAACTTAGTCCTGAAAAGGACTGCAATTACAATTAGTCTTTACTCCCAACCTATCTATTTAAGAGCACAGACCTGCCTGATAAAAGTCGTAGGAAATGCTGTAACCTAGTCCTTAAAAGGACTGCAATCAAAACTATTCCCTACTCCCAAGCTATCTGTAGATTTGTGCGAAAATTGGCTTGAAATTAACAAGGTTTAGCGCACACAGCAACAGCTGTGCCGTCTAACACGCAGCTGCAGCAGTGAGAAAATGGTGGCGACGGGGAAAATGGCTGGGTCTTATAGGGCAAGGACATGTGACATACACTGCCAATGACACATGCCCTTGCTTGTGTGAAAAAAAGCAGTTCGATCAATGTGTGCTCTGCTGATAGGCTGACAGATTGCACCTCCCTACTGTAAATGCGGGAAAGAGAAAAAAAAATGGAGATCTTCATTATTCCTGCAGAGATCCATCCCCTGCCCCTCCCCCCGCCCCGCTGTACACTCAAACTGCGTATTAACATTAATTTTCAGCATTACTGAGAAAAAATTCAATTGCAAAAAGAACTTCGGCACTCCATACATGAATATATAAGATATATTGTATCTAGACTAATGTCACTTTGAAAAATGAAGGTTTTTTGCGCATAATTTGGCCAATTTATGTGTGCCCATCAACCACGACAAGGTCACCTTCGTATGATGGGAAACTACGCTACGCTACCACTGGATATGCCACTCTTGGGCTGTAAGCCTGTATGGACAATATGTCTCTGCTTGGGCTTTTAACCTACAATGTATGGGCTGGTAGAGCTAGTTAAAACCACCTGTGACTGAATGGGAGGGACACATGGTCAGAAAAAAGGCTGTCAAACTTCTAATAGTGTGAACACGTACCTGCTGCAATGCTCCAGGAGCGGGATCCCAAAAATGATTAATAGAAAAAAGAGAGGGGTCGCTCACTGGTCTATTCGGGTGCTCTGAAGAAAAGAGTAATCTCAATTGCAAAAAGAACTTCGGCACTCCATACATGAATATATAAGAAATATTGTATCTAGACTAATGTCACTTTGAAAAATGAAGGTTTTTTGCGCATAATTTGGCCAATTTATGTGTGCCCATCAACCACGACAAGGTCACCTTCGTATGATGGGAAACTACGCTACGCTACCACTGGATATGCCACTCTTGGGCTGTAAGCCTGTATGGACAATATGTCTCTGCTTGGGCTTTTAATCTACAATGTATGGGCTGGTAGAGCTAGTTAAAACCACCTGTGACTGAATGGGAGGGACACATGGTCAGAAAAAAGGCTGTCAAACTTCTAATAGTGTGAACACGTACCTGCTGCAATGCTCCAGGAGCGGGATCCCAAGAATGATTAATAGAAAAAAGAGAGGGGTCGCTCACTGGTCTATTCGGGTGCTCTGAAGAAAAGAGTAATCTCAATTGCAAAAAGAACTTCGGCACTCCATACATGAATATATAAGAAATATTGTATCTAGACTAATGTCACTTTGAAAAATGAAGGTTTTTTGCGCATAATTTGGCCAATTTATGTGTGCCCATCAACCACGACAAGGTCACCTTCGTATGATGGGAAACTACGCTACGCTACCACTGGATATGCCACTCTTGGGCTGTAAGCCTGTATGGACAATATGTCTCTGCTTGGGCTTTTAACCTACAATGTATGGGCTGGTAGAGCTAGTTAAAACCACCTGTGACTGAATGGGAGGGACACATGGTCAGAAAAAAGGCTGTCAAACTTCTAATAGTGTGAACACGTACCTGCTGCAATGCTCCAGGAGCGGGATCCCAAAAATGATTAATAGAAAAAAGAGAGGGGTCGCTCACTGGTCTATTCGGGTGCTCCGAAGAAAAGAGTAATCTCAATTGCAAAAAGAACTTCGGCACTCCATACATGAATATATAAGAAATATTGTATCTAGACTAATGTCACTTTGAAAAATGAAGGTTTTTTGCGCATAATTTGGCCAATTTATGTGTGTCCATCAACCACGACAAGGTCACCTTCGTATGATGGGAAACTACGCTACGCTACCACTGGATATGCCACTCTTGGGCTGTAAGCCTGTATGGACAATATGTCTCTGCTTGGGCTTTTAACCTACAATGTATGGGCTGGTAGAGCTAGTTAAAACCACCTGTGACTGAATGGGAGGGACACATGGTCAGAAAAAAGGCTGTCAAACTTCTAATAGTGTGAACACGTACCTGCTGCAATGCTCCAGGAGCGGGATCCCAAAAATGATTAATAGAAAAAAGAGAGGGATCGCTCACTGGTCTATTCGGGTGCTCTGAAGAAAAGAGTAATCTCAATTGCAAACTGCGCCCTCCACCACTCTTCCAAGGGGCATTAAAACCATCTTGTTAAGCTTCAGTGACCTCCACGTTTCTTCCACGGGGCATTTATTTTGTCTTTTTATTCCACTGCGACCTCCACCACTCTTCCAAGAGGCATTAAAACCATCTTCTTAAGCTACTGTGACATCCACGTCTCTTCCACAGGGCATTGATATTGTCTCTTTATTCCACTGCGACCTCCACCACTCTTCCAAGGGGCATTGATATTATTTTTTATTCCACTGCGACCACCACCACTCTTCCACAGGGCATTAAATCTGTTTGTTAAACGACTGTGACCTCCACGTCTCTTCCACTGGGCATTGATATTGTCTTTTTAATAAACTGCGACCTCCACCACTCTTCCAAGGGGCATTGATTTTGTCTTTTAATTCCACTGCGACCTCCACCACTCTTCCAAGGGGAATTTATATTGTCTTTGTATTCCACTGCGACCTCCACCGCTCTTCCAAGGGGCATTAAAACCGTCTTGTAAAGCTACTGTGATCTCCAAGTCTCTTCCATGGGGCATTGATATTGTCTTTTTATTCCACTGTAACCTCCAGCACTCTACCAAGGCGCATTAAAACCGTCTTTTTAAGCTACTGTGACCTCCACGTCTCTTTCAAGGGGAATTAAAACCGTCTTGTTGAACCACTCTGAACTCCACAGCTCTTCCAAGGGGCATTAAAACCGTCTTGTTAAGCTACTGTGATCTCCATGTCTCTTCCCCGGAGCATTGATATTGTCTTTTTATTCCACTGCGACCTCCACCACTCTTGCAAGGGGCATTAAAACCGTCTTGTTAAGCTACTATGACCTCAAGGTCTCTTCCACGGGCAATGATATTGTCTTTTTATTCCACTGCGACAGCCACCACTCTTCCAAGGGGCAATAAAACCGTCTTGTTAAGCTGCTGTGACCTCCACGTCTCTTCCACGGTGCATTGATATTGTCATTTTATTCCACTGCGACCTCCACCACTCTTCCAAGGGGCATTGATATTGTCTTTTTATTCCACTGTAACCTCCACCACTTTTCCAAGGGGCATTAAAACCGTCTTTTTAAGCTACTCTGATCTCCACGTCTCTTCCAAAGGGCATTAAAACCAACTTGTTAAAGCACTCTGAACTCCACAGATCTTCCACGGGGCATTAGAACCGCATTTTAAGCTACTGTGTCCTCCACATCTCTTCCACGGGGCATTAATATTGTCTTTTTATTCCACAGCGACCTCCACCACTCTTCCAAGGGGCATTAAATCCATCTTGTTAAGCTACTGTGACCTCCACATCTCTTCCACAGGGCACTGATATTGTCTTTTTATTCCACAGCAACCTCCACCACTCTTCCAATGGGCATTAAAACCGCATTGTTAAGCTACTGTGTCCTCCACGTCTCTTCCACTGGGCATTTATGTTTTCTTTTTATTCCACTGCGACCTCCACCACTGTTCCAAGAGGCATTAAAACCGTCTTGTTAAGCTACTCTGACCTCCAGGTCTCTTCCATGGGGACATTGATATTGTCTTTTTATTCCACTACGACCTCCACCACTCTTCCAAGGGGCATTGATATTGTCTTTTTATTCCACTGCAATCTCCACCACTCTTCCAAGGGGCATTAAAACCATCTTGTTAAGCTGCTCTGACCTCCATGTCTCTTCCACGGAGACATTGATATTGTCTTTTTATTCCACTGTAACCTCCACCACTCTTCCAAGGGACATTAAAACTGAATTGTTAAACCACTCTGAACTCCACAGCTCTTCCAATGGGCATTAAAATAGTCTTGTTAAGTTACTGTGACATCCATGTCTCTTCCACGGGCATTCATATATTTTTTTTATTCCACTGCAACCTCCACTACTCTTTCAAGGGGCATTTAAACCGTCTTGTTAAGCTACTGTGACCTACACTTCTCTTCTACGCGGCATTGATATTGTCTTTTTATTCCACTGCGACCTCCATCACACTTCCAATGGGCATTAAAACCACATTGTTAAGCTACTGTGTCCTCCACGTCTCTTCCACTGGGCATTGATAATGTCTTTTTATTCCACTGCGACCTCCACCACTGTTCCAAGGGGCATTAAAACCGTCTTGTTAAGCTACTCTGACCGCCACGTCTCTTCCACGGGGACATTCATATTGTCTTTTTATTCCACTGTAACCTCCACCACTCTTCCAAGGGGCATTAAAACCATCTTGTTAAGTTACTGTGACCTCCACGTCTATTCCAAGGGGCATTAAAAAAGAACTGTTAAACCACTCTGAACTCCACAGCTCTTCCAATGGGCATTAAAACATTATTGCTAAGTTACTGTGACCTCCATGTCTCTTCCACGGGCATTGATATATATTTTTTTTTATTCCACTGCAACCTCCACCACTCTTTCAAGGGGCATTTAAACAGTCTTGTTAAGCTACTGTGACCTCCACGTTTCTTCCACGGGGCATTTATTTTGTCTTTTTATTCCACTGCGACCTCCACCACTCTTCCAAGGGGCATTAAAACCATCTTGTTAAGCTACTGTGACTTCCACGTCTCTTCCACGGGGCATTGATATTGTCTCTTTATTCCACTGCGACCTCCACCACTCTTCCTAGGGGCATTAAAACCGTCTTGTTAAGTTACTATGACCTCAAGGTCTCTTCCACGGGCAATGATAATGTCTTTTTATTCCACTGCAACCTCCACCACTCTTCTAAGGGGCAATAAAACTGTCTTGTTAAGCTACTGTGACCTCCACGTCTCTTCCACGGGGCATTGATATTGTCATTTTATGCCACTACGACCTCCACCGCTCTTCCACGGGGCATTGATATTGTCGATTTATTCCACTGCGACCTCCACCACACTTCCAAGGGGCATTAAAACCATCTTGCTAAGCTACTTTGACCTCCACGTCTCTTCCACAGGGCAATGATATTGTCATTTTATTCCACTGTGACCTCCACCACTCTTCCACGGGGCATTGATATTGTCGTTTTATTCCACAGCGACCTCCACCACACTTCCAAGGGGCATTAAAACCGTCTTTTTAAGCTACTGTGACCTCCATGTCTCTTCCAAAGGGCTTTAAAACCATCTTGTTAAAGCACTCTGAACTCCACAGATCTTTCAAGGGGCATTAAAAACGCATTTTAAGCTACTGTGTCCTCCACATCTCTTCCACGGGGCATTAATATTGTCTTTTTATTCCACAGTGACCTCCACCACTCTTCCAAGGGGCATTAAAACCATCTTGTTAAGCTACTGTGACCTCCACGTCTCTTGCACCGGGCATTGATATTGTCTTTTTATTCCACAGCGACCTCCACCACTCTTCCAATGGGCATTAAAACCGCATTGTTAAGCTACTGTGTCCTCCACGTCTCTTCCACTGGGCATTTATATTTTCTTTTTATTCCACTGCGACCTCCACCACTGTTCCAAGGGGCATTAAAACCATCTTGTTAAGCTACTCTGACCTCCACGTCTCTTCCACGGGCATTGATATTTTCTTTTTATTCCACTGCAACCTCCACCACTCTTCCAAGGGGCATTAAAACTGTATTGTTAAGCTCCTGTGACCTCCACGTCTCTTCCACTGTGCATTGATATTTTCTTTTTATTCCACTATATCCTCCACCACTCTTCCAATGGACATTAAAACCGTCTTGTAAAGATACTGTGACCTCAACGTCTCTTCCACGGGGCAATGAAATTGTCTTTTTATTCCACTGCGACCTCCATCTCTCTTCAAAGGGGCATTAAAACTGTATTGTTAAGCTCCTTTGACCTCCACGTCTCTTCCACGGGGGCATTGATATTGTCATTTTATTCCAGTGCGACCTCCACCATTCTTCCAAGTGGCTTTGATATTGTCTTTTTATTTCAATGCGACCTCCATGACTCTTCCAAGGGGCATTGAAACCGTCTTGTTAATCTACTGTGATCTCCAAGTCCCTTCCACGGGGCATTGATATTGTCTTTTTATTCCACTACGACCTCCACCACTCTTCCAGTGGGCATTAAAACCGTCTTGTTAAGCTTCTCTGACCTCCATGTCTCTTCCACGGGGCATTGATATTGTCTTTTTATTCCACTGTGAACTCCACCACATTTCCAAGGGGCATTGATATTGTTTTTTTATTCCACTGCGACCTCCACCACTATTCCAAGGGGCATTTAAATTGTCTTGTTTAGCTAATGTTATCTCCAAGTCTCTTCCACGGGGCATTGATATTGTCTTTTTATTCCACTGTGACCTCCACCACTATTCCAAGGGGCATTAAAACCATCTTGTTAAGCTACTGTGACCTCTACGTCTTTTCCACGGGGCATTGATATTGTCTTTTATTGCACTGCCACCTTCACCACTCTTCCAAGAGGCATTAAAACAGTCTTATTAAGCTACTGTGACCTCCACGTCTCTCCACGGGGCACTGATAATGTCTTTTCCTTCCAATGTAACCTCCACCACTTTTCCAAGGGGCACAAAAACCGTCTTGTTAAGCTACTGTGACCTCCACATCTCTTCCAAGGGACATTAAAACCATCTTTTTAGACCTCTCTGAACTTCACAGCTCTTCCAAGGGGCATTAAAGTCATCTTGTTAAGCTACTGTGACCTCCACGTCTCTTTCACAGGGCATTGATATTGTCTTTTTATTCCACTGCGACCTCCACCACTCCTCCAAGGGGCATTGATATTTTCTTTTTTTTCCACTTCAACCTCCACCACTCTAACAAGGGGCAATAAAACCGTCTTGTTAAGCTACTGTGACCTCCACGTCTCTTCCACAAGGCATTGATATTGTCTTTATATTCCACTGTAACCTCCACCACTTTTCCAAGGGGCATTAAAACCGTCTTGTTAAGCTACAATGACCTTCACGTCTCTTCCAAGGGGCATTAAATCTGTCTTGTTAAACCACTCTGAACTCCACAGCTCTGCCAAGGGGCATAAAAACCATCTGGTTAACCTAATGTGACCTCCACGTCTATTCCACGGGGCATTGATATTGTCTTTTTATTCCACTGCGTACCTCCACCTCTTTTCCAAGGGGCATTAAAACCGTCTTGTCACGCTAATGTGACCTCCACGTCTCTTACACTGGGCATTGATATTGTCTTTATATTCCACTGTAACCTCCACCACTCTTCCAAGGGGCATTAAAACCATCTTGTTAAGCTACTGTGACCTCCACGTCTCTTCCACTGGGCATTGATATTGTCTTTTTATTCCACAGCGACCTCCACCACTCTTCCAATGGGCATTAAAACCGCATTGTTAAGCTACTGTGTCCTCCACGTCTCTTCCATTGGGCATTTATATTTTCTTTTTATTCCACTGCGACCTCCACCACTGTTCCAAGGGGCATTAAAACCGTCTTGTTAAGCTACTCTGACCTCCACGTCTCTTCCACGGGCATTGATATTTTCTTTTTATTCCACTGCAACCTCCACCACTCTTCCAAGGGGCATTAAAACTGTATTGTTAAGCTCCTGTGACCTCCACGTCTCTTCCACTGGGCATTGATATTTTCTTTTTATTCCACTATATCCTCCATCACTCTTCCAATGGACATTAAAACCGTCTTGTAAAGGTACTGTGACCTCAACATCTCTTCCACCGGGCAATGAAATTGTCTTTTTATTCCACTGCGACCTCCATCGCTCTTCAAAGGGACATTAAAACTGTATTGTTAAGCTCCTGTGACCTCCACGTCTCTTCCACGGGGCATTGATATTTTCTTTTTATTCCACTATATCCTCCACCACTCTTCCAATGGACATTAAAGCCTTCTTGTAAAGGCACTGTGACCTCAACATCTCTTCCACGGGGCAATGAAATTGTCTTTTTATTCCACTGCGACCTCCATCCCTCTTCAAAGGGGCATTAAAACCGTATTGTTAAGCTGCTGTGACCACCACATCTCTTCCACGGGGCATTGATATTGTTTTTTTTCCACTGTGATCTCCACCATTCTTCCACAGGGCATTGATATTGTCTTTTTATTTCACTGCGAACTCCACCACATTTCCAAGGGGCATTGATATTGTTTTTTTATTCCACTGCGACCTCCACCACTATTCCAAGGGGCATTAAAACCATCTTGTTAAGCTACTGTGATCTCCAAGTCTCTTCCACGGGGCATTGATATTGTCTTTTTATTCCACTGCGACCTCCACCACTATTCCAAGGGGCATTAAAACCATCTTGTTAAGCTACTGTGACCTCTACGTTTTTTCCACGGGGCATTGATATTGTCTTTTATTGCACTGCGACCTTCACCACTCTTCCAAAAGGCATTAAAACAGTCTTGTTAAGCTACTGTGACCTCCACGTCTCTCCCACGGGGCACTGATAATGTCTTTGTATTCCAATGTAACCTCCACCTCTTTTCCAAGGGACACAAAAACCGTCTTTTTAAGCTACTGTGACCTCCACATCTCTTCCAAGGGACATTAAAACCATCTTTTTAGACCTCTCTGAACTCCACAGCTCTTCCAAGGGGCATTAAAACCATCTTGTTAAGCTACTGTGACCTCCACGTCTCTTTTACGGGCCATTGATATTGTCTTTTTATTACACTGCGACCTCCACCACTCTTCCAAGGGTCATTAACACCATCTTGTTAAGCTTCTCTGACCTCCACGTCTCTTCCACGGGGCATTGATATTGTCTTTTTATTCCACTGCGAACTCCACCACATTTCCAAGGGGCATTGATATTGTTTTTCTATTCCACTGCGACCTCCACCACTCTTCCAAGTGGCATTAAAATTGTCTTGTTAAGCTACTGTGACCTCTACGTCTCTTCCTCGGGGCATTTATATTGTCTTTTATTGCACTGCGACCTTCACCACTCTTCCAAGAGACATTAAAACTGTCTTGTTAAGCTACTGTGACCTCCACGTCTCTCCCACGGGGCACTGATAATGTCTTTTTACTCCAATGTAACCTCCACCACTTTTCCAAGGGGCACAAAAACCGTCTTGTTAAGCTTCTGTGACCTCCACATCTCTTCTAAGGGACATTAAAACCATCTTTTTAGACCTCTCTGAACTCCACAGCTCTTGCAAGGGGCATTAAAACCATCTTGTTAAGCTACTGTGACCTCCACGTCTCTTTTCCGGGCCACTGATATTGTCTTTTTATTCCACTGCGACCACCACCACTCTTCCAAAGGGCATTAAAACTGTTTGGTTAAGCTACTGTGACCTCCACGTCTCTTCCACGGGGCATTGATATTGTCTTTTTATTCCACTGCGACTTCCACCACTCTTCCAAGGGGCATTAAAACTGTCTTGTTAATCTACTGTGATCTCCACATCTCTTCCACGGGATATTGATATTGTCTTTTTATTCCACTGCAACCTCCACCAGTCTTCCAAGGGACATTGATATTGTCTTTTTATTCCACTACGACCTTCACCACTCTTCCAACGGGCATTAAAACCATCTTGTTAAACCACTCTGTACTCCACAGCTCTTCCAAGGGGCATTAAAACCATCTTGTTAAGATACTGTGCCCTCCACGTCTCTTCCACGGGGCATTTAAACCGTCTTGTTAAACCACTCTGAACTCCACAGCTCTTACAAGGGGCATTAATATCATCTTTTTAAGCTACTGTGATCTCCACGTCTCTTCCACGGGGCATTGATATTGTCTTTTTATTCCACTGTAACCTCCACCACTCTTCCAAGGGGCATTAAAACCATCTTGTTAAGCTACTGTGACTTTCACATTTCTTCCAAGGGGCATTAAAACCGTCTTGTTAAACCACTCCGAACTCCACAGTTCTGCCAAGGGGCATTAAAACCGTCTTGATAATCTACTGTGACCTCCACCTCTCTTCCACGCGGCAATGATATTGTCTTTTTATTTAACTGTGACTTCCACCACTCTTACAAGTGGGCAATAAAACCGTCTTGTTAAGCTACTGTGACCTCCACGTCTCTTTCACGGGGCATTGATACTGTGTTTTTATTCCACTGCGACCTCCACTACTCCTCCAAGGGTGATTGCTAGTTTCTTTTTTTTCCATTGCGACCTCCACTACTCTTCCAAGGGGCAAAAAAAACATCTTGCTAAGCTACTGTGACCTCCACGTCTATTCCACAGGGCATTGATATTGTCTTTTTATTCCATTGTATCCTCCACCACTCTTCCAAGGGGCATTAAAACCGTCTTGTTAAGCTACAGTTACCTTCACATCTCTTCCAAGGGGCATTAAAACCGTCTTGTTAAGCCACTCTGAACACCACAGCTCTGCCCTCTGCCAAGGGGCATTAAAATTATCTGGTTAACCTAATGTGACCACCACGCCTCTTCCACTGGGCATTGATATAGTGTTTTTATTCCACTGTAACCTCCACCACTCTTCCAAGGGGCATTAAAATCGTCTTGTAAAGCTAATATGACCTTCACATCTCTTCCAAGGGACATTAAAATCGTCTTGTTAAACCACTCTGAACTCCACAGCTCTGCCAAGGTGCATTAAAACCGTCTTGATAATCTACTGTGACCTGAATGTCTCTTCCACACGGCAATGATATTGTCTTTTTATTCCACTGCGATCACAACCACTCTTCCAAGGTGCAATAAAACTGTCTTGTTAAGCCACTGTGACCTCCACGTCTCTTCCACGGGGCATTGATATTGTCTTTTTATTCCGCTGTAACCTCCACCACTCTTCCAAGGGGAATTAAAACCGTCTTGTTAAGCTACGGTGACCTTCACGTCTCATCCACTGGGCATTGATATTGTCTTTTTATTCCACTGCGACCTCCATCACTCTTCCAAGGGGCATTGATATTGTCATTTTATTATACTGCGAACCACCATCACTCTTCCAAGAGGCATTAAAATCGTCTTGTTACGCTACTGTGACCTCCTCTTCTCTTCCACTGGGCATTAATATTGTCTTTATATTCCACTGTAACCTCCACCACTCTTCCAAGGGGCATTAAACCTTCTTGTTAAGCTACTGTGACCTCCACGTCTCTTCCAAGGGGAATTAAAACCGTCTTGTTAAACCACTCTGAACTCCACAGCTCTTCCAAGGGGCATTAAAACCTTCTTATTAAGCTACTTTGACCTCCACGTCTCTTTTACGGGGAATTGATATTGTCTTTATATTCCACTGTAACCTCCACCACTCTTCCAAGGGGCATTAAACCTTCTTGTTAAGCTACTGTGATCTCCACGTCTCTTCCACGGGGTATTGATATTGTCTTTTTATTTCACTGTGACCTCCACCAATCTTCCAAGGGGCATTGATAATGTCTTTTTATTCCACTAAGACCTCCACCACTCTTCCAAGGGGCATTAAAACCATCTTGTTAAGCTACTGTGACCTTCACCTCTTTTCCAAGGGGCATTAAAACCGTCTTGTTAAACCACTCTGAACTCCACAGTTCTGCCAAGGGGCATTAAATCCGTCTTGATAATCTACTGTGACCTCCACGTCTCTTCCACGCGGCAATGATATTGTATTTTTATTCCACTGCTACGTCCACCACTCTTACAAGGTGGAAATAAATCCGTCTTTTTAAGCTCCTGTGACCTCCATGTCTCTTCCATGGGGCACTGATAATGTCTTTTTATTCCAATGTAACCTCCACCACTTTTCCAAGGGGCAGAAAAACCGTCTTGTTAAGCTACTGTGACCTCCATGTCTCTTCCAAGGGACATTAAAACCATCTTTTTAAACCTCTCTGAACACAACAGCTCTTCCAAGGGGCATTAAAACCGTCTTATTATGCTACTGTTACCTTCATGTCTCTTCCACGGGAAATTGATATTGTCTTTTCATTCCACTGCGTCCTCCACCACTCTTCCAAGCGGCATTAAATTTGTCTTGTTAAGTTACTGTGACCTCCACGTCTCTTCCACGGGGCATGGATATTGTCTTTTTATTCCACTGTGACCTCCACAACTCTTCCAAGGGGCATTAAAACCATCATGTTAAGCTACTGTGACCTCCACTTCTCTGCGAAGGGGCATTAAAACTTTCTTGTTAAACCACTCTGTACTCCACCACATTTCCAAGGGGCATTACAACCGTCTTGTTAAGCTACTGTGACCTCCACGTCTTTTCCACGGGGCATTAATATTGTCTTTTTATTCCACTGCAACCTCCACCACTCTCCCAAGGGGCATTAAAACCGTCTTGTTAAGCTATTGTGACCTCCAAGTCTTTTCCACGGGGCATTGATATTGTCTTTTTATTCCACTGCGACCTCCACCACTCTTTCAAAGGGCATTAAAACTGTTTTGTTAAGCTACTGTGACCTCCACGTCTCTTCAACTGAGCATTGATATTGTCTTTTTTTTCCACTGCGACCTCCACCACTCTTCCAAGGGGCATTAAAACCGTCTTGTTAACCTACTGTGACATCCATGTCTCCTCCAAGGGGCATTAACACCGTCTTGTTAAACCACTCTGAATTCCACAGCTCTTCCAACGGGCTGTAAAACCATGTTATTAAGCTACTTTGACCTCGATGTCTCTTCCACGGGGCAATGATAATGTCTTTTTATTCCTCTTCGACCTCCATCACTCTTCAAAGGGGCATTAAAACCGTATTGTTAAGGTGCTGTGACCACCACGTCTCTTCCACGGGGCATTGATATTGTCTTTTTTCCACTGTGATCTCCACCACTCTTCCAAGGGGCATTGATATTATCTTTATATTCCATTTCAATCTCCACCACTCTTCCAAGGGACATTGAAACCGTCTTGTTAAGCTACTGTGATCTCCACGTCTCTTCCACGGGGCATTGATATTGTCTTTTTATTCCACTGTAACCTCCACCACTCTTCCAAGGGGCATTAAAACCATTTTGTAAAGCTACTGTGACCTCCATGTCTCTTCCACGGGGCATTGATATTGTCTTTTTATTCCACTGCTACATCCACCACTCTTCCAAGTGGCATTGATATTTTCTTTTTATTCCACTGCGACCACCACCACTCTTCGAAGGGGCATTAAAACCGTCTTGTTAAGCTACTGTGACCTCCACGTCTCTTCCACGGGGCATTGATATTGTCTTTTTATTCCACTGCGACCTCCACCACTCTTCCAAGGGGCATTAAAACCGCCTTGTTAAGCTACTGTGGCCTCCACGTCTCATCCAAGGGGCATTGATTTTGTCTTTTTATTCCACTGCTACCTCCATCACTTTTCCAATGGGCATTAAAACCATCTTCTTAAGCTACTGTGACCTCTACGTCTCTTCCATGTGCCATTGATATTGACATTTTATTCCACTGCGACCTCCACCACCCTTCCAAGGGGCATTGATATTGTCTTTTTATTCCACTGCGACCACCACCACTCTTCAAAGGGGCATTAAAACGGTCTTGTTAAGCTACTGTGACATCCACGTCTCTTCCACGGGGCATTGATATTGTCTTTTTTCCACTGTGATCTCCACCACTCTTCCAAGGGGCATTGATATTATCTTTATATTCCACTGCGATCTCCACCACTCTTCCAAGGGACATTGAAACCGTCTTGTTAAGCTACTGTGATCTCCACGTCTCTTCCACGGGGCATTGATATTGTCTTTTTATTCCACTGTAACCTCCACCACTCTTCCAAGGGGCATTAAAACCGTCTTGTAAAGCTACTGTGACCTCCACGTCTCTTCCACTTGGCATTGATAATGTCTTTTAATTCCACTGCGACCTCCACCACTCTTCCAAGGGGCATTGATATTGTCTTTTTATTCCACTGCGACCACCACCACTCTTCGAAGGGGCATTAAAACCGTTTTGTTAAGCTACTGTGACCTCCACGTCTCTTCCACGGGGCATTGATATTTTCTTTTTATTCCACTGCGACCTCCACCTCTCTTCCAAGGGTCATTAGAACCATCTTGTTAAGCTACTGTGGCCTCCACGTCTCATCCAAGGGGCATTGATTTTGTCTTTTTATTCCACTGCTACCTCCACCACTTTTCCAATGGGCATTAAAACCATCTTCTTAACTACTGTGACCTCTACGTCTCTTCCACGGGGCATTGATATTGTCTTTTTATCCCACTGCGACCTACACCACTCTTCCAAGGGGAATTGATATTGACTTTTTATTCCACTTCGACCACCACCACTCTTCGAAGGGGCATGAAAATCGTCTTGTTAAGCTACTGTGACCTCTATGTCTCTTCCACGGGGCATTCATATTGTCTTTTTATTCCACTGTAACCTCCACCACTCTTCCAAGGGGCATTAAAACCGTCTTGTTAAGCTACTCTGACCTAAACGTCTCTTCCACAGGGCATTGATTTTGTCTTTTTATTCCACTGCTACCTCCACCACTCTTCCAAGGGGCATGAAAACCATTTTGTTAAGCTTCTGTGACCTCCATGTCTCTTTCACGGGGAATTGATATTGTCTTTTTAGTCCAATACGACCTCCACCACTCTTCCAAGTGGCATTGATATTGTCTTTTTATTCCACTGCAACCTCCACCACTTTTCTAAGGGCCATTAAAACTATCTTGTTAAACTACTGTGACCTCCACGTCTCTTGCACGGGGCATTGATATTGTCTTTTTATTCCACTGCGAACTCCACCACTCTTCCAAAGGGCTTTAAAACCGTCTTGTTACGCTACTATGACCTTCACGTCTCTTCCACGGGGCATTGATATTGTGTTTTTATTCCACTGCGCCCTCCACCACTCCTCCAAGGGCGAATGATGGTTTCTTTTTTTTCCATTGCGACCTCCACTACTCTTCCAAGGGGTCATGAAAATCGTCTTGTTAAGCTACTGTGACCTCTATGTCTCTTCCACGGGGCATTCATATTGTCTTTTTATTCCACTGTAACCTCCACCACTCTTCCAAGGGGCATTAAAACTGTCTTTTTAAGCTACTGTGATCTTCACGTCTCTTCCAAGGGGCATTAAATCCTTCTTGTTAAACCACTCTGAATGACACAGCTCTGCCAAGGGGCATTAAAAAGTGTCTTGTTAAGCTACTGTGGCCTCCATGTCTCTTCCACAGGGCATTGATATTGTCTTTTTTTTTTCACTGTAGCCTCCAACACTCTTCCAAGAGGCATTAAAACTGTCTTGTTAAGCTACTGCTACCTCCACGTCTCTTCCAAGGGGCATTACAACCATCTTGTTAAACCACTCTGTACTCCACAGCTCTTCCAAGGGGCATTAAAACCATCTTGTTAAGATACTGTGAACTCCACTTCTCTTCCACGGGGCATTAATATTGTCCTTTTTTTCCACAGCGACCCCCACTACTCTTCCAATGGGCATTAAAACCGTCTTGCTAAGCTACTCTGACCTAAACGTCTCTTCCACAGGGCATTGATTTTGTCTTTTTATTCCACTGCTACCTCCACCACTCTTCCAAGGGGCATGAAAACCATTTTGTTAAGCTTCTGTGACCGCCATGTCTCTTTCACGGGGAATTGATATTGTCTTTTTAGTCCAATACGACCTCCACCACTCTTCCAAGTGGCATTGATATTGTCTTTTTATTCCACTGCAACGTCCACCACTTTTCTAAGGGCCATTAAAACTATCTTGTTAAGCTACTGTGACCTCCACGTCTCTTGCACGGGGCATTGATATTGTCTTTTTATTCCACTGCGAACTCCACCACTCTTCCAAAGGACTTTAAAACCATCTTGTTACGCTACTATGACCTTCACGTCTCTTCAACGGGGCATTGATATTGTGTTTTTATTCCACTGCGCCCTCCACCACTCCTCCAAGGGCGATTGATGTTTTCTTTTTTTTCCATTGCGACCTCCACTACTCTTCCAAGGGGCAAAAAAAACATCTTGCTAAGCTACTGTGACCTCCACGTCTATTCCACGGCGCATTGATATTGTCTTTTTATTCCATTGTATCCTCCACCACTCTTCCAAGGGGCATTAAAACCGTCTTGTTAAGCTACAGTTACCTTCACGTCTCTTCCAAGGGGCATTAAACCGTCTTGCTAAGCCACTCTGAACTCCACAGCTCTGCTCTCTGCCAAGGGGCATTAAAATTATCTGGTTAACCTAATGTGACCTCCACGTCTCTTCCACTGGGCATTGATGTAGTGTTTTTATTACACTGCGACCTTCACCACTCTTCCAAGGGGCAATGAAACCATATTGCTAAGCTACTGTGACCTCCATGTCTCTTCCACGGGGCATTGATATTGTCTTTTTTTTCCACTGCAACCTCCACCAGTCTTCCAAGAGGCATTGATATTGTCTTTTTATTCCACTACGACCTCCACCACTCTTCCAAGGGGCATTAAAACCGTCTTGTTAAACGACTCTGTTCTCCACAGCTCTTCCAAGGGGCATTAAAACCGTCTTGTTAAGATACTGTGCCCTCCATGTCTCTTCCACGGGGCATTGATATTGTCTTTTTATTCCACTGAGACCTTCACCACTGTTCCAAGGAGTATTAAAATCATCTTTTTAAGCTACTGTGACATCCACGTCTCTTCCAAGGGGCATCTAAACTGTCTTGTTTAACCACTCTGAACTCCACTGCTCTTACAAGGGGCATTAAAACCGTCTTATTAGGCTACAGTGACCTCCACATCTCTTCCAAGGGGCATTAAAACCATCTTGTTACACCACTTTGAACTCCAGAGCTCTTCCAAGGGGCTTTAAAACCGTCTTATTAAGCTACTTTGACCTCCACGTCCCTTCCACGGGGCATTGATATTGTCTTTTTCTTCCACTGCGACTTCCACCACTCTTCCAAGGGGCATTAAAACTGTCTTGTTAATCTACTGTGATCTCCACATCTCTTCCACGGGATATTGATATTGTCTTTTTATTCCACTGCAACCTCCACCAGTCTTCCAAGGGGCATTGATATTGTCTTTTTATTCCACTACGACCTCCACCACACTTCCAAGGGGCATTAAAACCATCTAGTTAAACCACTCTGTACTCCACAGCTCTTCCAAGGGGCATTAAAACCATCTTGTTAAGATACTGTGCCCTCCACGTCTCTTCTACGGGGCATTGATATTGTCTTTTTAATCCACTGAGACCTTCACCACTCTTCCAAGGAGTATTAAAATCATCTTTTTAACTACTGTGACATCCACGTCTCTTCCAAGGGGCATTTAAACCATCTTGTTAAACCACTCTGAACTCCACAGCTCTTACAAGGGGCATTAAAACCGTCTTGTTAAGATACTGTGCCCTCCACGTCTCTTCCACAGGGCATTGATATTGTCTTTTTATTCCACTGAGACCTTCACCACTCTTCCAAGGAGTATTAAAATCATCTTTTTAAGCTACTGTGTTCTCCACGTCTCTTCCACGGGGACATTGATATTGTCTTTTTATTCCACTGTAACCTTCACCACTCTTCCAAGGGGCATTAAAACCATCTTGTTAAGCTACTGTGACTTTCACCTTTCTTCCAAGGGGCATTAAAACCGTCTTGTTAATATACTGTGCCCTCCACGTCCCTTCCAAGGGACATTTAAACCGTCTTGTTAAACCACTCTAAACTCCACTGCTCTTACAAGGGGCATTAAAGCCGTCTTGTTAGGCTACTGTGACCTCCACGTCTCTTCCAAGGGGCATTAAAACCGTCTTGTTACACTACTCTGAACTCCAAAGCTCTTCCTAGGGGCATTAAAACTGTCTTATTAAGCTACTTTGACCTCCACGTCCCTTCCACGGGGCATTGATATTGTCTTTTTATTCCACTGCGACTTCCACCACTCTTCCAAGGGGCAATAAAACTGTCTTGTTAATCTACTGTGATCTCCACATCTCTTCCACGGGATATTGATATTGTCTTTTTATTCCACTGCAACCTCCACCAGTCTTCCAAGGGACATTGATATTGTCTTTTTATTACACTACGACCTCCACCACTCTTCCAAGGGGCATTAAAACCGTCTTGTTAAACCACTCTGTTCTCCACAGCTCTTCCAAGGGGCATTAAAACCGTCTTGTTAAGATACTGTGCCCTCCATGTCTCTTCCACGGGGCATTGATATTGTCTTTTTATTCCACTGAGACCTTCACCACTGTTCCAAGCAGTATTAAAATCATCTTTTTAAGCCACTGTGACATCCACGTCTCTTCCAAGGGGCATTTAAACTGTCTTATTTAACCACTCTGAACTCCACTGCTCTTACAAGGGGCATTAAAACCGTCTTATTAGGCTACAGTGACCACCACGTCTCTTCCAAGGGGCATTAAAACCATCTTGTTACACCACTTTGAACTCCAGAGCTCTTCCAAGGGGCTTTAAAACCGTCTTATTAAGCTACTTTGACCTCCACGTCCCTTCCACGGGGCATTGATATTGTCTTTTTATTCCACTGCGACTTCCACCACTCTTCCAAGGGGCAATAAAACTGTCTTGTTAATCTACTGTGATCTCCACATCTCTTCCACGGGATATTGATATTGTCTTTTTATTCCACTGCAACCTCCACCAGTCTTCCAAGGGACATTGATATTGTCTTTTTATTACACTACGACCTCCACCACTCTTCCAAGGGGCATTAAAACCATATTGTTAAACCACTCTGTACTCCACAGCTCTTCCAAGGGGCATTAAAACCATCTTGTTAAGATACTGTGCCCTCCACGTCTCTTCTACGGGGCATTGATATTGTCTTTTTAATCCACTGAGACCTTCACCACTCTTCCAAGGAGTATTAAAATCATCTTTTTAACTACTGTGACATCCACGTGTCTTCCAAGGGGCATTTAAACCATCTTGTTAAACCACTCTAAACTCCACAGCTCTTACAAGGGGCATTAATATCATCTTTTTAAGCTACTGTGATCTCCACGTCTCTTCCACGGGGCATTGATATTGTCTTTTTATTCCACTGTAACCTCCACCACTCTTCCAAGGGGCATTAAAACCATCTTGTTAAGCTACTGAGAATTTCACATTTCTTCCAAGGGGCATTAAAACCGTCTTGTTAAACCACTCCGAACTCCACAGTTCTGCCAAGGGGCATTAAAACCGTCTTGATAATCTACTGTGACCTCCACCTCTCTTCCACGCGGCAATGATATTGTCTTTTTATTTAACTGTGACTTCCACCACTCTTACAAGTGGGCAATAAAACCGTCTTGTTAAGCTACTGTGACCTCAACCTCTCTTCCACGGGGCATTGATATTGTCTTCTTATTCCACTGTAAACTCCACGACTCTTCCAAAGGGCTTTAAAACCGTCTTGTTACGCTACCATGACCTTCACGTCTCTTCCACGGGGCACTGATATTGTGTTTTTATTCCACTGCGACCTCCACCACTCCTCCAAGGGTGATTGATAGTTTCTTTTTTTTTCCATTGCGACCTCCTCTACTCTTCCAAGGGGCAAAAAAAACATCTTGCTAAGCTACTGTGACCTCCACGTCTATTCCACGGGTCATTGATATTGTCTTTTTATTCCATTGTATCCTCCACCACTCTTCCAAGGGGCATTAAAACCGTCTTGTTAAGCTACAGTTACCTTCACGTCTCTTCCAAGGGGCATTAAAACCGTCTTGTTAAGCCACTCTGAACACCACAGCTCTGCACTCTGCCAAGGGGCATTAAAATTATCTGGTTAACCTAATGTGACCTCCACGCCTCTTCCACTGGGCATTGATATAGTGTTTTTATTCCACTGTAACCTCCACCACTCTTCCAAGGGGCATTAAAATCGTCTTGTAAAGCTACTATGACCTTCACATCTCTTCCAAGGGACATTAAAATCATCTTGTTAAACCACTCTGAACTCCACAGCTCTGCCAAGGTGCATTAAAACCGTCTTGATAATCTACTGTGACCTGAATGTCTCTTCCACACGGCAATGATATTGTCTTTTTATTCCACTGCGATCACAACCACTCTTCCAAGGTGCAATAAAACTGTCTTGTTAAGCCACTGTGACCTCCACGTCTCTTCCACGGGGCATTGATATTGTCTTTTTATTCCGCTGTAACCTCCACCCCTCTTCCAAGGGGAATTAAAACCGTCTTGTTAAGCTACTGTGACCTTCACGTCTCATCCACTGGGCATTGATATTGTCTTTTTATTCCACTGCGACCTCCATCACTCTTCCAAGCGGCATTGATATTGTCATTTTATTATACTGCGAACCACCACCACTCTTCCAAGAGGCATTAAAATCGTCTTGTTACGCTACTGTGACCTCCTCTTCTCTTCCACTGGGCATTAATATTGTCTTTATATTCCACTGTAACCTCCACCACTCTTCCAAGGGGCATTAAACCTTCTTGTTAAACTACTGTGACCTCCACGTCTCTTCCAGGGAGAATTAAAACCGTCTTGCTAAACCACTCTGAACTCCACAGCTCTTCCAAGGGGCATTAAAACCTTCTTATTAAGCTACTTTGACCTCCACGTCTCTTTTACGGGGAATTGATATTGTCTTTATATTCCACTGTAACCTCCACCACTCTTCCAAGGGGCATTAAAACCATCTTGTTAAATCACTCTGTACTCCACAGCTCTTCCAAGGGGCATTAAAACCATCTTGTTAAGCTACTGTGATCTCCACGTCTCTTCCACAGGGTATTGATATTGTCTTTTTATTCCACTGTGACCTCCACCAATCTTCCAAGGGGCATTGATAATGTCTTTTTCTTCCACTAAGACCTCCACCACTCTTCCAAGGGGCATTAAAACCATCTTGTTAAGCTACTGTGACCTTCACCTCTTTTCCAAGGGGCATTAAAACCGTCTTGTTAAACCACTCTGAACTCCACAGTTCTGCCAAGGGGCATTAAATCCGTCCTGATAATCTTCTGTGACCTCCACGTCTCTCCACGCGGCAATGATATTGTATTTTTATTCCACTGCTACGTCCACCACTCTTACAAGTTGGAAATAAAACCGTCTTTTTAAGCTCCTGTGACCTCCATGTCTCTTCCATGGGGCACTGATAATGTCTTTTTATTCCAATGTAACCTCCACCACTTTTCCAAGGGGCAGAAAAACCATCTTGTTAAGCTACTGTGACCTCCATGTCTCTTCCAAGGGACATTAAAACCATCTTTTTAAACCTCTCTGAACACAACAGCTCTTCCAAGGGGCATTAAAACCGTCTTATTATGCTACTGTTACCTTCATGTCTCTTCCACGGGAAATTAATATTGTCTTTTCATTCCACTGCGTCCTCCACCACTCTTCCAAGCGGCATTAAATTTGTCTTGTTAAGTTACTGTGACCTCCACGTCTCTTCCACGGGGCATGGATATTGACTTTTTATTCCACTGCGACCTCCACAACTCTTCCAAGGGGCATTAAAACCATCATGTTAAGCTACTGTGACCTCCACTTCTCTGCGAAGGGGCATTAAAACTTTCTTGTTAAACCACTCTGTACTCCACCACATTTCCAAGGGGTATTACAACCGTCTTGTTAAGCTACTGTGACCTCCACGTCTTTTCCACGGGGCATTAATATTGTCTTTTTATTCCACTGCAACCTCCACCTCTCTTCCAAGGTGCATTAAAACCGTCTTGTTAAGCTATTGTGACCTCCAAGTCTTTTCCACGGGGCATTGATATTGTCTTTTTATTCCACTGCGACCTCCACCACTCTTTCAAAGGGCATTAAAACTGTTTTGTTAAGCTACTGTGACCTCCACGTCTCTTCAACTGGGCATTGATATTGTCTTTTTTTTCCACTGCGACCTCCACCACTCTTCCAAGGGGCATTAAAACCGTCTTGTTAACCTACTGTGACATCCATGTCTCCTCCAAGGGGCATTAACACCGTCTTGTTAAACCACTCTGAATTCCACAGCTCTTCCAAGGGGCTGTAAAACCATGGTATTAAGCTACTTTGACCTCGACGTCTCTTCCACGGGGCAATGATAATGTCTTTTTATTCCTCTTCGACCTCCATCACTCTTCAAAGGGGCATGAAAACCATATTGTTAAGGTGCTGTGACCACCACGTCTCTTCCACGGGGCATTGATATTGTCTTTTTTCCACTGTGATCTCCACCACTCTTCCAAGGGGCATTGATATTATCTTTATATTCCATTGCGATCTCCACCACTCTTCCAAGGGACATTGAAACCGTCTTGTTAAGCTACTGTGATCTCCACGTCTCTTCCACGGGGCATTGATATTGTCTTTTTATTCCACTGTAACCTCCACCACTCTTCCAAGGGGCATTAAAACCATTTTGTAAAGCTACTGTGACCTCCATGTCTCTTCCACGGGGCATTGATATTGTCTTTTTATTCCACTGCTACATCCACCACTCTTCCAAGTGGCAGTGATATTTTATTTTTATTCCACTGCGACCACCACCACTCTTCGAAGGGGCATTAAAACCGTCTTGTTAAGCTACTGTGACCTCCACGTCTCTTCCACGGGGCATTGATATTGTCTTTTTATTCCACTGCGACCTCCACCACTCTTCCAAGGGGCATTAAAACCGCCTTGTTAAGCTACTGTGGCCTCCACGTCTCATCCAAGGGGCATTGATTTTGTCTTTTAATTCCACTGCTACCTCCACCACTTTTCCAATGGGCATTGACATTGTCTTTTTATTCCACTGCTACATCCACCACTCTTCCAAGGGGCATTAAAACCGCCTTGTTAAGCTACTGTGACCTCTACGTCTCTTTCATGGGCCATTGATATTGACATTTTATTCCACTGCGACCTCAACCACTCTTCCAAGGGGCATTGATATTGTCTTTTTATTCCACTGCGACCACCACCACTCTTCGAAGGGGCATTAAAACGGTCTTGTTAAGCTACTGTGACATCCACGTCTCTTCCACGGGGCATTGATATTGTCTTTTTATTCCACTGCGACCTCCATCACTCTTCAAAGGGGTATTAAAACCGTATTGTTAAGCTGCTGTGACCACCACATCTCTTCCACGGGGCATTGATATTGTCTTTTTTCCACTGTGATCTCCACCACTCTTCCAAGGGGCATTGATATTATCTTTATATTCCACTGCGATCTCCACCACTCTTCCAAGGGACATTGAAACCGTCTTGTTAAGCTACTGTGATCTCCACGTCTCTTCCACGGGGCATTGATATTGTCTTTTTATTCCACTGTAACCTCCACCACTCTTCCAAGGGGCATTAAAACCGTCTTGTAAAGCTACTGTGACCTCCACGTCTCTTCCACTTGGCATTGATATTGTCTTTTAATTCCACTGCGACCTCCACCACTCCTCCAAGGGTGATTGATATTTTCTTTTTTTTCCATTGCGACCTCCACTACTCTTCCAAGGGGCAAAAAAAACATCTTGCTAAGCTTCTGTGACCTCCACGTCTATTCCACGGGGCATTGATATCGTCTTTTTATTCCATTGTAACCTCCACCACTTTTCCAAGGGGCATTAAAACCGTCTTGTTAAGCTACAGTTACCTTCACGTCTCTTCCAGGGGGCATTAAAACCGTCTTGTTAAGCCACTCTGAACTCCACAGCTCTGTCCTCTGCCAAGGGGCATTAAAATTATCTGGTTAACCTAATGTGACCTCCACGTCTCTTCCACTACGCATTGATGTAGTGTTTTTATTCCACTGTAACCTCCACCACTCTTCCAAGGGGCATTAAAATCATCTTGTAAAGCTACTGTGACCTTCACATCTCTTCCAAGGGACATTAAAATCGTCTTGTTAAACCACTCTGAACTCCACAGCTCTGCCAAGGTGCATTAAAACCGTCTTGATAATCTACTGTGACCTCCATGTCTCTTCTACGTGGCAATGATATTTTCTTTTTATTCCACTGAGATCACAACCACTCTTCAAAGGGGCAATAAAACTGTCTTGTTAAGCCACTGTGACCTCCGCGTCTCTTCCTCGGGGCATTGATATTGTCTTTTTATTCCGCTGTAACCTCCACCACTCTTCCAAGGGGCATTAAAACCGTCTTGTTAAGTTAATGTGACCTTCACGTCTCTTCCACTGGGCATTGATATTGTCTTTTTATTCCACTGCGACCTTCACCACTTTTCCAAGGGGCATTGATATTGTCTTTTTATTCCACTGTGACCACCACCACTCATCGAAGGGGCATTAAAACCGTCTTGTTAAGCTACTGTGACATCCACGTCTCTTCCACGGGGCATTGACATTGTCTTTTTATTCCACTGCGACCTCCATCACTCTTCAAAGGGGTATTAAAACCGTATTGTTAAGCTGCTGTGACCACCACATTTCTTCCACGGGGCATTGATATTGTCTTTTTTCCATTGTGATCTCCACCACTCTTCCAAGGGGCATTCATATTATCTTTATATTCCACTGCGATCTCCACCACTCTTCCAAGGTACATTAAAACAGTCTTGTTAAGCTACTGTGACCTCCACGTCTCTTCCATGGGGCATTGATATTGTCTTTTTATTCCACTGTAACCTCCACGACACTTCCAAAGGGCTTTAAAACCGTCTTGCTACGCTACTATGACCTTCACGTCTCTTCAACGGGACATTGATATTGTGTTTTTATTCCACTGCGACCTCCACCACTCCTCAAAGGGTGATTGATATTTTCTTTTTTTTCCATTGCGACCTCCACTACTCTTCCAAGCGGCAAAAAAAACATCTTGCTAAGCTACTGTGACCTCCACGTCTATTCCACGGGGCATTGATATTGTCTTTTTATTCCATTGTAACCTCCACCACTCTTCCAAGGGGCATTAAAACCGTCTTGTTAAGCTACAGTTACCTTCATGTCTCTTCCAAGGGGCATTAAAATCGTCTTGTTAAGCCACTCTGAACTCCACAGCTCTGCCCTCTGCCAAGGGGCATTAAAATTATCTGGTTAACCTATTGTGACCTCCACGTCTCTTCTACTGGGCATTGATGTAGTGTTTTTATTCCACTGTAACCTCCACCACTCTTCCAAGGGGCATTAAAATCGTCTTGTAAAGCTACTGTGACCTTAACATCTCTTCCAAGGGACATTAAAATCGTCTTGTTAAACCACTCTGAACTCCACAGCTCTGCCAAGGTGCATTAAAACCGTCTTGATAATCTACTGTGACCTCCATGTGTCTTCCACGCGGCAATGATATTGTCTTTATATTCCACTGCAATCACAACCACTCTTCCAAGGGGCAATAAAACTGTCTTGTTAAGCCACTGTGACCTCCTCGTCTCTTCCACGGGGCATTGATATTGTCTTTTTATTCCGCTGTAACCTCCACCACTCTTCCAAGGGGCATTAAAATCGTCTTGTTAAGCTACTGTGACCTTCACGTCTCTTCCACTGGGCATTGATATTGTCTTTTTATTCCACTACGACCTCCACCACTCTTCCAAGGGGCATTGATATTGTCATTTTATTATACTGCGAACCACCACCACTCTTCCAAGAGGCATTAAAATCGTCTTGTTACGCTACTGTGACCTCCTCTTCTCTTCCACTGGGCATTAATATTGTCTTTATATTCCACTGTAACCTCCACCACTCTTCCAAGGGGCATTAAACCTTTCCTCTTAAGCTACTGTGACCTCCACGTCTCTTCCAAGGGGAATTAAAACCGTCTTGTTAAACCACTCTGAACTCCACAGCTCTTCCAAGGGGCATTAAATCCGTCTTATTAAGCTACTTTGACTTCCACGTCTCTTTTACGGGGAATTGATATTGTCTTTATATTCCACTGTAACCTCCACCACTCTCCCAAGGGGCATTAAACCTTCTTGTTAAGCTACTGTGATCTCCACGTCTCTTCCACGGGGTATTGATATTGTCTTTTTATTCCACTGTGACCTCCACCAATCTTCCAAGGGGCATTGATAATGTCTTTTTATTCCACTAAGACCTCCACCACTCTTCCAAGGGGCATTAAAACCGTCTTGTTAAGCTACTGTGACCTTCACCTCTTTTCCAAGGGGCATTAAAACCGTCTTGTTAAACCACTCTGAACTCCACAGTTCTGCCAAGGGGCATTAAATCCGTCTTGATAATCTACTGTGACCTCCACGTCTCTTCCACGCGGCAATGATATTGTATTTTTATTCCACTGCGACGTCCACCACTCTTACAAGTTGGAAATAAAACCGTCTTGTTAAGCTACTGTGACCTCCATGTCTCTTCCATGGGGCACTGGTAATGTCTTTTTAGTCCAATGTAACCTCCACCACTTTTCCAAGGGGCACGAAAACTGTCTTGTTAAGCTACTGTGACCTCCATGTCTCTTCCAAGGGACATTAAAGCCATCTTTTTAAACCTCTCTGAACTCCACAGCTCTTCCAAGGGGCATTAAAACCGTCTTTTTATGCTACTGTTACCTCCATGTCTCTTAAACGGGATATTGATATTGTCTTTTCATTCCACTGCGTCCTCCACCACTCTTCCAAGGGGCATTAAATTTGTCTGGTTAAGCTACTGTGACCTCCACGTCTCTTCCACGGGGCATTGATATTGTCTTTTTATTCCACTGCGACCTCCACCACTCTTCCAAGGGGCATTAAAACCATCTTGTTTAGCTGCTGCGACCTCCACTTCTCTGCCAAGGGGCATTAAAACTTTCTTTTTAAACCACTCTGTACTCCACCACATTTCCAAGGGGCATTAAAACCGTCTTGTTAAGCTACTGTGACCTCCATGTCTCTTCCACGGGGCATTAATATTGTCTTTTTATTCCACTGCAACCTCCACCACTCTTCCAAGGGGCATTAAAACCGTCTTGTTAAGCTGCTGTGACCCTCCAAGTCTTTTCCACGGGGCATTGATATTGTCTTTTTATTCCACTGCGACCTCCACCACTCTTTCAAAGGGCATTAAAACTGTTTTGTTAAGCTACTGTGACCTCCACGTCTCTTCAACTGGGCATTGATATTGTCTTTTTTTTCCACTGCGACTTACACCACTCATCCAAGGGACATTAAAACCGTCTTGTTAAGCTACTGTGACCTCCATGTCTCTTCCAAGGGGCATTACCACCATCTTGTTAAACCACTCTGAATTCCACACCTCTTCCAATGGGCAGTAAAGCCATGTTATTAAGCTACTTTGACCTCGACGTCTCTTCCACGGGGCAATGATAATGTCTTTTTATACCACTTCGACCTCCATCACTCTTCAAAGGGGCATTAAAACAGTATTGTTAAGTTGCTGTGACCACCACGTCTCTTCCACGGGGCATTGATATTGTCTTTTTTCCACTGTGATCTCCACCAGTCTTCCAAGGGGCATTGATATTATCTTTATATTCCACTGCGATCTCCACCACTCTTCCAAGGGACATTGAAATCATTTTGTTAAGCTACTGTGATCTACACTTCTCTTCCACGGGGACTTGATATTGTCTTTTTATTCCACTGTAACCTCCACCACTCTTCCAAGGGGCATTAAAACTGTTTTGTAAAGCTACTGTGACCTCCATGTCTCTTCCACGGGGCATAGATATTGTCTTTTTATTCCACTGCTACCTCCACCACTCTTCCAAGGGGTATTGATATTGTCTTTTTATTCCACTGCTACCACCACCACTCTTCGAAGGGGCATTAAAACCGTCTTGTTAAGCTACTGTGACCTCCACGTCTCTTCCACGGGGCATTGATATTGTATTTTTATTCCACTGCGACCTCCACCACTCTTCCAAGGGGCATTAGAACCGCCTTGTTAAGCTACTGTGGCCCCCACGTCTCATCCAAGGGGCATTGATTTTGTCTTTTTATTCCACTGCTACCTCCACCACTTTTCCAATGGGCATTAAAACCATCTTCTTAAGCTACTGTGACCTCTACGTCTCTTCCACGGGGCATTGATATTGTCATTTTATTCCACTGCGACCTCCACCACTCTTCCAAGGTGCATTGATATTGTCTTTTTATTCCACTGCGACCACCATAACTCTTCGAAGGGGCATTAAAACCGTCTTGTTAAGCTACTGTGACATCCAGGTCTCTTCCACGGGGCATTGATATTGTCTTTTTATTCCACTGCGACCTCCATCACTCTTCAAAGGGGTATTAAAACTGTATTGTTAAGCTGCTGTGACCACGACATCTCTTCCACGGGGCATTGATATTGTCTTTTTTCCACTGTGATCTCCACCACTCTTCCAAGGGGCATTCATATTATCTTTATATTCCACTGCGATCTCCACCACTCTTCCAAGGGGCATTGAAACCGTCTTGTTAAGCTACTGTGATCTCCACGTCTCTTCCACGGGGCATTGATATTGTCTTTTTATTACAATGTAACCTCCACCACTCTTCCAAGGGGCATTAAAACCATCTTGTAAAGCTACTGTGACCTCCACGTCTCTTCCAAGGGGCAATGATATTGTCTTTTTATTCCACTGCGACCACCACTACTCTTCGAAGGGGCATTAAAACCATTTTGTTAAGCTACTGTGATCTACACTTCTCTTCCACAGGGAATTGATATTGTCTTTTTATTCCACTGTAACCTCCACCACTCTTCCAAGGGGCATTAAAACTGTTTTGTAAAGCTACTGTGACCTCCATGTCTCTTCCACGGGGCATAGATATTGTCTTTTTATTCCACTGCTACCTCCACCACTCTTCCAAGGGGCATTGATATTGTCTTTTTATTCCACTGCGATCACCACCACTCTTCGAAGGGGCATTAAAACCGTCTTGTTAAGCTACTGTGACCTCCACGTCTCTTCCACGGGGCATTGATATTGTATTTTTATTCCACTGCGACCTCCACCACTCTTCCAAGGGGCATTAGAACCGCCTTGTTAAGCTACTGTGGCCCCCACGTCTCATCCAAGGGGCATTGATTTTGTCTTTTTATTCCACTGCTACCTCCACCACTTTTCCAATGGGCATTAAAACCATCTTCTTAAGCTACTGTGACCTCTACGTCTCTTCCACGGGGCATTGATATTGTCATTTTATTCCACTGCGACCTCCACCACTCTTCCAAGGGGCATTGATATTGTCTTTTTATTCCACTGCGACCACCATAACTCTTCGAAGGGGCATTAAAACCGTCTTGTTAAGCTACTGTGACATCCAGGTCTCTTCCACGGGGCATTGATATTGTCTTTTTATTCCACTGCGACCTCCATCACTCTTCAAAAGGGTATTAAAACTGTATTGTTAAGCTGCTGGGACCACGACATCTCTTCCACGGGGCATTGATATTGTCTTTTTTCCACTGTGATCTCCACCACTCTTCCAAGGGGCATTGATATTATCTTTATATTCCACTGCGATCTCCACCACTCTTCCAAGGGGCATTGAAACCGTTTTGTTAAGCTACTGTGATCTCCACGTCTCTTCCACGGGGCATTGATATTGTCTTTTTATTACACTGTAACCTCCACCACTCTTCCAAGGGGCATAAAAACCATCTTGTAAAGCTACTGTGACCTCCACGTCTCTTCCAAGGGGCATTGATATTGTCTTTTTATTCCACTGCGACCACCACTAGTCTTCGAAGGGACATTAAAACCATTTTGTTAAGCTACTGTGACCTCCACGTCTCTTCCACGGGGCGTTGATATTGTCTTTTTATTCCACTGCGACCTCCACCACTCTTCCAAGGGGCATTGATATTGTCTTTTTATTCCACTGCGACCACCACCACTCTTCGAAGGTGCATTAAAACCGACTTGTTAAGCTACTGTGACCTCCACGTCTCTTCCACGGGGCATTGATATTGTCTTTTTATTCCACTGCGACCTCCACCACTCTTCCAAGGGGCATTAAAACCGTCTTGTTAAGCTACTGTGACCTCCACGTCTCTTCTACGGGGCACTGATATTGTCTTTTTATTCCCTGCGACCTACACCACTCTTCCAAGGGGCAATAAAATTTTCTTTTTAAGCAACTGTGACCTCCACGTTTCTTCCACGGGGCAGAGATATTTTCTTTTTATTCCACTGCGACATCCACCACTCTTCCAAGGTGCATTGATATTGTCTTTTTATTCCACTGCAACCTCCAACACTCTTCCAAGGGGCATTAAAACTGTCTTGATAAGCTACTGTGACCGCCACATCTCTTCCACGGGGCGTTGATATTATCTTTTTATTCCAATGTAACCTTCACCACCTTTCCAACGTGCATTAGAACTGCCTTGTTAAGCTACTGTGGCCTCCCCGTCTCATCCAAGGGGAATTAAAACCGTCTTGTTAAACCAATCTGAACTCCACAGCTCTTCCAAGGGGCATTAAAACCGTCTTGTTAAGCTACTGTGACCTCCACGTATATTCCACGGGGCATTTATATTGACTTTTTAATCCAATGCGATCTCCACCACTCTTCCAAGGGGCATTAAAACTGTGTTGTTAAGCTACTGTGACCTCGACATCTCTTCCACGGGGCATTGAAATTGTCTTTTTCTTCCACTGTAACCTCCACCACTTTTCCAATGGGCATTAAAACTCTCTTTTTAAGCTACTGTGACCGCCACGTCTCATCCAAGGATCATTAATACCGTCTTTATAAACCACTCTGAACTTCACAGCTCTTCCAAGGTATATTAAAACCATCTTGTTAAGCTACTTTGACCTCCACGTCTCTTCCACGGGGCATTAATATTGGCTTTTTATTCCACTGCGACCTCCACCACTCTTCCAAGGGGCATTAAAACCATCTTGTTAAGCTACTTCTACGTTCACGTCTCTTGCACGGGGCATTGATATTCTCTTTTTACTCCACTGCAACCTCCACCACTCTTCTAAGGGGCACTAAACCTGTATTGTTAAGCTACTGTGACCACAATGTCTCTTCCACAGGGCATTGATATTGTCTTTTTATTCCACTGCGACCTCCACCAATCTTCCAAGTGGCATTAAAACAGTCTTGTTAAGCTACTATTACCTCCACGTCTCTTCCACGGGGCATTGATATTGTCTTTTTATTCCACTGCGACCAACATCACTCTTCCAAGGAACATTGATATTGTCTTTTTATTCCACTGCGACCCCCACAGCTCTTCCAACGGGCATTAAAACCGTCTTGTTAAGCTACTGTGACTTCCACGTCTCTTCCAAGGGGCATTAAAACCGTCTTGTTAAACCTCTCTCAACTCCACAGCTCTTCCAAGGGGCATTAAAACAGTCTTATAAAGCTACTGTGACCTCCACGTTTCTTCCACTGGGCATTGATATTGTCTTTTTATTCCAATGTAACCTACACCACGATTCCAATTGGCACTAAAACCGTCTTGTTAAGCTACTGTGACCTCCATGCCTCTTCCAAGGGGCATTAAAACTGTCTTGTTAAACCTCTCTGAACTACACAGTTCTTCCAAGGGGCATTAAAACAGTCTTGTTATGCTACTGTGACCTTCATGTCTGTTCCACTGGGTATTGATATTGTCTTCTTATACCACTGCGACCTCCACCACTCTTCCAAGGGGCTTTAAAATAGCCTTGTTAAGATACTGTGACCTCCACGTCCCTTCTACGGGGCATTGATATTGTCTTTTTATTCCACTGTATCCTCCACCAAGGGCATTAAAACTGTCTTGTTAAGCTACTGTCATCTTCACGTCTCTTCCAAGGGGCATTAAATCCTTCTTGTTAAACCACTCTGAATGCCACAGCTCTGCCAAGGGGCATTAAAAAGTGTCTTGTTAAGCTACTGTGGCCTCCATGTCTTTTCCACAGGGCATTGATATTGTCTTTTTTTTTCACTGTAACCTCCACCACTCTTCCAAGAGGCATTAAAACTGTCTTGTTAAGCTACTGCTACCTCCACGTCTCTTCCAAGGGGCATTAAAACCATCTTGTTAAACCACTCTGTGCTCCACAGCTTTTCCAAGGGGCATTAAAACCATCTTGTTAAGCTACTGTGACCTCCACGTCTCTTCCACGGGGCATTGATATTGTCTTTTTATTCCACAGCGACCCCCACTACTCTTCCAATGGGCATTAAAACCGTCTTGTTAAGCGACTCTGACCTCCACGTCTCTTCCACGGGGCATTGATTTTGTCTTTTTATTCCACTGCTACCTCCACCACTCTTCCACGGGGCATGAAAACCATTTTGTTAAATTTCTGTGACCTCCATGTCTCTTCTACGGGGAATTGATATTGTCTTTTTAGTCCAATACGATCTCCACCACTCTTCCAAGGGGCATTGATATTGTCTTTTTATTCCACTGCAACCGCCACAACTTTTCTAAGGGCCATTAAAACCATCTTGTTAAGCTACTGTGACCTCCACGTCTCTTACACGGGGCATTGATATTGTTTTTTTATTCCACTGCGACATCCACCACTCTTCCAAGGGGCATTAAAACCGCTTTGTTAAACTACTGTGACCTCCACGTCTCTTCCACGGGGCATTGATATTGTATTTTTATTCCACAGCGACCTCCACGACTCTTCCAAGGGGCATTAAAACCGTCTTGTTAAGCTACTGTGACCTCCACGTCTTTTCCAAGGGGCATTGATATTGTCTTCTTATTCCACTGCGACCTCCACCCATCTTCCAAGCGGCATTAAAACTGTCTTGTTAAGCTACTATTACCCCCACGTCTCTTCCACGGGGCATTGATATTGTCTTTTTATTCCACTGCAACCAACATCACTCTTCCAAGTAACATTGATATTGTCTTTTTATTCCACTGCGACCCCCACAACTCTTCCAACGGGCATTAAAACCATCTTGTTAAGCTACTGTGACTTCCACGTCTCTTCCAAGGGGCATTAAAACCGCCTTGTTAAACCTCTCTGAACTCCACAGCTCTTCCAAGGGGCATTAAAACTGTCTTGTTATGCTACTGTGACCTCCACATTTCTTCCAATGGGCATTGATATTGTCTTTTTATTCCAATGTAACCTACACCACGATTCCAATTGGCACTAAAACCGTCTTGTTAAGCTACTGTGACCTCCACGTCTCTTCCAAGTGGCATTAAAACTGTCTTGTTAAACCTCTCTGAACTCCACAGTTCTTCCAAGGGGCATTAAAACAGTCTTGTTATGCTACTGAGACCTTCATGGCTGTTCCACTGGGTATTGATATTGTCTTCTTATACCACTGCTACCTCCACCACTCTTCCAAGGGGCATTAAAATAGTCTTGTTACGCTACTGTGACCTCCACGTCCCTTCTACGGGGCATTGATATTGTCTTTTTATTCCACTGCAACCTCCACCACTCTTCCAAGGGGCATTGTTATTGTTTTTTTATTCCACTGCGACCTCCACTACTCTTCCAAGGGACTTTGATATTGTCTTTTTATTACTCTGCGACCTCCACCAAGGGGCAATAAAGCCATCTTTTTAAGCTACTGTGACCTCCAAGTCTCTTCCACGGGGCATTCATATTGTCTTTTTATTCCACTGTAACCTCCACCACTCTTCCAAGGGGCATTAAAACTGTCTTGTTAAGCTACTGTCATCTTCACGTCTCTTCAAAGGGGCATTAAATCCTTCTTGTTAAACCACTCTGAATGCCACAGCTCTGCCAAGGGGCATTAAAAAGTGTCTTGTTAAGCTACTGTGGCCTCCACGTCTTTTCCACAGGGCATTGATATTGTCTTTTTTTTTCACTGTAACCTCCACCACTCTTACAAGAGGCATGAAAACTGTCTTGTTAAGCTACTGCTACCTCCACGTCTCTTCCAAAGGGCTTTAAAACCATCTTGTTAAACCGCTCTGTACTCCACAGCTCTTCCAAGGTGCATTAAAACCATCTTGTTAAGCTACTGTAACCTCCACGTCTCTTCCACGGGGCATTAATTTTGTCTTTTTATTCCACTGCTACCTCCACCACTCTTCCACGGGGCATGAAAACCATTTTGTTAAGTTTCTGTGACCTCCATGTCTCTTCTACGGGGAATTGATATTGTCTTTTTAGTCCAATACGACCTCCACCACTCATCCAAGGGGCATTATTATTGTCTTTTTATTCCACTGCAACCGCCACAACTTTTCTAAGGGCCATTAAAACCATCTTGTTAAGCTACTGTGACCTCCACGTCTCTTACACGGGACATTGATATTGTTTTTTTATTCCACTGTGACCTCCACCACTCTTCCAAGGGGCATTAAAACCGCTTTGTTAAACTACTGTGACCTACACGTCTTTTCCACGGGGCATTGATATTGTATTTTTATTCCACAGCGACCTCCACTACTCTTCCAAGGGGCATTAAAACCGTCTTGTTAAGCTACTGTGACCTCCACGTCTTTTCCAAGGGGCATTGATTTTGTCTTTTTATTCGAATGCGACCTCCACCACTCTTCCAAGGAACATTGATATTGTCTTTTTATTCCACTGCGACCTCCACCCCTTTTCTAAGGGCCATTAAAACCAACTTGTTAAGCTACTGTGACCTCCACGTCTCTTGCACCGGGCATTGATATTGTATTTTTATTCCACTGCAAACTCCACCACTCTTTTAAGGGGCATTACAACTGTCTTTTTAAGCTATTTAGATCTCCACGTCTCTTCCCCGGGGCATTGATATTGTCTTTTTATTCCACTGTAACCTCCACCACTCTTCTAAGGTGCAGTAAAACCATCTTGTAATGCTAATGTGACCCCCACGTCTCTTCCAAAAGGCATTAAAACCATCTTGTAAAATCAATCTGAACTCCACAGCTCTTCCAAGGGGTATTAAAACTGTACTGTTAAGGTAGTGTGACCTCCACGTCTCTTCCAAGGGGCATTGAAATTGTCTTTTTATTCCACAGCGACCTCCACCACTCTTCCAAGTAGTATTAAAATCGTCCTGTTAAGCTGCTGTGAAATCCACGTCTCTTCCACGGGGCATTGATTTTGTCTTTTTATTCCACTGTAACCTCCATCACTTTTCCAAGGGGCATTAAAACCATCTTGTAAAGCTAATGTGGCCTCCACGTCTCTTCCAAGGGTCAATAAAACCATCTTGTAAAACCACTCTGAACTCCACCACTTTTCCAAGAGACATTTAAACCGTCTTGTTAAGCTACTGTGACCTCCACGTCTCTTCGAAGGGGCATTGATATTGTCTTTTTATTCCACTGCGACCTCCAGCAATCTTCCAAGGGGTATTGATATTGTCTTTTTATTCCACTGCAACCTCTAGCACTCTTCCAAGGGGCCTTGATATTGTTGTTTTATTAAACTGCGAACTCCACCACTCCTCCAACGGGCATTAAAACCGTCTTGTTAAGTTACTGTGACCTCAACGTCTCTTCCACGGGGCATTGATATTGTCTTTTTATTTCACTGTAACCTCCACCACTCTTCCAAGGGGCATTAATACCGTTTTTTTAAGCTACTGTAACCTCCACGTCTCTTCCAAGGGGCTTTCAAACCGTCTTGTTAAACCACTCTGAACTCCACAGCTCTTCCAAGGGGGAGTAAATCTGACTTGTTAAGCTACTGTGACCTCCACGTTTCTTCTACGGGGCATTAATATTGTCTTTTTATTCCACTTCGAACTCCAACACTCTTCCAAAGGGCATTTAAACCGTCTTGTTTAGCTACTGTGACCTCCACGTCTCATCCAAGGTGCATTCATTTATTTTTTTTTATTCCACTGCGACCTCCACAACACTTCCAATGGACATTGATATTGTCATTTTATTCCATTGCGACCTCCACCACTCTTCCAAGGGGCCGTGATATTGTCTTTTCATTCCACTTCGAAATCCACCATTCTTCCAAGGGGCATTGATATTGTCTTTTCATTCCACTGCGAAATCCACCACTCTTTTAAGCGGCATTACAATTGTCTTTTTAAGCTATTTAGATCTCCACGTCTCTTCCCCGGGGCATTGATTTTGTCTTTTTATTCCACTGTAACCTCCATCACTCTTCCAGGGGGCTTTAAAACCATCTTGTAAAGCTAATGTAACCTCCACGTCTTTTCCAAGGGTCAATAAAACCATCTTGTAAAACCACTCTGAACTCCACCACATTTCCAAGGAGCATTTAAACCATCTTGTTAAGCTACTGTGACCTCCACGTCTCTTCCAAGGGGCATTGATATTGTCTTTTTATTCCACTGCGACCTCTACCACTCTTCCAAGGGGCATTAAAACCGTCATTTTAAGATACTGTGACCTCCACGTCTCTTCCAAGGGGCATTCAAACCGTCTTGGTAAACCACTGTGAACTCCACCACTCTTCCAAGGGGAATTTAAACTGTCTTGTTAAGCTACTGTGACCTCCACGTCTCTTGCAAGGGGCATTGATATCGTCATTTTATTCCACTGTGAGCTCCACCACTCTACCAAGGGGCATTTATATTGTCTTTTTTTTCCACTGCGACCTCCACCACTCTTCCAAAGGGCCTTGATAATGTGTTTTTATTCCACTGCAAACTCCACAACTCTTCCAAAAGGCATTAAAACCATCTTGTTATGCTACTGTGACCTCCATGTCTCTTCCACGCGGCATTAATATTGTCTTTAAATTCCATTGTAACCTTTACCACTCTTCCAAAGGGCAATATAACCATATTGTTAAGCTACTTTGAGCTCCACGTCTCTTCCAAGGGGCATTGATATTGTCGTTTTATTCCCTGCGACCTCCACCACTCTTCCAAGGGGCAATAAAACCGTCTTTTTAAGGTATTGTGACCTCCACGTTTGTTCCTCGGGGCATTGATATTGTCTTTATATTCCACTGCGACATCCACCACTCTTCCAAGGGGCATTAAAACTGTCTTGTTAAGCTACTGTGACCTCCACGTCTCTTCCACGGGGCATTGATATTGTCTTTCTATTCCACTTTAACCTTCACCACCTTTCCAAGGGGCATTAGAACCACCTTGTTAAGCTACTGTGGCCTCCATGTCTCATCCAAGGGGCATAAAAACCATCTTGTTAAACCACTCTGAACTCCACAGCTCATCCAAGGGGCATTAAAAACGTCTTGTTAAGGTACTGTGACCTCCACGTCTATTCCATGGGGCATTGATATTGTCTTTTTATTCCACTGCGACCTCCACCACTCTTCCAAGGGGCATTGATATTGTCTTTTTATTCAAGTGCGATATCTACCACTCTTCCAAGGGGCATTAAAACTGTCTAATTAAGCTACTGTGTCCTCCACGTCTCTTCCAAGAGCCATTGATATCGTCTTTTTATTCCACTGCGACCTCCAACACTCTTCCAAGGGGCATTAAAACCGTCTTGTTAAGCTACTGTGACCTCCACGTCTCTTCCAAGGGGCATTGATATTGTCTTTTTATTCCACTGCGACCTCCAGCAATCTTCCACGGGGTATTGATATTGTCTTTTTATTCCACTGCAACCTCCACCACTCCTCCAAGGGGCCTTGATATTGTCGTTTTATTAAACTGCGAACTCCACCACTCCTTCAAAGGGCATTAAAACCGTCTTGTTAAGTTACTGTGACCTCCACGTCTCTTCCACGGGGCATTGATATCGTCTTTTTATTCCACTGCAACCTCCACCACTCTCCAAAGGGCATTGATATTTTCTTTTTATTCCACTGCAACCTCCAGCACTCTTCCAAGGGGCAAAAAAAACATTTTGTTAAGCTACTGTGACCTCCACTTCTCTTCGACGGGGCATTGATATTGTCTTTTTATTTCACTGTAACCTCCACCACTCTTCCAAGGGGCATTAATACCGTTTTTTTAAGCTACTGTGACCTCCACGTCTCTTCCAAGGGGCTTTCAAACCGTCTTGTTAAACCACTCTGAACTCCTCAGCTCTTCCAAGGGGGAGTAAAACTGACTTATTAAGCTACTGTCACCTCCACGTTTCTTCTACGGGGCATTAATATTGTCTTTTTATTCCACTTCGAACTCCAACACTCTTCCAAGGGGCATTTAAACCGTCTTGTTTCAAACTCCAACACTCTTCCAAGGGGTATTTAAACTGTCTTGTTAAGCTACTGTGACCTCCACGTCTCATCCAAGGGGCATTCATTTATTTTTTTTTATTCCATTGCGACCTCCACCACTCTTCCAAGGGGCCGTGATATTGTCTTTTTATTACACTGCGAACTCCACCATTCTTCCAAGGGGCATTAAAACCATCTTGTAAAGCTAAAATGACCTCCACGTCTCTTCCACGGGGAATTGATGTCTTTTTAATCCACTGCGACTTCCACCACTCTTACAAGGGGCATTAAAACCATCTTGTTATGCTTCTTTGACCTCCACGTCTCTTCCCCGAGGCATTGATATTGTCTTTTATTCCACTGCGACCTCCACCATTCTTCCAAGCGGCATTGATATTGTCTTTTTATTCCACTGCGACCTCTACCACTCTTCCAAGGGGCATTAAAACCGTCATTTTAAGATACTGTGACCTCCACGTCTCTTCCAAGGGGCATTCAAACCGTCTTGGTAAACCACTGTGAACTCCACCACTCTTCCAACGGGAATTTAAACTGTCTTGTTAAGCTACTGTGACCTCCACGTCTCTTGCAAGGGGCATTGATATCGTCATTTTATTCCACTGTGAGCTCCACCACTCTACCAAGGGGCATTTATATTGTCTTTTTTTTCCACTGCGACCTCCACCACTCTTCCAAAGGGCCTTGATAATGTGTTTTTATTCCACTGCAAACTCCACAACTCTTCCAAAAGGCATTAAAACCATCTTGTTATGCTACTGTGACCTCCATGTCTCTTCCACGCGGCATTAATATTGTCTTTAAATTCCATTGTAACCTTTACCACTCTTCCAAAGGGCAATATAACCATATTGTTAAGCTACTTTGAGCTCCACGTCTCTTCCAAGGGGCATTGATATTGTCGTTTTATTCCCTGCGACCTCCACCACTCTTCCAAGGGGCAATAAAACCGTCTTTTTAAGGTATTGTGACCTCCACGTTTGTTCCTCGGGGCATTGATATTGTCTTTATATTCCACTGCGACATCCACCACTCTTCCAAGGGGCATTAAAACTGTCTTGTTAAGCTACTGTGACCTCCACGTCTCTTCCACGGGGCATTGATATTGTCTTTCTATTCCACTTTAACCTTCACCACCTTTCCAAGGGGCATTAGAACCACCTTGTTAAGCTACTGTGGCCTCCATGTCTCATCCAAGGGGCATAAAAACCATCTTGTTAAACCACTCTGAACTCCACAGCTCATCCAAGGGGCATTAAAAACGTCTTGTTAAGGTACTGTGACCTCCACGTCTATTCCATGGGGCATTGATATTGTCTTTTTATTCCACTGCGACCTCCACCACTCTTCCAAGGGGCATTGATATTGTCTTTTTATTCAAGTGCGATATCTACCACTCTTCCAAGGGGCATTAAAACTGTCTAATTAAGCTACTGTGTCCTCCACGTCTCTTCCAAGAGCCATTGATATCGTCTTTTTATTCCACTGCGACCTCCAACACTCTTCCAAGGGGCATTAAAACCGTCTTGTTAAGCTACAGTGACCTCCACGTCTCTTCCACAGGGCATTGATATTGTCTTTTTATTCCACTTTAACCTTCATCACCTTTCCAAGGGGCATGAGAACCTCGTTGTTAAGCTACTGTGGTCTCCACGTCTCATCCAAGGGGCATTAAAACCATCTTGTTAAACCACTCTCAACTCCACAGTTCTTCCAAGGGGCATTAAAACCGTCTTGTTAAGCTACTGTGACATCCACGTCTATTCCACGGAGCATTGATATTGTATTTTTATTCCACTGCGACCTCCACCACTCTTCCAAGGGGGATTGATATTGTCTTTTTATTCCACTGCGATCTCCACCACTCTTTCAAGGGGCATTAAAACTATCTTGTTAAGCTACTGTGTCCTCCACGTCTCTTCCAAGAACCATTGATATCATCTTTTTATTCCACTGCGACCTCCACCACTCTTCCAAGGGGCATTAAAACTGTCTTGTTAAGCTACTGTGACCTCCACGTCTCTCCACGGATCATTGATAGTGTCTATTTTTTCCACTGTAACCTCCACCACTCTTCCAAGGGGCAATAGAACCGTATTGTTAAGCTAATTTGACCTCCACGTCTCTTCCATGGGGCATTGATTTTGTCTATTTCTTCCCTGCGACCCCCAACACTCTTCCAAGGGCTATTGATATTGTCTTTTTATTCCACTGCAACCTTCACCACTCTTCCAAGAGGCTTTAAAACCATTTTGTTAAGCTACTGTGACCTCCACGTCTCTTCCACGGGGCAATGATATTGTCTTTTTATTTCACTGTAATCTCGCCCACTCCTCCAAGTGGCATTAATACCGTGTTTTTCAGCTACTGTGACCTCCATGTCTCTTCAAAGGGGCATTCAAACCTTCTTGTTAAACCACTCTGAACTCCACAGCTCTTCGAAGGGGCATTAAAACTTTCTTGTTAAGCTACTGTGACTTCCACGTCTCTTCTACAGGGCATTAACATTGTCTTTTTATTCCACTGCAAAATCCACCACTCTTACAAGGGGCATTTAAACCATCTTGTTAAGCTAATGTGACCTCCACGTCTCTTCCAAGTGGCATTGATATCGTCTTTTTATTCCACTGCGACCTCCACCACTCCTCCAAGGGGCATTGATATTGTCTTTTTATTCCACTGCGACCTCCACGACTCTTCCAAGGGGCATTGATGTTGTATTTTTATTCCACTCCAAACTCCACCACTCTAGCAAGCGGCATTAAAACCATCTTGTTAAGCTACTGTGATCTCCACATCTCTACCACGGGGCATTGATATTGTCTTTAATTTCCACTGTAACCTCCACCACTCTTCCAAGGGGAAATAAAACCGTATTGTTAAGCTACTTTGACCTCCACGGTTCATCCAAGGGGCATTGATATTGTCTTTTTATTGCCTGCGACCTCCAGCACTCTTCCAAGGGGCAATAAAACCATCTTTTTAAGCTAATGTGACTTCCACGTTTCTTCCACATGGCAATGATATTGTCTTTTTATTCCACTGCGACATCCACCACTCTTCCAAAAGGCATTGATATTGTCTTTTTATTCCACTTTAACCTCCAACACTCTTCCAAGGGGCATTAAACTGTCTTGCTAAGCTACTGTGACCTCCACGTCTCTTCCACGGGGCATTGATATTGTCTTTTTATTCCAATGTAACCTTCACCACCTTTCCAAAGGGCATTAGAACTAAATTGTTAAGCTACTGTGGCCTCCAAGTCTCATCCAAGGGGCATTAAATCCGTCTTGTTAAACCACTGTGATCTCCACAGCTCTTCCAAGGGGCATTAGAACCGTCTTGTTAAGCTACTGTGACCTCCACGTCTATTCAATGGGGCATTGATACTGTCTTTTTATTCCAATGCGACCTCCTCCACTCTTCCAAGGGGCATTAAAACCGTCTTGTAAAGCTAATGTGACCACCGTGTCTCTTCCAAGGGGCATTAAAACCATCTTGAAAAACCACTCTGAACTCCACAGCTCTTCCAAGGGGCATTAATACCGTATTGTTAAGCTACTGTCACCTCCACGTCTCTTCCACGGGGCATTGATATTGTCTTTTTATTCCACAGTGATCTCCACCACTCTTCCATGTAGCATTAAAACCGTCTTGATAAGCTACTGTGACCTCAACGTCTCTTCCACGGGGCAGTGATTTTGTCTTTTTATTCCTCTGTAACCTCCAGCACTCTTCCAAGGGGCATTAAAACAGTCTTGTAAAGCTAATGTGACCTCCATGTCTCTTCCACGGGGCATTGATGTTGTCTTTTTATTCCACAGCGACCTCCACCACTCTTCCTAGTAGCATTAAAACTGTCTTGTTTTGCTATTGTGACCTCCACGTCTATTCCACAGGGGGAACTGATATTGTCTTTTTATTCCACTACGACCTCCAGCACTCTTCCAAAGGGCATTGATATTGTCTTTTTATTCCACTGTAACCTCCTCCACTGTTCCAAGGAGCATTAAAACCATCTTGTTAAGCTACTGAGACCTCCACATCTCTATCAAGGGGCATTAAAACTGTCTTGTTAAACCACTCTGAACTCCACAGCTCTTCCAATGGGCATTTAAACCGTCTTGTTAAGCTACTGTGACCTCCATGTCTCTTACAGGGCATTGTTATTGTCTTTTTATTCCACTTAGACCTCCACCACTCTTCCAAGGGGCATTAAAACCATCTTGTTAAGCTACTGTGTCCTCCACGTCTCTTTCACGGGGCATTGACATTGTCTTTTTATTCCACTGCGACCTCCACCACTCTTCCAAGGGGCATTGATATTGTCTTTTTATTCCACTGTAACCTCCTCCACTGTTCCAAGGGGCATTAAAACCATCTTGTTAAGCTACTGAGACCTTCACATCTCTATCAAGGGGCATTAAAACCATCTTGTTAAACCACTCTGAACTCCGCAGCCCTTCCAAGGGGCATTAAAACCGTCTTGTTAACCTACTGTAACCTCCACGTCTCTTTTACGGGGCATTGATATTGTCTTTTTATTCCACTGCGACCTCCACCACTCTCCCAAGGGGCATTAAAAGCGTCTTGATAAGCTACTGTGACCTCCACGTCCCTTCCACGGGGCATTAATATTGTCTTTTTATTCCACTGCGACCTCCACCACTCTACCAAGGGGCATTGATATTGTCTTTTTATTCCACTGCGAACTCCACCACTCTTCCAAGGGACATTGATATTGTCTTTTTATTCCACTGCGACCTTCACCTTTCTTTGTCACGCTGTCTCTGTGTACTGGAGGTAGGGGGCCTAAGCTGACCCTAAGCTGGGGCCCTGACTAATCCCTCTACCTGGAGGTACTGTTAAAGGTACAGAGGTCCAGGCCGCCAGCGTAACCCCTACCTCCTGAGGATCCCTGCACCTAAGTAATCTAGTCCTGAGAAGGACCCCTGATCACAACAAAAGGGGACAGGTAATAATATGCCCACACTCAGTACTTAGACGAACGAGACAGTACAACGGTAAAACCAAAACCACCTTGCATACAAAAACTACACAACTACAACAGAGGGAACACCAACGGGAAAGGAGATAAATGTTAAAGTGAGGAAGGGAAAAAAACACTCCAAATACACTTAGCTCTGAAACTCCAAATACCACGATCCGCTCTGTTAGTCTGCATGAAATGCTTTCACCGACACTTCCCTAACAGACCGGCAGGCATTTGAAGGAGTCCCACTACAGCAGCATTGATTGCAGCTGGGCGAGGCTGGACCTTGTCTAGCACAGAGAGAGAGTTAACTCCCTCACTGCCGAAAAACACAAAGCACCAAAAACTCAGCTGCGAGAAGTCAGGCTGTGTAATCGTGAGGATCTTCGTGGCGACACACCCGTGACAGTACCCCTCCTTCTACTAGGGGCCTCCGGACCCTCAGGGCCAGGTTTATCCGGGTGAGTCGTGTGGAAGGCCCGAACTAATCGGTCTGCGTTAATATCCGACGCAGGAACCCACATCCTCTCCTCAGGACCATACCCCTTCCAATGAACCAGGTACTGAAGGGACTGGCGATTAAAGCGTGAATCGATGACCCTCGATACCTGGAACTCCAAGTTACCATTGACCACCACTGGAGGGGGAGGTAAAGGTGACGGTACCACCGGCGCCACATACCTCTTAAGCAATGATCTGTGGAACACGTTGTGAATTTTAAACGTAGGGGGGAGGTCAAGACGGAATGCCACCGGATTAATTATAGAACTGATCCTGTACGGCCCGATGAACCTGGGACCCAGTTTCCAGGAGGGAACCTTAAGTTTTATATTCCTGGTAGACAACCATACCCGATCGTTCACACTTAGGTCCGGACCAGACACTCTCCTCCTATCAGCCATACGTTTGTATCGGTTCCCCATAGTATTCAGATTCTTCAGCACCCCTCTCCATACTGAAGCGAGTGATGAAGAAAATCGTTCCTCCTCAGGAACCCCCGAAGAGACCCCCTACTGAAAGTACAAAACTGGGGGTGAAAACCATATGCCCCAAAAAACGGGGACTTACCAGTGGACTCGCTCCGCCTATTATTAAGAGCAAACTCTGCCAGAGGTAAGAAAGAAGCCCAGTCCTCCTGGTTCTCTGACACAAAACACCGGAGATATGTCTCCAAGCTCTGGTTCATACGTTCCGTCTGACCATTGGTCTGAGGATGAAAAGCCGATGAGAACGATAAATGCATCCCCCGCCATGTACAAAACGCCTTCCAGAATTTGGACACAAACTGAGACCCCCGATCTGACACCACCTCGGAGGGTACCCCGTGAAGCCTCACAATCTCCCCAATGAACACCTGCGCAAGAGTTTTAGCATTAGGAAGAGCAGGAAGAGCGATAAAATGTGCCATCTTGCTGAACCTGTCCACTACAGCGAGTATGACCGTTTTACCTGAAGACGGAGGGAGGTCCGTAATAAAGTCCATAGACAGATGAGTCCAAGGACGCTCCGGGATCTTCAAAGGTAAGAGGGCCCCAGACGGACGGGTATGTGAGGTCTTAGAGCGCGCACAAACCCCACAGGACGCGACAAAAGTTACCACCTCCTTATGTAAGTTAGGCCACCAAAACCGACGCGAGAGGAGATCCACAGTTGCTTTACTCCCTGGGTGTCCTGCTAAAGCTGAGTTATGGTGTGCCTCGATCACCTTTTGTCGCAACTGATCTGGAACAAACAGTCTCCCCGGAGGTCCAACAGGGGCGTCCCCCTGAGCCTCCAATACCTCCTCCTCAAGCTCAGAGCATACTGCCGAAACCACCACCCCCTCCTGAAGGATAGGAATCGGGTCGTCCGTATTCCCGGCCCCAGGGAAACTACGAGATAAGGCATCCGCCTTTACATTTTTTGACCCAGGACGATATGTAACGACAAAATTAAACCTGGTAAAAAACAATGACCACCTAGCTTGTCTGGGATTCAGACGTTTCGCGGACTCCAGATAAAGCAGGTTCTTGTGATCGGTGATGACGGTGACCGGATGGACTGCCCCCTCTAAAAAATGGCGCCACTCCTCAAAAGCTAACTTAATGGCCAAGAGTTCCCTATTGCCGACATCGTAATTCCTCTCAGCGGACGACAATTTTTTAGAGAAAAAGGCGCACGGATGCCACTTACCAGGGGACGAACCTTGTGACAATACTGCTCCCACCCCTACCTCGGAAGCGTCTACCTCTACAATGAATGGCTGTGACGCATCAGGTTGAATGAGTATGGGTGCTGAGGAAAAACATTTTTTCAAGGAGGAGAATGCTTGACAAGCCTTGTCAGACCACCTAGAAAAATCCGTCCCCTTTTTAGTCATGTCTGTGAGAGGCTAAACCATGGACGAGAAATTACGCATGAACTTCCGGTAATAATTAGCAAACCCCAGGAAACGTTGTAGTGCCTTAAGATTCTCTGGCCGATCCCACTCAAGAACTGCCCGCACTTTCCCAGGGTCCATACGAAAACCGGACGCTGAAACCAGGAAGCCTAAAAACTGGAGTTCCTGTACGGCGAACACACACTTTTCCCATTTGGCATACAGTTTATTATCCCGCAAGATCTGTAACACCTGCCTAACGTGCTCCTGATGAGACACCAGATCCGGCGAGTAAATTAAGATATCATCCAGATATATGACAACAAACTGTCCCACCAGGCGGCGAAAAATGTCATTAACAAAGTGTTGGAACACCGCCGGGGCATTAGTCAGACCGAATGGCATGACAAGGTTCTCATAATGCCCCTCCGGAGTGTTAAACGCCGTCTTCCACTCATCCCCCTCCTTCATCCTAAGCAGATTGTACGCCCCCCTGAGATCCAACTTAGAGAACCATTTGGCGCCCACGATCTGATTAAAGAGATCGGGAATAAGTGGGAGCGGATACGGATCTCGGACCATAATCCGATTAAGTTCACGGAAATCCAGGCAAGGGCGTAGGCCTCCATCTTTCTTCTTAACAAAGAAGAACCCCGCGGCCACCGGTGAAGATGAAGGTCTAATATGCCCCTTAGCCAGACTTTCTGAAATATAATCCTTCATGGCCTGCCTCTCAGGACCAGAAAGGTTATACAACCTAGCTTTAGGTAACTTGGCCTCAGGGAGCAGTTTTACAGAACAGTCATACTCGCGATGAGGAGGTAGTTCCTGACACCCTTTCTCCGAGAATACATCCTCAAAGTCCGCCAGAAATGGAGGTAAGACCCTAGGAGTAACCGCACCGATGACCGTATTCATGCAGTTTTTATTACAGAATTTACTCCATTGGCTTATCTCTCCGGATTGCCAATTAATAACCGAGTTATGCTTAGTTAACCAAGGAAGGCCCAACACTATAGGAGTGGGAAGACCCTCCAACACGTAGCAAGACAACAGTTCTTTATGTATCGCCCCCACTTGAAGTTTTACGTTATGCACAGCTTGCAAAAAACTTCCCTAACCGAGAGGCCTGGCATCGATCGAGAATATGGGGATGGGTTTAGCCAACTCACTCAATCGCATACCTTGAACCCGGGCAAACCGAGCGTCCACCAGATTAGCCCCGGCCCCACTATCCAGAAGAACAGATATCCTCTCAGTTCTCGTACCCACCACCACCTCCGCCGGAACGAGAAACTGAGACGAACCTAGGGACGAAATACCTACTCCCAGATTGCCGTCCACCACACAACCTGGGATCAACAGTTTTCTGACGACTCTTCACTCTGCAAGGGACGGGATGGACACCCCCCAATAAAATGTCCCTTTCTCCCGCAGAAGAAACACCTTCCTGTCTTATGGCACACCACCAGTCCCCTCCCCCGAAATGATGTCCCTCCTAATTGCATAGGCTCCTCTGGACTGAACAGGGGAACCACCATATGAGGGGACCTTGTAGGAGGTGGAGTCATCACAGGGGGTGGAGTTATCCCGCACCTCTCCCGAAGCCATCTGTCAATGCGAATAGCAAGGGCCATAGCGGCTTCCAGTGACGCGGGAGAGTCATACTGTGCCAACACATCCTGTAATTTGTCGGATAAACCTTGACAAAACTGGCTCCTAAGAGCCGGGTCATTCCATTGGGTGTCAGTGGCCCACCTACGGAACTCCGAACAGAATTCCTCCGCCGGACGATCTTCCAGCTGGATCCTACGTAACTTAGATTCAGCAAGGGAGATCCGATCCGGGTCATCATATACAAGACCCAGAGCAGCAAAAAACCTATCCACTGACTGGAGAGCCGGGGAGCCCGGGGGAAGAGAGAACGCCCAAGATTGTGGGTCCCCTTGTAGGAGCGAGATGACAATTCCCACCCTTTGTTCTTCACTCCCCGATGACCGAGGCCGCAGCCGAAAGTACAACTTGCATGCCTCCCGGAAAACAAAAAACTTGTCCCGCCCCCCAGTGAACCTGTCAGGGAGAGCTACTTTAGGTTCTGGACCGGCTTGCTCCTGAGGATACAAAACCTTGGACCTAACGTCCGCCAGCTCCATGGACAAACTCTGCAACTGCCGAGCTAGACCGGCTACTGGATCCATGGTAGCTGGAGAAAATCTAAGTGGTCGGTGAAAATGTCACGCTGTCTCTGTGTACTGGAGGTAGGGGGCCTAAGCTGACCCTAAGCTGGGGCCCTGACTAATCCCTCTACCTGGAGGTACTGTTAAAGGTACAGAGGTCCAGGCCGCCAGCGTAACCCCTACCTCCTGAGGATCCCTGCACCTAAGTAATCTAGTCCTGAGAAGGACCCCTGATCACAACAAAAGGGGACAGGTATTAATATGCCCACACTCAGTACTTAGACGAACGAGACAGTACAAGGGTAAAACCAAAACCACCTTGCATACAAAAACTACACAACTACAACAGAGGGAACACCAACGGGAAAGGAGATAAATGATAAAGTGAGGAAGGGAAAAAAACACTCCAAATACACTTAGCTCTGAATCTCCAAATACCACGATCCGCTCTGTTAGTCTGCATGAAATGCTTTCACCGACACTTCCCTAACAGACCGGCAGGCATTTGAAGGAGTCCCACTACAGCAGCATTGATTGCAGCTGGGCGAGGCTGGACCTCGTCTAGCACAGAGAGAGAGAGAGTTAACTCCCTCACTGCCGAAAAACACAAAGCACCAAAAACTCAGCTGCGAGAAGTCAGGCTGTGTAATCGTGACGATCTTTGTGGCGACACACCCGTGACACTCTTCCAAGGGGCAATAAAACCATCTTGTTAAGCTACTGTGACCTCCACGCCATTTCCACGGGGCATTGATATTGTCTTTTTATCCCACAGTAACCTCCACCACTCTTCCAAGGGGCATTAAAACCATCTTCTTAAGCTACTGTGACTTCTACATCTCTTCCACGGGGCATTGATATTGTCTTTTTATTCCACTGCGACCTCCACCACTATTTCAAGGGGCATTGATATTGTCTTTTTATTCCACTGCGACCACCACCACTCTTCGAAGGGGCATTAAAACCGACTTGTTAAGCTACTGTGACCTCCACGTCTCTTCCACGAGGCATTGATATTGTCTTTTTATTCAACTGCGACCTCCACCACTCTTCCAAGGGGCATTAAAACCATCTTGTTAAGCTACTGTGACCTCCATGTCTCTTCTACGGGGCATTGATATTGTCTTTTTATTCCCTGCGACCTACACCACTCTTCCAAGGGGCAATAAAATTTTCTTTTTAAGCAACTGTGACCTCCACGTTTCTTCCACGGGGCAGAGATATTTTCTTTTTATTCCACTGCGACATCCACCACTCTTCCAAGGTGCATTGATATTGTCTTTTTATTCCACTGCAACCTCCAACACTCTTCCAAGGGGCAGTAAAACTGTCTTGATAAGCTACTGTGACCTCCACATCTCTTCCACGGGGCGTTGATATTGTCTTTTTATTCCACTGTAACCTTCACCACCTTTCCAACGTGCATTAGAACTGCCTTGTTAAGTTACTGTGGCCTCCCCGTCTCATCCAAGGGGAATTAAAACCATCTTGTTAAACCACTCTGAACTCCACAGCTCTTCCAAGGGGCATTAAAACCGTCTTGTTAAGCTACTGTGACCTCCACGTATATTCCACGGGGCATTTATATTGACTTTTTAATCCAATGCGATCTCCACCACTCTTCCAAGGGGCATTAAAACTGTGTTGTTAAGCTACTGTGACCTCGACATCTCTTCCACGGGGCATTGAAATTGTCTTTTTATTCCACTGTAACCTCCACCACTTTTCCAATGGGCATTAAAACTCTCTTTTTAAGCTACTGTGACCGCCACGTCTCATCCAAGGATCATTAATACCGTCTTTATAAACCACTCTGAACTTCACAGCTCTTCCAAGGTGTATTAAAACCGTCTTGTTAAGCTACTTTGACCTCCACGTCTCTTCCACGGGGCATTAATATTGGCTTTTTATTCCACTGCGACCTACACCACTCTTCCAAGGGGCATTAAAACCATTGTGTTAAGCTACTTCTACGTCCACGTCTCTTGCACGGGGCATTGATATTCTCTTTTTACTCCACTGCGACCTCCACCACTCTTCTAAGGAGCACTAAAACTGTATTGTTAAGCTACTGTGACCACAATGTCTCTTCCAAGGGGCATTAAAACTGTCTTGTTAAACCTCTCTGAACTACACAGTTCTTCCAAGGGGCCTTAAAACAGTCTTGTTATGCTACTGTGACCTTCATGTCTGTTCCACTGGGTATTGATATTGTCTTCTTATACCACTGCGACCTCCACCACTCTTCCAAGGGGCTTTAAAATAGTCTTGTTAAGATACTGTGACCTCCACGTCCCTTCTACGGGGCATTGATATTGTCTTTTTATTCCACTGTATCCTCCACCACTCTTCCAAGGGGCATTAAAACTGTCTTGTTAAGCTACTGTCATCTTCACGTCTCTTCCAAGGGGCATTAAATCCTTCTTGTTAAACCACTCTGAATGCCACAGCTCTGCCAAGGGGCATTAAAAAGTGACTTCTTAAGCTACTGTGGCCTCCACGTCTTTTCCACAGGGCATTGATATTGTCTTTTTTTTTTCATTGTAACCTCCACCACTCTTCCAAGAGGCATTAAAACTGTCTTGTTAAGCTACTGCTACCTCCACGTCTCTTCCAAGGGGCATTAAAACCATCTTGTTAAACCACTCTGTGCTCCACAGCTCTTCCAAGGGGCATTAAAACCATCTTGTTAAGCTACTGTGACCTCCACGTCTCTTCCACGGGGCATTGATATTGTCTTTTTATTCCACAGCGACCCTCACTACTCTTCCAATGGGCATTAAAACCGTCTTGTTAAGCTACTCTGACCTCCACGTCTCTTCCACGGGGCATTGATTTTGTCTTTTTATTCCACTGCTACCTCCACCACTCTTCCACGGGGCATGAAAACCATTTTGTTAAATTTCTGTGACCTCCATGTCTCTTCTACGGGGAATTGATATTGTCTTTTTAGTCCAATACGACCTCCACCACTCTTCCAAGGGGCATTGATATTGTCTTTTTATTCCACTGCAACCGCCACAACTTTTCTAAGGGCCATTAAAACCATCTTGTTAAGCTACTGTGACCTCCACGTCTCTTCCACGGGGCATTGATATTGTTTTTTTATTCCACTGCGACCTCCACCACTCTTCCAAGGGGCATTAAAACCGCTTTGTTAAACTACTGTGACCTCCACGTCTCTTCCACAGGGCATTGGTATTGTATTTTTATTCCACAGCGACCTCCACGACTCTTCCAAGGGGCATTAAAACCGTCTTGTTAAGCTACTGTGACTTCCACGTCTTTTCCAAGGGGCATTGATATTGTCTTTTTATTCCACTGCGACCTCCACCAATCTTCCAAGCGGCAATAAAACTGTCTTGTTAAGCTACTATTACCTCCACGTCTCTTCCACGGGGCATTGATATTGTCTTTTTATTCCACTGCGACCAACATCACTCTTCCAAGGAACATTGATATTGTCTTTTTATTCCAATGTAACCTACACCACGATTCCAATTGGCACTAAAACCGTCTTGTTAAGCTACTGTGACCTCCACGTCTCTTCCAAGGGGCATTAAAACTGTCTTGTTAAACCTCTCTGAACTCCACAGTTCTTCCAAGGGGCATTAAGACAGTCTTGTTATGCTACTGTGACCTTCACGTCTGTTCCACTGGGTATTGATATTGCCTTCTTATACCACTGCGACCTCCACCACTCTTCCAAGGGGCATTAAAATAGTCTTGTTACGCTACTGTGACCTCCACGTCCATTCTATGGGGCATTGATATTGTCTTTTTATTCCACTGCAACCTCCACCACTCTTCCAAGGGGCATTGTTATTGTCTTTTTATTCCACTGCGACCTCCACTACTCTTCCAAGGGACTTTGATATTGTCTTTTTATTACTCTGCGACCTCCACCAAGGGGCAATAAAGCCATCTTTTTAAGCTACTGTGACCTCTAAGTCTCTTCCACGGGGCATTCATATTGTCTTTTTATTCCACTGTAACCTCCACCACTCTTCCAATGGACATTAAAACTGTCTTGTTAAGCTACTGTCATCTTCACGTCTCTTCCAAGGGGCATTAAATCCTTCTTGTTAAACTACTCTGAATGCCACAGCTCTGCCAAGGGGCATTAAAAAGTGTCTTGTTAAGCTACTGTGGCCTCCACGTCTTTTCCACAGGGCATTGATATTGTCTTTTTTTTTCACTGTAACCTCCACCACTCTTCCAAGAGGCATTAAAACTGTCTTGTTAAGCTACTGCTACCTCCACGTCTCTTCCAAGGGGCATTAAAACCATCTTGTTAAACCGCTCTGTACTCCACAGCTCTTCCAAGGGGCATTAAAACCATCTTGTTAAGCTACTGTGACCTCCACGTCTCTTCCACGGGGCATTGATTTTGTCTTTTTATTCCACTGCTACCTCCACCACTCTTCCACGGGGCATGAAAACCATTTTGTTAAGTTTCTGTGACCTCCATGTCTCTTCTACGGGGATACGGGGAATTAATATTGTCTTTTTAGTCCAATACGACCTCCACCACTCTTCCAAGGGGCATTGATATTGTCTTTTTATTCCACTGCAACCGCCACAACTTTTCTAAGGGCCATTAAAACCATCTTGTTAAGCTACTGTGACCTCCACGTCTCTTACACGGGGCATTGACATTGTTTTTTTATTCCACTGCGACCTCCACCATTCTTCCAAGGGGCATTAAAACCGCTTTGTTAAACTACTGTGACCTACACGTCTTTTCCACGGGGCATTGATATTGTATTTTTATTCCACAGCGACCTCCACTACTCTTCCAAGGGGCATTAAAACCGTCTTGTTAAGCTACTGTGACCTCCACGTCTTTTCCAAGGGGCATTGATTTTGTCTTTTTATTCCACCGCTACCTCCACCACTCTTCCACGGGGCATGAAAACCATTTTGTTAAGTTTCTGCGACCTCCATATCTCTTCCACGGGGCATTGATATTGTCTTTTTAGTCCAATGCGACCTCCACCACTCTTCCAAGGAACATTGATATTGTCTTTTTATTCCACTGCGACCTCCACCCCTTTTCTAAGGGCCATTAAAACCAACTTGTTAAGCTACTGTGACCTCCACGTCTCTTGCACCGGGCATTGATATTGTATTTTTATTCCACTGCAAACTCCACCACTCTTTTAAGGGGCATTACAACTGTCTTTTTAAGCTATTTAGATCTCCACGTCTCTTCCCCGGGGCATTGATATTGTCTTTTTATTCCACTATAACCTCCACCACTCCTCTAAGAAGCAGTAAAACCGTCTTGTAATGCTAATGTGACCACCACGTCTCTTCCAATAGGCATTAAAACCATCTTGTAAAACCAATCTGAACTCCACAGCTCTTCCAAGGGGCATTAAAACTGTATTGTTAAGCTAGTGTGACCTCCACGTCTCTTCCAAGGGGCATTGAAATTGTCTTTTTATTCCACAGCGACCTCCATCACTCTTCCAAGTAGTATTAAAATCGTCCTGTTAAGCTGCTGTGAAATCCATGTCTCTTCCACGGGGCATTGATTTTGTCTTTTTATTCCACTGTAACCTCCATCACTCTTCCAAGGGGCATTAAAACCATCTTGTAAAGCTAATGTTACCTCCACGTCTCTTCCAAGGGTCAATAAAACCATCTTGTAAAACCATTCTGAACTCTACCACTTTTCCAAGAGACATTTAAACCATCTTGTTAAGCTACTGTGACCTCCACGTCTCTTCGAAAGGGCATTGATATTGTCTTTTTATTCCACTGCGACCTCCAGCAATCTTCCAAGGGGTATTGATATTGTCTTTTTATTCCACTGCAACCTCCACCACTCTTCCAAGGGGCCTTGATATTGTTGCTTTATTAAACTGCGAACTCCACCACTCCTCCAACGGGCATTAAAACCGTCTTGTTAAGTTACTGTGACCTCAACGTCTCTTCCACGGGGCATTGATATTGTCTTTTTATTTCACTGTAACCTCCACCACTCTTCCAAGGGCATTAATACCGTTTTTTTAAGCTACTGTAACCTCCACGTCTCTTCCAAGGGGCTTTCAAACCGTCTTGTTAAACCACTCTGAACTCCACAGCTCTTCCAAGGGGGAGTAAAACTGACTTGTTAAGCTACTGTGACCTCCACGTTTCTTCTACTGGGCATTAATATTGTCTTTTTATTCCACTTCGAACTCCAACACTCTTCCAAAGGGCATTTAAACCGTCTTGTTTAGCTACTGTGACCTCCACGTCTCATCCAAGGGGCATTCATTTATTTTTTTTTATTCCACTGCGACCTCCAAAACACTTCCAATGGGCATTGATATTGTCATTTTATTCCATTGCGACCTCCACCACTCTTCCAAGGGGCCGTGATATTGTCTTTTCATTCCACTTCGAAATCCACCATTCTTCCAAGGGGCATTGATATTGTCTTTTCATTCCACTGCGAAATCCACCATTCTTCCAAGGGGCATTAAAACCATGTTGTAAAGCTAAAATGACCTCCACGTCTCTTCCACTGGGAATTGATGTCTTTTTAATCCACTGCGAACTCCACCACTCTTTTAAGCGGCATTACAACTGTCTTTCTAAGCTATTTAGATCTCCACGTCTCTTCCCCGGGGCATTGATTTTGTCTTTTTATTCCACTGTAACCTCCATCACTCTCCAGGGGGCATTAAAACCATCTTGTAAAGCTAATGTGACCTCCACGTCTCTTCCAAGGGTCAATAAAACCATCTTGTAAAACCACTCTGAACTCCACCACTTTTCCAAGGGGCATTTAAGCCGTCTTGTTAAGCTACTGTGACCTCCACGTCTCTTCCAAGGGGCATTGATATTGTCTTTTTATTCCACTGCGACCTCCAGCAATCTTCCAAGGGGTATTGATATTGTCTTTTTATTCCACTGCAACCTCCACCACTCCTCCAAGGGGCCTTGATATTGTCGTTTTATTAAACTGCGAACTCCACCACTCCTTCAACGGGCATTAAAACCGTCTTGTTAAGTTACTGTGACCTCCACGTCTCTTCCACAGGGCATTGATATCGTCTTTTTATTCCACTGCAACCTCCACCACTCTTCCAAAGGGCATTGATATTTTCTTTTTATTCCACTGCAACCTCAAGCACTCTTCCAAGGGGCAAAAAAAACATTTCGTTAAGCTACTGTGACCTCCACTTCTCTTCGACGGGGCATTGATATTGTCTTTTTATTTCACTGTAACCTCCACCACTCTTCCAAGGGGCATTAATACCGTTTTTTTAAGCTACTGTGACCTCCACGTCTCTTCCAAGGGGCTTTCAAACCGTCTTGTTAAACCACTCTGAACTCCTCAGCTCTTACAAGGGGGAGTAAAACTGACTTATTAAGCTACTGTCACCTCCACGTTTCTTCTACGGGGCATTAATTTTGTCTTTTTATTCCACTTCGAACTCCAACACTCTTCCAAGGGGCATTTAAACCGTCTTGTTTCGAACTCCAACACTCTTCCAAGTGGCATTTAAACCGTCTTGTTAAGCTACTGTGACCTCCACGTCTCATCCAAGGGGCATTCATTTATTTTTTTTTATTCCTCTGCGACCTCCACAACTCTTCCAATGGGCATTGATATTGTCATTTTATTCCATTGCGACCTCCACCACTCTTCCAAGGCCCCGTGATATTGTCTTTTTATTACACTGCGAACTCCACCATTCTTCCAAGGGGCATTAAAACCATCTTGTAAAGCTAAAATGACCTCCACGTCTCTTCCACGGGGAATTGATGTCTTTTTAATCCACTGCGACTTCCACCACTCTTGCAAGGGGCATTAAAACCATCTTGTTATGCTTCTTTGACCTCCACGTCTCTTCCCCGAGGCATTGATATTGTCTTTTATTCCACTGCGAACTCCACCATTCTTCCAAGCGGCATTGATATTGTCTTTTTATTCCACTGCGACCTCTACCTCTTCCAAGGGGCATTAAAACCGTAGTTTTAAGATAGTGTGACCTCCACGTCTCTTCCAAGGGGCATTCAAACCGTCTTGGTAAACCACTGTGAACTCCACCACTCTTCCAAGGGGAATTTAATCTGTCTTGTTAAGCTACTGTGACCTCCACGTCTCTTGCAAGGGGCATTGATATCGTCATTTTATTCCACTGTGAGCTCCACCACTCTTCCAAGGGGCATTGATATTGTCTTTTTTTTCCACTGCGACCTCCACCACTCTTCCAAAGGGCCTTGATATTGTGTTTTTATTCCACTGCGAACACCACAACTCTTCCAAAAGGCATTAAAACCATCTTGTTATGCTACTGTGACCTCCATGTCTCTTCCACGCGGCATTAATATTGTCTTTAAATTCCATTGTAACCTTTACCACTCTTCCAAAGGGAAATATAACCATATTGTTAAGCTACTTTGAGCTCCACGTCTCTTCCAAGGGGCATTGATATTGTCGTTTTATTCCCTGCGACCTCCACCACTCTTCCAAGGGGCATTAAAACTGTCTTGTTAAGCTACTGTGACCTCCACGTCTCTTCCACGGGGCATTGATATTGTCTTTCTATTCCACTTTAACCTTCACCACCTTTCCAAGGGGCATTAGAACCACCTTGTTAAGCTACTGTGGCCTCCATGTCTCATCCAAGGGGCATAAAAACCGTCTTGTTAAACCACTCTGAACTCCACAGCTCATCCAAGGGACATTAAAAACGTCTTGTTAAGCTACTGTGACCTCCACGTCTATTCCACGGGGCATTGATATTGTCTTTTTATTCCACTGCGACCTCCACCACTCTTCCAAGGGGCATTGATATTGTCTTTTTATTCAAGTACGATATCTACCACTCTTCCAAGGGGCATTAAAACTGTCTAATTAAGCTACTGTGTCCTCCACGTCTCTTCCAAGAGCCATTGATATCGTCTTTTTATTCCATTGCAACCTCCAACACTCTTCCAAGGGGCATTAAAACCGTCTTGTTAAGCTACTGTGACCTCCACGTCTCTTCCACCGGGCATTGATATTGTCTTTTTATTCCACTTTAACCTTCACCACCTTTACAAGGGGCATTAGAACCTCGTTGTTAAGCTACTGTGGTCTCCACGTCTCATCCAAGGGGCATTAAAACCGTCTTGTTAAACCACTCTCAACTCCACAGTTCTTCCAAGGGGCATTAAAACCGTCTTGTTAAGCTGCTGTGACATCCACGTCTATTCCACGGGGCATTGATATTGTATTTTTATTCCACTGCGACCTCCACCACTCTTCCAAGGGGGATTGATATTGTCTTTTTATTCCACTTCGATCTCCACCACTCTTCCAAGGGGCATTAAAACTATCTTGTTAAGCTACTGTGTCCTCCACGTCTCTTCCAAGAACCATTGATATCGTCTTTTTATTCCACTGCGACCTCCACCACTCTTCCAAGGGGCATTAAAACTGTCTTGTTAAGCTACTGTGACCTCCACGTCTCTCCACGGATCATTGATAGTGTCTATTTTTTCCACTGTAACCTCCACCACTCTTCCAAGGGGCAATAAAACCGTATTGTTAAGCTAATTTGACCTCCACGTCTCTTCCACGGGGCATTGATTTTGTCTATTTCTTCCCTGCGACCCCCAACACTCTTCCAAGGGGCATTGATATTTAGTGTTGAGCCACCCCCTTAGTGTTCGGGTTCGGTTCGGTTCGTCGAACACCGGGATGTTCGAGGAACTGTTCGTCGGACTGTTCGTCGAACACCTTAGAACACCGTCGAACACCGTTAAAACCAATGGCAGGCAAACAAAAACACATAGGAACACATAGAAAACACCTTCAAAGGTGTCCAAAAGCTCACAAACTGCTCAGAAGACGCTTTCTTTAAAAAAGCCGGCCGGCAATTCAGCAGCGGCATACACCGGTACCCGACAATTTAGACATGAAGGAATAGAGCATCACACATAGATTAGATAGATAGAAACATGTCAGTCACATATATATGAAGTACAGTGACAGTGTTGCTTACTGTACATGTCATTTAGTGTAAAGGATTTATTAAAAAATATAATAGTGTTTTCATGCACCGTCTCTTTAAAAAAGCCGGCCGGCAATTCAGCAGCGGTACCCGACAATTTAGAACAGAAAGATAGAGCTTCACACATAGATTAGATACAGGGCCGGCTCCAGGTTTTTCTGGGCCCCGGGCGAAAGAGTCTCAGTGGGCCCCTTTAACACATACCACGATTCATGATGCAGAGATACGGCGGAGAAATATATATATATAGTACAATGCAAAGATTTCACTTCATGAGTGATATCTATTGTAAATTCCACAATAGCTCAGAAACCGGTGAATCGCTCCACACAGAATAGTGGCCCCCATATAAGGCTCCATACGGAATACTGGTCCCCATATAACGCCCATACGGAATACTGGCCCCCATATAACGCTTCATACGGAATACTGGTCCCCATATAAGGCCCCATACGGAATACTTGCCCCCATATAAGGCCCCATACGGAATACTGGCCCCCATATAAGGCCCCATACGGAATACTGGCCCCATATAAGACCCCATACGGAATACTGGCCCCCATATAAGACCCCATACGGAATACTGGCCCCCATATAAGGCCCCATATGGAATACTGGCCCCCATATGGAATACTGGCCCCCATATAAGGCCCCATACGGAATACTGGCCCCCATATGGAATACTGGCCCCCATATAAGACCCCATACGGAATACTGGCCCCATATAAGACCCCATACGGAATACTGGCCCCCATATAAGACCCCATACGGAATACTGGCCCCCATATAAGACCCCATACGGAATACTGGCCCCCATATAAGGCCCCATACGGAATACTGGCCCCCATATAAGGCCCCATACGGAATACTGGCCCCCATATAAGGCTCCATGCGGAATACTGACCCCCATATAAGGCTCCATGCGGAATACTGACCCCCATATAAGGCTCCATGCGGAATACTGACCCCCATATAAGGCTCCATGCGGAATACTGGCCCCCATATAAGGCTCCATGCGGAATACTGGCCCCCATATAAGGCTCCATGCGGAATACTGGCCCCCATATAAGGCCCCATACGGAATACTGGCCCCCATATAAGGCTCCATACGGAATACTGGCCCCCATATAAGGCTCCATACGGAATACTGGCCCCCATATAAGGCTCCATACGGAATACTGGCCCCCATATAAGGCTCCATACGGAATACTGGCCCCCATATAAGGCTCCATACGGAATACTGGCCCCATATGGAATACTGGCCCTCATATAAGGCTCCATACGGAATACTGGCTTCCATATAAGGCTCCATACGGAATACTGGCCGCCATATAAGGCTCCATACAGAATACTGGCCCCCATATAACGCTCCATACAGGATACTGGCCCCCATATAACGCTCCATACAGGATACCGGTCCCCATATAATGCTGCATGCAGGCTGTTACCCCCCACATAATGCCCCATACAGGCTGTCCCCCCCTTATAATGCTCCATGCAGGCTGTTACCCCCCACATAATGCCCCATACAGGCCCCTCCCTTTTAATGCTCCATGCAGGCTGTTACCCCCCACATAATGCCCCATACAGGCTGCCCCCCCCTTATAATGCTCCATGCAGGCTGTTACCCCCCACATAATGCCCCATACAGGCCCCCCCTTTTAATGCTCCATGCAGGCTGTTACCCCCCACATAATGCCCCATACAGGCTGCCCCCCCCCCCTTATAATGCTCCATGCAGGCTGTTCCCCCCCACATAATGCCCCATACAGGCCCCCCCCCTTTTAATGCTCCATGCAGGCTGTTACCCCCCACATAATGCCCCATGCAGGCTGTCACCCCTCCTCTTTATACTGCCCCATGCAGGCTGTCACCCCTCCTCTTTATAATGCCCCATGCAGGCTGTCACCCCTCCTCTTTATAATGCTCCATGCAGGCTGTCACCCCTCCTCTTTATACTGCCCCATGCAGGCTGTCACCCCTCCTCATTATAATGCCCCAAGCAGGAATCCCCCCCTCTTTATAATGCCCCATGCAGGCTGTTCCCCACCTTATAATGCCCCATGCAGGATGCCCCATGCAGGATGCCCCCCCCCTCCCCTCTTTATACTGCCCCATGCCTCCATACATTAAAAAAAAAAAAAAATCAAATACTCACCTCCCTTCTCCTCACCTGCTACCTGCTGCCCGCTGCCTGCTGCCTGCTGCCCGCTGCCTGCTGCCCGCTGCCTGGCTCCGAACTCCAGCGTTGTCGGCGTTGTCCCACTCAGCGCTCCCTGTGACGGCTCAGGGGAGGGCGCGGTGTAAAGACGTCACCGCGCCCTCTGACCAGAGACGTCACAGGGAGCGCAGAGCAGGAAGACAGCTGATCTGCGGAGGCACGGGGAGAGGTAAGTATCGGGCTGCCGGGGCCCTGAGCAAGCGGCGGAGAAGGGCGGGCGCAGACACCGCTCTCCTCCGCCCATAGCCCAGCGGGGTGCGCGACCGCCAGTGGGCCCCTCTGCCTGCTCAGGGCCCCGGCATTTGCCCGGGTGCGCCGGGTGCTGACGCCGGCCCTGATTAGATAGATAGAAACATGTCAGTGACATATATAATAAGTACAGTGACAGTGTTGCTTACTGTACTTGTCATTTACTGCAAAGGATTTATTAAAAAAAATAATAGTGTTTTCATGCACCGTCTCTTTAAAAAAGCCGGCCGGCAATTCAGCATCTGTACCCGACAATTTAGAATAGAAGGAATAGAGAATCACACATAGATTAGATAGATAGAAACATGTCAGCCACATATTTATGAAGTACAGTGACAGTGTTGCTTACTGTAATTGTCATTTAGTGTAAAGGATTTATCAAAAAAAATAATAGTGTTTTCATGCACCGTCTCTTTAAAAAAGCCGGCCGGCAATTCAGCATCTGTACCCGACAATTTATAACAGACAGAATAGAGCTTCACACATAGATTAGATAGATAGAAACATGTCAGTCACATATATAATAAGTACAGTGATAGTGTTGGTTACTGTACTTGTCATTTAGTATTAAAATAAAGGATTTATTATTTAAAAAAATTGGCGTGGGGTTCCCCATAATTTTAGTCTCTAGCGGAGGTTAAGCAGACAGCTGGGGCAGATGTTTGAAGCCTGGGAAGGGGGTAATACCCACGGAGCTTCCCAGGCTACTAATATCAGCCCCCAGCTGAATACCTAGCCTTTACTGGCTATTAAAATGGAGGACCCCCCCAAAAAAAATGACGTGGGGTCCCCCCTAATTTAATAGCTAGCAAAGGCTAGGCAGACAGCTGGGGGCTGATATTAATAGCCCAGGAAGGGAGCCATGAATATTGGCCCCCTCCCAGGCTAGAAACACCAGCCGTCAGCCGCCCCAGAAATGGCGCATCCATAGGATGCGCCAATTCTGGCACTTAGCCTCGCTCTTCCACGCTGCCCTGGTGCGGTGGCAGTGGGGTAATAGGGCTGGGGATGATGTCAGCTTATAATGCCAGCTGACATCAAGCCCAGGTTAGTAATGGAGAGGCGTCTATAAGACACCCCCATTACTAACCCCATAGTCAAAGTTAAAAAAAAAACACAAACACCCAGAATAAAGTCCTTTAATTGAAATAAACACACAATTCTTTATTGTTCTAAATTAAACCATACTTACCATCACGCCCATTCCAGCTGAAGCCAACGATCTCCTGCAATAAAAGAAAAATAATAAAGCAACATCATCCTTACCTTTCCATGGTTCCCACGACAGCTTCAGCTCTGCTACATCGAGATGACAGGCTGGACCGCAGCAGAAAGCTGCCATCCAGCCTGTCATCCCGCAGACACTGAGAAGAGTACGCATGCTTGCGCTCCTCAGTGTCTCGCTGTGACGGCATAAAGATGAGACAAGTTCATGTCCAATGAACTCGGCGCACCTCATGCACGTCACTGACAGCGTGGGAGAATTCTCCTGCACTCAGCACTTCAGCGTGAGAATTCTCCCACGCTGTCAGTGACGTACATGAGGTCAGCTGAGTTCATTGGACATGAATGAGCTCACCTCATGCACGTCACTGACAGCGTGGGAGAATTCTCCTGCACTCAGCGCTACAGCGTGAGAATTCTCCCACGCTGTCAGTGACGTGCATGAGGTGAGCTCATTCATGTCCAATGAACTCAGCTGACCTCATGTACGTCACTGACAGCGTGGGAGAATTCTCACGCTGAAGTGCTGAGTGCAGGAGAATTTTCCCACGCTGTCAGTGACTTGCATGAGGGGCGCCGAGTTCATTGGACATGACCTCAGCTCATCTGGATGCCGTCACAGCCAGACACTGCAGAGCGCAAGCATGCCTGCGCTTCTCAGTGTCTGCGGGATGACAGGCTTGATGGCAGCTTTCTGCTGCGGTCCAGCCTGTTATCTCGATGTAGCAGAGCTGAAGCTGTCGTGGGAACCATGGAAAGGTAAGGATTATGTTGCTTTATTATTTTTCTTTTATTGCAGGAGATCGTTGGCTTCAGCTGGAATGGGTGTGATGGTAAGTATGGTTTAATTTAGAACAATAAAGGAATGTGTCTTTATTTCAATTAAAGGACTTTATTCTGGGTGTTTGTGTTTTTTTTTTTAACTTTCACTATGGGGTTAGTAATGGGGGTGTCTTATAGACGCCTCTCCATTACTAACCTGGGCTTTATGTCAGCTGGCATTATAAGCTGACATCAACCCCAACCCTATTACCCCACTGCCACCGCTACAGGGCAGTGGGAAGAGCGAGGCTAAGTGCCAGAATTGGCGCATCCTAAGGATGCGCCATTTCTGGGGCGGCTGACGGCTGGTGTTTCTAGCCTGGGAGGGGGCCAATATTCATGGAACCCTTCCTGGGCTATTAATATCAGCCCCCAGCTGTCTGCCTAGCCTTTGCTAGCTATTAAAATAGGGGGGACCCCACGTCATTTTTTGGGGGGGTCCCCATTTTAATAGCTAGTAAAGGCTAGGTATTCCGCTGGGGGCTGATATTAGTAGCCTGGGAAGCTCCGTGGGTATTACCCCCTTCCCAGGCTTCAAACATCTGCCCCAGCCGTCTGCTTAACCTCCGCTAGAGCCTATAATTATGGGGATCCCCACGCCAATTTTTTTTTAAATAAATCCTTTATTTTAACACTAAATGACAAGTACAGTAATCAACACTGTCACTGTACTTCATATATATGTGACTGACATGTTTCTATCTATCTAATCTATGTGTGATTCTCTATTCCTTCTATTCTAAATTGTCGGGTACAGATGCTGAATTGCCGGCCGGCTTTTTTAAAGAGACGGTGCACGAAAACACTAATATTTTTTTAAATAAATCCTTTACACTAAATGACAAGTACAGTAAGCAACACTGTCACTGTACTTCATATATATGTGACTGACATGTTTCTATCTATCTAATCTATGTGTGATTCTCTATTCCTTCTATTCTAAATTGTCGGGTACAGATGCTGAATTGCCGGCCGGCTTTTTTAAAGAGACAGTGCATGAAAACACTATTATTTTTTTTTAATAAATCCTTTACACTAAATGACAAGTACAGCAAGCAACACTGTCACTGTACTTCATATATATGTGACTGACATGTTTCTATCTACCTAATCTATGTGTGATTCTCTATTCCTTCTATTCTAAATTGTTGGGTACAGATGCTGAATTGCCGGCTGGCTTTTTTAAAGAGACGGTGCATGAAAACACTATTATTTTTTTTAATAAATCCTTTACACTAAATGACAAGTACAGTAATCAACACTGTCACTGTACTTCATATATATGTGACTGACATGTTTCTATCTATCTAATCTATGTGTGAAGCTCTATTCTGTCTGTTATAAATTGTCGGGTACAGATGCTGAATTGCCGGCCGGCTTTTTTAAAGAGACAGTGCATGAAAACACTATTATTTTTTTTAATAAATCCTTTACACTAAATGACAAGTACAGTAAGCAACACTGTCACTGTGCTTCTTATATGTGTGACTGACATGTTTCTATCTATCTAATCTATGTGTGAAGCTCTATTCTTTCGGTTCTAAATTGTCGGGTACCGGTGTATGCCGCTGATGAATTGCCGGCTTTTCATGTTTCACTGTGAGCACTGTTCCCATCGATTTGGGCAATCACTGTAATGCCACAACCACCATAGCTGTGGCATTACAGTGAGTGGCAGACAATCCCTGCATGATTGGTGCTCTAAATAGCGCCAGACATGCAGGACACGCTTTTAGTGCACGAACAGTTATCGAACATAACCTCGAACAGCCGAATTTTTTGCAAATCGTTCGGGTTCGTCGAACAACTCGAACACCGCCCAAAACAGCTCGAATTTGAGATTGGCGAACAGTTCTAGTCGAACACCGCTCATCTCTATTGATATTGTCTTTTTATTCCACTGCAACCTTCACCACTCTTCCAAGAGGCTTTAAAACCATTTTGTTAAGCTACTGTGACCTCCACGTCTCTTCCACGGGGCAATGATATTGTCTTTTTATTTCACTGTAATCTCGCCCACTCCTCCAAGTGGCATTAATACCGTCTTTTTCAGCTACTGTGACCTCCATGTTTCTTCAAAGGGGCATTCAAACCTTCTTGTTAAACCACTCTGAACTCCACAGCTCTTCGAAGGGGCATTAAAACTTTCTTGTTAAGCTACTGTGACTTCCACGTCTCTTCTACGGGGCATTAACATTGTCTTTTTATTCCACTGCGAAATCCACCACTCTTCCAAGGGGCATTTAAACCATCTTGTTAAGCTAATGTGACCTCCACGTCTCTTCCAAGTGGCATTGATATCGTCTTTTTATTCCACTGCGACCTCCACCACTCCTCCAAGGGGCATTGATATTGTCTTTTTATTCCACTGCGACCTCCACGACTCTTCCAAGGGGCATTGATGTTGTATTTTTATTCCACTCCAAACTCCACCACTCAACCAAGCGGCATTAAAACCATCTTGTTAAGCTACTGTGATCTCCACGTCTCCACCACGGGGCATTGATATTGTCTTTAATTTCCACTGTAACCTCCACCACTCTTCCAAGGGGAAATAAAACCGTATTGTTAAGCTACTTTGACCTCCACGGTTCATCCAAGGGGCATTGATATTGTCTTTTTATTGCCTGCGACCTCCAGCACTCTTCCAAGGGGCAATAAAACCATCTTTTTAAGCTAATGTGACCTCCACGTTTCTTCCACATGGCAATGATATTGTCTTTTTATTCCACTGCGACATCCACCACTCTTCCAAAAGGCATTGATATTGTCTTTTTATTCCACTGTAACCTCCAACACTCTTCCAAGGGGCATTAAACTGTCTTGTTAAGCTACTGTGACCTCCACGTCTCTTCCACGGGGCATTGATATTGTCTTTTTATTCCAATGTAACCTTCACCACCTTTCCAAGGGGCAATAGAACTGAATTGTTAAGCTACTGTTGCCTCCAAGTCTCATCCAAGGGGCATTAAATCCGTCTTGTTAAACCACTGTGATCTCAACAGCTCTTCCAAGGGGCATTAGAACCGTCTTGTTAAGCTACTGTGACCTCCACGTCTATTCCACTTGGCATTGATACTGTCTTTTTATTCCAATGCGACCTCCACCACTCTTCCAAGGGGCATTAAAACCGTCTTGTAAAGCTAATGTGACCACCACGTCTCTTCCAAGGGGCATTAAAACCATCTTGAAAAACCACTCTGAACGCCACAGTTCTTCCAAGGGGCATTAATATCGTAATGTTAAGCTACTGTCACCTCCACATCTCTTCCACGGGGCATTGATATTGTCTTTTTATTCCACAGTGATCTCCACCACTCTTCCAAGTAGCATTAAAACCGTCTTAATAAGCTACTGTGACGTCATAGTCTCTTCCACGGGGCAGTGATTTTTTCTTTTTATTCCTCTGTAAACTCCAGCAGTCTTCCAAGGGGCATTAAAACCGTCTTGTAAAGCTAATGTGAACTTCACGTCTCTTCCAAGGGGCATTAAAACCATCTTGTAAAACCACTCTAAACTCCACAGTTCTTCCAAGGGGCAATAAAATCGTATTGTTAAGCTAATGTGACCACCATGTCTCTTCCACGGGGCATTGATGTTGTCGTTTTATTCCACAGCGACCTCCACCACTCTTCCTAGTAGCATTAAAACCATCTTGTGAAGCTACTATGACTTCCACGTCTATTCCACGGGGCATTGATATTGTCTTTTTATTCCACTACGACCTCCACCACTCTTCCAAGGGCCATTGATATTGTCTTTTTATTCCACTGTTACCTCCTCCACTGTTCCAAGAAGCATTAAAACCATCTTGTTAAGCTACTGAGACCTCCACATCTCTATCAAGGGGCATTAAAACCGTCTTGATAAACCACTCTGAACTCCACAGCTCATCCAAGGGGCATTTAAACCGTCTTGTTAAGCTACTGTGACCTCCACGTCTCTTACAGGGCATTGTTATTGTCTTTTTATTCCACTGAGACCTCCACCACTCTTCCAAGGGGCTTTAAAACCATCTTGTTAAGCTACTGTGTCCTCTACGTCTCTTGCACGGGGCATTGACATTGTCTTTTTATTCCACTGCGACCTCCACCACTCTTCCAATGGGCATTGATATTATCTTTTTATTCCACTGTAACCTCCTCCACTGTTCCAAGGGGCATTAAAACCGTCTTGTTAAGCTACTGAGACCTCCACATCTCTTTCAAGGGGCATTAAAACTTGTTAAACCACTCTGAACTTCACAGCTCTTCCAAGGGGCATTAAAACCGTCTTGTTAAGCTACTGTGACCTCCAAGTCTCTTTTATGGGGCATTGATATTGTCTTTTTATTCCACTGCGACCTCCACCACTCTTCCAAGGGGCATTGATATTGTTTTTTTATTCCACTTCGACTTCCACCACTCTTCCAAGGGGCTTTAAAACCGTCTTGCTAAGCTACTGTGAATGCCACGTCTCTTTCATGGTTCATTGATATTGTCTATTTACTCCACTGTAACCTCCACCACTCTTCCAAGGGGCATTAAAACCGTCTTGTAAAGCTACTGTGACCTCCATGTCTCTTCTGAGGGGCATTAAAACCATTTTCTTAAACCACTCTGAACTGCACAGCTCTTCCAAGGGGTACAAAAAGCGTCAACTTAAGCTACTGTGTCCTCCACGTCTCATCCACGGGGCATTGATGTTGTTATTTTTTTCCACTGTTCCCTCCACCACTCTTCCAAGCGCCATTAAAACAGTCTCGTTAAGCTACTGTGACCTTCACAGCTCTTCCATGGGGCATTAAAACCGTCTTGTTAAGCTACTGTGACCTCCATGTCTCTTCCATGGGGCATTGATATTGTCTTTTTATGCCACTGCGACCTCCACCACTCTTCCAAGGTGCACTAAATCTGCCTTGTTAAGCTACTGTGACCTCCATGTCTCTACCACGGGGCAATGACATTGTCTTTTTATTCCACTGCAACCTCCACCACTCTTCCAAGGGGCAATAAAACCGTCTTGCAAATCCACTGTGACCTCCACGTCTCATCCAAGGGGCATTAAAACCGTCTTGTTAAACCACTCTGAAAACCACAGCTCTTCCAAGGGGCATTAAAACCGTCTTGTTAAGCTAATGTGACTTCCACGTCTCTTCCACAGGCCATTGATATTGTCTTTTTATTCCACTGAGACCTCCACCACTCTTCCAAGGGCATTAAAACCGTCTTGTTAAGCTACTGTGACCTCCACGTCTCTTCCAAGGGGCATTAAAACCATCTTGTTTAGCTACTGTGACCTCCACGTCTCTTCCACGGGGCATTGATATTTTCTTTTTATTCCACAGCGACCCCCACTACTCTTCCAATGGACATTAAAACCATCTTGTTAAGCTACCCTGACCTAAACGTTTCTTCCACAGGGCATTGATTTTGTCTTTTTATTCCACTGCTACCTCCACCACTCTTCCAAGGGGCATGAAAACCATTTTGTTAAGCTTCTGTGACCTCCATGTCTCTTCCACGGGGAATTGATATTGTATTTTTAGTCCAATACGACCTCCACCACTCTTCCAAGGGGCATTAATATTGTCTTTTTATTCCACTGCAACCTCCACCACTTTTCTAAGGGCCATTAAAACCATCTTGTTAAGCTACTGTGACCTCCACGTCTCTTGCACGGGGCATTGATATTGTCATTTTATTCCACTGCGACTTCCACCACTCTTCCAAAGGGCATTAAAACCACTTTGTTAAGCTACTGTGACCTCCACGTCTCTTCCATGGGGCATTGATATTGTCTTTTTATGTCACTGTAACCTCCAGCACTCTTCCAAGGGGCATTAAAACCGTCTTTTTAAGCTACAATGACTTCCACGTCTCTTCCTAGGGGCACTCAAAATGTCTTGTTAAACCACTCTGAACTCCACAGCTCTTCCAAGGGGCATTAAAACTCTCTTGTTATGCTACTGTGACCTCTACGTCTCGTCTACGGGGCATTAGTATTGTCTTTTTATACCACTAAAAACTCCACCACTCTTCCAAGGGGCATTAAAACTGTCTTGTTAAGCTACTGTGACCTCCACGTCTCTTCCAAGGGGTATTAATACCGTCTTTTTAAGCTACTGTGAGCTCCACGACTCATCCAAGGGGCATTCAAACCATCTTGTTAAACCACTCTGAACTCCACAGCTCTTCCAAGGGGCATTAAAGCTGTCTTGTTAAGCTACTGTGACATCCACGTCTCTTCTGTGGGGCAATAATATTGTCTTTTTATTCCGCTGCGAACTCCACCACTCTTCCAAGGGGCACTAAGAACATCTTGTTAAGCGACTGTGAACACCATGTCTCTTCCAAGGGCATTAAAACCGTCTTGTTAAACCTCTCTGAACTCCACAGCTCTTCCAAGGGGCATTAAAACCGTCTTGTTATGCTACTGTGACCTCCACGTCTGTTCCACGGGGCATTGATATTGTCTTTTTATTCCACTGTAACCCACACCACGTTTCCAAGGGGCACTTAAATGGTCTAGTTAAGCTACTGTGACCTCCACGTCTCTTCCAAGGGGCATTAAAACCGTCTTGTTAAACTTCTCTGAACTCCACAGCTCTTCCAAGGGGCATTATAAAAGTCTTGTTATGGTACTCTAACCTCCATGTCTGGTCCACGGGGCATTGATATTGTCTTTTATTCCACTGCGACCTCCACCACTCTCCCAAGGGGCATTAACAGCGTCTTGATAAGCTACTGTGACCTCCACCACTCTACCGAGGGGCATTGATATTGTCTTTTTATTCCACTGCGAACTCCACCACTCTTCCAAGGGACATTGATATTGTCTTTTTATTCCACTGCGATCTTCACCACTCTTCCAAGGGGCAATAAAACCATCTTGTTAAGCTACTGTAACCTCCATGCCATTTTCATGGGGCATTGATATTGTATTTTTATCCCACAGTAACCTCCATCACTCTTCCAAGAGGCATTAAAACCATCTTCTTAAGCTACTGTGACCTCCACGTCTCTTCTACGGGGCATTGATATTTTCTTTTTATTCCCTGCGACCTACACCACTCTTCCAAGGGGCAATAAAATCTTCTTTTTAAGCAACTGTGACCTCCACGTTTCTTCCACGGGGCAGAGATATTTTCTTTTTATTCCACTGCGACATCCACCACTCTTCCAAGGTGCATTGATATTGACTTTTTATTCCACTGCAACCTCCAACACTCTTCCAAGAGGCATTAAAACTGTCTTGATAAGCTACTGTGACCTCCACATCTCTTCCACGGGGAATTGATATTGTCTTTTTCTTCCACTGTAACCCTCACCACCTTTCCAACGTGCATTACAACGACCTTGTTAAGTTACTGTGGCCTCCCCGTCTCATTCAAGGGGCATTAAAAACGTCTTGTTAAACCACTCTGAACTCCACAGCTCTTCCAAGGGGCATTAAAACCGTCTTGTTAAGCTACTTTGACCTCCACGTCTCTTCCACGGGGCATTGATATTGGCTTTTTATTCCACTGCGACCTCCACCACTCTTCCAAGGGGCATTAAAAGCATCTTGTTAAGCTACTTCTACGTCCACGTCTCTTCCACGGGGCATTGATATTGTCTTTTTACTCCACTGCGACCTCCACCACTCTTCTAAGGGGCACTAAACCTGTATTGTTAATCTACTGTGACCACAACGTCTCTTCCACAGTGCATTGATATTGTCTTTTTATTCCACTGCGACCTCCACCAATCTTCCAAGCGGCATTAAAACTGTCTTGTTAAGCTACTATTACCTCCACGTTTCTTCCACGGGGCATTGATATTGTCTTTTTATTCCACTGCGACCAACATCACTCTTCCAAGGAACATTGATATTGTCTTTTTATTCCACTGCGACCCCCACAACTCTTCCAACGGGCATTAAAACCGTCTTGTTAAGCTACTGTGACTTCCACGTCTCTTCCAAGGGTCATTAAAACCGTCTTGCTAAACCTCTCTGAACTCCACAGCTCTTCCAAGGGGCATTAAAACGTCTTGTTATGCTACTGTGACCTCCACGTTTCTTCCACTGGGCATTGATATTGTCTTTTTATCCCACTGTAACCTACACCACGTTTCCAATTGCCACTAAAACCGTCTTGTTAAGCTACTGTGACCTCCACGTCTCTTCCAAGGGGCATTGAAACTGTCTTGTTAAACCTCTCTGAACTCCACAGTTCTTCCAAGGGCATTTAAACAGTCGTGTTATGCTACTGTGACCTTCACGTCTGTTCCACGGGGTATTGATATTGTCTTTTTATACCACTGCGACCTCCACCACTCTTCCAAGGGGCATTAAAATAGTCTTGTTAAGCTACTGTGACCTCCACGTTCCTTCTACGGGGCATTGATATTGTCTTTTTATTCCACTGCAACCTCCACCACTCTTCCAAGGGGCATTGTTATTGTCTTTTTATTCCACTGCGACCTTCACTACTCTTCCAAGTGACTTTGATATTGTCTTTTTCTTACTCTGCGACTTCCACCAAGGGGCAGTAAAGCCATCTTTTTAAGCTACTGTGACCTCCAAGTCTCTTCCACGGGGCATTCATATTGTATTTTTATTCCACTGTAACCTCCACCACTCTTCCAAGGGGCATTAAAACTGTCTTTTTAAGCTACTGTCATCTTCACGTCTCTTCCAAGGGCATTAAATCCTTCTTGTTAAACCACTCTGAATGCCACAGGTCTGCCAAGGGGCATTAAAAAGTGTCTTGTTAAGCTACTGTGGCCTCCACGTCTCTTCCACAGGGCATTGATATTGTCTTTTTTTTCACTGTAACCTCCACCACTCTTCCAAGAGGCATTAAAACTGTCTTGTTAAGCTACTGCTACCTCCACGTCTCTTCCAAGGGGCATTAAAACCATCTGGTTAAACCACTCTGTACTCCACAGCTCTTCCAAGGGGCATTAAAACCATCTTGTTAAGCTACTGTGACCTCCACGTCTCTTCCACGGGGCATTGATATTGTCTTTTTATTCCACAGCGACCCCCACTACTCTTCCAATGGGCATTAAAACCGTCTTGTTAAGCTACTCTGACCTCCACGTCTCTTCCACGGGGCATTGATTTTGTCTTTTTATTCCACTGTAACCTCCATCACTCTTCCAAGGGGCATTAAAACCATCTTGTAAAGGTAATGTGACCTCCACGTCTCTTCCAAGGGTCAATAAAACCATCTTGTAAAACCACTCTGAACTCCACCACTTTTCCAAGGGGCATTTAAACCGTCTTGTTAAGCTACTGTGACCTCCACGCCTCTTCCAAGGGGCATTGATATTGTATTTTTATTCCACTGCGACCTCCAGCAATCTTTCAAGGGGTATTGATATTGTCTTTTTATTCCACTGCAACCTCCACCACTCTTCCAAGGGGCCTTGATATTGTAGTTTTATTAAACTGCGAACTCCACCACTCCTTCAACGGGCATTAAAACCGTCTTGTTAAGTTACTGTGACCTCCACGTCTCTTCCAAAAGGCATTGATATTTTCTTATTATTCCACTGCAACCTCCAGCACTCTTCCAAGAGGCAATAAAACCATTTTGTTAAGCTACTGTGACCTCCACTTCTCTTCGACGGGACATTGATATTGTCTTTTTATTTCACTGTAACCTCCACTACTCTTACAAGGGGCATTAATACCATTTTTTTAAGCTACTGTGACCTCCACGTCTCTTCCAAGGGTCTTTCAAACCGTCTTGATAAAACACTCTGAACTCCTCAGCTCTTCCAAGGGGGAGTAAAACTGACTTGTTAAGCTACTGTGACCTCCACGTTTCTTCTACAGGGCATTAATATTGTCTTTTTATTCCACTTCGAACTCCAAAACTCTTACAAGGGGCATTTAAACCGTCTTGTTAAGCTACTGTGACCTCCACGTCTCATGGAAGGGGCATTCATTTATTTTTTTTTATTCCACTGTGACCTCCACAACTCTTCCAATGGGCATTGATATTGTCATTTTATTCCATTGCGACCTCCACCACTCTTCTAAGGGGCCGTGATATTGTCTTTTTATTACACTGCGAACTCCATCATTCTTCCAAGGGGCATTAAAACCGTCTTGTAAAGCTAAAATGACCTCCACGTCTCTTCCACAGGGAATTGATGTCTTTTTAATCCACTGCGAGCTCCACCACTCTTACAAGGGGCATTAAAACCATCTTGTTATGCTTCTGTGACCTCCACGTCTCTTCCCCGGGGCATTGATATTGTCTTTTATTCCACTGCGACCTCCACCACTCTTCCAAGGGGCATTGATATTGTCTTTTTATTCCACTGCGACCTCTACCACTCTTCCAAGGGGCATTAAAACCTTCGTTTTAAGATACTGTGACCTCCACATCTCTTCCAAGGGGAATTCAAACCGTCTTGGTAAACCACTGTGTACTCCACCACTCTTCCAAGCATTTAAACTGTCTTGTTAAGCTACTGTGGCCTCCACGTCTCTTGCAAGTGGCATTGATATCATCATTTTATTCCATTGTGAGCTCCACCACTGTTCCAAGGGGCATTGATATTGTCTTTTTTTTCCACTGCGACCTCCACCACTCTTCCAAGGGGCCTTGATATTGTCTTTTTATTCCACTGCGAACTCCACAACTCTTCCAAAAGCATTAAAACCGTCTTGTTAAGCTACTGTGACCTCCACGTCTCTTCCACGCGGCATTGATATTGTCTTTAAATTCCACTGTAACCTTTACCACTCTTCCAAAGGGCAATATAACCATATTGTTAAGCTACTTTGATCTCCACGTCTCTTCCAAGGGGCATTGATATTGTTGTTTTATTCCCTGCGACCTCCACCACTCTTCCAAGGGGCAATAAAACCGTCTTTTTAAGGTACTGTGACCTCCACGTTTCTTCCAAGGGGCATTGATATTGTCTTTAAATTCCACTGCGACATCCACCACTCTTCCAAGGGGCATTAAAACTGTCTTGTTAAGCTACTGTGACCTCCATGTCTCTTCCACGGGGCATTGATATTGTCTTTCTATTCCAATTTAACCTTCACCACCTTTCCAAGGGGCATTAGAACCACCTTGTTAAGCTACTGTGGCCTCCATGTCTCATCCAAGGGGCATTAAAACCGTCTTGTTAAACCACTCTTTACTCCACAGCTCATCCAAGGGGCATTAAAAACGTCTTGTTAAGCTACTGTGACCTCCACGTCTATTTCACGGGGTATTGATATTGTCTTTTTTTTCCACTGCGACCTCCACCACTCTTCCAAGGGGCATTGATATTGTCTTTTTATTCCATTGCGATATCCACCACTCTTCCAAGGGGCATTAAAACTGTCTAATTAAGCTACTGTGTCCTCCACATCTCTTCCAAGAGCCATTGATATCGTCTTTTTATTCCACTGCGACCTCCAACACTCTTCCAAAGGGCATTAAAACAGTCTTGTTAAGCTACTGTGACCTCCACGTCTCTTCCACGGAGCATTGAGAGTGTCTTTTTTTTCCACTGTAAGCTCCACCACTCTTCCAAGGGGCAATAAAACCGTATTGTTATGCTAATTTGACCTCCACGTCTCTACCACGGGGCATTGATATTGTCTTTTTATTCCACTGTAACCTCCACCACTCTTCCAAGGGGCAATAAAACCGTATTGTTATGCTAATTTGACTTCCACGTCTCTACCACGGGGCATTGATATTGTCTTTTTATTCCACTTTAACCTTCACCACCTTTCCAAGGGGCATTAGAACCTCGTTGTTAAGATACTGTGTTCGCCACGTCTCATCCAAGGGTCATTAAAACCGTCTTGTTAAACCACTCTCAACTCCACAGTTCTTCCAAGGGGCATTAAAACCGTCTTGTTAAGCTACTGTGACATCCACGTCTATTCCACGGGGCATTGATATTGTCTTTTTATTCCACTGCGACCTCCACCACTCTTCCAAGGGGGATTGATATTGTCTTTTTATTCCACTGCGATCTCCACCACTCTTCCAAGGGGCATTAAAACCGTCTTGTTAAGCTACTGTGTCCTCCACGTCTCTTACAAGAGCCATTGATATCGTCTTCTTATTCCAATGCGACCTCCACCACTCTTCCAAGGGGCATTAAAACCGTCTTGTTAAGCTACTGTGACCTCCACGTCTCTTCCACGGAGCATTGAGAGTGTCTTTTTTTTCCACTGTAACCTCCACCACAACCGTATTGTTAAGCTAATTTGACCTCCACGTCTCTTCGACGGGGCATTGATTTTGTCTATTTCTTCCCTGCGACCTCCAACACTCTTCCAAGGGGCATTAAAACTATCTTGTTAAGCTACTGTGACCTCCAGGTCTCTTCCACGGTGCATTGATATTGGCTTTTTATTCCACTGCGACCTCCACCACTCTACCAAGGGGCATTGATATTGTCTTTTTATTCCACTGTCACCTCCACCACTCTTCCAAGGGGCATTGAAACCATCTTGTTAAGCTACTGTGATCTCCACGTCTCTTTCTTGGGGCATTGATATTGTCTTTTTATTCCACTGTAACCTCCACCACTCTTCCAAAGGGCATTAAAACCGTCTTGTAAAGCTACTGTGACCTCCAAGTCTCTACAGCGGGGCATTAATATTGTCTTTTTATTCCACAGCAACCTCCACCACTCTTACAAGGGGCATTAAAACCATCTTGTTATGCTACTGTGACCTCCACGTCTCTTTCACAGGGCATTGATATTGTCTTTTTATTCCACTACGACCTCCACCACTCTTCCAAGAGGCATTGATATTGTCTTTTTATTCCACTGCAACCTTCACCACTCTTCCAAGAGGCTTTAAAACCATTTTGTTAAGCTACTGTGACCTCCACGTCTCTTCCACGGGGCAATGATATTGTCTTTTTATTTCACTGTAATCACGCCCACTCTTCCAAGGGGCATTAATACCGTCTTTTTCAGCTTCTTTGAGATCCACGTCTCTTCCAAGGGGCATTCAAACCGTCTTGTTAAACCACTCTGAAGTCCACAGCTCTTCGAAGAGGCATTAAAACTGTCTTGTTAAGCTACTGTGACCTCCACGTCTCTTCTACGGGGCATTAATATTGTCTTTTTATTCCACTGCGAAATCCACCACTCTTCCAAGGGGCATTTAAACCGTCTTGTTAAGCTACTGTGACCTCCACATTTCTTCCAAGTGGCATTTATATCGTCTTTTTATTCCACTGCGACCTCCACCACACCTCCAAGGGGCATTGATATTGTCTATTTATTCCACTGCGACCTCCACGACTCTTTCAAGGGGCATTGATGTTGTATTTTTATTCCACTCCAAACTCCACCACTCTACCAAGCGGCATTGAAACCATCTTGTTAAGTTACTGTAACCTCCACTTCTCTACCACGGGGCATTGTTATTGTCTTTAAATTCCACTGTAACCTCCACCACTCTTCCAAGGGGAAATAAAACCGTATTGTTAAGCTACTTTGACCTCCACGGTTCATCCAAGGGGCATTGATATTGTCTTTTTATTGCCTGCGACCTCCACCAGTCTTCCAAGGGGCAATGAAACCATCTTTTTAAGCTAATGTGACCTCCACGTTTCTTCCACGTGGCAATGATATTGTCTTTTTATTCCACTGTGACATCCACCACTCTTCCAAAAGGCATTGATATTGTCTTTTTATTTCTCTGTAACCTCCAACACTCTTCCAAGGGGCATTAAACTGTCTTGTTAAGCTACTGTTACCTCCACGTCTCTTCCACAGGGCATTGATATTGTCTTTTTATTCCAATGTAACCTTCATCACCTTTCCAAGGGGCATTAGAACTAAATTGTTAAGCTATTGTGGCCTCTACGTCTCATCCAAGGGGCATTAAATCCGTCTTGTTAAACCACTGTGATCTGCACAGCTCTTCCAAGGGGCATTAGAACCGTCTTGTTAAGCTACTGTGACCTCCACGTCTATTCCACGGGGCATTGATACTGTCTTTTTATTCCAATGCGACCTCCACCACTCCTCCAAAGGGCATTAAAACAGTCTTGTAAAGCTAATGTGACCACCATGTCTCTTCCAAGGGGCATTAAAACCATCTTGAAAAACCATTCTGAACTCCACAGCTCTTCCAAGGGACTTTAATACCGTATTGTTAAGCTACTGTCACCTCCACGTCTCTTCCACGGGGCACTGATATTGTCTTTTTATTCCACAGTGATCTCCACCACTCTTCCAAGTAGCATTAAAACCATCTTGATAAGCTACTGTGACCTCAACGTCTCTTCCACGGGGCAGTGATTTTGTCTTGTTATTCCTCTGTAACCTCCAGCACTCTTCCAAGGGGCATTAAAACCGTCTTGTAAAGCTAATGTGACCTCCACAGCTCTTCCAAGGGGCAATAAAACCGTATTGTTAAGCTAATGTGACCACCATGTCTCTTCCACGGGGCATTGATGTTGTCTTTTTATTCCACAGCGACCTCCACCACTCTTCCTAGTAGCATTAAAACCATCTTGTTTTGCTACTGTGACCTCCACGTCTATTCCACTGGGGCACTGATATTGTCTTTTTATTCCACTACGACCTCCACCACTCTTCCAAGGGGCATTGATATTGTCTTTTTATTCCACTGTAACCTCCTCCACTGTTCCAATGAGCATTAAAACCATCTTGTTAAGCTACTGAGACCTCCATATCTCTATCAAGGGGCATTAAAACCGTCTTTTTAAACCACTCTGAACTCCACAGCTCTTCCAAGGGGCATTAAAACCGTCTTGTTAAGCTACTGTGACCTCCACGTCTCTTTTACGGGGCATTGATATTGTCTTTTTATTCCACTGCAACCTCCACCACTATTCCAAGGGGCATTGATATTGTCTTTTTATTCCACTGTAACCTCCTCCACTGTTCCAAGGGGCATTAAAACCATCTTGTTAAGCTACTGAGACCTCCACATCTCTATCAAGGGGCATTAAAACCGTCTTGTTAAACCACTCTGAACTCCACAGCTCTTCCAAGGGGCATTTAAACCGTCTTGTTAAGCTACTGTGACCTCCACGTCACTTACAGGGCATTGTTATTGTCTTTTTATTCCACTGAGACCTCCACCACTCTTCCAAGGGGCATTGAAACCATCTTTTTAAGCTACTGTGTCCTCCAAGTCTCTTTCACGGGGCATTGACATTGTCTTTTTATTCCACTGCGACCTCCACCACTCTTCCAAGGGGCATTAATATTGTGTTTTTATTCCACTGTAACCTCCTCCACTGTTCCAAGGGGCATTAAAACCATCTTGTTAAGCTACTGAGACCTTCACATCTCTATCAAGAGGCATTAAAAGCGTCTTGTTAAACCACTCTGAACTCCACAGCTCTTCCAAGGGGCATTAAAACCGTCTTGTTAAGCTACTGTGACCTCCACGTCTCTTTTACGGGGCATTGATATTGTCTTCTTATTCCACTGCGACCTCCACCACTCTTCCAAGGGGCATTGATATTGTCTTTTTATTGCCTTCGACCTCCACCACTCTTCTAAGGGGCAATAAAACCATCTTTTTAAGCTAATGTGACCTCCACGTTTCTTCCACGTGGCAATGATATTGTCTTTTTATTCCACTGCGACATCCACCACTCTTCCAAAAGGCATTGATATTGTCTTTTTATTCCACTGTAACCTCCAACACTCTTCCAAGGGGCATTAAACTGTCTTGTTAAGCTACTGTGACCTCCACGTCTCTTCCACGGGGCATTGATATTGTCTTTTTATTCCAATGTAACCTTCACCACCTTTCCAAGGGGCATTAGAACTAAATTGTTAAGCTACTGTGGACTCCAAGTCTCATCCAAGGGGCATTAAATCCGTCTTGTTAAACCACTGTGATCTTCACAGCTCTTCCATGGGGCATTAGAACCGTCTTGTTAAGCTACTGTGACCTCCACGTCTATTCCACGGGGCATTGATACTGTCTTTTTATTCCAATGCGACCTCCACCACTCTTCCAAAGGGCATTAAAACCGTCTTGTAAAGCTAATGTGACCACTATGTCTCTTCCAAGGGACTTTAAAACCAACTTGAAAAACCACTCTGAACTCCACAGCTCTTCCAAAGGGCATTAATACCGTATTGTTAAGCTGCTGTCACCTCCACGTCTCTTCCACGGGGCATTGATATTGTCTTTTCATTGCACAGTGATCTCCACCACTCTTCCAAAGGGCATTAAAACTGTCTTGATAAGCTACTGTGACCTCAACGTATCTTCCACGTAGCAGTGATTTTGTCTTTTTATTCCTCTGTAACCTCCAGCACTCTTCCAAGGGGCATTAAAACAGTCATGTAAAGCTAATGTGACCTCCACGTCTTTTCTAAGGGGCATTAAAACCATCTTGTAAAACCACTCTAAACTTCACAGCTATTCCAAGGGGCAATAAAACCGTATTGTTAAGCTAATATGACCACCATGTCTCTTCCACGGGGCATTGATGTTGTCTTTTTATTACACAGCGACCTCCACCACTCTTACTAGTAGCATTAAAACCGTCTTGTTTTGCTACTGTGACCTCCACGTCTATTCCACTAGGGCACTGATATTGTCTTTTTATTCCACTACGACCTCCACCACTCTTCCAAGGGGCATTGATATTGTCTTTTTATTCCACAGTGATCTCCACCACTCTTCCAAGTAGCATTAAAACCGTCTTAATAAGCTACTGTGACCTCAACGTCTCTTCCACGGGGCAGTGATTTTGTCTTTTTATTCCTCTGTAACCTCCAGCACTCTTCCAAGGGGCATTAAAAAAAGTCTTGTAAAGCTAATGTGACCTCCACGTCTCTTCCAAGGGGCATTAAAACCATCTTGTAAAACCACTCTAAACTCCACAGCTCTTCCAAGGGGCAATAAAATCGTATTGTTAAGCTAATGTGACCACCATGTCTCTTCCACGGGGCATTGATGTTGTCGTTTTATTCCACAGCGACCTCCACCACGCTACCTAGTAGCATTAAAACCGTCATGTTAAGCTACTGTGACCTCCACGTCTATTCCACGGGGCATTGATATTGTCTTTTTATTCCACTACGACCTCCACCACTCTTCCAAGGGGCATTGATATTGTCTTTTTATTCCACTGTAACCTCCTCCACTGTTCCAAGGAGCATTAAAACCATCTTGTTAAGCTACTGAGACCTCCACATCTCTATCAAGGGGCATTAAAACCGTCTTGTTAAACCACTCTGAACTCCACAGCTCTTCCAAGGGGCATTTAAACCATCTTGTTAAGCTACTGTGACCTCCACGTCTCTTACAGGGCATTGTTATTGTCTTTTTATTCCACTGAGACCTCCACCACTCTTCCAAGGGGCATTAAAACCATCTTGTTAAGCTACTGTGTCCTCCACGTCTCTTTCATGGGGCATTGACATTGTCTTTTTATTCCACTGCGACCTCCACCACTCTTCCAAGGGGCATTGATATTGTCTTTTTATTCCACTGTAACCTCCTCCACTGTTCCAAGGATCATTAAAACCATCTTGTTAAGCTACTGAGACCTCCACATCTCTATCAAGGGGCATTAAAACCATCTTGTTAAACCACTCTGAACTCCACGTCTCTTCCACGGGGCATTGATATTGTCTTTTTATACCACTATAACCTCCACCACTCTTCCAATTGGCATTAAAATCGTCTAGTTAGGCTACTGTGACCTCCACGTCCCTTTCACTGTACATTGATATTTTCTTTTTATTCCATTTCGACCTCCACCATTCTTCCAAGGGGCTTTGTTATTGTCTTTTAATTCCACTGAGACCTCCACTACTCTTCCATGGGCATTAAAGTCGTCTTGTTAAGCTACTGTGACCTCCACATCTCTTCCACGGGGCATTGATATTGTCTTTTTATTCCACTGCGACCTCCACCACTTTTCCAAGGGGCATTGATATTGTCTTTCAATTCCACTGTGACCTCCTCCACTCTTCCAATCAGCATTACAACCATCTTGTTAAGCTATTGTGATCTCCACATCTCTTCCCCAGGGCATTGATATTGTCTTTTCATTCCACTGTAACCTCCACCTCTCTTACAAGGGGCATTAAAACTGTCTTGTAAAGCTAATGTGATCTCCACATCTCTTCCCCAGGGCATTGATATTGTCTTTTTATTCCACTGTAACCTCAAACACTCTTCCAAGGGGCAGTAAAATAGTTTTCTTAAGCTAATGTGATCTCCACGTCTCTTCCTAAGGGCATTTAAACCACTCATAACTCTACAGCTCTTCCAAGGGGCATTAAAACCATCTTGTTAAGATACTGTGACCTCCACGTCTCTTTCACGGGGCATTGATATTGTATTTTTATTCCACTGAGACCTCCTCCACTCTTCCAAAGGGCATTAAATTCGTCTTTTTTAAGCTACTGTGACCTTCACGTCTCTTCGACGGTGAATTGATATTGTCTTTTTATTCCACTGTGACCTCCACCACTCTTACAATGGGCATTAAAACCATATTATTTAAGCTACTGTGACCTCCACGTCTCCTCCACGGTGCATTGATATTATTTTTTTATTCAACTACGATCTCCACCACTCTTACAATGCGCATTGGTATTGTCTTTTTATTCCACTGCGACCTCCACCTCTATTTCAAGGGGCTTTAAAACCGTCTTGTTAAGCTATGGTGAACTCCACTTCTTTTCCACGGGGCATTGATATTGTCTTTTTATTCCACTGTAACCTCCACCACTCTTCCAAGGAGCACTAAAGCCGTCTTGTAAAGCTACTGTGACCTCCACTTATCTTTCAAGGGGCATTAAATCCGTCTTGTTAACCCACTCTGAACACTACAGCTCTTCCAAGGGGCATTACAACTGTCTTGTTAAGCTACTGTGACTTCCATGTCTCTTCCACAGGGCAGTGATATTGTTTTTTTATTTCACTGCGACCTCCACCACTCTTCCAAGGGCATTAAAACCGTCTTGTTAAGCTACTGTGACCTCCAAGTCTCTTCCACGGGGCATTGATGTTATCTTTTTATTCCACTGCGACCTCCAACACACTTTTAAGGGGCATTACAACTGTCTTGTTAAGCTACTGTGAACTCCACGTCTCTTCCACGGGGCATTGATATTTTCTTTTTATTCCACTGTAACCTCCACCACTCTTCCAAGGGGCAATAAAACCATCTTGTAAAGATAATATGACCTCCACGTCTCTTCCAAGGGGCATTAAAACCATATTGTAAAATGACTCTGAACTCCACATCTCTTCCAAGATGCATTTAATCTGTATTGCTAAGCTACTGTGACCTCCACATCTCTTCCACGGGGCATTGATATTGTCTTTTTATTCCACAGCGACCTCTACCACTCTTCCAAGCATCATTAAAACCATCTTGGAAAGCTACTGTGACCTCCACTTCTCTTTCAAGGGGCATTAAATCCGTCTTGTTAACCCACTCTGAACACTACAGCTCTTCCAAGGGGCATTATAACTGCCTTGTTAAGCTACTGTGACCTCCATGTCTCTTCCACGGGGCAGTGATATTGATTTTTTATTCCACTGCGACCTCCGCCACTCTTACAAGGGCATTAAAACCTTCTTGTTAAGCTACTGTGACCTCCAAGTCTCTTCCACGGGGCATTGATATTGTCTTTTTATTCCACTGCGAGCTCCACCACTTTTCCAAGGGGCATTGATATTGTCTTTTTATTCCACTGCGACCTCCAACACACTTTTAAGGGGCATTATAACTGCCTTGTTAAGCTACTGTGACCTCCACATCTCTTCCACGGGGCATTGATATTGTCTCTTCATTCCACTGCGACATCCACCACTCTTCCAAGGGGCATTAAACCCGTCTTGTTAAGCTACTGTGACCTCCACGTCTCTTCCACGGGGCATTGATATTGTCTTTTTATTCCACTGTGACCTCCATCACTCTTCCAAGTTGTATTAAAACCGTCTTGTTAAGCTACTGTGACCTCCACGTCTCTTCCACGGGGCATTGATATTGTCTTTTTATTCCACTGCGACCACCACCACTCTTCCAAGGGGCATTAAATCGGTCTTGTTAAGCTACTATGACCTCCACGTCTCCTCCAAGGTTCATTGATATTGCCTTTTTATTCCACTGTGACCTCCACCACTCTTCCAAAGGTCATTGATATTGTGCTTTTATTCCACTGTGACCTCCACCTCTCTTCCAAGGGGCATTAATACCGTCTTTTTAAGCTACTGTGACCTCCCTCTCTCCTTCAAGGGGTATTTATATTGTCTATTTATTCCACTGTAACCTCCACCACTCTTCCAAGGAGCATTAAAACCGTCTTGTTAAGGTACTGTGTCCTCCAAGTCTCTTCCAAAGGGCTTTAAAACCATCTTGTTAAACCACTCTGAACTTCACAGCTATTCCAAGGGGCATTAAAACCGTCTTGCTAAGCTACTGTGACCTCCACTTTTCTTCCACGGGGCATTGATATTGTCTTTTTATTCCACTGCGACCTCCATCACTCTTCCAAGGGGCATTAAGACAGTCTTGTAAAGCTACTCTGACCTCCACGTCTCTTCCACGGGGCATTGATATTGTCTATTTATTCCACTGTAACCTCCACCACTCTTCCAAGGGGCATTAAAATCGCCTTATTAAGCTACTGTGACCTCCAGATCTCTTCCAATTGGCATTTAAACCATCTTGTTAAACCACTCTGAACTATACAGCTCTCCCAAGGGGCATTAAAACCTTCTTGTTAAGCTACTGAGACCTCCACTTCTCTTCCACAGGGCATTGATATTGTCTTTTTATTCCATTGTGACCTCCACCACTCTTCCAAGGGGCATTAAATCCGTCTTGATAAGCTACTGTGACCTCAATGTCTCCTCCACGGGTTATTGATCTTGTCTTTTTATTCCTCTGTGACCTCCAAGTCTCTAACAAGGGGCATTAAAACCATCCTGTTAAACCACTCTGAACTCCACAGCTATTCCAAGGGGCATTAAAACAGTCTTGTCAAGCTACTGTGACCTCCACGTCTCTTCCACTGGACATTGATATTGTCTTTTATTCCTCTGCTACCTCCACCACTTTTCCAAGGGGCATTGATATTGTCTTTTTATTCCACTTTGACCTCGACCACACTTCCAAGGGGCTTTAAAACCGTCTTCTTTAGCTACTGCGACCTCCATGTCTCTGCCACTGGGGCATTGATATTGTCTTTTTATTCCACTGTAACCTCCACCACTCTTCCAAAGGGCATTGAAACCATTTTATAAAGCTACTGTGACCTCCACATCTCTTCCAATGGACATTAAAACCATCTTGTTGTACCTTTCTGAACTCCGCAGCTCCTCCAGGGGGCTCTAAAACCATCTTGTTTAGCTACTGTGACCTTCACGTTTCTTAAAAGGGGCATTGATAATGTATTTTTTTTCCACTGTAACCTCCACCACTCTTCCAAGGGGAATTAAAACCGCCTTGTTAAGCTACTGTGACCTCCATGTCTCTCCAAGGGGCATTAAAACCATCTTGTTAAACCACGATGAACTCCACAGTTCTTCCAAGGGGCATTAAAACCGTCTTGTTAAGCTTACTGTGAACTCCACGTCTCTTCCACGGGGCATTTATATTCTCTTTTTTTTCCACTGCGACCTCCACAACTCTTCCACATAGCACTAAATCTGTCTTGTTAAGCTACTGTGACCTCCACGTCTCTTCCACGGGGAATTGATATTGTCTTTTTATTCCACTGCGACCTCCACCATTCTTCCAAGGGGCATTGATATTGTCTTTTTACTCGGCTGCGACCTCCACCACTCTTCCAAGGGGCATTAAAACCGTCTTGTTAAGCTACTGTGACCTCCACGTCTCTTCCAAGAGGCATTAAAACCTTGTTACTAAACCACTCTGAACTCCACAGCTTTTCCAAGGGCATTAAAACCGTCTTGATAAGCTAATGTGACCTCCACGTCTCTTACACTGGGCATTGATATTGTATTTTTATTAGACTGCGAACTCCACCACTCTTACAAGGGGCATTGATATTGTCTTTTTATTCCACTGCGACCTCCACCACTCTTCCAAAGGGCATTAAAACCGTCTTGTTAAGCTACTGTGACCTCCACGTCTCTTCCACGGGGCATTGATATAGTCTTTTTATTCCACTGTAACCTCCACCACTCTTCCAAGGGGCATTAAAGCCGTCTTGTAAAGCTACTGTGACCTCCAAGTCTCTATAAGGGGCATTTATATTGTCATTTTATTCCACTGCAACCTCCACCACTCTTCCAAGGGGCACTAAATCGGTCTTGAAAAAGCTACTGTGACCTCCAAGTCTCTTCCACGGAGCATTGATATTGTCTTTTTATTCCACTGTGAACTCCACCTCACTTCCAAGGGGCATTAAAACCGTCTTGTTAAGCTGCTGTCACCTCCACGTCTCTTTCACTGGACATTGAAATTGTCTTTTTAATCGACTGCGACCTCCACCACTCTTCCAAGGGGTATTAAAACTGTCTTGTAAAGCTACTGTGACCTCCAAGTTTCTTCCAAGGGGCATTATAACCGTCTTGTTAAACCACTCTAATCACCACAGCTCTTCCACGGGGCATTAAAACCGTCTTGTTAAGCTACTGTCACCTCCACGTCTCTTCCACGGGGAATTGATATTGTCATTTTATTCCGCTGCGAACTCCACCACTCTTCCAAGGGCATTAAAACCGCCTTGCAAAGCTACTGTGACCTCCACGTCTCTTCCAAGGGCCATTAAAGCCATCCTTTTAAACCACTCTAAACACCACAGCTCTTCCAAGGGGCATTAAAACCGTCTTGTTAAGCTACTGTGACCTCCACATCTCTTCCACCGGTCACTGAGATTGTCATTTTGTTCCACTGCGACCTCCACCACTATTCCAAGGGGCATTGATATTGTCTTTTTATTCCACTGCGACCTCCACCTCTCTTCCAACGGGCATTAAAACCATCTTATTAATCTACAATGACCTCTACGTCTCTTCCACGGGTCATTAAAACTGTCTTGTTAAACCACTCTGAACTCCACAGATTTTCCAAGGGGCATTAGAACCGTCTTGTTAAGCTACTGTGATCTCCACGTCTCTTCCACGAGGCATTGATATTGTCTTTTTATTCCATTGCGACCTCCACCACTCTACAAAAGGCATTAAAACCATCTTGACAATATCAATGCCCAGTGGAAGAGACTTGGAGGTCACAGTAACTTAAAAAGATGGTTTTAATGCACCTTGGAAGAGTGGTGGAGGTCACATTGGAATAAAAAGACAACATTGATGCGCCTTGGAAGAGTGTTGGAGGTCGCTGTGGAAAAAAAAGACAATATCAATGCTAAGTGGAAGAGACGTTGAGGTCACAGTAGCTTAACAAATGATTATAATGCCCCTTGGAAATGATGTGAAGGTTTCAGTGGAATATAAAGACAATATCAATGCAATTTGGAAGATTTTTGGAGGTCACAATGGAATAAAAAGACAATATGAATGCCCCGTAGAAGAGACGTGGAGGTCATAGTAGCTTAACAAGATGGTTTTAATGACCCTTGGAGAAGTGGTGGAGGTCGCCGTGGAATAAAAAGACAATATCAATGCCCCTTGGAATAGATGTGGAGGTCACAGTAGCTTAACAATACAGTTTTAATGCCCCTTGGAAGAGCTGTGGAGTTCAGAGAGGTTTAACAAGATGGTTTTAATGACCCTTGGAAGACATGTGGAGGTCACAGTAGCTTAACAAGACAGTTTTAATGCCCCTTTTAAGAGTGGTGGAGGTTACAGTGGAATAAAAAGACAATATCAATGCCCCTTGGAAGAGATGTGGAGGTCACAGTAGTTTAACAAGATGTTTTTTTTGCCCCTTGGAGGAGTGGTGGAGATCGCTGTGGAATAAAAAGACAATATCAATGCCCCGTGGAAGAGACGTAGAGGTCACAGTAGCTTAACAAGACGGTTTTAATGCCTCTTGGAAGAGCTTTGGAGTTCGAAGTGGTTTAACAAGATGGTTTTAATGCCCCTTGGAAGAGACGTTTGTAGCATCAACGTCTCTGCCTCAATACCATGGCATCTTGCCCCGGACCACGGCTTTCTGCACCTCCTCGTTTCGGAGTTGACCCCGCTCAAACTCGGGGCTTCATAAACCAGTGCACCCTGCGCTTTGAACTCTTGGCTCATCAGTTTATCTCCGACCGGGCCAAAGTGGCATTCATCATGTCCCATCTCAATGGGAAGGCACTGGCATGGCTTAACCCCCTGTGGGAGAGAGGGGACCCCCTGGTTTCCGACCTGTCGTCTTTCCTCACTGATTTCCGGAGAGTCTTCGATGAACCAGGGCGTAAGACCTCATCAGCCTCCTCTCTGCTATGTCTCCGCAAGGGACTCTCACCGTGGGCCAATATGCCATATGGTTCCGCACCCTCGCTTCTGAGCTTGCCTGGGATAACAAAGCCCTGGTGTCCATCTTCTGGGAGGGTCTTTCCGCTCTGATTAAAGATGAGCTCGCCGGTCGGGACATTCCTACCACCCTCGATGACCTGGTGTCGCTGGCTACCCGGATTGACATCCGGTTTCAAGAACGCACCAAGGAGACCACCCGTGAGAGAAGGTTTCCCCGCCTCGCTCCTACTTTCCAGAGACCTGTCTCCTCTTCTGTCACTCCCCGGGTGCACTCACCCGAGCCCATGCAGATCGACCAGACCATGATGGTCAAATCTCGCCAAGAGTCACGCCGAGCCGAGGGGAGCTGCTTCTATTGTGGCAGTAAGGAGCACCTGATCCGTTCCTGCCCGGAGAGGCCGGGAAACTCCAGTGTCTAGGACCACTCGGAGAGGTCGCCCTAGACAAAAGTAAGCCCTCTCCATCCCTGACTTAGTCTGTTTCTATCTCCTGGGGAGAGGACAGTCACTTTGAACTCGCCCACCTGGATTCTGGATCCGCTGGAAAACTCATCTCCCAGTCCCTGGTTGAGAAATACCATATTCCCACCAAGTCTCTGGCAGAACCATTGTCAGGCGCCTCCGTGGATGGAAGACTCCTTCCGGTGACCATCCTGCTCGTCACGGAACCCATAACCCTGCAGGTGGGAATGCTGCACTCTGAGGTAATCTCCTTCCATGTGCTACCCGGACTCTCCCACTCCCTATTGCTAGGCCTACCTTGGCTCCAGACACATGAACCCGTGTTGAACGGGCATTCCGGTGAAGTACTCCGGTGGGGGCCGCCCTGCCATAAGAGCTGACTGGTTCCGGTTCGTCCGGTTCGTCCACCACCTACCCCAGCTAATTTACCTGGTCTTCCGGCTCCTTACTGTCCCTATGCTGACATCTTCGGTAAAAAGGAAGCGGAGACATTGCCACCTCATAGGCCATATGATTGCCCGATCGACCTGGTACCTGGCGCCACTCCACCCCATGGGCATATTTATCCGTTGTCTGCAGCTGAAACCCGGGCCATGTCTGAGTACATAGAGGAAAATCTGGCTAGGGGATTCATCCGGAAGTCTACTTCCCCGGTTGGAGCCGGATTCTTCTTTGTCAAAAAAAAGGATGGCTCGCTACGCCCCTGTATTGACTATAGAGGACTCAATCAGATCACGGTTAAAAATAAATACCCCCTAACGCTCATCTCCGAGTTATTTGATCACCTTAAAGGTGCCAGAATCTTTTCCAAGCTAGATCTACGTGGAGCGTATAACCTGGTCCGTATCCGTCAAGGAGAAGAGTGGAAAACGGCATTTAATACCCGGAATGGACACTACGAGTACCATGTGATGCCCTTCGGCCTCTGCAATGCTCTTCCAAGTACTGGTCAATAACATCTTCCGTGATCTTCTTTACTCCTGCGTGGTGGTATACCTGGACGACATCTTGATCTTCTCTCCGGATCTTCCCACACACCGGAGGGATGTTCATCAGGTCCTGCTTAGGCTCAGGCAGAACCACCTCTATGCTAAATACGAGAAGTGCCTTTTTGAGCAGACCTCTCTTCTATTCCTGGGCTATGTTATCTCCCAGACAGGCTTGCGAATGGATCCCGAGAAGCTCTCTGCTGTCCTAAAGTGGCCCCGTCCGGAGGGGTTGAAGGCGATACAGCGATTCCTGGGCTTCGCTAATTACTATCGTCTCTTCATTCCACACTTCTCGTCTCGGACTGCTCCTATATCTGCGCTCACCTGTAAGGGAGCAAATCCCAAGGTATGGCCACCCGAAGCTGAGGAGGCCTTCCTTTCCGTGAAGCAAGCCTTCTCCTCTGCCCCTATGCTGCACCGTCCGGACTGCAACAAACAGTTCTACCTGGAGGTTGATGCTTCCTCCTCTGGAGCCGGAGCGGTGCTCACCCAAAAGTCTTCATCCGGGAGAATGGTAGCCTGCGGCTTTTTCTCCAAAATCTTCTCCTCCTCTGAGCGCAATTACTCCATAGGAGACCAAGAATTGCTAGCCGTCAAATTGGCACTGGAAGAGTGGCGCTATCTGCTTGAAGGGGCTCTATACCCGGTGATCATCTACACGGATCACAAAACTCTGGCATATCTCCAAAATGCCCAGAGACTTAATCCACGTCAGGCCCGGTGGTCTTTGTTTTTTGCCCGCTTCGATTTCATCCTTCATTTCCTCCCGGTGGACAAGAATGTCAAAGCTGATGCCTTGTCCCGATCCTTCCTGTCCTCCGACCAAGAGGAGGAGCCTATGCAAATTATCGACCCCTCCAAGGTGATGAATGTGGCCCCCTTGGATTTGACTCGTCTTCCACCCGGCAAGACGTTCGTGGCGGTTCCTGACCGTGAGAAGGTTTTTCCCTGGGGTCATTCTTCTAAACTAGCTGGCCATGCCGGCCAAAAGAAGACCTTCCTGCTCATTTCCCGGCATTACAGGTGGTCTACCTGCGTAAGGATGTGGTAGACTTCGTCTCTGCCTGTTCATCTTGTGGCCGCAACAAAGTTCCCAGACACTTACAAGCCGGTCATCTCCTGCCGCTTCCCATAACTGTTGCCCCATGGCAACACATCGCTATGGACTTCATTACCGATCTCCCTGTTTCTGCCGGGTGTACTGTCATTTGGGTGGTCGTGGACCGCTTTTCTAAAATGGCCCACTTCATTCCCCTGCCTGGTCTCCCGTCTGCACCTGAGCTGGCTAAGGACTTTATCCGCCATATCTTCCGTCTCCATGGCCTACCCCTCCACATCGTGTCGGATCGAGGGGTTCAGTTCACCTCACGCTTCTGGAGAGCCACATGTAAACTGCTGGATGTAACCCTGGATTTCTCCTCCGCTTACCACCCTCAGTCCAATGGTCAAGTGAAGCGGATCAATCAGATCCTTACCAGCTACCTCCGGCACTTTGTTAATGCCCATCATTCTGATTGGGTGGACCTACTTCCTTGGGCCGAATTCTCTTATAATAACCACGAGAGCGAATCCTCTTCCAAGTCCCTGTTCTTTTTTGTCTATGGCCAACATCCCCGGATTCCGTTTCCCGTCTCCGCTTCTGTGGACAACCCTGCCGCGGAGTCTCTTGTCAGCGAGTTTTCTACCGTTTGGGAGAGTACTAGGTCCGCACTTCTTCACTCCTTCGAGCGGATGAAGAGATATGCTGATAAGAGACGTCTGGATCCGCCTCAATTCCATCCGGGAGACAAGGTTTGGCTCTCCTCCAAACATGTGCGGCTCAAGATACCCTCCTACAAGTTAGGTCCTCGCTTCATCGGCACTTTCGAAATCCTCAAGCAAATTAATCCAATGGCCTACAAGTTAAAAATCCCGGCCACCTTACGGATTCCCAACTCCTTCCACGTATCTCTCCTCAAACCCGTTGTCTTAAACTCTTTTTCCAACAATCCAGGTACTCCCCCTGCTCCGGTTTTCGCTGAGGACGTCTTTGAGGTAGAGAGTATTCTGTCCACCAAGAGGGTAAGAGGAAAGACCTTTTTTCTGGTGGATTGGAAGGGGTTTGGTCCTGAGGAGAGAACTTGGGAACCCAGGGAGAACATCCACGCCCCGCTTCTCCTTGAAAAATTTCTTACAGGCCAAAAAAAGAGGGGGCCTAAAGGGGGGGGGTACTGTAGCATCGGCATCTCTGCCCCTTGCTAGGCAGAGATGCCATCCCTCTCACCTGCCCGCTCCTGGCGCGGTGTCCTCCAGCGCTTCTCCCCCCGCTGCTGCCGGCACGCGCTCCTTCCCCGGCAATGTGCTTAGGGGGCTCGCACGCGCGCTTCCCCTCTCTTAAAGGGACCACACACGTCGTCTTAAGGAGTCTCCGGCCGATTGCCGGAGGACCTCCCGTATATAAGGCACCTCCTGCAAAATGGAGGTGCCCGAGCAAGTTGTTGCACAGTTACTTATCTCTGCTTCAGCCCTCAGGTCCCGCTGCTAGCCTGACTCCTCGTCCTGTCTGCCAGCCTGTTATCTGCCCGTTACCTGCCGAGCCTGCCAGCCTGCTCACCTGGAGCGCTCACCTGTTACCTGCCTGTTACCTGCGCTGTCTGCCAGTCCGCTCACCTGGGAGCATCTGCCTGTTACCTGCCCTGTCTGCCAGTCCGCTCACCTGGGAGCATCCGCCTGTAACCTGCCCTGTCTGCCAGTCCGCTCACCTGGGAGCATCCGTCTATTACCTGCAGAGTCCGTCAGCCCGCTCACCTGGGAGCGCTAACCTGTTACCTGCCTGTTTCCTGCCATGTCGATCTGCCCGCTCACCTGGGAGTGCCCGCCTGTTTCCTACCAGCCTGTCTGGAGGCTCTGCCGTCACTTGCTGTGACCACCTTCCTGGTAAAACTAGAGACTACTACCTGCTCTGCCGTCACGTAACGTGACCACCTGTCAGCCACCAGAGATTTCTGCCTGCTTGCCATGTTCATCCGCCATACCGGTCAGTCCCAACCATCTGACCCGTGGGAGCCACCTGCTCTCTTACAAGGTCGTCCCCAGAGTAGCACCTGGTCCCTCAGACCGGATCCTCCCTGGTCACGGTGTCGTTAGCTGCTGTCCGACCAGGGTCGGTTCGGGTTGATACTTAGTCACGCCTCTCTGGGTCCCTCCTTGCACCTCGGCACAGAGGTTTCACCACACGGACCCGTAACAACGTTGAGGTCACAGTAGCTTAACAATACGGATTTAATGCCCCTTGGAAGTGTGGTGGAGGTCGCAGAGGAATAAAAAGACAATATCAATGCCCCGTGGAAGAGACGTGGAGGTCACAGTAGCTTAAAAAGACGGTTTTAATGCTCCTTGGAAGAGTGGTGGAGGTCGCAGTGGAATAAAAAGACAATATCAGTGCGCCGTGGAAGAGACGTGGAGGTCACAGTAGCCTAAAAAGATGGTTTTAATGCCCCTTGGAAGAGTGGTGGAGGTCGCAGTGGAATAAAAAGACAATATCAACGCTCCGTGGAAGAGACGTGGAGGTCACAGTAGCCTAAAAAGATGGTTTTAATGCCCCTTGGAAGAGTGGTGGAGGTCGCAGTGGAATAAAAAGACAATATCAACGCTCCGTGGAAGAGACGTGGAGGTCACAGTAGCTTAAGAAGACGGAATTAGTGCAACTTGAAGAGTGGTGGAGGTCGCTGTGGAATAAAAAGACAATATCAATGCTCCGTGGAAGAGATGTGGAGGTCACCGTAGCTTAACAAGCGGTTTTAATGCCCCTTGGAAGAGCTGTGGAGTTCAGAGTGGTTTAACAAGATGGTTTTAATGCCCCTTGGAAGAGAGGTGTAGGTCACAGAAGCTTTACAAGAAGGTATTAATGCCCCTTGGAAGAGTGGTGGAGGTTACAGTGGAAAAAAAATACAATATCAATGCCCAGTGGAAGAGTGGTGGAGGTCGCAATGGAATATAAAGACAATATTAATGCCCCCTGGAAGAGACATGGAGGTTACATTAGCTTAACAAGAAGTTTTAATGCCCCATGGAAGAGAGGTGGAGGTAGCAGTGGAAAAAAAAGACGATATCAATGTGCCGTGGAAGAGACATGGAGGTCACAGTAGCTTAACAAGACCATTTTAATGCCCCTTGGAAGAGTGGTGGAGGTCGCAGTGGAAAAAAAAGACAATATCAATGCCACTTGGAAGAGACGTGGAGGTCACAGCAGCATAACAAGACGCTTTTTTTTCCCCTTGGAAGAGTGGTGGTGATCGCGTGGAGGTCACAGTAGCTTGACAAGACGGTTTTAATGCCTCTTGGAAGAGCTTTGGAGTTCGAAGTGGTTTAACAAGATAGTTTTAATGCCCCTTGGAAGAAACGTTGAGGTCACAGTAGCTTAACAATGCGGATTTAATGCCCCTTGGAAGAGTGGTGGAGGTCGCAGTGGCATAAAAAAGACAATATCAATGCACAGTGGAAGAGACGTGGAGGTCAAAGTAGCATAACAAGACGTTTTTAATGCCCCTTGGAAGTGTGGTGGAGGTCGCAGTGGAATAAAAAGACAACATCAATGCCCCGTGGAAGAGGCGTGGAGGTCACAGTAGCTTAAAAAGACGGTTTTAATGCACCTTGGAAGAGTGGTGGAGGTCGCAGTGGAATAAAAAGACAATATCAATGCCCCGTGGAAGAGAAGTGGAGGTCACCGTAGCTTAACAAGACGGTTTTAATGCCCCTTGAAAGAGCTGTGGAGTTAAGAGTGGTTTAACAAGATGGTTTTAATGCCCCTTGGAAGAGAGGTGTAGGTCACAGTAGCTTTACAAGAAGGTATTAATGCCCCTTGGAAGAGTTTTGGAGGTTACAGTAGAAAGAAAATACAATATCAATGCCCCGTGGAAGAGTCGTGGAGGTTGCAATGGAATATAAAGACAATATTAATTCCCCCTAGTAGAGACGTGGAGGTCACATTAGCTTAACAGGAAGTTTTAATGCCCCATGGAAGAGAGGTGGAGGTCGCAGTGGAAAAAAAAGACAATATCAGTGTGCCGTGGAAGAGAGGTGGAGATCACAGTAGCTTAACAAGATGGTTTTAATGATCCTTGGAAGAGCTGTGGAGTACAGATTGGTTAAAGAAGATGGTTTTAATGCCCCTTGGTAGAGACGTGAAGGTCACAGTAGCTTAACAAGACGGTTTTAATGCCCCTTGGAAGAGTGGTGGAGGTTACAGTTGAATAAAAAGACAATATCAATGCCCCGTGGAAGAGACTTGGAGGTCACAGTAGCTTAATAAGACAGGTTTAATGCCCCTTGTAACAGTGCTGGAGGTCACAGTGGAATAAAAAGACAATATCAATGACCCCTTGGAAGAGTAGTGGAGGTCGCAGTAGTATAAAAAGACAATATCAATGCCCTATGAAAGAGTGGTGGAGATCGCAGTGGAATAAAAAGACAATATCAATGCCCCGTGGAAGTGACGTGAAGGTCACAGTAGCTTAACAAGTCCGTTTGAATGCCTGTTGGAAGAGTGGTGGAGGTCACAGTGGAATAAAAAGACAATATCAATGCCCCTTGGATGAGTGGTGGAGGTCGCAGTGGAATAAAAAAACAATTTCAATGCCCCGTGGAAGAGACATGGACGTCACAGTTGCCTAACAAGATGGTTTTAATGCCCATTGGAAGAGTGGTGGAGGTCGCAGTGGAATAAAAAGACAATATCAATGCCCCGTGGAAGAGACGTGCAGATCACAGTAACTTAACAAGACAGTTTTAATGCCTCTTGGAAGAGTGGTGGAGGTCGCAGTGGAATAAAAAGACAATATCAATGCCCCATGTAAAAGTGGTGGAGGTCGCAGTGGAATAAAAAGACAATACCAATGCCACTTGGAAGAGTGGTGAAGGTCGCAGTGGAATAAAAAGACAATATCAATGCCCCTTGGAAGAGAGGTGGAGGTCACAGTAGCCCAACAAGACAGTTTTAATACCCCTTGGAAGAGCTGAGGAATTCAGAGTGGGTTAACAACATAATTTTAATGCCCCTTGGAAGATAGGTGTAGGTCACAGTAGCTTAACAAGACGGTATTAATACCCCTTGGAAGAGTGGTGGAGGTAACAGTGGAATAAAAATAAAATATCAATGCCCCGTGGAAGAGACGTTGAGGTCACAGTAGCTTAACAATACGGATTTAATGCCCCTTGGAAGAGTGGAGAAGGTCGCAGTGGCATAAAAAAACAATATCAATGCCCCATGGAAGAGATGTGGAGGTCAAAGTAGCTTAACAAGACGTTTTTAATGCCCCTTGGAAGAGTGGTGGAGGTTGCAGTGGAAAAAAAAGACAATATCAATGCCCCGTGGAAGAGACGTGGAGATCACAGTAGCTTAACAAGATGGTTTTATTGCCCCTTGGAAGAGTGGTGGATGTCGCAGTGGAATAAAAAGACAATATCATTGCCCCTTGGAAGAGTGGTGGAGGTCGCAGTGGAATAAAAAGACAATATTAATGCCCCGTGGAAGAGACGTGGAGGTCACAGTAGCTTAGCAAGACGGTTTTAATGCCCCTTGGAAGAGTGGTGGAGGTTACAGTTGAATAAAAAGACAATATCAATGCCAAGTGGAAGAGACTTGGAGGTCACAGGAGCTTAACAAGATGGTTTTAATGCCCCTTGGAAGAGTGGTGGAGGTCGCAGTGGAATAAAAAGACAATATCAATGATCCCTTGGAAAAGTGATGGAGGAAGCAGTTGAATAAAAAGACAATATCAATGCCGAATGCAAGAGTGGTGGAGGTCGCAGTGTAATAAAAAGACAATATCAATGCCCCGTGGAAGAGACTTGGAGGTCACAGTAGCTTAACAACACCATTTTAATGCCCCTTGGAAGAGTGGTGGAGGTCGCGATGGAATAAAAAGACAGTATCAATGCCCCTTGAAAGAATGGTTGAGATTGCAGTGGAATAAATAGACAATATCAATGCCCTGTGGTAGAGATGTGGAGGTCACAGTAGCCTAACAAGATGGTTTTAATGCCCATTGGAAGAATGGTGGAGGTCGCAGTGGAATAAAAAGGCAATATCAATGCCCCGTGGAAGAGACCTGGAGGTCACAGGAGCTTAACAAGACGGTTTTTATGCCCCTTGGAAGAGTGGTGGAGATCTCTGTGGTATAAATAGACAATATCAATGCCTCTTGGAAGAGTGGTGGAGGTTACAGTGGAATAAAAAGTCAATATCAATGCCCCGTGGAAGAGACGTGGAGATAGTAGCTTAAAAAAACGTTTTTAATGCCCCTTGGAAGAGTGGTGAAGGTTACAGTGGAATAAAAAGACAAAACCAATGCCCCGTGGTATAGACGTGGAGATAGTAGCTTCACAAGACGGTTTTAATGCCCCTTGGAAGAGTGGTGGAGGTCGCATTGGAATAAAAAGACAATATCAATGCCCCTTGGAAGAGACGTGACGGTCACAGTAGCTTAACAAGATGGTTTTAATGGCCCATGGAAGAATGGTGGAGGTCGCAGTAGAAGAAAAGGGCAAAATCAATGCGCAGTGGAAGAGACTTGGGGTCACAATAGCTTAACAAGATGGTTTTAATGCCCCTTGGAACACTGGTGGAGGTCACAGTGGAATAAAAAGACAATATCATTGACCCCTTGGAAGAGAAGTGGAGGTCGCAGTTGAATAAAAAGACAATATCAATGCCCTATGGAAGAGTGGTGGAGAATGCAGTGGAATAAAAAAACAATTTCAATGCCCCGTGGAAGAGACATGGACGTCACAGTAGCCTAACAAGATGGTTTTAATGCCCATTGGAAGAGTGGTGGAGGTCGCAGTGGAATAAAAAGACAATATCAATGCCCCGTGGAAGAGACGTGCAGATCACAGTAACTTAACAAGACAGTTTTAATGCCTCTTGGAAGAGTGGTGGAGGTCGCAGTGGAATAAAAAGACAATATCAATGCCCCATGTAAAAGTGTTGGAGGTCGCAGTGGAATAAAAAGACAATACCAATGCCACTTGGAAGAGTGGTGAAGGTCGCAGTGGAATAAAAAGACAATATCAATGCCCCTTGGAAGAGAGGTGGAGGTCACAGTAGCCCAACAAGACAGTTTTAATGCCCCTTGGAAGAGCTGAGGAGTTCAGAGTGGGTTAACAACATAATTTTAATGCCCCTTGGAAGACAGGTGTAGGTCACAGTAGCTTACCAAGACGGTATTAATGCCCCTTGGAAGAGTGGTGGAGGTAACAGTGGAATAAAAATAAAATATCAATGCCCCGTGGAAGAGACGTTGAGGTCACAGTAGCTTAACAATACGGATTTAATGCCCCTTGGAAGAGTGGAGAAGGTCGCAGTGGCATAAAAAGACAATATCAATGCCCCATGGAAGAGATGTGGAGGTCAAAGTAGCTTAACAAGACGTTTTTAATGCCCCTTGGAAGAGTGGTGGAGGTCGCAGTGGAAAAAAAAGACAATATCAATGCCCCGTGGAAGAGACGTGGAGATCACAGTAGCTTAACAAGATGGTTTTATTGCCCCTTGGAAGAGTGGTGGATGTCGCAGTGGAATAAAAAGACAATATCATTGCCCCTTGGAAGAGTGGTGGAGGTCGCAGTGGAATAAAAAGACAATATTAATGCCCCGTGGAAGAGACGTGGAGGTCACAGTAGCTTAGCAAGACGGTTTTAATGCCCCTTGGAAGAGTGGTGGAGGTTACAGTTGAATAAAAAGACAATATCAATGCCAAGTGGAAGAGACTTGGAGGTCACAGGAGCTTAACAAGATGGTTTTAATGCCCCTTGGAAGAGTGGTGGAGGTCGCAGTGGAATAAAAAGACAATATCAATGATCCCTTGGAAAAGTGATGGAGGAAGCAGTTGAATAAAAAGACAATATCAATGCCGAATGCAAGAGTGGTGGAGGTCACAGTGTAATAAAAAGACAATATCAATGCCCCGTGGAAGAGACTTGGAGGTCACAGTAGCTTAACAACACCGTTTTAATGCCCCTTGGAAGAGTGGTGGAGGTCGCGATGGAATAAAAAGACAGTATCAATGCCCCTTGAAAGAGTGGTTGAGGTTGCAGTGGAATAAATAGACAATATCAATGCCCTGTGGTAGAGATGTGGAGGTCACAGTAGCCTAACAAGATGGTTTTAATGCCCATTGGAAGAATGGTGGAGGTCGCAGTGGAATAAAAAGACAATATCAATGCCCCGTGGAAGAGACCTTGAGGTCACAGGAGCTTAACAAGACGGTTTTTATGCCCCTTGGAAGAGTGGTGGAGATCTCTGTGGTATAAAAAGACAATATCAATGCCTCTTGGAAGAGTGGTGGAGGTTACAGTGGAATAAAAAGTCAATATCAATGCCCGTGGAAGAGACGTGGAGATAGTAGCTTAAAAAAACGTTTTTAATGCCCCTTGGAAGAGTGGTGAAGGTTACAGTGGAATAAAAAGACAAAACCAATGCCCCGTGGTATAGACGTGGAGATAGTAGCTTCACAAGACGGTTTTAATGCCCCTTGGAAGAGTGGTGGAGGTCGCATTGGAATAAAAAGACAATATCAATGCCCCTTGGAAGAGTAGTGGAGGTCGCAATGGAATAAAAAGACAATATCAATGTCCCGTGGAAGAGACGTGACGGTCACAGTAGCTTAACAAGATGGTTTTAATGCCCCATGGAAGAAAGGTGGAGGCCGCAGTGGAATAAAAAGACAATATCAATGCCCCGTGGAAGAGACGTGAAGCTCACAGTAGCTTAACAAGATGGTTTTAATGGCCCATGGAAGAATGGTGGAGGTCGCAGTAGAAGAAAAGGACAAAATCAATGCGCAGTGGAAGAGACTTGGGGTCACAATAGCTTAACAAGATGGTTTTAATGCCCCTTGGAACACTGGTGGAGGTCACAGTGGAATAAAAAGACAATATCATTGACCCCTTGGAAGAGAAGTGGAGGTCGCAGTTGAATAAAAAGACAATATCAATTCCCTATGGAAGAGTGGTGGAGGTTGCAGTGGAAAAAAAAGACAATGTCAATGCCCCGTGGAAGAGATGTAGAGGTCACAGTAGCTTAACAAGACCGTTTTAATGTCCCTTGGAAGAGTAGTGGAGGTCACAGTGGAATAAAAAGACAATATCAATGCCCCTTGGAAGAGTGGTGGAGGTCGCAGTGGAATAAAAAGACAATATCAATGCCCCTTGGAAGAGTGGTGGAGGTCGCAGTGGAATAAAAAGACAAAAAGAGACAATATCAATGCCCCGTGGAAGAGACGTGGAGGTCGCAGTAGCCTAACAAGATGATTTTAATGCCCATTGGAAGAGTGGTGGAGGTCGCAGTGGAAAAAAAAGACAATATCAATGTCCCGTGGAAGAGACCTGGAGGTCACAGGAGCTTAAGAAGATGATTTTAATGGCTCTTGGAAGAATGGTGGAGGGCGCTCTGGAAAAAAAAAGACAATATCAATTCCCCCTGGTAGAGACGTGGAGGTCAGAGTAGCTTAACAAGATGGTTTTAATGCCCCTTGGAAGAGTGGTGGAGTTTACATTAGAATAAAAAGACAATATCAATGCCCCGTGGAAGAGACGTTCAGATCACAGTAGCTTAACAAGACGGTTTTAATGCCCCTTGAAAGAGTGGTTGAGGTCGCTGTGGAATAAAAAGACAATATCAATGCCCCTTGGTAGAGTGGTGGAGGTCGCAAAGGAATAAAAGGACAATATCAATGCCCCGAGGAAGAGACGTGGAGGTCACAGTAGCTTAACAAGTCGATATTAATGCCACTTGGAAGAGTGGTGGAGGTTACAGTGGAATAAAAATACAATATCAATGCCCCGTGGAAGAGACGTGGAGATCACAGTAGCTTAACAAGATGGTTTTAATGCCCCTTGGAAGAGTGGTGGTCTTCGAAGTGGAATAAAAAGACAGTATCAATGCCCCGTGGAAGAGAAGTGGAGATCACATTAGTTTAACAAGACGGTTTTAATGCCCCTTGGAAGAGCTGTGGAGTTCAGATTGGTTTAACAAGATGGTTTTAATGACCCTTGGAAGAGACGTGAAGGTCACAGTAGCATAACAAAACGGTTTTAATGCTCCTTGGTAGAGTGGTGGAGGTTACAGTTGAAAAAAAGAACATATCAATGCCCAGTTGAAGAGACTTGGAGTTTACAGTAGCTTAACAAGATGGTTTTAATGCCCCTCGGGAAAGTGGTGGAGGCCGCAGTGGAATAAAAAGACAATATCAATGACCTCTTGGAAGAGTGGTGGAGGTCGCAATTGAATAAAAAGACAGTATCAATGCCCCGTGGAAAAGACTTGGAGGTCACAGTAGCTTAACGGCACCGTTTTAATGCCCCTTGTAAGAGTGGTGGAGGTGGCAGTCAAATAAAAAGACAATATCAATGCCCCTTGTAAGAGTGGTGGAGGTCACAGTGGAATAAAAAGACAATATCAATGACCTGTGGAAGAGACGTGGAGGTCACAGTAGCCTAACAAGATGGTTTTAATGCCCATTGAAAGAGTGGTGGAGCTCGTAGTGGAATAAAAAGACAATATCAATGCCACGTGGAAGAGACCTAAAGGTCACAGTAGCCTAACAACATGGTTTTAATGACCCTTGGAAGAGTGGTGGAGGTCTCTGTGGAATAAAAAGACAATATCAATGCCCCGTGGAAGAGATGTGGAGGTCACAGTAGCTTAAAAAGATGGTTTTAATGCCCCTTGGAAGAGCTGTGGAGTACAGATTGGTTTAACAAGATGGTTTTAATGCCCCTTGGTAGAGAAGTAGAGGTCACAGTAGCTTAGCAAGACGATTTTAATTCCCCTTGGAAGAGTGGTGGAGGTTACAGATGAATAAAAAGACAATATCAATGCCCAGTGGAAGAGACTTCGAGGTCACAGGAGCTTAACAAGATTCTTTTAATGCCCCTTGGAAGAGTGGTGGAGGTCGCAGTGGAATAAAAAGACAACATCAATGCCCTATGCAAGAGTGGTGGAGGTCACAGTGGAATAAAAAGACAATATCAATGAGCCGTGGAAGAGACTTGGAGGTCACAGTAGCTTAACAACACCGTTTTAATGCCCCTTAGAAGAGTGGTGGAGGTCGCGATGGAATAAAAAGACAGTATCAATGCCCCTTGAAAGAGTGGTTGAGGTTGCAGTGGAATAAAAAGACAATATCAATGCCCTGTGGTAGAGATGTGGAGATCACAGTAGCCTAACAAGTTGGTTTTAATGCCCATTAGAAGAGTAGTGGAGGTCGCAGTGGAATAAAAAGACAATATCAATGCCCCGTGGAAGAGACCTGGAGGTCACAGTAGCTTAACAAGACAGTTTTATTGCCCCTTGGAAGAGTGGTGGAGGTTACAGTGGAATAAAAAGTCAATATCAATGCCCCGTGGAAGAGACGTGGAGATAGTAGCTTACAAAAACGTTTTTAATGCCACTTGGAAGAGTGGTGGAGGTTACAGTGGAATAAAAAGACAAAATCAATGCCCCGTGGTAGAGACATGGAGATAGTAGCTTAACAAGACGGTTTTAATGCCCCTTGGAAGAGTGGTGGAGGTCGCAGTGGAATAAAAAACAATATCAATGCGCCGTGGAAGAGACTTGGAGGTCAAGTAGATTAGCAAGATGGTTTTAATGCTCCTTGTAACACTGGTGGAGGTCACAGTGGAAAAAAAGACAATATCAATGACCCATTGGAAGAGTAGTGGAGATAGTAGCTTAAAAAAATGTTTTTAATGCCCCTTGGAAGAGTGGTGGAGGTTACAGTGGAATAAAAAGACAAAATCAATGCCCCGTCATAGAGACGTGGAGATAGCAGCTTAACAAGACTGTTTTAATGCCCCTTGGAAGAGTGGTGGAGGTCGCATTGCAGTAAAAAGATAATATCAATGCCCCTTGGAAGAGACGTGAAGGTCACCGTAGGTTAGCAAGATGGTTTCAATGCCCCTTGTAACACTGGTGGAGGTCACAGTGGAAAAAAAAGACAATATCAATGACCCCTTGGAAGAGCAGTGGAGATAGTAGCTTAACAAGATGGTTTTAATCCCCATTGGAAAAGTGGTGGAGGTTACAGTGGAATAAAAAGACAAAATCAATGCCTCGTGGTAGAGACGTGGAGATAGGAGCTTAACAAGATGGTTTTAATGCCCCTTGGAAGAATGGTGGAGGTCGCATTGGTATAAAAAGACAATATCAATGCCCCTTGGAAGAGTGGTGGAGGTCGCAATGGAATAAAAAGACAATATCAATGTCCCGTGGAAGAGACGTGAAGGTCACAGTAGCTTAACAAGATGGTTTTAATGCCCCATGGAAGAAAGGTGGAGGCCGCAGTGGAATAAAAAGACAATATCAATGCCCCGTGGAAGAGACGTGAAGGTCACAGTAGCTTAACAAGATGGTTTTAATGCCCCATGGAAGAATGGTGGAGTTCGCAGTCGAATAAAAAGACAATATCAATGCGCTGTGGAAGAGACTTGTAGGTCACAATAGCTTAACAAGATGGTTTTAATGCCCCTTGGAACACTGCTGGAGGTCACAGTGGAATAAAAAGACAATATCATTGACCCCTTGGAAGAGTGGTGGAGGTCGCAGTGGAAAAAAAAGACAATGTCAATGCCCCGTGGAAGAGATGTAGAGGTTACAGTAGCTTAACAAAACCGTTTTAATGCCCCTTGGAAGAGTGGTGGAGGTCGCTCTGGAAAAAAAAGACAATATCAATTCCCCGTGGTAGAGACGTGGAGGTCACAGTAGCTTAACAAGATGCTTTTAATGCCCCTTGGTAGAGTGGTGGAGGTCGCAGTGGAAAAAAAAGACAATGTCAATGCCCCGTGGAAGAGATGTAGAGGTCACAGTAGCTTAACAAAACCGTTTTAATGCCCCTTGGAAGAGTGGTGGAGGTCGCTCTGGAAAAAAAAGACAATATCAATTCCCCGTGGTAGAGACGTGGAGGTCACAGTAGCTTAACAAGATGCTTTTAATGCCCCTTGGAAGAGTGGTTGAGGTCGCAGTGGAATAAAAAGACAATATCAATGCCCCGTGGTAGAGTGGTGGAGGTCGCAAAGGAATAAAAGGACAATATCAATGCCCCGAGGAAGAGACGTAGAGGTCACAGTAGCTTAACAAGTCGATATTACTGCCACTTGGAAGAGTGGTGGAGGTTACAGTGGAATAAAAATACAATATCAATGCCCCGTGGAAGAGACGTGGAGATCACAGAAGCTTACCAAGATGGTTTTAATGCCCCTTGGAAGAGTGGTGGTCTTCGCAGTGGAATAAAAAGACAATATCAATGCTCCGTGGAAGAGAAGTGGAGATCACAGTTGTTTAACAAGACGGTTTTAATGCCCCTTGGAAGAGCTGTGGAATTCAGATTGGTTTAACAAGATGGTTTTAATGCCACTTGGAAGAGACGTGAAGGTCACAGTAGCATAACAAGACGGTTTTAATGCCCCTTGGAAGAGTGGTGGAGGTTACAGTTGAATAAAAGAACATATCAATGATCAGTTGAAGAGACTTGGAGTTCACAGTAGCTTAACAAGATGGTTTTAATGCCCCTTGGGAGAGTGGTGGAGACCGCAGTGGAATAAAAAGAAAATATCAATGACCTCTTGGAAGAGTGATGAAAGTCGCAATTGAATAAAAAGACAGTATCAGTGCCCTATGGAAGAGTGGTGGAGTTCGCAGTGGATTAAAAAGACAATATCAATGCCCCGTGGAAGAGACTTGGAGGTCACAGTAGCTTAACGGCACCATTTTAATGCCCCTTGTAAGAGTGGTGGAGGTGGCAGACGAATAAAAAGACAATATCAATGCCCATTGTAAGAGTGGTTGAGGTCACAGTGGAATAAAAAGACAATATCAATGCCCTGTGGAAGAGACGTGGAGGTCACAGTAGCCTAACAAGATGCTTTTAATGCCCATTGAAAGAGTGGTGGAGCTCATAGTGGAATAAAACACAATATCAATGCCACGTGGAAGAGACGTGGAGATAGTAGCTTAACAAGACAATTTTAATGCCCTTGAAAGAGTGGTGGAGATCGCAGTGGAATCAAAATACAATATCAGTGCCCCTTGGAAGAGTTGTGGAGGTCGCAATGGAATAAAAAGACAATACCAATGCCCCATGGAAGAGACGTGAAGGTCACAGTAGCTTAACAAGATGGTTTTAATGCCCCATGGAAGAGTGGTGGAGGTCGCAGTGGAATAAAAAGACAATATCAATGCGCCGTGGAAGAGATGTGGAGGTCACAGTAGCTTAACAAGATGGTTTTAATGCCCCTTGGAACAGGGGTGGAGGTCGCAGTGGAAAAAAAAGACAATATCAATGCCCCTTGGAAGAGTAGTGGAGGTCGGAGTTGAATAAAAAGACAATATTAATGCCCTATGGAAGAGTGGTGGAGGTCACAGTGGAATAAAAAGACAATATCAATGCCCCATGGAAGAGTGGTGGAGGTCGCAGTGAAATAAAAAGACAATATCAATGCCCCTTGGAAGAGACGTGGAGGTCACAGTAGCCTAACAAGATGGTTTTAATGCCCATTGGAAGAGTGGAGGAGGTCGCAGCGGAATAAAAATACAAAATCAATGCCCCATGGAAGAGACCTGGAGGTCACAGTAGCTTAACAAGACGGTTTTAATGCCCCTTGGAAGAGTGGTGGAGGTCGCTGTGGAATAAAAAGACAATATCAATGCCCCTTGGAAGAGTGTTGGAGGTTGCTGTGGAAAAAAAGGACTAAATCAATGCACCATGGTAGAGACGTGAAGGTCACAGTAGCTAAACAAAACGGTTTTAATGCCCCTTGGAAGAGTGGTTTTGGTTACATTGGAATAAAAAGACAATATCAATGCCCCGTGGAAGAGACGGGCAGATCAAAGTGGCTTAACAAGACGGTTTTAATGCCCCTTAGAAGAGTGGTGGAGGTCGCAGTGGAATAAAAAGACAATATTAATGCCCCTTGGTAGAGCGGTGGAGGTCGCAATGGAATTAAAAAGACAATATCAATGCCCCGTGGAAGAGTGGTGGAGGTCGCAGTGAAATAAAAAGACAATATTAATGCCCCGTGGAAGAGACGTGGAGGTCACAGAAGCCTAACAAAATGGTTTTAATGCCCATTGGAAGAGTGGTGGAGGTCGCAGTGGAATAAAAAGACAATATCAATTCCCCTTGGAAGAGTGGTGGAGGTCGCAGTGAAATAAAAGGACAATATCAATGCCCAGTGGAAGAGAAGTGGAGGCCACAGTAGCTTAACAAGATGGTTTTAATGCCCATTGGAAGAGTGGTGGAAGGATGCAGTGAAATAAAAAGACAATATCTATACCCTGTGGAAGAGACGTGGAGGTCACAGTAGCCTAACAAGATGGAAGAGTGGTGGAGGTCGCAGTAGAATAAAAAGACAAAATCAATGCCCCATGGAAGAGACCTTGAGGTCACGGTAGCTTAAAAAGATGGTTTTCATGCCCCTTGGAAGAGTGGTGGAGGTCGCTGTGGAATAAAAAGACAATATCAATGCCCCTTGGAAGAGTGGTGGAGGTCGCTGTGAAAAAAAACGACAAAATCAATGCCCCGTGGTAGAGACGTGAAGGTCACAGTAGCTAAACAAGAAGATTTTAATGCCCCTTGGAAGAGTGGTGGAGGTTACATTGGAATAAAAACACAATATCAATGCCCCGTGGAAGAGACGTGCAGATCACAGCAGCTTAACAAGACAGTTTTAATACCCCCTGGAAGAGTGGTGGAGGTCGCAGTGGAATAAAAAGACAATATCAATGCGCCGTGATAGAGATGTGGAGGTCACAGTAGCTAAACAAAACGGTTTTAATGCCCCTTGGAAGAGTGGTGGAGGTTACATTGGAATAAAAAGACAATATCAATGCCCCGTTGAAGAGACGGGCAGATCAAAGTGGCTTAACAAGACGGTTTTAATGCCCCTTAGAAGAGTGGTGGAGGTCGCAGTGGAATAAAAAGACAATATTAATGCCCCTTGGTAGAGCGGTGGAGGTCGCAATGGAATTAAAAAGACAATATCAATGCCCCGTGGCAGAGTGGTGGAGGTTGCAGTGAAATAAAAAGACAATATCAATGCCCCGTGGAAGAGACGTGGAGGTCGGAGTTGAATAAAAAGACAATATCAATGCCCATTGGTAGAGTGGTGGAGGTCGCAATGGAATTAAAAAGACAATATCAATGCCCCGTGGAAGAGTGGTGGAGGTCGCAGTGAAATAAAAAGACAATATCAATGCCCCGTGGAAGAGACGTGGAGGTCACAGTAGCCTAACAAGATGGTTTCAATGCCCATTCGAAGAGTGGTGGAGGTCGCAGTGGAATAAAAATACAATATTAATGCCCCTTGGTAGAGTGGTGGAGGTTGCAATGTAATTAAAAAGACAATATCAGTGCCCCGTGCAAAAGACATGGAGGTCACAGTAGCTTAACAACACAGTTTTACTGCCCCTTGGAAGAGCTGTGGAGTTCAGAGTCGTTTAACAAGATGGTTTTAATGCCCCGTGGTAGTGACTTGGAGGTCACAGTAGCTTAACAAGACAGTTTTAATGCCCCTTGTAAGAGTCGTGGAGGTCGCAGTGGAATAAAAAGACAATATCAATGCCCCTTGGAAGAGTGGTGGAGGTCGCAGTGGAATAAAAAAAAAAAATCAATGCCCCTTGGAAGAGTGGTGGAGGTGGCAGTGGATTAAAAAGACAATATCAATGTCTCGTGGAAGAGACATGGAGGTCACAGTAGCCTAACAAGATGGTTTTAATGCCCCTTGAAAGAGTGGTGGAGGGCGCAGTGGAATAAAAAGACAATATCAATGCCCAGTGGAAGAGACGTGGAGGTCACAGTAGCTTAACAAGACGTTTTTAATGCCCCTTGGAAGAGTGGTGGAGGTTGCTGTGGAATAAAAAGACAATATCAATGCCCCGTGGAAGAGATTTGGAGGTCACAGTAGCTTAACAAGACGGTTTTAATGCCCCTTGGAAGAGCTGTGGAGTTCAGCGTGGTTTAGCAAGATGGTTTTAATGCCTCTTGGAAGAGTGGTGGAGGTTACATTGGAATAAAAAGACAATATCAATGCCCCGAGGAAGAGACGTGCCGATCACAGTAGCTTAATAAGACGGTTTTAATGCCCCTTGGAAGAGTGGTGGAGGTCGCAGTGGAATAAAAAGACAATATTAATGCCCCTTGGTAGAGTGGTGGAGTTCGCAATGGAATTAGAAAGACGATATCCATGCCGCGTGGAAGAGTGGTGGAAGTCGCAGTGAAATAAAAAGACAATATCAATGCCCCATGGAAGAGACGTGCAGATCACAGTAGCCTAACAAGATAGTTTTAATGCCCATTGGAAGAGTGGTGGAGGTCGCAGTAGAATAAAAAGACAATATCAATACCCCTTTGAAGAGTGGTGGAGGATGCAGTGAAATAAAAAGACAATATCAATACCCCGTGGAAGAGAAGTGGAGGTCACAGTAGCCTAACAAGATGGAAGAGTGGTGGAGGTCGCAGTGGAAAAAAAAGACAAGAACCAATGCCCCATGGAAGAGACCTGGAGGTCACAGTAGCTTAAAAAGACGGTTTTAATGCCACTTGGAAGAGTGGTGGAGGTCGCTGTGGAATAAAAAGACAATATCAATGCCCCTTGGAAGAGTGGTGGAGGTCGCTTTGAAAAAAAAGGATAAAATCAATGCCCCGTGGTAGAGACGTGAAAGTCACAGTAGCTAAACAAGTCGGTTTTAATGCCCCTTGGAAGAGTGGTGGAGGTTACATAGGAATAAAAACACAAAATCAATGCCCCGTGGAAGAGACATGCAGATCACAGCAGCTTAACAAGACAGTTTTAATACCCCTTGGAAGAGTGGTGGAGGTCGCAGTGGAATAAAAAACAATATCAATGCGCCGTGATAGAGATGTGGAGGTCTCAGTAGCTTAACAAGATGGTTTTAATGCCCCTTGGAACAGTGGTGGAGGTCGCAGTGGAATAAAAAGACAATATCAATGCCCCTTGGAAGAGTAGTGGAGGTCGGAGTTGAATAAAAAGACAATATCAATGCCCTATGGAAGAGTGGTGGAGGTCGCAGTGGAATAAAAAGACAATATCAATGCCCCTTGGAAGAGTGGTGGAGGTCGCAGTGAAATAAAAAGACAATATCATTGCCCCGTGGAAAAGACGTGGTGGTCACAGTAGCCTAACATCATGGTTTTAATGCCCATTGAAAGAGTGGTGGAGGTCGCAGCGGAATAAAAAGACAAACTCAATGCCTCATGGAAGAGACCTGGAGGTCACAGTAGCTTAACAAGATGGTTTTAATGCCCCTTGGAAGACTGGTGGAGGTCGCTGTGGAATAAAAAGACAATATCAATGCCCCTTGGAAGAGTGGTGGTGGTCGCTGTGGAAAATAAGGACAAAATCAATGCCCCGTGGTAGAGACGTTAATGTCACAGTAGCTAAACAACACGGTTTTAATGCCCCTTGGAAGAGTGGTGGAGGTGACATTGGAATAAAAAGACAATATCAATGCCCCGTGGAAGAGACATGCAGATCACAGTAGCTTAACAAGACGGATATAAAGCCCCTTGGAAGAATGGTGGAGGTCGCAGTGAAATAAAAAGACAATATCAGTGCCCCGTGGAAGAGACGTGGAGGTCACAGTGGCCTAACAAGTTGGTTTTAATGTCCATTGGAAGAGTGGTGGAGGTCGCAGCGGAATAAAAAGACAAAATCAATGCCCCATGGAAGAGACCTGGAGGTCAGAGTAGCTTGCCAAGATGGTTTTAATGCCCCTTGAAAGAGTGGTGGAGGTAGCTGTGGAAAAAAAGGACAAAATCAATGCCCCGTGGAAGAGAAGTGGAGGTCACGGTAGCCTAACAAGATGGAAGAGTGGTGGAGGTCGCAGTGGAAAAAAAACACAAAATCAATGCCCCATGGAAGAGACCTGGAGGTCACAGTAGCTTAAAAAGACGGTTTTAATGCCACTTGGAAGAGTGGTGGAGGTCGCTGTGGAATAAAAAGACAATATCAATGCCCCTTGGAAGAGTGGTGGAGATCACTTTGAAAAAAAAGGACAAAATCAATGCCCCGTGGTAGAGACGTGAAAGTCACATTAGCTAAACAAGTCGGTTTTAATGCCCCTTGGAAGAGTGGTGGAGGTTACATTGGAATAAAAACACAAAATCAATGCCCCGTGGAAGAGACATGCAGATCACAGCAGCTTAACAAGACAGTTTTAATACCCCTTGGAAGAGTGGTGGAGGTCGCACTGGAATAAAAAGACAATATTAATGCCCCTTGGTAGAGTGGTGGAGGTCGCAATAGAATTAAAAAGACAATATCAATGCCCCGTGGAAGAGTGGTAGAGTTCGCAGTGAAATAAAAAGGCAATATCAATGCCCCGTGAAGAGACGTGGAGGTCACAGTAGCCTAACAAGATGGTTTTAATGCCCATTCGAAGAGTGGTGGAGGTCGCAGTGGAATAAAAAGACAATATCAATGCCCCTTGGAAGAGTGGTGGAGGATGCAGTGAAATTAAAAGACAATATCAATACCCCGTGGAAGAGACGTGGAGGTCACAGTAGCCTAACAAGATGGTTTTAATGCCCATTGGAAGAGTGGTGGAGGTCGCTGTGGAATAAAAAGGCAATATCAATGCCCCTTGGAAGAGTGGTGGAGATCGCTTTGAAAAAAAAGGACAAAATCAATGCCCCGTGGTAGAGACGTGAAAGTCACATTAGCAAAACAAGTCGGTTTTAATGCCCCTTGGAAGAGTGGTGGAGGTTACATTGGAATAAAAACACAAAATCAATGCCCCGTGGAAGAGACATGCAGATCACAGCAGCTTAACAAGACAGTTTTAATAACCCTTGGAAGAGTGGTAGAGGTCGCAGTGGAATAAAAAACAATATCAATGCGCCGTGATAGAGATGTGGAGGTCTCAGTAGCTGAACAAGATGGTTTTAATGCCCCTTGGAACAGTGGTGGAGGTCGCTGTGGAATAAAAAGACAATATCAATGCCCCTTGGAAGAGTGGTGGTGGTCGCTGTGGAAAAAAAGGACAAAATCAATTCCCCGTGGTAGAGACGTGAATGTCACAGTAGCTAAACAAGACGGTTTTAATGCCCCTTGGAAGAGTGGTGGAGTTGACATTGGAATAAAAAGACAATATAAATGCCCCGTGGAAGAGACGTGCAGATCACAGTAGCTTAACAAGATGGATATAAAGCCCCGTGGAAGAGTGGTAGAGGTCGCAGTGAAATAAAAAGGCAATATCAATGCCCCGTGAAGAGACGTGGAGGTCACAGTAGCCTAAGAAGATGGTTTTAATGCCCATTCGAAGAGTGGTGGAGGTCGCAGTGGAATAAAAAGACAATATCAATGCCCCTTGGAAGAGTGGTGGAGGATGCAGTGAAATAAAAAGACAATATCAATATCCCGAGGAAAAGACGTGGAGGTCACAGTAGCCTAACAAGATGGTTTTAATGCCCATAGGAAGAGTGGTGGAGGTCGCAGTGGAATAAAAGGACAAACGCAATGCCCCTTGGAAGAGTGGTGGAGGTCTCTGTGAAAAAAAAAGGACAAAATCAATGCCCCGTGTTAGAGACGTAAAGGTCACAGTAGCTAAACAAGACGGTTTTAATGCCCCTTGGAAGAGTGGTGGAGGTTACATTGGAATAAAAAGACAATATCAATGCCCCGTGGAAAAGACGTGCAGATCACAGTAGCTTAACAAGACAGTTTTAATGCCCCTTGGAAGAGTGGTGGAGGTCGCAGTGGAATAAAAAGACAATATAAATGCCCCTTGGTAGAGTGGTGGAGGTCGCAATGGAATTAGAAAGACACTATCATTGCCCCGTGGAAGAGACGTGGAGGTCACAGTAGATTAAGAAGACAGTTTTAATACCCTTTGGAAGAGTGGTGGAAGTCGCTGTGGAATAAAAAGACAATATCAATGTCCCGTGGAAGAGACATCGAAGTCATAGCAGCTTAACAACACAATTTTAATGCCCCTTGGAAGAGCTGTGGAGTTCAGAGTGGTTTAACAAGATGGTTTTAATGCCCCGTGGAAGAGACGTGGAGGTCACAGTAGCTTAACAAGACAGTTTTAATGCCCCTTGGTAGAGTTTTGGATGTCGCAATGGAATTAAAAAGACAATATCAATGCCCCGTGGAAGAGTGGTGGAGGTCGCAGTGAAATAAAAAGACAATATCAATGCCCCGTGGAAGAGACGTGGAGGTCACAGTAGCCTAACAAGATGGTTTTAATGCCCATACGAAGAGTGGTGGAGATCGCAGTGGAATAAAAAGACAAAATCAATGCCCCTTGGAAGAGTGGTGGAGGATGCAGTGAAATAAAAAGACAATATCAATACCCCGTGGAAGAGACGTGGAGGTCACAGAAGCATAACAAGATGGTTTTAATGCCCATTGGAAGAGTGGTGGAGGTCGCAGTGGAATAAAAAGACAAAATCAATGCCCCAAGGAAGAGACCTGGAGGTCCCAGTAGCTTAAAAAGACGGTTTTAATGCCCTTTGGAAGAGTGGTGGAGGTCGCTTTGAATAAAAAAGGACAAAATCAATGCCCCGTGGTTGAGACGTAAAGGTCACAGTAGCTAAACAAGACGGTTTTAATGCCCCTTGGAAGAGTGGTGGAGGTTACATTGGAATAAAAACACAATATCAATGCCCTGTGGAAGAGACGTGCAGATCACAGTAGCTTAACAAGACAGTTTTAGCGCCCCTTGGAAGAGTGGTGGTAGTCCCTGTGGAATAAAAAGACAATATCAATGCCCCGTGGAAGAGACATGGAGGTCACAGTAGCTTAACAACACAGTTTTAATGCCCCTTGGAAGAGCTGTGGAGTTCAGAGTGGTTTAACAAGATGGTTTTAATGCCCCGTGGAAGAGACGTGGAGGTCACAGTAGCTTAACGAGATGGTTTTAATGCCCCTTGGAAGAGTGGTGGAGGTCGTAGTGGAATAAAAAGACAATATCAATGCCCCTTGGAAGAATGGTGGAGGTCGCAGTGGAATAAAAAAACAATATCAATGCCCCTTGGAAGAGTGGTGGAGGTGACAGTGGATTAAAAAAGACAATATCAATGCCTCGTGTTAGAGAAATGGAGGTCACAGTAGCCTAACAAGATGGTTTTAATGCCCCTTGAAAGAGTGGTGGAGGGCGCAGTGTGTGGGTCTGGGAGGCGGAACCTCTGAGCAACTATACAAGGGGGCGGTCCTTGTAAGGAAGCGGGTGGCGACCAGGGAAGATGGGCAGGTAGTCACAGCAGGTGACCGGGACAGTCTCTGGGTAAACGGGCAGGAGGTCACGGCAAGTGACCGGGACAGTCTCTGGGTGAACGGGCAGGGGGTCACAGCAAGTGACCGGGGCAGTCTCTGGGTGAACGGGCAGGAGGTCACGGCAAGTGACCGGGACAGTCTCTGGGTAAAGGGTAGGTACGACCTGTGACGGCTGAGCCTCCAGGTAGGCTAGCAGGCAGATGGCAGATGTGTGCTCCCAGGTGAGCAGGCGAGAGTCTCTGGATAAGCAGGTGGTAACAGCATGTGACGGCGGAGCCTCCAGGTAGGCTAACAGGCAGGTAGCAGATGAGCGCTCCCAGGTGAGCGGGCAAGAGTCTCTGGACTGGCAGGTGGTCACAGCACATGACGGCGGAGCCTCCAGGTAGGCCAACAGACAGGTAGCAGGTGAGCGCTCCCAGGTGAGCGGGCAAGAGTCTCTGGACAGGCAGGTGGTCACAGCACGTGACGGCGGAGCCTCCAGGTAGGCTAGCAGGCAGGTAGCAGGTGAGCGCTCCCAGGTAAGCGGGCAAGAGTCTCTGGACAGGCAGGTGGTCACAGCACGTGACGGCGGAGCCTCCAGGTAGGCTAGCAGGCAGGTAGCAGATGTGCGCTCCCAGGTGAGCGGGCAAGCTGGTCCATAGACAGACTGACAGGTGTCAGAAGGCAGACCGTCGGACCTCAGGCTAGCAAGCAGGTAAGCGGATTATCAGGCAGGAATCAGACAGCAAACTGGCAGGAAACTGGCAGGTAACTGGCAGGTAACTGGAGACGGGACCTGATGGCTGAAGCAGAGTAGTGAACAGTGCAACAACATTGCTCGGGCACCTCCATTTTGGAGGAGGTGCCTTATATATGGTGAAGTCCTCCGGCCATTGGCCGGGGACTCCTTAGGACGGCGCGCGCGGCCCCTTTATGAGGGGGGGGGAGTGCGCACGCTCTAAGCACCGTGGCCGGGAAGGAGCGCGCGCTGCCAGCAGAGCGGGAGGAGGACGCCGGGCTCGGAGCGGAGAGGTGAGGGGAACAGCGTCCCTGCCTAGCAGAGGGCAGGGACGCCGACGCTACAGTACCCCCCCCTTTAGGCCCCCCTTTTTTAGGCCAGACAGAAATTTAGCAAGGATGAGAGGGGCATGGATGTTCTCCCGGGGCTCCCACGTTCTCTCTTCAGGACCAAACCCCTTCCAATCTACTAGAAAAAAGGTCTTTCCTCTTACCATTTTGGTGTCCAGAATGTTCTCTACCTCAAACTCGTTTTCAGCGGAAACCGGAGCAGGAGGCGTACCTGTAGACTTGGAAAAAGAGTTAAGTACCACGGGTTTGAGGAGAGATACATGGAAGGAGTTAGGGTTCCGCAAGTTGGCCGGGAGTTTCAATTTATAGGCCACCGGGTTGATCTGACTGATGACCTCCAGAGGACCGATGAACCGAGGCCCTAACTTATAGGAAGGAATCTTGAGCCGGACATACTTGGACGAGAGCCAGACCTTATCCCCTGGACAGAATTGAGGAGGATCCAGACGTTTTTTGTCAGCATGTCTTTTCATACGCTCGGACGACTGAAGGAGTGCGGACTGGGTACTCTCCCATATGGAGGAAAATTTGTTAACAAGAGATTCCGCAGCCGGATTATCCACTGAGGTGGAGACGGGAAATGGGATCCGAGGATGCTGACCGAAGACTACAAAAAACGGGGATTTGGAGGAAGATTCGCTCTCGTGATTGTTGTAAGAGAATTCGGCCCATGGCAGGAGATCCACCCAGTCAGAATGGTGGGCATTAACGAAGTGCCGGAGGTAACTGGTCAGGATCTGATTGATCCGCTCCACTTGACCATTAGACTGTGGGTGGTAAGCGGAGGAGAAGTCCAGGGTGACGTCTAGCAACTTACAAGTGGCTCTCCAGAAACGTGAGGTGAACTGTACCCCACGATCCGACACGATGTGGAGGGGCAGGCCATGAAGACGGAAGATGTGGCGGATAAAGTCTTTAGCCAGCTCGGGTGCAGACGGGAGGCCTGGCAGGGGAATGAAGTGAGCCATCTTGGAAAAGCGGTCAGCGACCACCCAAATGACCGTACAACCGGCAGAGACGGGGAGATCAGTTATGAAGTCCATAGCTATATGCTGCCAGGGGACAGCAGGTACAGGAAGCGGAAGGAGGCGACCGGCTGGCAGGTGTCTCGGAACTTTGTTGCGGGCGCAGGACACACAGGCAGAAACAAAGTCTATTACGTCCTTGTGCAGGGTAGGCCACCAGTAGTGCCGGGTAATAAGCTGGAGGGTCTTTTTCTGACCGGCGTGGCCAGCTAGTTTAGACGAATGACCCCAGTGTAGGATCTTCTCCCGATCAGGTACCGATACGAAAGTCTTACCGGGAGGGAAACGATTTAGACTCACGGGAGCCACCTGCATTACTCTGGCGTGATAGATGATATGTTTAGGTTCTTCCTCGAGATCAGACACCAGAAAGGATCGGGACAAGGCGTCCGCTTTGATGTTTTTGTCAGCCGGGCGAAAATGAAGAACAAAATCAAAGCGAGCAAAAAACAAGGACTACCGGGCTTGGCGCGGGTTAAGTCTCTGGGCATGCTGGAGGTAAGCCAAGTTCTTGTGGTCAGTGTAAATTATTACCGGGTGAAGAGCCCCCTCGAGTAGGTAACGCCACTCCTCCAATGCCAGCTTGATGGCCAATAACTCTCGGTCTCCTATGGAATAGTTGCGCTCAGAAGAGGAGAAGAGTTTGGAGAAGAAGCCGCAAGTTACCATTCTCCCGGAAGACGATTTTTGGGTAAGTACCGCTCCGGCTCCAGAGGAGGAGGCGTCAACTTCCAGGAAGAACTGCTTGTTGCCGTCCGGGCGATGCAGCACCGGGGCGGAAGAGAAGGCCTGTTTTAAGGAAAGAAAGGCCTCCTCTGCTTCGGGCGGCCACTTTCTGGGATTAGTGCCCTTACGGGTGAGCGTGGAAATTGGGGCAGTCCGGGAAGAGAAGTGCGGTATGAAGAGGCGGTAGTAGTTGGCGAAGCCCAGGAACCGCTGAATAACCTTCAACCCCTCCGGTCGAGGCCATTTCTCGATGGCAGACAGTTTCTCTGGATCCATTCGTAGGCCGGTCTGAGAAATAATGTAGCCCAAAAACGGAAGCGAGGTCTGCTCAAAGAGGCACTTCTCATATTTAGCGAAGAAGTGATTCTGCCTGAGCCTGAGCAGGACCTGACGAACATCCCTCCGGTGAGTCTGGAGTTCCGGAGAGAAGACCAAGATGTCGTCCAGGTACACCACTACGCAGGAGTAGAGAAGGTCCCGGAAGATGTCATTGACCAACTCTTGAAAGACGGCAGGAGCGTTACAGAGACCAAAGGGCATTACCAGATATTCATAGTGGCCGTCCCGGGTGTTAAATGCAGTCTTCCATTCATCCCCCTGACGGATACGGACCAGGTTGTACGCCCCACGGAGGTCCAGTTTGGTGAAGATTCTAGCCCCCCTCAGACGATCAAATAATTCTGGAATGAGCGGAAGGGGGTACTTATTCTTCACCGTGATCTGGTTAAGGCCTCTATAGTCTATACAGGGACGGAGAGAGCCGTCCTTCTTTTTAACAAAAAAGAAGCCTGCTCCCGCCGGGGAGGTAGATTTCCAGATGAATCCCCGGGCCAGATTCTCCTCAATATATTCGGACATCGACCGGGTCTCAGCAGCGGACAATGGGTAAATACGCCCACGGGGAGGCGTAGTACCGGGTAACAGGTCGATAGGACAGTCGTATGGTCTATGAGGGGGTAATGTCTCTGCCTCCTTTTTATTAAAGACATCAGCAAATGACCAATAAGGAATCGGAAGTCCAGGTAGATTAGTTGGGGTAGGAGAAGGACGGACGGGATGAACGGGAACCGAACAAGTCTTATGGCAGTCCTGTCCCCAGCGAAGGACTTCTCCGGTCTGCCAGTCAAGCACGGGTGCATGTTTCTGGAGCCAAGGTAGGCCTAGTAAGAGGGCGTGAGAGAGTCCAGGCAGAACATGAAAAGAGATGCTCTCAGAATGCAGCATTCCCACCTGCAGAGTAATGGATTCGGTGATGAGTTGGATGGGACGTGGTAAGAGGCCCCCATCCACGGCAGCGACAGACAAGGGTACAGCCAGAGGTTTGGTGGGAATGCGGTATTTTTCTACCAGGGACTGTGAAATAAGATTCCCGGCTGCTCCAGAGTCAAGTTGGGCTAGTTCGAAATAACGGTTCTCCCCGCAGATAATTGAGACTGACAGCAGCAGAGATGGAGAGGATTTATTCTTGTCTAGGTCGACCTCTCTGAGCGAACCTAGACACAGGCGTTTCCCGACCTCTCCGGGCAGGTACGGATCCGGTGCTCCTTACTGCCACAGTAGAAGCAGCTCCCCTCGGCACGGCGTAAGTCCTGACGGGTTTTGACCATCTTGGTCTGGTCGACCTGCATAGGCTCAGGAGAGTGTACCTGGGGAGAAACGGAGGGAGTGACGGGTTTCTGGAAGGTAGGAGCTAGACGTGGAAACCTCCTCTCACGGGTGACCTCTTTGGCACGCTCCTGGAACCGTAGGTCAATCCGGGTGGCAAGAGTTATTAAGTCGTCGAGAGTGGTAGGAATGTCCCGACCGGCGAGTTCATCTTTAATACGGCCGGACAGACCCTCCCAGAAGACAGATACCAGAGCGTCGTTATCCCAGGCCAGCTCCGAGGCAAGGGTACGGAACCGTATGGCATATTGGCCCACGGTGAGACTTCCCTGACGGAGGCGTAGCAGAGACGATGCGGATGAGGTCTTCCGTCCGGGTTCGTCGAAGACTTTCCGGAAAGCCATGAGAAAGGCAGGCAAGTCAGACACCAGGGGGTCTCCTCTCTCCCATAGAGGATTTAGCCAAGCCAGAGCCTCCCCCGTGAGATGGGACATGATGAAGGCTACTTTGGCCCGGTCGGAGTTAAACTGGTGGGACAGGAGTTCAAAGTGCAGGGTGCACTGGTTTATGAAGCCCCGAGCCTGAGCGGAGTCGCCTCCGAAGCGAGGAGGTGCAGAAAGCCGGGGTCCGGAGCAGGATACCATGGTATTGGTGGGCAGCGGAGCTGCCGGGTTGCGAGTCATGACACTAGCAGTGGTTGCTGGTGGAGCAGTCAGAGTGTCCAGGCGAGAATTGACATTCCGCAGGTGACTCAGGATGGACTCCTGTTGGGACCTCTGACGGGACAGTTTATGACAAAGGTCCGAGAGCGAGGGAGCTTGGGTGCCACCGGGTTCCATGGCCCGAGCAAACTGTAATGGGTCTGGGAGGCGGAACCTCTGAGCAACTATACAAGGGGGCGGTCCTTGTAAGGAAGCGGGTGGCGACCAGGGAAGACGGGCAGGTGACCGGGACAGTCTCTGGGTAAACGGGCAGGAGGTCACGGCAAGTGACCGGGACAGTCTCTGGGTGAACGGGCAGGGGGTCACAGCAAGTGACCGGGGCAGTCTCTGGGTGAACGGGCAGGAGGTCACGGCAAGTGACCGGGACAGTCTCTGGGTAAAGGGTAGGTACGACCTGTGACGGCTGAGCCTCCAGGTAGGCTAGCAGGCAGATGGCAGATGTGTGCTCCCAGGTGAGCAGGCGAGAGTCTCTGGATAAGCAGGTGGTCACAGCATGTGACGGCGGAGCCTCCAGGTAGGCTAACAGGCAGGTAGCAGATGAGCGCTCCCAGGTGAGCGGGCAAGAGTCTCTGGACTGGCAGGTGGTCACAGCACGTGACGGCGGAGCCTCCAGGTAGGCCAACAGACAGGTAGCAGGTGAGCGCTCCCAGGTGAGCGGGCAAGAGTCTCTGGACAGGCAGGTGGTCACAGCACGTGACGGCGGAGCCTCCAGGTAGGCTAGCAGGCAGGTAGCAGGTGAGCGCTCCCAGGTGAGCGGGCAAGAGTCTCTGGACAGGCAGGTGGTCACAGCACGTGACGGCGGAGCCTCAAGGTAGGCTAGCAGGCAGGTAGCAGATGTGCGCTCCCAGGTGAGCGGGCAAGCTGATCCATAGACAGACTGACAGGTGTCGGAAGGCAGACCGTCGGACCTCAGGCTAGCAAGCAGGTAAGCGGATTATCAGGCAGGAATCAGACAGCAAACTGGCAGGAAACTGGCAGGTAACTGGCAGGTAACTGGAGACGGGACCTGAGGGCTGAAGCAGAGTAGTGAACAGTGCAACAACATTGCTCGGGCACCTCCATTTTCGAGGAGGTGCCTTATATATGGTGAACTCCTCCGGCCATTGGCCGAGGACTCCTTAGGACGGCGCGCGCGGCCCCTTTAAGAGGGGGGGAGCGCGCACGCGCGCGCCCTAAACACCGTGGCCAGGAAGGAGCACGCGCTGCCAGCAGAGCGGAAGGAGGAGGCCGGGCTCGGAGCGGAGAGGTGAGGGGAACAGCGTCCCTGCCTAGCAGAGGGCAGGGACGTCGACGCTACACAGTGGAATAAAAAGACAATATCAATGCCCCGTGGAAGAGACGTGGACGTCACAGTAGCTTAACAAGACGTTTTTAATGACCCTTGGAAGAGTGGTGGAGGTCGCTGTGGAATAAAAGACAATATCAATGCCCCGTGGAAGAGATGTGGAGGTCACAGTATCTTAACAAGACGGTTTTAATGCCTCTTGGAAGAGCTGTGGAGTTCAGCGTGGTTTAACAAGATGGTTTTGATGCCTCTTGGAAAAGACATGGAGGTCACAGAAGCTTAACAAGATGGTTTTACTGCACCTTGGAAGAGTGGTGGAGGTCGCAGTGGAATAAAAAGACAATATCAATGCCCTGTGGAAGAAAAGTGGAGGTCACAGTCGCTATACAAGACGAATTTAATGCCCCTTGAAAGAGCTGTGGAGTTCAGAGTGATTTAACAAGACAGGTTTAATGCCCCTAAGAAGAGACGTGGAGGTCACAGTAACTTAACAAGACGGTTTTAATGCCCCTTGGAAGAGTGGTGGAGGTTGCAGTGGAATAAAAAGACAATATCAATGCCCCTTAGAAGAGTGGTGGAGGTCGCTGTGGAATAAAAAGACAATATCAGTGGCCCTTGGAAGAGTGGTGGAGGTAGGAGTTGAATAAAAAGACAATATCAATGTCCTATGGGAGAGTGGTGGAGGTCGCAGTGGAATAAACAAACAATATCAATGCCCCTTGGAAGAATGGTGGAGGTCGCAGTGAAATAAAAAGACAATATCAATGCCCCGTGGAAGAGACGTGGAGGTCACAGAAGCCTAACAAGATGGTTTTAATGCCCATTGGAAGAGTGGTGGAGGTCGCAGCGGAATAAAAAGACAAAATCAATGCCCCATGGAAGAGACCTGGAGGTCACAGTAGCTTAACAAGACGGTTTTAATGCCCCTTGGAAGAGTCGTGGATGTCGCTGTGGAATAAAAAGACAATATCAATGCCCCTTGCAAGAGTGGTGGAGGTCACTGTGGAAAAAAGGGACAAAATCAATGCCCCGTGGTAGAGACGTGAAGATCACAGTAGCTAAACAAGACGGTTTTAATGCCTCTTGGAAGAGTGGTGGAGGTTACATTGGAGTAAAAAGACAATATCAATGCCCCTTGGTAGAGTGGTGGAGGTCGCAATGCAATTAGAAAGTCAATATCAATGCCACGTGGAAGAGATGTGGAGTTCACTGTAGCTTAACAAGACGGTTTTAATGCCCCTTGGAAGAGCTGTGCAGTTCAGCGTGGTTTAACAAGATGGTTTTAATGCCTCTTTTTAAAGATATGGAGGTCACAGAAGCTTAACAAGATGGTTTTAATGCCCCTTGGAAGAGTGGTGGAGGTCGCAGTGGAATAAAAAGACAATATCAATGCCCTGTGGAAGAGTCGTGGATTTGACAGTAGCTATACAAGACGAATTTAATGCCCCTTGGAAGAGCTGTGGAGTTCAGAGTGATTTAACAAGACAGGTTTAATGCCCCTAAGAAGAGACGTGGAGGTCACAGTAACTTAATAAGACGGTTTTAATGCCCCTTGGAAGAGTGGTGGAGGTTAGAGTGGAATAAAAAGACAATATCAATGCCCCGTGGAAGAGATGTGGAGGTCACTGTAGCTTAACAAGACGGTTTTAATGCCCCTTGGAAGATCTATGGAGTTCAGCGTGGTTTAAAAAGATGGTTTTAATGCCTCTTGGTAAAGATATGGAGGTCACAGAAGCTTAACAAGATGGTTTTACTGCCACTTGGAAGAGTGGTGGAGGTCGCAGTGGAATAAAAAGACAATATCAATGCCCTGTGGAAGAGACATGGAGGTCACAGTAGCTATACAAGACGAATTTAATGCCCCTTGGAAGAGGTGTGGAGTTCAGAGTGATTTAACAAGACAGGTTTAATGACCCTAAGAAGAGACGTGGAGGTCACAGTAACTTAACAAGATGGTTTTAATGCCCCTTGGGGGAGTGGTGGAGGTCGCAGTGGAATAAAAAAACAATATCAGTGCCCCATGGAAAAGTGGTGGAGGTCGCAGTGGAATAAAAAGACAATATCAATGCCCCGTGGAAGAGAAGTGGAGGTAACCGTAGCTTAACAAGACAGATTTAATGTTCCTTGGAAGAGCTGTGGAGTTCAGAGTGGTTTAAGAAGACAGTATTAGTGCTCCTTGGAAGAGTGGTAGAGTTTACAGTGGAATAAAAATACAATAACAGTGCCCCATGGAAAAGACGTGGAGATCATAGTAGCTTAACAAGATGGTTTTAATGCCCCTTGGAAGAGTGGTGGAGGTCGCAGTGGAATAAAAAGACAATATCAATGCCCTTTGGAAAAGTGGTGGAGATCGCAATAAAATATAAAGACAATATTAATGCCCAGTGGAAGAGACGTGGAGGTCACAGTAGCTTAACAAGATGTTTTTAATGCCCCTTGGAAGGATGGTGAAGGTCGCAGTGGAATAAAAAGGCAATATCAAGGCCCCGTGGAAGAGAAGCGGAGGTCACAGTAGCTTAACAAGACGGTTTTAATGCCCCTTGGAAGAGCTGTGGAGTACAAATTGGTTTAACTAGATGGTTTTAATGCTCCTTGGAAGAGACGTGGAGGTCACAGTAGCTTAACAAGACGGTTTTAATGCCACTTGGAATAGTGCTGGAGGTTACAATTGATTAAAAAGACAATATCAAAGCCCCGTGGAAGAGACTTGGAGGTCAGAGTAGCTTCAGAAAATGGTTTTAATGCCCTTTGGAAGAGTGGTGGAGGTCGCAGTGGAATAAAAAGACAATGTCAATGCCCCCTTGGAAGAGTGGTGGAGGTCGCAGTTGAATAAAAAGAGAATATCAATGCCCTGTGGAAGAGAATTGGACGTCTCAGTAGCTTAACGACACTGTTTTAATGCCCCTTGGAAGAGTGGTGGAGGTCGCAGTGTAATAAAAAGACAATATCAATGCCCCGTGGAAGAGACGTGGAGGTCACAGTAGCCTAACAAGATGGTTTTAATGTCCATTGGAAGAGTGGTGGAGGTCACAGTGGAATATAAAGACAATATCATTGCCACGTGGAAGAGACCTGGAGGTCACAGTAGCTTAACAAGATGGTTTTACTGCCCATTGGAAAACTGGTGGAGGTCTCTGTGGAATAAAAAGACAATATCAATGCCCGTTTAAAGAGTGGTTGAGGTAGCTGTGGAAAAAAAAGGCAATATCAATGCCCCGTGGAAGAGATGTGGAGGTCACAGTAGCTTCACAAGATGGTTTTAATGCCCCATGGAAGAGTGGTGGAGGTCGCAGTGGAATAAAAAGGCAATATCAATGCCCCGTGGAAGAGACGTGAAGGTCACAGTTGCTTAACAAGATCGTTTTAATGCCCCTTGATACAGTGGTGGAGGTCGCAGTGAAATAAAAAGACAATATCAATGCCCCTTGGAAAAGTAGTGGAGGTCGCAGTTGAATAAAAAGACAATATCAATGCCCCGTGGCAGAGACGTGCAGGTCACAGAAGCTTAACAAGATCGTTTTAATGCCCCTTGGAAGAGTGGTGGAGGTCGCAGTGGAATAAAAAGACAAAATCAATGACCAGTGGTAGAGACCTGGAGGTCACAGTACCTTAACGAGACGGTGCAATGCCCCTTGGAAGAGTGGTGGAGGTCGCTGTGGAATAAAAAGACAATATCAATGACCCTTGGAAGAGTGGTGGAGGTCGCTGTGGAATAAAAAGACAAAATCAATGCCCAGTGGTAGAGACGTGCAGATCACAGTAGCTTAACAAGACGGTTTTAATGCCCCTTGGAAGTGTGGTAGAGGTCGCAGTGGAATAAAAAAACAATATTAATGCCCCTTGGTAGAGTGGTGGAGGTCGCAATGGAATTAAAAAGACAATATCAATGCCCCGTGGAAGAGACGTGGAGGTCTCAGTAGCTTAACAGGGCAGTTTTAATGCCCCTTGGAAGAGTGGTGGAAGCTGCTGTGGAATAAAAAGACAATATCATTGCCTCGTGGAAGAGACATGGAGGTCACAGTAGCTTAACAAGACAGTTTTAAGGCCCCTTGGAAGAGCTGTGGAGTTCAGAGTGGTTTAACAAGATGGTTTCAATGCCCCGTTGAAGAGACGTGAAGGTCACAGTAGCTTAACAAGACGGTTTTAATGCCCCTTGGAAGAGTGGTGAAGGTCGCAGTGGAATAAAAAGACTTTATCAATGCCCCTTGGAAGAGTGGTGGAGGTCGCAGTGGAATTAAAAAAGAATATCGATGCCCCTTGTTAGAGTGGTGGAGGTAGCAGTGTATTAAAAATACAATATCAATGCCTCGTCGAAGAGACATGGAGGTGACAGTAGCCTAACAAGACGGTTTTAATACTCTTTGGAAGAGTGGTGGAGGTCGCTGTGGAATAAAAAGACAATAACAATGCCCCGTGGAAGAGACGTGGAGGTCACAGTAGCTTAACAAGACGGTTTTAATGCCCCTTGGAAAAGCTGTGGAGTTCAGCGTGGTTTAACAAGATGGTTTTTTTGCCCCTTGGTAAAGACGTGGAGGTCACAGAAGCTTAACAAGATGGTTTTAAAGCCCTTTGGAAGAGTGGTGGAGGTCGCAGTGGAAAAAAAAGACAATATGAATGCCCTGTTGAAGAGACATGGAGGTTACAGTAGCTTAACAAGACGGTTTTAATGTCCCTTGGAAGAGTAGTGGAGGTCGCAGTGGAATAAAAAGACAATATCAATGCCCTGTGGAAGAGACGTGGAGGTCACAGGAGCTATACAAGACGAATTTAATGCCCCTTGGAAGAGCTGTGGAGTTCAGAGTGATTTAGCATGACAGGTTTAATGCCCATAAGAAGAGACGTGGAGGTCACAGAAGCTTAACAACACGGTTCTAATGCCCCTTGGGAGAGTGGTGGAGGTCACAGTGGAATAAAAAGACAATATCAATGACCCATGGAAAAGTGGTGGAGGTTGCAGTGGAATAAAAAGACAATATCAATGCCCCTTGGAAGAGTGGTGGAGGTCGCAATGGAATAAAAAGACAATATCAATGCCCCTTGGAAGAGACATGGAGGTCACCGTAGCTTAACAAGACAGTTTTAATGCCCCTTGGAAGCGCTGTGGAGTTCAGAGTGGTTTATCAACATAATTTTAATGCCCCTTGGAAGAGACGTGTAGGTCACAGTAGCTTAACTAGATGGTTTTAATGCCCCTTGGAATAGTGGTGGAGGTTACAGTGGAATAAAAATACCATATCAATGCCACGTGGAAGAGAGGGGGAGATCACAGTAGCTTAACAAGATGGTTTTAATGCCCCTTGGAAGAGTGGTGGATGTCGCAGTGGAATAAATTGCCAATATCAATGCCCCTTGGAAGAGTGATGGAGGTCGCAAAAAAATATAAAGACAATATTAATGCCCGGTGGAAGAGACGTGGAGGTCAAAGTAGCTTAACAAGATGTTTTTAATGCCCCTTGGAAGGGTGGTGAAGGTCGCAGTGGAATAAAAAGACAATATCAATGCCCCGTGGAAGAGAAGCGGAGGTCCCAGTAGCTTAACAAAATGGTTTTAATGCCGCTTGGAAGAGTGGTGGAAGTTGCAGTGGAATAAAAAGACAATATCAATGACCCCTTGGAAGAGTGGTGGAGGTCGCAGTCGCATAAAAAGATAATATCAATGCCCTATGGAAGAGAGGTGGAGGTCGCAGTGGAATAAAAAGACTATATCAATGCCCCGTAGAAGAGAATTGGAGGTCTCAGTAGCTTAATAACATCGTTTTAATGCCCCTTGGAAGAATGGTGGACGTCGCAGTTGAATAAAAAGACAATATCAATGCCCCTTGAAAGAGTGATGGAGGTCACAGTGGAATAAAAAGACAATATCAATGCCCCGTGGAAGAGACTTGGAGGTCACAGTAGCTTAACAAGACGATTTTAATGCCCCTTGGAAGAACTGTGGAGGTCAGAGTGGTTTAATAAGATGGTTTTAATGCCTCTTGGAAGAGACGTGGAGGTCACAGTAGCTTAACAAGACTCTTTTAATTCCCCTTAGTAGTGTGGTGGAGGTCGCAGTGAAATAAAAAGACAATATCAATGCCCTGTGAAAGAGTTGTGGTGGTCACAGTAGCTTAACAAGACGATTTTAATGCCCCTTGGAAGAGGTGTGGAATTCAAATTGGTTTAAGAAGATGGTTTTAATGCCTCTTGGATGAGACGTGGAGGTCACAGTAGCTTAACAAGACGTTTTTAATGTCCCTTGGAAGAGTAGTGGAGGACGCTGTGGTATAAAAAGACAAAATCAATGCCCTGTGGAAGAGATGTGGAGGTCACAGTAGCTTAACAGAGACGAATTTAATGCCCCTTGGAAGAGCTGTGTTCAGAGAGGTTTAACAAGACAGGTTTAATGCCCCTTAGAAGAGACGTGGAGATCACAGTAACTTAAAAAGACGCTTTTAATGCCCCTTGAAGGAGTGGTGGAGTTCGCAGTGAAATAAAAAGACAATATCAATGCCTCGTGGAAAAGTGGTGGAGGTCAAAGTGGAATAAAAAGACAATATCAATGCCCCGTGGAAGAGACGTGAAGGTCACAGTAGCTTAACAAGTTCGTTTTAATGCCCCTTTGTACAGTGGTGGAGGTCGCAGTGGAATAAAAAGACAATATCAATGCCCCGTGGAAGAGACGTGGAGGTCACAGAAGCCTAACAAGATGGTTTTAATGCCCATTGGAAGAGTGGTGGAGGTCGCAGTGGAATAAAAAGACAATATCAATGCCCTGTGGAAGAAAAGTGGAGGTCACAGTAGCTATACAAGACGAATTTAATGCCCCTTGAAAGAGCTGTGGAGTTCAGAGTGATTTAACAAGACAGGTATAATGCCCCTAAGAAGAGACGTGGAGGTCACAGTAACTTAACAAGACGGTTTTAATGCCCCTTGGAAGAGTGGTGGAGGTTGCAGTGGAATAAAAAGACAATATCAATGCCCCTTAGAAGAGTGGTGGAGGTCGCTGTGGAATAAAAAGACAATATCAGTGGCCCTTGGAAGAGTGGTGGAGGTCGCAATGGAATAAAAAGACAATATCAATGCGCCGTGGAAGAGATGTGGAGGTCACAGTAGCTTCACAAGATGGTTTTAATGCCCCTTGGAACAGTGGTGGAGGTCGCAGTGGAATAAAAAGACAATATCAATGCCCCTTGGAAGAGTAGTGGAGGTAGGAGTTGAAAAAAAAGACAATATCAATGTCCTATGGGAGAGTGGTGGAGGTCGCAGTGGAATAAACAAACAATATCAATGCCCCTTGGAAGAATGGTGGAGGTCGCAGTGAAATAAAAAGACAATATCAATGCCCCATGGAAGAGACGTGGAGGTCACAGAAGCCTAACAAGATGGTTTTAATGCCCATTGGAAGAGTGGTGGAGGTCGCAGCGGAATAAAAAGACAAAATCAATGCCCCATGGAAGAGACCTGGAGGTCACAGTAGATTAACAAGACGGTTTTAATGCCCCTTGGAAGAGTCGTGGATGTCGCTGTGGAAAAAAAAGACAAAATCAATGCCCCGTGGTAGAGACGTGAAGATCACAGTAGCTAAACAAGACGGTTTTAATGCCTCTTGGAAGAGTGGTGGAGGATACATTGGAATAAAAAGACAATATCAATGCCCCTTGGTAGAGTGGTGGAGGTCGCAATGCAATTAGAAAGTCAATATCAATGCCACGTGGAAGAGATGTGGAGTTCACTGTAGCTTAACAAGACGGTTTAAATGCCCCTTGGAAGAGCTGTGGAGTTCAGCGTGGTTTAACAAGATGGTTTTAATGCCTCTTTTTAAAGATATGGAGGTCACAGAAGCTTAACAAGATGGTTTTAATGCCCCTTGGAAGAGTGGTGGAGGTCGCAGTGGAATAAAAAGACAATATCAATGCCCTGTGGAAGAGACGTGGATTTGACAGTAGCTATACAAGACGAATTTAATGCCCCTTGGAAGAGCTGTGGAGTTCAGAGTGATTTAACAAGACAGGTTTAATGCCCCTAAGAAGAGACGTGGAGGTCACAGTAACTTAATAAGACGGTTTTAATGCCCCTTGGAAGAGTGGTGGTGGTTAGAGTGGAATAAAAAGACAATATCAATGCCCCGTGGAAGAGACGTGGAGGTCACAGTAGCTTAACAAGACATTTTTAATGCCCCTTGGAAGAGTGGTGGAGGTCGCTGTGGAATAAAAAGTCAATATCAATGCCACGTGGAAGAGATGTGGAGGTCACTGTAGCTTAACAAGACGGTTTTAATGCCCCTTGGAAGATCTATGGAGTTCAGCGTGGTTTAAAAAGATGGTTTTAATGCCTCTTGGTAAAGATAAGGAGGTCACAGAAGCTTAACAAGATGGTTTTAATGCCACTTGGAAGAGTGGTGGAGGTCGCAGTGGAATAAAAAGACAATATCAATGCCCTGTGGAAGAGACATGGAGGTCACAGTAGCTATACAAGACGAATTTAATGCCCCTTGGAAGAGGTGTGGAGTTCAGAGTGATTTAACAAGACAGGTTTAATGATCCTAAGAAGAGACGTGGAGGTCACAGTAACTTAACAAGATGGTTTTAATGCCCCTTGGGGGAGTGGTGGAGGTCGCAGTGGAATAAAAAAACAATATCAGTGCCCCATGGAAAAGTGGTGGAGGTCGCAGTGGAATAAAAAGACAATATCAATGCCCCGTGGAAGAGAAGTGGAGGTCACCGTAGCTTAATAAGACAGATTTAATGTTCCTTGGAAGAGCTGTGGAGTTCAGAGTGGTTTAAGAAGACAGTATTAGTGCTCCTTGGAAGAGTGGTAGAGTTTACAGTGGAATAAAAATACAATATCAGTGCCCCATGGAAAAGATGTGGAGATCATAGTAGCTTAACAAGATGGTTTTAATGCCCCTTGGAAGAGTGGTGGAGGTCGCAGTGGAATAAAAAGACAATATCAATGCCCTTTGGAAAAGTGGTGGAGATCGCAATAAAATATAAAGACAATATTAATGCCCAGTGGAAGGGACGTGGAGGTCACAGTAGCTTAACAAGATGTTTTTAATGCCCCTTGGAAGGATGGTGAAGGTCGCAGTGAAATAAAAAGGCAATATCAAGGCCCCGTGGAAGAGAAGCGGAGGTCACAGTAGCTTAACAAGACGGTTTTAATGCCCCTTGGAAGAGCTGTGGAGTACAAATTGGTTTAACTAGATGGTTTTAATGCTCCTTGGAAGAGACGTGGAGGTCACAGTAGCTTAACAAGACGGTTTTAATGCCACTTGGAATAGTGCTGGAGGTTACAATTGATTAAAAAGACAATATCAAAGCCCCGTGGAAGAGACTTGGAGGTCAGAGTAGCTTCAGAAAATGGTTTTAATGCCCTTTGGAAGAGTGGTGGAGGCCGCATTGGAATAAAAAGACAATATCAATGCCCCCTTGGAAGAGTGGTGGAGGTCGCAGTTGAAAAAAAAGAGAATATCAATGCCCTGTGGAAGAGAATTGGACGTCTCAGTAGCTTAACGACACTGTTTTAATGCCCCTTGGAAGAGTGGTGGAGGTCGCAGTGTAATAAAAAGACAATATCAATGCCCCGTGGAAGAGACGTGGAGGTCACAGTAGCCTAACAAGATGGTTTTAATGTCCATTGGAAGAGTGGTGGAGGTCACAGTGGAATATAAAGACAATATCAATGCCACGTGGAAGAGACCTGGAGGTCACAGTAGCTTAACAATATGGTTTTACTGCCCATTGGAAAACTGGTGGAGGTCTCTGTGGAATAAAAAGACAATATCAATGCCCGTTTAAAGAGTGGTTGAGGTAGCTGTGGAAAAAAAAGGCAATATCAATGCCCCGTGGAAGAGATGTGGAGGTCACAGTAGCTTCACAAGATGGTTTTAATGCCCCATGGAAGAGTGGTGGAGGTCGCAGTGGAATAAAAAGGCAATATCAATGCCCCGTGGAAGAGACGTGAAGGTCACAGTTGCTTAACAAGATCGTTTTAATGCCCCTTGGTACAGTGGTGGAGGTCGCAGTGGAATAAAAAGACAATATCAATGCCCCTTGGAAAAGTAGTGGAGGTCGGAGTTGAATAAAAAGACAATATCAATGCCCCATGGAAGAGTGGTGGAGGTCGCAGTTTAATAAAAAGACAATATCAATGCCCCGTGGCAGAGACGTGCAGGTCACAGAAGCTTAACAAGATCATTTTAATGCCCCTTGGAAGAGTGGTGGAGGTCGCAGTGGAATAAAAAGAGAAAATCAATGACCAGTGATAGAGACCTGGAGGTCACAGTACCTTAACGAGACGGTGCAATGCCCCTTGGAAGAGTGGTGGAGGTCGCTGTGGAATAAAAAGACAATATCAATGACCCTTGGAAGAGTGGTGGAGGTCGCTGTGGAATAAAAAGACAAAATCAATGCCCAGTGGTAGAGATGTGCAGATCACAGTAGCTTAACAAGACGGTTTTAATGCCCCTTGGAAGTGTGGTAGAGGTCGCAGTGGAATAAAAAAACAATATTAATGCCCCTTGGTAGAGTGGTGGAGGTCGCAATGGAATTAAAAAGACAATATCAATGCCCCGTGGAAGAGACGTGGAGGTCTCAGTAGCTTAACAGGGCAGTTTTAATGCCCCTTGGAAGAGTGGTGGAAGCTGCTGTGGAATAAAAAGACAATATCATTGCCTCGTGGAAGAGACATGGAGGTCACAGTAGCTTAACAAGACAGTTTTAAGGCCCCTTGGAAGAGCTGTGGAGTTCAGAGTGGTTTAACAAGATGGTTTCAATGCCCCGTGGAAGAGACGTGAAGGTCACAGTAGCTTAACAAGACGGTTTTAATGCCCCTTGGAAGAGTGGTGAAGGTCGCAGTGGAATAAAAAGACTTTATCAATGCCCCTTGGAAGAGTGGTGGAGGTCGCAGTGGAATTAAAAAAGAATATCGATGCCCCTTGTTAGAGTGGTGGAGGTAGCAGTGTATTAAAAATACAATATCAATGCCTCGTCGAAGAGACATGGAGGTGACAGTAGCCTAACAAGACGGTTTTAATACTCCTTGGAAGAGTGGTGGAGGTCGCTGTGGAATAAAAAGACAATAACAATGCCCCGTGGAAGAGACGTGGAGGTCACAGTAGCTTAACAAGATGGTTTTAATGCCCCTTGGAAAAGCTGTGGAGTTCAGCGTGGTTTAACAAGATGGTTTTTTTGCCCCTTGGTAAAGACGTGGAGGTCACAGAAGCTTAACAAGATGGTTTTAATGCCCTTTGGAAGAGTGGTGGAGGTCGCAGTGGAAAAAAAAGACAATATGAATGCCCTGTTGAAGAGACATGGAGGTTACAGTAGCTTAACAAGACGAATTTAATGCCCCTTGGAAGAGCTGTGGAGTTCAGAGTGATTTAACAAGACAGGTTTAATGCCCCTAAGAAGAGACGTGGAGGTCACAGTAACTTAATAAGACGGTTTTAATGCCCCTTGGAAGAGTGGTGGAGGTTAGAGTGGAATAAAAAGACAATATCAATGCCCCGTGGAAGAGACGTGGAGGTCACAGTAGCTTAACAAGACATTTTTAATGCCCCTTGGAAGAGTGGTGGAGGTCGCTGTGGAATAAAAAGTCAATATCAATGCCACGTGGAAGAGATGTGGAGGTCACTGTAGCTTAACAAGACGGTTTTCATGCCCCTTGGAAGATCTATGGAGTTCAGCGTGGTTTAAAAAGATGGTTTTAATGCCTCTTGGTAAAGATATGGAGGTCACAGAAGCTTAACAAGATGGTTTTAATGCCACTTGGAAGAGTGGTGGAGGTCGCAGTGGAATAAAAAGACAATATCAATGCCCTGTGGAAGAGACATGGAGGTCACAGTAGCTATACAAGACGAATTTAATGCCCCTTGGAAGAGGTGTGGAGTTCAGAGTGATTTAACAAGACAGGTTTAATGACCCTAAGAAGAGACGTGGAGGTCACAGTAACTTAACAAGATGGTTTTAATGCCCCTTGGGGGAGTGGTGGAGGTCGCAGTGGAATAAAAAAACAATATCAATGCCCCATGGAAAAGTGGTGGAGGTCGCAGTGGAATAAAAAGACAATATCAATGCCCCGTGGAAGAGAAGTGGAGGTCACCGTAGCTTAACAAGACAGATTTAATGTTCCTTGGAAGAGCTGTGGAGTTCAGAGTGGTTTAAGAAGACAGTATTAGTGCTCCTTGGAAGAGTGGTAGAGTTTACAGTGGAATAAAAATACAATATCAGTGCCCCATGTAAAAGACGTGAAGATCATAGTAGCTTAACAAGATGGTTTTAATGCCCCTTGGAAGAGTGGTGGAGGTCGCAGTGGAATAAAAAGACAATATCAATGCCCTTTGGAAAAGTGGTGGAGATCGCAATAAAATATAAAGACAATATTAATGCCCAGTGGAAGAGACGTGGAGGTCACAGTAGCTTAACAAGATGTTTTTAATGCCCCTTGGAAGGATGGTGAAAGTCGCAGTGGAATAAAAAGGCAATATCAAGGCCCCGTGGAAGAGAAGCGGAGGTCACAGTAGCTTAACAAGACAGTTTTAATGCCCCTTGGAAGAGCTGTGGAGTACAAATTGGTTTAACTAGATGGTTTTAATGCTCCTTGGAAGAGACGTGGAGGTCACAGTAGCTTAACAAGACGGTTTTAATGCCACTTCTAATAGTGCTGGAGGTTACAATTGATTAAAAAGACAATATCAAAGCCCCGTGGAAGAGACTTGGAGGTCAGAGTAGCTTCAGAAAATGGTTTTAATGCCCTTTGGAAGAGTGGTGGAGGTCGCAGTGGAATAAAAAGACAATATCAATGCCCCCTTGGAAGAGTGGTGGAGGTCGCAGTTGAATAAAAAGAGAATATCAATGCCCTGTGGAAGAGAATTGGACGTCTCAGTAGCTTAACGACACTGTTTTAATGCCCCTTGGAAGAGTGGTGGAGGTCGCAGTGTAATAAAAAGACAATATCAATGCCCCGTGGAAGAGACGTGGAGGTCACAGCAGCCTAACAAGATGGTTTTAATGTCCATTGGAAGAGTGGTGGAGGTCACAGTGGAATATAAAGACAATATCAATGCCACGTGGAAGAGACCTGGAGGTCACAGTAGCTTAACAAGATGGTTTTACTGCCCATTGGAAAACTGGTGGAGGTCTCTGTGGAATAAAAAGACAATATCAATGCCCGTTTAAAGAGTGGTTGAGGTAGCTGTGGAAAAAAAAGGCAATATCAATGCCCCGTGGAAGAGATGTGGAGGTCACAGTAGCTTCACAAGATGGTTTTAATGCCCCATGGAAGAGTGGTGGAGGTCGCAGTGGAATAAAAAGGCAATATCAATGCCCCGTGGAAGAGACGTGAAGGTCACAGTTGCTTAACAAGATCGTTTTAATGCCCCTTGGTACAGTGGTGGAGGTCGCAGTGGAATAAAAAGACAATATCAATGCCCCTTGGAAAAGTAGTGGAGGTCGGAGTTGAATAAAAAGACAATATCAATGCCCCATGGAAGAGTGGTGGAGGTCGCAGTTGAATAAAAAGACAATATCAATGCCCCGTGGCAGAGACGTGCAGGTCACAGAAGCTTAACAAGATCGTTTTAATGCCCCTTGGAAGAGTGGTGGAGGTCGCAGTGGAATAAAAAGACAAAATCAATGACCAGTGGTAGAGACCTGGAGGTCACAGTACCTTAACGAGACGGTGCAATGCCCCTTGGAAGAGTGGTGGAGGTCGCTGTGGAATAAAAAGACAATACCAATGACCCTTGGAAGAG